>NW_026892626.1:19017500-19715521 GCF_033815535.1 Pezoporus flaviventris | reverse complement strand
TGGGGGCGGTGGGAAAATAAAGCGGAAGCTAGGCGGGTCTAAGAGTGACTGACGGGCGCTGTAGCCAATCACCGCAGTGGGGGGGCGGCGTGAGAAATACCCGGATGAAGGCGGGACTAAGTGTGACTGACGGGCGCTCTAGCCAATCAGCGCTGTGGGGGGGCGGCGGGAAAAATACCCGGATGAAGGCGGGACTAAGAGTGACTGACGGGCGCTCTACCCAATCAGCGCTGTGGGGGGGCGGCGGGAAAAATACCCGGATGAAGGCGGGACTAAGAGTGACTGACGGGCGCTTTAGCCAATCAGCGCAGAGGGGGGGCGGTGGGAAAATAAAGCGGAAGCTAGGCGGGTCTAAGAGTGACTGACGGGCGCTCTAGCCAATCAGCGCTGTGGGGGGCGGCGTGAAAAATACCCGGATGAAGGCGGGACTAAGAGTGACTGACGGGCGCTTTAGCCAATCAGCGCAGTGGGGGGGCGGCTTGAAAAATACCCGGATGAAGGCGGGACTAAGAGTGACTGACGGGCGCTCTAGCCAATCAGCGCTGTGGGGGGGGCGGCGGGAAAAATACCCGGATGAAGGCGGGACTAAGAGTGACTGACGGGCGCTCTAGCCAATCAGCGCAGTGGGGGGGCGGTGTGAAAAATACCCGGATGAAGGCGGGACTAAGAGTGACTGACGGGCGCTCTAGCCAATCAGCGCTGTGGGGGGCGGCGGGAAAAATACCCGGATGAAGGCGGGTCTAAGAGTGACTGACGGGCGCTCTAGCCAATCAGCGCAGTGGGGGGGCGGCGGGAAAAATACCCGGATGAAGGCGGGACTAAGAGTGACTGACGGGCGCTCTAGGCAATGAGCGCTGTGGGGGGGCGGCTTGAAAAATACCCGGATGAAGGCGGAACTAAGAGTGACTGACGGGCGCTCTAGCCAATCAGCGCTGTGGGGGGGCGGTGGGAAAATAAAGCGGAAGCTAGGCGGGTCTAAGAGTGACTGACGGGCGCTCTAGCCAATGAGCGCTGTGGGGGGGCGGTGGGAAAATAAAGCGGAAGCTAGGCGGGTCTAAGAGTGACTGACGGGCGCACTAGCCAATCAGCGCTGTGGGGGGGCGGCGGGAAAAATACCCGGATGAAGGCGGGACTAAGTGTGACTGACGGGCGCTTTAGCCAATCAGCGCAGTGGGGGGGCGGCTTTAAAAATACCCGGATGAAGGCGGGACTAAGAGTGACTGACGGGCGCTTTAGCCAATCAGCGCAGTGGGGGGGCGGCGTGAAAAATACCCGGATGAAGGCGGGACTAAGAGGGACTGACGGGCGCTATAGCCAATCAGCGCAGTGGGGGGGCGGCTTGAAAAATACCCGGATGAAGGCGGGACTAAGAGTGACTGACGGGCGCTTTAGCCAATCAGCGGTGTGGGTGGGCGGTTGGAAAATAAAGCGGAAGCTAGGCGGGTCTAAGAGTGACTGATGGGAGCTCTAGCCAATCAGCGCCGTGGGGGGGCGGCTTGAAAAATACCCGGATGAAGGCGGGACTAAGAGTGACTGACGGGCGCTCTACCCAATCTGCGCTGTGGGGGGGCGGCGGGAAAAATACCCGGATGAAGGCGGGACTAAGAGTGACTGACGGGCGCTTTAGCCAATCAGCGCAGTGGGGGGGCGGTGGGAAAATAAAGCGGAAGCTAGGCGGGTCTAAGAGTGACTGACGGGCGCTCTAGCCAATGGGCGCTGTGGGGGGGCGGCGTGAAAAATACCCGGATGAAGGCGGGACTAAGAGTGACTGACGGGCGCTTTAGCCAATCAGCGCAGTGGGGGGGCGGCTTGAAAAATACCCGGATGAAGGCGGAACTAAGAGTGACTGACGGGCGCTCTAGCCAATCAGCGCTGTGGGGGGGCGGTGGGAAAATAAAGCGGAAGCTAGGCGGGTCTAAGAGTGACTGACGGGCGCTCTAGCCAATCAGCGCTGTGGGGGGGCGGCGGGAAAAATATCCGGATGAAGGCGGGTCTAAGAGTGACTGACGGGCGCTCTAGCCAGTGAGCGCAGTGGGGGGGCGGTGGGAAAATAAAGCGGAAGCTAGGCGGGTCTAAGAGTGACTGACGGGCGCTCTAGCCAATCAGCGCAGTGGGGGGGCGGTGGGAAAATAAAGCGGAAGCTAGGCGGGTCTAAGAGTGACTGACGGGCGCTCTAGCCAATGGGCGCTGTGGGGGGGCGGCGTGAAAAATACCCGGATGAAGGCGGGACTAAGAGTGACTGACGGGCGCTTTAGCCAATCAGCGCAGTGGGGGGGCGGCTTGAAAAATACCCGGATGAAGGCGGAACTAAGAGTGACTGACGGGCGCTCTAGCCAATCAGCGCTGTGGGGGGGCGGCGTGAAAAATACCCGGATGAAGGCGGGACTAAGAGTGACTGACGGGCGCTCTAGCCAATGGGCGCTGTTGGTGGGCGGTGTGCCGCCCGTCAGTCACTCTTAGTCCCGCCTTCATCCGGGTTCTTTTCCCGCCGCCCCCCCACAGCGCTCATTGGCTAGAGCGGCCGTCAGGCACTCTTAGTCCCGCCTTCATCCGGGTTCTTTTTAAACCGCCCCCCCACAGCGCTCATTGGCTAGATCGCCCGTCAGTCACTCTTACACCCGCGTAG
Source organism: Pezoporus flaviventris (assembly GCF_033815535.1). Lineage (NCBI taxonomy): Eukaryota > Metazoa > Chordata > Aves > Psittaciformes > Psittacidae > Pezoporus > Pezoporus flaviventris. Next base: position 19,712,895 of record NW_026892626.1, on the reverse strand, counting down.
CTTCCGCTTTATTTTCCCACCTCCCCCCCACAGCGCTCATTGGCTAGAGCCCCCGTCTGTCACTCTTAGTCCCGCCTTTATCCGGGTATTTTTCCCGCCGCCCCCCCACCGCGCTCATTGGGTAGGGCGCCCGTCAGTCACTCTTAGTCCCGCCTTCATCCGGGTTCTTTTCAAACCGCCCCCCCACAGCGCTCATTGGCTAGAGCGCCCGTCAGTCTCTCTTAGTCCCGCCTTTATCCGGGTTCTTTTTACACCGCCCCCCCCACAGCGCTCATTGGCTAGAGCGCCCGTCAGTCTCTCTTAGTCCCGCCTTCATCCGGGTTCTTTACACACCGCCCCCACACAGCGCTCATTGGCTAGAGCGCCCGTCAGTCACTCTTAGTCCCGCCTTCATCCGGGTTCTTTTTCCCCCGCCCCCCCACAGCGCCCATTGGCTAGAGCGCAGACATGAGCCCTCCTCATCCCACCTCTTTTATCCCAGGTGCTGGTTTGCCCCGCCCCTGCCCCAGGATTTTGTGGGAGGGGCCGTGGGTGCTGTCTGGGGTATAAAGGCGCAGTGTGGCAGGGGGCCCGTCATTCAGGTCGTGGGCTTCTGGAGGGTGAGTTCTCTGGGGTTTGTTTTGTGTTTTGTGGTACTGGGGTCTTGAGGTGCTTTGTGCTGCTGTGTTTTGGGTTTTGTTGCAATGGGATCAGGTGTGTGAAGAGCTTCAGGATGTGTCAAGGTTTTCCTGTGTGTGCATTCAGAAGCGTCTCTATGAGGCTTTTTTTTGTAGGCGTTATATTTATAGGAGGGGTTTAAGTTTCCTAAGGTTCCTTACTGGTCTGGTTTGCCTTTTTTATTATTATTTTTATTATTTTTATTATTTTGGTTATTTTCTCTTCTGCAAGCAGAGTCTTGAGGTTGCTTTTTATCACTTGAGTGCTGTGTTGGGCTGTCAGCTGGAGGCTTTACTGCTGGGAGACCCAAAGCAGAGCAGTGACAAGGAGGGGAAGCAGGAGTTCTTCTGGCTCCTCGGTTGTGGGAGCAGGGGCCGGATACGCGCGGTGCGAGGTCGGTGGCAAAACAGACCGGAAAAGAGGTGGGACTAAGAACGACTGACAGGAGCTCCAGCCAATCGCAGCAGCGGCATAGCATACAGGAAAAGGGGCTGGGCTAAGTGTGATTGACAGAAGCTCCAGCCAATGGCAGCCACGATGGGGGAGGTACAAAATAGGTCGCAATGGGGGCGGGGCTAAGGGAGATTGACAAACCCTCCAGCCAATGGCGGCAGCGGCTTGTCGCAAAGCCTCCCCAGTTGCCACTCTTCGGCTCCTCCCCCTGCAGTACTGAGTTTCGGCCACAGGATGGCAGCAGCCAGGGTTGCACTGAGCCACTCCTTTGCCGCCCCCATTTCTATCACCTGCAGTACCTGCTCTTGGGCACGTGATGGCAGCAGCGAGCCGTGTCCTGCGCCACGCCATGCCTCCCCCCCACCCCTCTGCAGTACCGAAGTTTGGACACGTGGTGGCAGCACACGCGGACTTTTCGGTACCGAGGTAACTTTTTTTTTAGGCGTCCCGTACCTAAAATGAGAGAAGAAACGGGCAAAAATGGGTTAGAAAAGGAAAAAAAAGTTGTTTAAAACACGTTAGAAATGGTCAAAGAAGGAAAATAAATGGCCCAAAATAGATTAATAATAGGTAAGAAGTGGGCAGAAATAGGTTAGAAATAGGCAAAAAAGGCTTAAAACGGGTTAGAAGTGGGCAACTACGGGACAGAAATGGCCATAAATTGTTCAGAAATAGCAAAAAAAAAAAAAAAGCTTTAAATGCGTTACAAATGGGAAAGATGGGTTAGAAATAGCCAAAAACGGCTTAAAACTGGTAAGAAATGGGCAAAAAATGGCCATAAATTGTGTAGAAATAGAAAAAAAAATGGCTTAAAATAGGTTAGAAATAGGGAAAAGTGGCTTAGAAACAGAAAAAAATGGCTTCAAACAGGTAAGAAATGGGCAAAAATGTGTTTGAAGTGCCAAAAATTGGGTTAGAAATGAAGAAAAATGGTTTAGAAATGGCAAAAATGGCTTGAAACAGGTTAGAATTGGACATAAAAGGGTTAAAAATGGCTAAAATTGGCATAAATCGGGTTAGAAGTGGCCAGAAATGGGTTAGAAATGGTCAAAAATGGCTTAAAACTGGGAACAAATGGGCAAAAATGGCGTAGCAAAAGAAAAAAGTGGGTTAAACCGAGTTAGAAATGAGCCAAAAAGAGGTGGAAATTGAAAAAAAGTGGCTTTAAATGGGATAAAAGTGGACAAAATTTGGTCAGAAACGTCAAAAAGAGTTTAGAAATAGCAAATAAAAGCTTACAGTGGTTTAGAAGTGGGCATAAATGCTCTTGAAATAGTCAAAATGGGGTTAAAATGGGTTAGAATTTGGCAAAAATGGGTTGGAAATGGCCAAAACCAGTTTAGAAAAAAAAAAAAAAGATTAAAATGGCCTATGGCCTAAAAAGGGGAAAAATGTGTAAAAAAAAAAACAAAAAAAACCAAAACAAACAAAAACAAACTAATATGGCTTAAAATGGGTTAGGAATTACCAAAAATGGCTTAAACCAGGTTAGAAATGGTTGAAAAATGGTTAGAAGTTGGCAAAAATTGGGTTAGAAATGGCCAAAAATGGTATAGAAATGGGACAAAATATAAAACGGGTTAAAAATAGCCAAAAAATGGCTTAAACTTGTAAGAAATGGGCAAAAATGGGATAGAAATCGCCATAAATGGCTCCTTTACTCCTTCTTTCCCTTCTTCCTTCAATCCTTTCTTTTTCCTTCCCTTCCCTCCTACCTTCCTTCAGAATGAGAGTGAACAAAAGAGCAGAGTTTCTGAGGCAATCTAATGGAAGAGAAGGTAAGGGTACAATTGAATATGGGGAAGAGAACAGAAGGGAAGAGAATCTAAGAGATTACTAGAGAAGAGCATCTAGGGGAAAAGAATACCAGGGAGCATAAAAGATCTAATAGAATCTAACATTATAAGATTAGAGAACAGAATTGTAGAGCATCTAAGAAGAGAATATAGGGGGAGAGAAGATCATGGAATAGAAGAGAATCTAAGATTAGAAGAGTAGAGAAGAGAACCTAAGAGAAGCCAAGAGAGAAAAATTGAAGAGCATACAGGAAAAGGGAAGAGAAATTTAGAGAATCTAAGAAAAGGAAACAGAAGAGACCATAAGAGTATACAAGCAAATAAAATAAAAGGGAATCTAAGAGAATAATATGTAAGCAAATATAGAAGAGAGACAGGAGTAAGTGAAAACACTATACAGGGTAAGACAATATAAGAGAAAATAAGAAAATGTAGGACTACAAAAAAAGGGAAGATAATATAAAAGAGGAAAGAGACTCTAAGAGAGCATAAGGGAAAAGAATATAAGAGAAAGGAATATATGAGAAGAGACTATAAGAGAATCTAAGATAAGGGAAGAGAAGAGAACATAAGAAGAGAATTTAAAAGAGAAGGGAAGATAAGAGAATATTACAGAACATATTTCTACAGGAGGATCTAGATCTGCCCAGCTGTTAAAGTGTCACTCCGCATGCATGCCAGTGTAAGAGGAAACAAAGTCCTGCATCCACATCTTGAGCCCCAACTCAAGAGGGATGTGGAGCTGCTCGAGTGAGCCAGAGGAAACCATGGAGATGCTGCAAGGGCTGGAGCACCTCTGCTGTGGAGCCAGGCAGAGAGATGGGCTTGTTCAGCCTGGAGAAGAGAAGGCTCTTTAGGGGGAGACCTTAGAGCAGCTCCAGTGCCTGCATGGTTCTGTGTGTTGTCATGGGGCCATGTGTGGGTCAATAGGTACATAGCAGTTGCAATGGATTTCTGTGGGGCTTTTATGGGTGGTCGTGGCTCCCTATGGGGCTTCCAGAGCTCCCTATAGGGTGGCTGTGGTGTATCGATAGGTCGCAATATGTCTCGATTGAACTGGACTGCAGTTAAAACAGGAATAAAGCTGAAAAGTGAATAAACATCAATGAAAGTCAATAAACCTGAACAAAACTCAATAAAAGTGAAACAAATGTGAATTAAAAAGAATAAAAAGGAATAAACCTGAATAAATCTCCAAGAAAAGTGACTAAAAGTAAACTGAAGACCACCTAAAGTAACTAAAAAGCAAATAAATCTGAATAAAACCGCATAAAAGTGAATTGAAAGCAAATCAAAGGAAAGTACATGTGAGTTCAAAGGTGAATAAAAAGCCTGAAGAAATCTGCATAAAGTTTGTGGACAAAAGCTGTGGCCTTGCCAAAAGTACACAACCTACTGAGGATGCAGAAAAACTCCAGAATCTTTAAAAAAGACCCACGTCAGTCGCTGTGGGTCTCTGTGGGATGTCTATAGGCTGTCTATCAGGTTGAGGGGGGCCCTACTGGGGATCTGAGGGGCCAGTCTATGGGGCTATAGGGGGTCTCCTTGAATGTCCGTGGAGTGCTGAGGATGGCTATAGGGTGTCTATGAACAGAAAAGAAAAACCAAAAGCGAGCAAACCATGGACAAGCCCGATTAAAAGTGAATGAGAGTTAAAAGAAAAAATGAATGAAAGAAAGGGAATAAAAAAATCAGCTGGTGCTGGGGTACTTCTGGGTTGCAGGGGAGGGCAGCTGGGGCCCTATGGGGCACTTGGGGGCCCTATAAGACACTATCTCATTGATGATGCTGATGATGTCATCACGGTCCGGGTGACGTCATGACGCCTGGAGTCAATAAAAGCCATGGGACACGTGTTGTGGGTCTGTAGGGCACTATGGGGCTGGTGTTGGGGGTGTCTAGCAGTTGCTGTAGGGTACCTATCGGGTGTCACTGGGGCACCATGGGGCAGTGTGGGGGTTGCTGTGGGTCTCAGGTCGATCCTGAGGCTGGGCCCGGTGCAGTTGCTCCAGCTCGATTAAACTGGACTGCAGTTAAATAAAACAGTAATCAAGCTGAAAAGTGAATAAACACCAATGAAAGTCAATAAACCTGAATAAAACTCAATAAAAGTGAATTAAATGTCAATGAAAAAGAATAAAAGCAAATAAGCCTGAATAAATCTCCCAGAAAAGTGAATAGAAGTGAACTGAAGACCACTCAAAGTAACTAGAAAGCAAATAAATCTGAATAAAAGTGAATTAAAAGCGAATCAAAAGCAAGCACACGTGAGTTCAAAGCTGAATACAAGTGAATAAAGGTGAATAAAAAGCCTGAATAAAGCTGTGGAGAAAAGCTGTGGCCTTGCCAAAAACACACAACCTGCTGAGAACAGTGAAGAAGTGCAGAATCGTGCAAAATACCTGAGGTTCTGTGAAAAAGAAACCACGTAAATAATGCACTAACTTGTTAAGCCTCGCAGGACTTGCTTGGCCTTGTGAAACTCTCCTGTCTCATGGGAACTCTCACTTCTGGAGAGTAGAATGGCTCACGGGATCTGAGGCAAAGGAGAAAGAAGGGACTTTGCGGGCAGGGAATGTTATCAAGTAGGTGGATACTGAATGCAAATGGAAAACCCTGAACCAGGTGTGTCTGGAGGAGATTTAGCCTGGAGAAGGCTGTATGGAGACCTCATAGCAGCCTTCCAGTATCTGAAGGGGGGCTATAGGGATGCTCGGGAGGGACTCTTCATTAGGGACTGTAGTGACAGGACAGGGGGTAAGGGGTTAAAACTTAAACTTTAGATTTAGATAAAGGGGGAACTTTAGATATTTAGAATTTAGATAAATTTTAGATAAAGGGGGAACTTTAGATTGGATATAAAAAATAAATTCTTTCCTGTTAGGGTGGTGAGGCACTGGAATGGGTTGCCCAGGGAGGTTGTGAATGCTCCATCCCTGGTGGTGTTCAAGGCCAGGTTGGACAAAGCCTTGGGTGACATGGTTTAGTGGGAGGTGTCCCTGCCCATGGCAGGGAGGGTGGAACTGGATGATCTTAAGGTCCTTTCCAACCCTAACTATTCCATGATTCTATTCTATCTCCCTTTATTCCAATAAAGCTTTAAACTTCACTCTGCCTCACTAACTGTTATCAAAAGCAGGTTTTCCCAACAAAACTGAGTAAGTGATTGAAAGTAAATAGAACTGAACAAAAAATTGAGTAAAAGTGAGCAAAAGTGAACATGCCTCAATAAAAAGTAAATAAAAACAAACATAAGTGATTTATAACTGAAAAACACAGAAACAAAACCTGAGAAGTGTGACTAAAAAGCGAATATAAAGTGAATAAAAAGAGAAAAAATTTAAAGTGGCTAAAACTCAGTATTAAGTGAATACAACTCAATAAAAAACTGAGTAAGGGAATAAAAGTCAACCAAAGTGCCAAAACCTCGACTAAAACTCAAATTTATACAGTCGTATAAAAACATGAAGTAAGTAAAATGTGATTAAACGCACTGATGAACCCTAAGTCACCTAGTTCCTTCCCACCCCACCCCTCCACCACGCCACTCCTACAGCCGCTGCCGCTCCTGCAACCACAGCTCCGGCAGCCGCCGCCGCTGAACGCCCCTCCCCCCCCCCCCCCCCCCCCCCCCACCTCGGCTACTCCCGCCGCTCTTTTACTCCCTCGCCACGGCCGCGGCAACAGCCCCTTCCGGCGCTGCCACCGGCGCTGCCACCGGCCCTCCCCCGCCGCCCGTGTCGCCTCCTCCCGAAACTCCCCCGCGCCGCTCCCGCCCCTACAAGCTCCCCAGCGCCGCTCCCTCCGCCCCTTCTACTACCTCGCCCGTCGCCGCCGCCGCTGCCGCCGCTGCCGCCGCTGCCGCCGCTGCCGCCGCTGCCGCCGCTGCCGCCGCTGCCGCCGCTGCCGCTACACGCATTCCCCCCCCCCCCGGGGGACGAAAAAATGTATGCAACCACCCCAACACAGCCCCCTTTATAACCTCGCCCTCTCCCGCCTCCCAGCCAATCACGGCGCCGTCCGCGTCACAGCGAGGGCGGGACAAGGCGACGGAGTCAGCGTCTTCCAATCCCTGGACGCCTCTCCCTTAGCGACAGCGCGCACCTAAGGGGACGCTTTCTCGCCTAGCGACCGGCGGCCAATCAGCGGTATCCCTCGGTGTGAGGGAGCGATGGCGGCAGTCAGGGATGAAGGAGAAGAGGGCGGCGGCGGAGGGACCAGAACTGGTGCGCGAACACGGGCGTGCGACCACATGCCTCCCATTACCCCCTATTAACTCCCCATTGCCCCACCATTTCCTCCACTGCCCTGTATTAGAACCACAGAATCACAGAACAGGTAGGGTTGGAAAGCACCTTAGGATCATGCGCTTGCAAGCACCCTCCCATGGGCAGAGCCAGCATTTTTACTGCCCTGCTCGGCACGGCACAGCACGACTCGGCACGGTATAAATGGGGTACAAATGGGCAAAAATGGATAAGAAATAGCAAAAAAAGGCTTAAAATTGGTAAGAAATGGGCATAAAATAGGATAGAAATGGAGATAATTTTCTTAGAAATAGCAAAAAAAAATACTTAAAATGGGTTAGAAATAGGCAAAAATGGGTTAGAAATGGCCAAAAATGGTTCAAACCAAGTTAGGAAAGGGCAAAAATGGGTTAGAAATTGCAAGAAATTGGTAAGAACAGGACAAAAAAGGGTTTGGGAATGCCCAAAAATGGCTTAAAAAGACTAAGAACGGAGAAAAAAAAAAAAGCTAGAAATAGCCTAAACTAGTTTATAAATAGCTAAGAAAAGCTTAAAACAGGCTAGAAATGGCAAGGAACTGTTCAGAAATAGCCAAAAATAACTTAAAACTGGTAAGAAGTGGGCGAAAAGGATTATGAAGGGCCATCAATTGTTTAGAAATAGACAAAAAAAAGACTTAAAATGGGTTAGGAATGGGAAAAATGGGTTAGAAACAGCCAAAATAGTCTTAAAACTGGTAAGAAATGGGCAAAAATAAGATAGGAATGACCAGCAATTGTTCAGAAACAGCCAAAAAAGACTTCAGATGGGTTAGAAAGGGCCAAAAATGGTTTAAACCAGGTTGGGAAAGGGCAAAAACGGGTTAGAAATGGGAAGAAATCGGTAAGAACAGGACAAAAACGGTTTGGAAATGGTCGAAAGGGCTTAAAAAGACTTAGAACTTGGCAAAAAAAGGGTTAGAAATAGGCCAAGTCAGTTTAGAAATAGCTAAGAAAAGCTTAAAACAGGCTAGAAATGGCAAGGAACTGTTCAGAAATAGCCAAAAATGGCTTAAAGCTAGTGAGAAACGGGTAAAACGGGCTGGAGAGCCCGTCAGTCGCTTTTAGCCCCGCCCTTCTGACGGTTTGTTTCACCCCCGGCCACCATTGGCTGTATCGCCCGTCAATCACGCCTTTCCGCGCCCCTCTTCTGTTTTGCCAGCACCACCCCGGGGCCTCCATTGGCTGAGACTCCCGTCAATCACTCGTAGCTCGGCCCTCCCGCCGCTCTGATTGGTTCATCGCCACAAGTGCAGCCTCTTTTCTACGCCCCGTGCCGAGCCGAATATTGGCCACGTGATCGCAGCACCGATCGTCTCCCGGCGCCTTTCCTCTGCTTCCCCACGCGCAGTGCCGCGGTTTGCACACACGGTAGCACCGGAAAGCGGCCCCCAGCCGCTTTCCCCCCATCACCGCCCGCTGCGGTGCTGAATTTTCGACAGGGAGGGGAGCAGCGGGCGGTGCCCGGGGCCAAAGCGCGGCCCCCCCCTCCCATCAGTACCGGGATTTCGACACAAGATGGCAGCAGCGAGCCGCGCCCGGAGCCGCTCCGCCTCCCCGCCTCTATCTCCACCGGGGCGGACCCGGACTGACCGGAACGCACCTGAACGGATCCGAATGGACCCGGACTGACCGGAATGGATCTGAACGGACCCGGACTGATCCGAATGGACCTAAACGGATCCGGACTGACTGGAACCGACCCGGACTGACCCGAATGGATCCGAACCTGACCTGAACTCACCCAGAGTGACCCGAAGAGACCCAAAATGATCTGATGTGACCCAAAGTGCCCCAGGTCACCCAAAAGGACCCAAGTGGACACTCCCCACAAAACGAACCAAAGTGACCCTAAACTGATACAAAGTAACCCCAAAGTGTCCCAAACTGCCCCAAAACAACTCAAAACGGCCCTGTCACTCAAAACTGCCCAAAATCACTCAAAATGACCTAAAGCCACCCCATACAGACCAAAATGACCCAAAGTAACCCCAAGCAGACCAAAATGACCCAAAGTAACCCCAAAGTGACCTCAAGTAACCCCAATGTGCCCAAAATGACCCAAAGTAACCCCAAAGTGACCTCAAGTAACCCCAATGTGCCCAAAATGACCCTGAGTAACCCCAAAGTGACCTCGAGTAACCCCGAAGTGACCTGAAGTAACCCCAAAATGGCCGTGAAAATGACGTCACTTGACCTAAAGTAACCCCGGCCTGACCTGAAGTAACCCCGGGTCCCTCAAAATCAGGAGGAATGACCCCAAGTAACCCCAAGCAGCCCAAATGACCCCAAGTGACCCCAATGACCTGAAGTAACCCCAATGTGACCCCCAAGTGACCCCAATGACCTAAAGTAACCCCAGTGTGACCCCCAAGTGACCCCAATGACCGATAGTAACCCCGAAACGACCTGAAGCAACCCCAATAGCCCCCCTCCCCCCTACCATCCCACCCCACCCCAGTGCCATTGCCAGTAGTGGACGTGGTGGTGGTCAGGGCCTCCCCCACTGGGATGACGCTGGCATGGCCGACACCACCCCCACCCCCCTTGGGGGGGCATGTCCTGGACTACGAGGTCAAATACTATGAGAAGGTTGAGGGCAGGGAAAGGCAGAGATGGAGTTGAATGGGCAACGGGGCACTGGGAGCAATGGGGTCACTGGGGGCAATGGAGCGATGGCAGTGATGGGGGTAATGGGGCAATGGGGGCAAAGGGGGCATTGGAGGCAATGGGGGTAATGGGGGCATTGGAGGCAATGGGGTCACTGGGGCAATGGAGTTAATGGGGGCATTGGAGCAATGGGGGTAATGGGGGCAATGGGAGAGATGTGGGTAATGCGTGTGATGGGGCGACGTGGGTAATATGGGCAATGGGGGCACTGGCAGCAATGGGGGTAATGGGGGCACTGAGGTCAATGTGATTCAATGGGGCCTGGCGTTTTCCGGCATCCGCAGGTGGGGAGGGGGCAAGGGCCCCCCCATGTTCCTGAAGGTGCCGTCGGTGCGGGCGGAGCTGAGGGGAGCTGTGCTGTGGGGGGCTCTATGGGGTGCGGGTCCGAGCCCACTCTGAGGCCAGGTATGGGGACTTCAGGCCTGAGACGGCTGTGAGCACCCAGGGCACTGGTGAGGACCCCCTCCTCAGGACCCCTCATTGACACCTCTTTGTAACCCCCTGGGACCACCCCATTGACACTTCCTTGTAACCCCCCTGGGGCCCCCCCATGACACCTCTTTGTAACCCCCTGGGACCCCCCTGGGAACCCAGGGCCCCCCATGAGTCCTTTGGGTCCCTTGTAACCCCCTGGGACACCCCCTGCCCTGGGACACCCATAAACCCCCCAGGGCCCCCCCGAGTCCCCCACACCCCTTTCGGGCTCCTGTGGGACCCCCATGACCCCTCTGGAACCCTCATGATGCCCCCATGACCCCATTGGGCCCCTGTGGGACCCCCATAACCCCCCCCCCAGTGCCCCCATAACCACCTCTGGGATCCCCCCATCACCCCTGCTGGGACTCCCTAAACCCCCCCATGACCCCTTTGGGACCCCCCCTAATACCCACTGGGACCCCCATAATCCCCATTGAACCCCCCCCCCCCACACACACACACACACAACACCCCCATCCCTTCTTTGGGCCCCCATGGGCCCTCCCCATGCTCCCTCCCCCCCAAAGGGGGCCCGCTCAGGGCAGGGGGGGCTCATGGCCAGAGCCGCGGTGCTGGGGGGGCTCTTGCTGCTGGCCCTGCTGGCAGGGACCCTGCTCTGCCTCAGGTGAGAGGAGCACAGGGGGCTATGGGGGCTGTGGGGCTGACTGGGGGGTGTCACTGAGTCACTTGTGTCCTTTGTGCCCCTGCTTCAGGCACCGCAGCCTCAGGCACAAGGAGGACATGGAAGAACAGACGGGGCACTGGCACAGGGCACGGTGAGTCACCCACTGACACCCATGGACACCCACTGACATCTGTTGACATCCATTGATACCCACTGACATATATGGACATCCACTGACAGTTTTTGACACCCACTGACACCCACTGACATCCATTGACTTCTGTTGACATCCGTTGACTGCCACTGACAGTTATTGACACCCATTGACATCCATTGACACCCATGGATACCAACTGACACCCATTGACATTTATTGACATCCATTGGCACCCATTGACATCCACTGACACCCACTGACATCTCTTGACACCCATGGACATCCGCTGACATCCACTGACACCCACTGACATCTGCTGACTGCCACTGCCACGTCTTGACACCCACTGACATTTATTGACTGCTATTGACAGTTATGGATACCCACTGACACCCATAGACACCTCACTGACACGTGGGATGTCTCTGGGTGCCACTGGGTGCTGGTGGCAGAGGGGAAGCTCTACATTGACCCACTGACGTATGAGGACCTGAGGCTGGCGCTCAGGGACTTTGCGCAGGAGATTGATGTCACCTGCGTCAAGACCAAGGAGGTCACCGTGGCAGATGACCCCCCATTGTCCCCATGGGGTCCCTATAGGCCCTATGGGTATCCTATGGGGTGACCCCATCCCTGTCCCCATTGACGTCCCCATCCCTCACCCCATTGCCATCCTCAGTGAGGTCCCAGTGGGCTCTCCCATGCAGTCCCCATGATGGCCACAGGGCGTCGCTGTACCTATAGGAGAGATAGAGTAGGTGTCCCCGTGCAGTCCCAATGGTGGCCAAAGGGCGTCGCTGTCCCTATGGGAGAGAGATAAGGGAGGAGTTCGGTGGGTGGGGGTTTGGGAGGGGTGAGGGCTTGGGGGGTTAGGAGTTAGGAAGGGAGGAGCCCTGCAAGTAAATAAGCTTTTTTTTTTTCAAACAGGAAAGCGTGTGTCAGTGTCCTCCCTTCCCCACCCCCCCAAATCTCTGCAACCCCCCCTCCCCCCCACCCCTTTACCCACCGCCCTCCCACCCCCCCTCCTCTCCCACGCCCCCTCCCACCCGACCATCCCACCCCCCAAACCCTCCCTCCTACCCTAACTCCTCCTACCCCTATGTTCCCTATCTATTGTCAACTCAGGTCTCTGCTATAACCAGCCTAATAAAGCTCTTCTACGTCAGCCACATGAGCATACCCAAAATGCCACCTATGCTACACAACCTAACACCCACACTCCCCAAAGTGCCACTTAGCATACCCAAACTAAAACCTATTGTTCCCTAAGTACCACCTATGATACCCAGCCTAACACCTGCGGTACCCTAAGTGCCACCTATGATACCCAACCTAACACCTATGGTTCCCTAAGTACCACTTATCATAAAAAACATGACTGCTACTGCTGAACCCAGGACACCTTCCTAAGACCTATAGTATGCAAAGTGCCACCCATGATACCCACCTAACACCTGTGGTTCCCTAAGTGCCATCTATGATACCCAACGTAACACCTATAGTATGCAAAGTACCACTTATGATACCTAGCCTAACACCTATGGTACCCAAAGTGCCACCTATGATACCCAACCTAACACCTATGGTCCCCAACTGCCACCTATGATACCCATCCTAACACCTGTAGTATGCAAAGTGCCACATATGATACCCAACCTAACACCTATGGTTTCCTAAATGCCACCTATGATACCCAACCTAACACCTATGCTTCCCAGAGTGCCACATATGATACCCAACCTAACACCTAAGGTACCCCAAATGCCACCTATGATACTGAACCTAACACCTATGGTTCCCTAAGTGCCACCTCTGATACCCAACCTAACACGTACTGTTCCCTAGGTACAGCTTATAATATGCAACCTAACACCTATGGTACCCAAATTGCCACCTATGATACCCAACCTAACACCTGTGGTACCCAAAGTGCCACCTACGATACCCACCTAACATCTATGGTTCCTGAAGAGCCACCTATGATACCCAAAGTATCACCTATGATATCCACCTGACACCTATGGTTCCCTAAGTACCACTTACGATACCTAACTTAACACCTGCAGTTCCCAAAGTAACACTGAGACTACCCAACTAACACCTATGATATCCAACCTAACACGACCTCAAGTGCCACGTACACTAAAGTGTCACCTACGCTACCAGGCCTGACTCCTACAATACCCCAAGTGCCAGCTACACTACCCACCCTGACACCTACTCTACCCAGCCTAACACCCATAGTACCCAAAGTGCCACCTACAGTATCCAACCTAACATCTACACCTACCCAAAGTGCCACCAACAGCACCCAGCCTAACACCTATGATTTCCAATCTAACACCACCTCAAGCGCCACCTACTCCACTCAGCCTGACACCTGCTATACCCACAGAACCACATGTGGTTTCCAGCCTAACATCTAACACCCATAGTACCAAAGTGCCACCTACCAGAACCAATCAAACACCTCTGATACCTCAAGTGCCACCTACGCTACACATGCTAACACCTATTGTTCCCGAAGAGCCACCTGTACTACCTGACCTAACACCAATGGCTCCCAAAGTGCCACCAGCAGTATCCAACCTGACACCTGTAATAGCCAAAGCGACACTGACACTACCCAACCTAACATCTCTGTTATACAAGCTAACACCTACACTAGCCAAATTGCCACCTACTCTTCCTCAATTGCCACCTAAAGCACCCAGCCTGACACCTGCGGTACCCAACTTGACACCTACGTCACTCGACACCTACGCTTCCCAACCGGCCACTGCCTGCGCCCCCTAACTACTGCCTGTATCCCTCCCAACAGGACAACCTGCAAATACCCTACACTCTGTCCCCAGTGTCCTTACCTGCACGGGGCCTCTCCTTGGGCATGCGTTCCAACGAAGTCCTGTCTCTTCACCCAAGGTGACTGCCACCAACCAGTGCCAAGCAGTGCCCTCCTGCATGGGCCAATGCAGGTCTCCTCATCATCCTCTGATGTATCCTCACCGCTCAGAGCTCTTGCCATTGTGTCACTCTTAATGACATGAATCTCCACCTGTGTATGACCTCGCAGGGCAGTGCTCTCAGCCACCCCATAAACCAGCTCCCTATATGCAAATGTCCAGACGCTGTGCCTCAACCTAATGTGTAAACACAACAAAGAAATACCTGGTCAGGTTCTACACAGGGTGCCCTCCAGAATGGTGCCCCCAACAGGTATATCCTCACTTACTTACGCACCTAAAGCTCCATCTCTGTAAAGTCACACTGGGCAGCACTCTCCACTGACCCAGAAAATAGCTCCCTGGGTGACAATATCCACACCCTGCTCCTAAGCCTAATGTGTTAGGACAGAAAGCTGGTGCTGGCCATCAGCTACACGTGGTGCTCTCCGACACAGTGCCACAGACACAGCAATCCACCCTTGCTTAGCCACGTATATCTCCATCTGTGTACGACCTTGCAGAGCAGCGCTCTCAGGCACCCCATGAACCAGCTCCGTAAGTGTGAATGTCCATGTTAGGACAAAAGCTAATAGCTGGTCAGGTTCTACACAGGGTGTCCTCCAGAATGGTGCCAAGAACATGGATATCCTCACTTAAACACCTAAAACTACCTCTGTTTAAAGCCTCACTGGAATGCACTGGAAATGCCAGTCCCTGAAATGATTAGGAATGACATAATGAGACTGCAGAAGAAAACACATCTATAAATTTTTGAGTCTCTAAACACCATGTAGCTCAGAAATAAAAATAAAAATTTTATTTCCATGTTGGTAATAAAAATAATTCCATAACTTCTGTAAACCATAAATGCTATAGCATAAAAAAGTTTTAACAAGTGTTACCAGTTTTAAACAGTTCACTACAAGTAAATACGCATTCATTATAAATAAAATGTTTTGTATTAAGAACAATTTAATTCACAAAATCATTTCTGTCTTTACACTCAAAACATTAATGGCTTCCATAAATTGACATGAGTAAAACTTCTGTATTTATGTAGGGTCTGATGATGACCACAGTTACATATGCATAGTGTGACAATAATATTACTACCTATATTTAATACTAGGATCTCTGAAAATGATACAGAACAAAACCAGTATGTTTTTAATAATCTGCTATTCAAAGACTAATAATAAGTCTCTCCTATGCATCTTGGGATCTACCTGTAATTAGCATACTTCTGTTTAAATTACAGCTCCTAACTGTAAACCCCCTGAGAAATCACAATTTTAATGTACTATTCCCCAGTCTAAAATAATTGCGACAACATAATTGCATTACATTAAAATTTATATTCTTACAAAAATTTAGACAGAAATTTGTCAAATACCAAAATGAATCTCGCAAATCTATTTAGCTGCTTTTATGCATTTTGTGAATTCAGCAAGTTACTATACTGTAGTGTCACTGAAATATAATTTTAATGTATCTGTTTCTAGATAGTGTATACAGCATAAGGACAAATACTCACAAGGGTCGGGTTTCTCTTTTGACTTCTTCCAAGTAGTTGCCAACTAGTCAACTGTATGTTGACTGTTTTGTTATCCTCCATTTTAAGTCACGTATGTATTTGTATTCACAATTATCTTGCTTTAGTAAGATACAGAAATTTTGTTTTCAATTCCTCACAAAAGTAACTTTGTGAAGAACAACTGTATTATTTCCATATGACTGCAGTGTATGATGACGTATGGTTCAAACGATTACCTAAGGATTCGTCTATAATTACAGCAGGCTGCCCAGGCTGAGAATTTCACACATAGGTATGTTTCTTTGGTATGTGTTTATTCCTTCTCCAAAAAATGGTTTCATAGTAATTCTTAAATTTGTCTGTAATTCAGAACCAAAGAAACTTGCAGGGATCACCTGTAAAATTTTCAGTACCGGTATTATTATAGGACACATAATTATTTCCAAGATTCATCACTGTAAAACACAAAACATAAAAAGCAACAGACTAACCGTATTAGCTCATTGCCTCTAAAAACAAAGCACGTATTAACTGAGCGTGACTGTGATGATGCACACTGCTAGTGCTGTTCATATTCTTTTTTTGCTAGTGTCACGAGATTAGGAAAATTGCCTGTTACTACCAAAAAAATACCCAGGAACCAAAACCAGCCCTACAACATACACAAATACACTAAAATACACAAGAAGAACTATAAACTTGCACAAGACAGCATAAAGTCACTCTTCTGTATCATGGGTAACAAATGTCATTTAGCTGCATAGGGGCAGCACAATGTGGCCTAAGCTGGTTTCTTCTAAAATACCAAAGCAAAAATTTCCACTAAGACATTTCTAAACACTTTCATGAGCACAGTGGCTGCAGAATGCTGTTCCACACATGGTAAATGTAGTAAACCAGTGTCCAAAATAACTGCTTTTTGGAAAAATGTGTAACATAATTTCAACTTTTTTTCAATTTCAAATTTCAATAATTGCATATTATTCTTTGATCTGATCATTCTTCAAGAAAAAAAAAAAAAAAAAACAAACAACCCTCCAAACAACAAAACCTGACATAACTAAGTTTGCTTTAGTCCAAAATGCTGTTAAGGTTCAAAACCCAGTCTTTGTTCATAAACTGCACAGATGCAAAAAAAAGCCTCCAAAACAAACCCAAACCATTAATATCTACAGCCAAACTTGATATTCCAAGTTCCTTTTTCTGAAAGCCCAAAGCTGGCTATAACTTTAAAACATCACTATTTTACTTTAGGACAGAAAAGTGTGTTTGAAAATGCAAATACTGTCCAATTTTATACTTTTCTCAGTCCAACATTTTAGAGAAACTGTTAAAAGCAACAAAACTCCATTATTAAATCCAACTTTGTTCTTTGAAGTGATCTTCAGACAAAATTCTGAAACAGAAGCATCTAGAAGTATATTTCGTATTTTACTCTACTTGTCCCTTCCCAAAAGGTCTCCAATGTTCCTGCAGATTGACATCTTTTAGGAAAGCAGTGACATGTCTGTGCATTTAGTTCTCACAGAAAACGTATAATGATTTTTTGTTAACTCAAGCCTTTGTGCAAAGAATGCTAAAACCCAAAGGATACAGTGATTTCAGTAATACTGGCTTGGGCCCTTCATTTAATGCTGACACAGTTCTAAAAGCTCTATTTTGTCAACAATAGTTTCAGTATACGTTTTCTTATTTTAACATGACTGAACTTTAAATGTATTAACTCTTTGCTGCATGTATGAACTCACTTTTTGTACTGAATACAGTAATCTGGAGATACAAATCATGTAACACAGTAGTAGGTCATTTCAGTCTAAGCTGTACCAGTGCCACACCTGAATTTAATAGGCTGGGGGGGGGGGGGGGGGGGAAGAGAGTAATGCAGGCAATTATTCCAGGTAAGAAAAGTAAAAATATACATGCAGTAATCAATTACCTTCTCTCCCTGAATTGCATGCTCCCAAATACCAGGATGAAGTAAGGATATTATCACCTTCTAAAGGAATCACTGTGTCAAACTGCCACTGCTTGACTACATACTTAAGTAGTTTTGTAGTTCCTCTCAAACATGCATTATTTCATTTCTGAAAAAAAGTGTGCTTTAAAATACTTGCTAAAAGCAAGAAATTTAGTCTAGTTATTGTAAAATTGTTTAATACAAAATTAAGCAATAGAAATTATTTGCAAAATTATTTTTTTATGTCTTCTGTCATTTCACAGGATATTGGGCATAGGCACTTGGCAATATTACATGCATCATATTTGCGCCTGATGTGTATCACCCAAGTTAGGAGATACACAAACACTTCAGGACTACAAACATCCAAACTGAGGGAAATATGCAAATACACAGTTGTTCACTAGAACTGATCTGGTTTTGTCTCTGCTGGTACATTTATAAATACTACAGTACACAGTTAACTTATAAATTGAAAAAAAACTATGTAAATTGTCATTACTATTTAATCATATTGTGATTTAACAGTAAAACCACGTGAAATATTTATTCTCACAGTACACATATAACACATCATATTACTGCATATTAAAAAATAAACGTAAGACCTAGAAAGCAGCTTGAGGCAATTTACAACGTATCTTCTAACAAAACACATTAATTCAAATGTGCTTTTATTTTAATTAGAGTTTTTCAAACATCCATGTAAACATAGTGTTAGACCAATTCCAAAAACTAGCTCTGGTGTTCCACACACAACAGACATGGCAAAAGGACCATTTGTACTGTTGGGTGTGTAGTTACCATATCTATGTATCCATCTTCTGTTACTGAAAAAAAAACAGGTATAAACACTTCATTCAGGCATTACGGAAAAATTTATACAAAGTGATTACAATGCAAATGAACCGAAGTAGCTTGTGCACTAGGAATATAAGTGAGTCAGAAAAGGCTGTAATGGGTTTGAGGGGGAATGAAAAAAACCCAAGACTATAGAACCTCATCGAATGACTGAAGTTGATGTGTAAAGGTGAGCAGGCCTTATTCTCTATTTTAAAGCAACTAAGTTTCTTACATCAAAATAGAAATCAGTCTAGCATTACTAAATTGATTAATTATGAGTGACATAATTCTTATACAAAATACAAACCCACAAAATTACTTAATTCATAAACATGACAGGAGTACTATGCATGTATGTTACCACAGTTTTTTTTTTTTCTGGCAGCAGGGACATTCCTCTTGTGCAGCTGCACAGTGATCACAAAGTACATAATGTTGATGTGGATGCAGGATAATGCTATGATCACCTTCCTGACATATGATACACTTCTTTGATTGAAGCTGAAAAATCACCTGTAAAAAGATTATTGCACTCAGTGAAAACAATTCCAAAGTAGACAGTTGCATTCTAGCAGCTTTACACGTAGTAGTCCTGAATAAACTTCTAATGAACAACAAAATGTTTTTGTATGACAGCTGAATTGAGTATCATAATATATGCCAAGCTCGTGCAACCTTTAAAGTAGCAGCTGGAGAAGTATAAGTGCTTTTAGAAAGGAAAATAGCTAGGATTAAACCTCTTCACTGAAATTTTCCTGCATAATTGGGACAAGTGACGTAAATAAGAAAAAAAAAAAAAACAACCAACCCCAAAACCAAATAACCAAAAAAAAAGATTAATATACTTCCTCATTTTGCTGTTTCAAACTACTGTCACTTTTTTTTTATGCCATGCATTAGGACAAAATGGAAGCATCCCAAATGTGTGACCCTTCAATAGAGCTACAGGCTTCAATAAAGATACAGACTTTGGGGAGGTTGTTACAATTGCAAATGAATGTCTCCATGTGGTAAGTCATATCGGCCCTATTAAGGAACAAGAAAAAAAAATAACACCACCTAAAAGCCGTGTTATTTTTTCAACAGCAAGACCAGAATGCTATGTGTGGCACTGCCTAAGACAGCAACTTTCTCCTGGAAGACCTGGGTGAGAAGAGGCCACAATAATACAGAAAATCTGAGAAGCTGGCAAAGGTAGCAATGGTTCTGATGACTTCCACTCCAGGATGTAATGAATTTTTTTTGTAAGTGATCCCAAAACTCTCTTGCTCCTCTTTAAAATCTCCCTTAAGTGAAAATCAATAGCAGTCCCTAATCCAATACAGAATTCTATAAATGTACTAGCAAGTTTTGCCCTTGTCCACCTTCTTCATTGAAAAAGATTTAATTTATGTTTTAAACTCTTCTAAAGTGAGCCTGGAATTCTTTTTTTTTTTTTTTTTTTTTGGACTGGACAGGAGGTACACTAAGACAAAGAAGACAGTGCAGAACTCAAGTACTGAAGTATGGCAGACTGTCCCAGTAGTGAAAGGAAACCTCCTTTTGGTCTG
The DNA here is from genome assembly GCF_033815535.1 of Pezoporus flaviventris. Classification (NCBI taxonomy): domain Eukaryota; kingdom Metazoa; phylum Chordata; class Aves; order Psittaciformes; family Psittacidae; genus Pezoporus; species Pezoporus flaviventris. Next base: position 19,692,946 of record NW_026892626.1, on the reverse strand, counting down.
GACAATCCTGTCACAGTCAAAATAAAACAGTAAGAACTGGAGTCAGATGTGGTGTTGCTACGCTTGAATCTGCAGGAAAGAAAGCAATGTGAAATCAAGTTGTGCCCAGCAAGGTTTGAAGTATGGTGCTTGGAACAGTACCTGGTCATTATTACCTTCACTGATGTGCTCAGAGGGGTGGCACCTGATATTCCCAGCTTTGAGAGCCCTGAGAAATGCCCTCAATCTGGCAGTGAAAGAGCATCTTAAATTCTGGCAGAAACTGAGTCTGGATTTGAGAGAAGGTGAAATACAGCAATATGCTGCTAAGGTGAATAAGGGACTGAAGCATCTGACATATGAGGAGAGGCTGGAAGAGTTGGGATTGCATAGCCTTTTCAAAGAGATGGCATCTGACTGGTCTGTATAAATACCTGATGGGAGAGAGTAAAACAGGCAGGGACAGACTCTTTTCAGTAGTACCCAATGAAAGAAGAGCCTACGGGTACAAATTAAAATCCCACACAGATGTAAGAAAAAACATTCCTTACTGTGAGGATAGTCAAACACTGGAAAAAACTGCCCTCTGAGGCAGTGGGCTCTCCATCCTTGGAGATACTCAAAACACCACCAGGCAAGGCCCTGAGCAACCTGCTCAAGTAGACTCTGGTTTTAGCAGACATCCCTTCTAACGATTCTCCACTCCACTAGTGGCCACTCTGACACAAAGTCCTACCAGGGAATCTCACCACTCACCTTCTGAAGAAGTGAAAAGCATGTAACTACTTTCATTTGTTTAGGGCAACTATTTTTATTTATTTAGCTAGTGTCCAAAATGTTAGGGGTAAAAGCTAGCTTTAAAGGTTTTGTTTGGTTTTTTTTTAATCAGCCAAGAATTCTTGTGAATCACTTGCAATTTGTTCTGATAGCTGAACAAATTCTTAGAAGAATCCATTAGGTTGAGAAATCTACTGCATCCTCTATTATAGGATGAATACAGGATGAAAAAACAGACATTAAGTCTTAGAGCAATATTGCTCTTTGAAATGAAACCTGGCATAAAAATTTCATTGAAGGTTATTGAGCTGCCACTTTCAGTTAATCAAAAATAATTACGCAGATGAATAAACTCACCTCATCTATTGTTTCTAAATCTGAGTGCAGCCGATTTTGTAAGGAACGAAGCTTTGGCAAGGATATCTTATCTATATCACCACAGTTTTTCATATAAGGCAGTGTAGTACACAGACAAGCAGCTAATTGCGCCTTTAGCTTTTTTATTTTGCTTTCCGCTTCCTCCTTCTTCTGAAGAGCGAGCTGTTTGTCGGCATCTGCGATGTTAGCACGTTCTTTTGCTTCTTGAGCCTCTTTCTGCCATGCATCGCATGCCTGGGAGAAAGAGATTTCCAGAATATAATTTTTTTTTAAATTAACAAAATAAGAAAAAGTCAAAAGGCAAAAAAACATAACAATGCATTTACTGTCCATTTCACACTTCTTCCTACTTATCCTACCTTCTAAATAACAACTCTTCTTGTTTTGTAATTTGTAATGTGATTTTTAGATATGTCACTGGTTACTTGTCTGTAAATAGCCAGAAGCCTTTTGGGAGGTCTATAAACAAAACATATTTTAGATGTTAAATTTGTAATTTAATGTCAAGAGACATAAAAAAAACTATCAAAATTTAGTTTAGCTACTCCTCGTCATAGAGAGAACAACATGAGGAGAAGGAAAGGACTACAGAAAATGCATGACTGGCAGCTATCAACAACCTCGGTCTGACTACTGAGGTGGCTACATACTGTCCAGGCACACTATGCACCCATGGCTGCTGACAAGCCTCTACTTTTTTTGCATGCTTACCATGTAAAAGAGCTATGGGAGGGAATACATATCTTTCCTTACTGAAACATCAAGACACGTTGCTGTACAGCACTATCCTGAATATGTGTAAGTGTCCCTGTCTAGACAGGCAGCTTAACCTTGGGAAAATAAACTGCCCTTTAAACAGCTGTTTCCTTTATATTGCTAGCATTTCAAGGATGGAAAAACACTCCTTTGACAGACTGTAATAAAACTGTGTCCAAGGATAAGAAGATACATAAAAATGAAAAAGAGTAGTAACTGCTTGCTTGTTAAAATATACAGGTATATAATTTAATATTACCATAAATTAGCATACCTGTTTTACCTGCTGCCAAGATTCTTCCCATTGTTTTAGTTTTCTCTTGGCATCATCAAGTTCCTGTCTAACTTGAGTTAGTTCATTCCCAGTTGTGTTTGAACTTATTGAGGGGGTAGTGCCACTGCTTAGCACTGGGGATGGACTAGGAGAGAAATTCTCAGTTATGAAGTCCCAAGTGCTCCCTGTAACACCATTTAAACCTGTAAAAACAAAGGCAGAAAAAAACAATTATTATGCACACACTGCTGCAAAATGTTTCACATCTGAATAAAACAGATGTGCCATATATGCAAAATACATACTTCCATCTGAAAGACTCATAACATTATTTCACTACCTTCAGAAATGTGACAGTCAGGAAAATGTTTTTGGTATTTTCAGCAATTCAGGAGACTTACCACTTTTTTTTTCTTGCCACTTTTAATAAAAGTACAGTCCACAAAAAGAGAAGGAAGAGTGAGAATTCATTTACATACAAAATGGTTTGTTCCTAGCAGCTCATATGTAATTTTAGTTCTTCCTCTCTCTCTGTTTTGCATTTTCCTTTAGCAAAATGCTGCAGCTAAAATGCATTCTTGCTGCCTGTATGCAATCTCTATATTTTACTCCTTTCAAACACCTCTAAATATATCTCCTCTTCCAAGAATTCTTTTTTCCCTTCAGTAGGAACAGAAGTTCACTCCCTGAACTTTCTCCCACATACCACATATACTCCATTATCAGTCGTGTGATCAATTACAACCACAAGGCTTTGTTGTCCAGATGAAGTCATGAGAAACATGCAAAGCTTTGAACTGAACATTTCTTACCTGCTATTAAGTTCCCTCTTCAATACACAAAGTGCAGCCTTCAACTTACTTACCTAAAGAGTTGTGAGAAGAGGCTGAGGTGCCTAACATGCTATGTTCTGTCTTCAAAGGCAACTGGTGGAAAGGAGCCGTAGCAGATGAAACAAAAGACTGAGACAGCGATTGTGAAAGAGAACTGAGTGGAGAAGTTGAAAGGGATGATGATGAATGTAAAGATGAGGAACGAACAAGAGAACCTGGAATACTGACAGGTGCTGAACTTCCCAGTAATCTTTGACCTATGTACACGTAGGGGAAGAAAGAACAAAAACAAAACCCCCATTTGTTCCAAACCAGTACACAGCTTTCTGTAAGCAATTTTCTGAAATACATATCAAATGTAAGTTAAATTACATATTCAAACATCTTCCATTAAAAAAACCCAACCTTTATCTCCTATTGCAAAAATATTTTTTTTAAATTGAACACTTGAAATTGAACATTTTCAGGCAATAGTTTCCCTAGTGCCAGCAAAACAGAATTTGTAGCTTTATACAGCAGTGGCCTCATCTGCAGCTACAAAGAAAAGCTTTTCAGATCAAGTTATTCCGCTTACTCATTTTTACACAGCCAACAACTAATGCAAGTGGAAAAACTGACGGGAACTTGAAGAATTAAGAAAAATATGTATTTTGGTTAAGCAAGTGAAACTACATACCTTGAAAATCATACGCAGAGCAATTACAGACATATAGCTCAATTTCTTCCGTTTACATACTTTTGCTTTTGTTCAATAGATTTACCTGTCAAATGTACTCAACTCTCTATAAAAACTGAATTTGAAATAAAGTGAAAATTAATAATAATTTAGTCAAACAAATGTATTGTTCATAATTTCCAAAAATAATGATGTCATGGTTTACATTCAGCCAGCAACTAAGTACCAAGCAGCTGCTCACTCACCCACCCCAACCCCTCCCTGGATAGGATGGGCAGGAGAATCAGAAGATTGTAAAACCTGTGGGTTGAGATAAGAGTAGTTTAGTAACTAAAATAAAGTAAAATATACTACAACTACTACTACTAAGGGAAATAACAAGGAGAGAGATATAAAACTAAAAAGCAAAAGAAAGAAAACAATAAACACAAGTGATACACAATACAATTGCTCAGCACCCGCTGAGTGATACCCAGCCTGACCTGAGCAGTGATTGGTCCCTTCTGGGTAACTCCCCCCAGTTCATATATTGGGCACGATGTGCTGCGGTATGGAATACCCCTTTGGTTACTTTGGGTCAAGTGTCCTGCCTCTGCTCCCTCCCATCTTCTTGTGCCCTTCTCACTGCAGAGAGTGAGAGACTGAAAAGTCCTTGAACAGGGTAAGCGCTACTGAGCAACAACTAAAACATCATTGTGTTATCAGCGTTGTTTTCAGACTAAAGCCAGAACACAGCACTGCACCAGATACTAGGAAGCGAATTAATTCTATCCCAGCTGAAACCAGGACAAATGACAATAGTAAGTATTAAAAAAGTAGATAAATTATGTAATTACTTACATAAAAAAGCACAGATGCAATGTGTTTTCATGGTCAGGAAACAGTTCAATATTTACTCTGAAGGTTTTATTCATCAACATATTTGACTAGCAACTAAAAATGACACTACTTTTTCTCTAAAACAATCCCAAACCTAAAAGTCAAATGCTTAAAGCAAGGGTCATGATTCTAGTTTTCTGGTTTTGCTTAAAACAGGTGAATCCATATCATCAGGGGCATCGTTCCTTTCAGAAGTATTTCAAAACAAAAAGATAGGGATGCTCATCATAAGCTGCACTGCCACAATATCTTAAAAAAACAAAAGTATCTTGAAATACTCAGTAAATGTTACCAAGGTCAGCCTCATGAATAAATATATGACGAAGATACAGGACACACATATAACCACAGATGTAGGTAATACACCAGACAATAAAAGTATATCACTTTTCACAACAAGAGCAAGGAAGCAACAAAATAAAGGGAGTTTGTTAAAAAAAATGGCCAAGTAAGAATTCTTTTAAAAACTAATTAAGAGCCAAAATAAAGCACCCAAACAACATGGAATGGTAACAGAAGAACCATCTCTTTTCTGGTTCTTAAAGTAATATTCAAATACAGCTGAATTTTGGCAAATGCAACCTGGCTGCATATCTTGAGTTCACAGGGCAAGGTTGAGGGGGGAGACAGTGCTGCAGGGATGGCTAGGAGAAGCACAGCCAGCTCCAGATGGCTCCAGCAAATCTGCTGCATTACACAGTGCGCCCTTCAGCCACAGTGGTACCACCTCTGAGAGAATGTATTTGAGAAAAGGAAAAAAAATGTCACACAGGCAGAGGATGAAGAAACAAAAGGTATGAGAAACAGTCCTGTGAACACCAAGGTCAGGAAAAAAACAAAGGGAAGGAGGTGCCCCGGGGCCAAAGCATACTTTGCCTGGAGAAGAGATTCTCCTGCAGCCCATGGCAGGTTTGGAAGAGACCACAGTAAGAGCAGGTATTTTCTGCACCCTGTGGAAGAGACTACAGTAAAAGCAGGAATTTCTCTGCAGCCTGTGGACAGGACCGGGTTGGAGCAGGTGGATGTTGCCTGAAAGAACCGCAGCCCATGGACAGCCCATGCTGGCACAGGCTCTTCTGACAGGAACTGTGATCCATGGGGAGGACCCACACTGAAGCAGGGACAAGTGTGAGGAAGAAGTAGGAGAGGGGAGCTATTATGAACTAACCACTGCCCCCCATTCCCCATCCTCCTGCGCTGCTTGGGACAGGAAGGAAGGCGTAGAAGATTTGGGAATGAAGTTGAACCTGGGGAAAAGGTGCCTGGCAGGGGGTTGGTTTAGTCTTTCTCTGCTTCTCACCATCCAACTGTTTTAATTGGCAGTAAATGAGTTTTCCCCAAATCAAGTCTATTTGCCCATGACAGCAACTGAGTGATCCTCCTGTCTTTATCTTGACCCGTAAGTTTTTTCATCTTACTTTTTTCCCCATGTCCTGCTGAGGAGAAGAGTGAGAGAGCAGCTGGATGAGTGTCTGGCTACCCACCAAGGTCAACCTGTTACACTGCATGAACTATATCCTCCAGATACAAGTAAAATTATTTCCTTCCTGTTCCATACTTCATGGTACTTCCAATGGCACATAATCATTTCTGCAGCATAGAACAAGGCAGTAAATTAAATACCAGTCAAGCAAACTACAGCAGCAGGAGAACTGTTGAACCCATCATGACTAGCAGAGGAATACATGTGAAATTGCACACATTATCAGTTTCTTTCCAGGTCTGTATGAATGGGAGTATCAGGAACAACAATGGAAAACATTTATAGATAACGTATAAACTGTTCTTGTGAAGGAACAACCTGTTACCATCATCACTAGACAGAAAATTGTAAGTCAATCAACCAAAATAAATGTAAAGCCCTAAAAGTTCTGAAGATCTTCCCACTAAATTATTGACAAGAATCTGCATAAAACTAGATGACTGCCTACTGAGACTGTAACATTTTGGGTCATTCTGTACAGATTGCCTAATAACCTGAAGTATACAGGTACTACAAATACAGTCTCTAGTAGAAAAAGAACCACCTTGGGAAGAAACAAAGTCAAGGTAGGAGAGGCACCACCGCTTGTAGCACTGCTTTCAAGATCCCAGAAATTAGTATTTGGCGTCAGAAACTTCTTAATCCGTTTTATCTAGCACGTGTTTCCTCTTGCTCTTGCTATCAATAATGAAGCCACTGCTACAATCTGTTTATATCTAACTTGATGCCAAAGCATCAACACCACCAAATGTGAATTGTAAGCTGCCTCCCCAAATGCTCTGCTCAGATCTGAAGACAGAAACATGTCACCAGTCACTTTATGTGAGGCATCTTCTGCCAACCTTCAAATTAGCAAGGTGACGAAGTCAAAAAGTTCATTCCGAACCAAGTAACCTTCCTTAATTCTGTTTGCTCTGAAGCTTCATGTATCCACACTCTACTGGGGTGATAAAATTAGTGATCTTGCCTCAAACTGTCTCCTTTCACTGCAAAGGAAGCACCTGGAGGAGGAAAAGTTTGAAACAGAATCTCTCTGGGCGTGTATTATTTCTGAAAAGAAGCAACTTACAGTTGCTTATATTTTATGTTTTTCTGAGGGAGTGAAGGCACTTGATATTCACTTGGGTCAAAATGATTTCCAAGCCTTACGAAAGGCTTGAATCTGTAATACTTGGGTAGTGTCCTATCCACTGCAGTCCCAGTGACAGCATACATATTTCAACAAAATCAGATACATCTGTATATTTTTTAAAGACCATGGACTAAACATACAATAATTGTCTTAAAGGAAGAAGAACTGCATAACATGTAGAGACACTAAGCGCAAGCTTTTCTACTTGGAGCAAGGGACAGCAATAATGAACTAGGGTGTAGCTATAGCTGTTTTACCCTTTGACATGCCTGCCATCCAAGAATACAGTTCTGTTTGTGCAACTGGAAGCCCAACACATAGGCACAACCAACTTAATCATTGCAGACCTCCTTCAAAGAAATGCTAGCAAAACAGGTATCAGAAAATAAAGTATTATAAAAACATGTCTGTTCTCTTGCTGTATCTCTCAAAGGGTTATAGTTCCTCACCTTTCACCTACTATCTTTCTATTTTTTTTATCTAAATTATTTTCTCTTTCCTACTTACACAAAGAAAAGGTGTCATTTTAATTTCTTGATGTTAAACAGCCAGAACAAAACTAAGGGGTTTTCTTCAAAGTCTTTGCTGTCTGTAACTATTTTGATGAGTAAAAGTTTAGGAAGCCAGAAAAGAAAGATATTTTAAATTAGCATAATTTTACAAATTGGACCTCTTACTTGTTAATCCAAGGTCACTGCCTTCTTGATCTTCTAAGTCTCTATTTACAGATGCAACGTTCACATCATTAAAATGCAAATCTAAACCAGAACCTGTTAAACAAAACATTGTATCAATACATTATCCTTGAATTACCCATAAATCACGACGGCTGAAATGAGAAAAGTTTGACTATTTTTGTTAGTGCTTCCTTCATGGAACACTTTTGCATCTAGGTCATGGTCTTAAGCACACTACAGACACACAGTGAAGGATATCTGTGTTTACTAAAAGGGAAAACTCTCATATATAAGCTATTACAGCTCTTTAAGTTGGTGAGATGAACAGAGAATAATGGAATAGATGGCTGTTTATCTGTTTTTTTTAAGAAATCTGTGTCACCTGGTGTGCTTACACGTACATCAACAGAAAAAGAGGAAAAACAAAATTTAGATGCCTATTTTTAGGTACTATTTATTTTAGGTACATTTTATTACTATTGAATAATAGCAGGTATGAAACCTGCAGAAAGACTGCAAATGTCCCTTATAACAATTAGCCCTTGGGGTAACAGAGTTACATATCAGGGCATACAGATGTAAAGAATGTCACAATATTAAATGAAAATGTGCAATACTTTAAAATAAATTAACTAAAATTCAAATATCAATATTCCTTTTAGATTGAACAGTTAGACTGCCTTTCATAATGTCTTATATCAGTCTAAGATTTCTCTGGCCAATGACAAAGTTCTAAACAGTATACTTCTTATTAGGTCCACTGCTTATAAAGTGTGAGAAGACGAGTTTTTTTCCCTTTCTCCTCTTAACTTCTTTTCTGTGCAGAAAGGGGTGTAATTAAGGAATTTATCACTCTGTTCCTATACTTTATCTAATGTTGAACAACTCCACAATCAGGAAGACACAAGAGAAGTCTGCAGAAATACCGATTTTGCAGGCAGGAAAGTGAATATCCCAGTCATTGTGGTCAGTGATAGCGATCACCTTTATGAAGAATATTTTTATGTTGAAAATCATTATTACAAACTGGCACAAAGCCTAAATGAAAAGGAACCCTCAGAAATTAAAGACACACTGGCTTGTGTAAAAGTTTCAATAAGATCCAAAAGAGATCACTCAATCCCTTTGGAATTAGACTGATTCCTCTCTCATAGCCTAGTCCTAAACAATATGTGCTTTAAATGGCAGAAAATCTTTGGCAGAAGTACTATACAGTTGTAAAGGTTCTAAAAGTCTGAAATTCAAAGTACCATTTGGATCATTAATACATATATAGCACAGCGTGACAACATATAGGCATTTTCTGATGTTGACTAGGCTATCTAGTGGACTCCACAGACTTGGAGCTCCAGATGATACATAAAGGGAATTAGTGACCTAGAAGCAGGATCCACAGAACAGTGCTCAGCAGAAAGCTGCCTAAGCTGTCCAGAACAAAATATGAGCCAAGAGATAAAGTTTACATACTACATAATGACACTCATGACAAAGATCCCTGAGAGTTAACATAGCTCTTTGTGAAGAGTTACTAATCTAGGTCTCAAAAGCAACACAACTTTATCAGTATGGAGCTGTGCCCTAACAATAACACTTATCTTCCAGCAGTACTGACAGAGCAGCTTAGTGTCCAGCAGTCAGAGGAAGGAAGTTCATCTCTACATCATCATTTTGGCCTGAAGGGATATACCCTAGGTTTTTAAAGTTTTCCAGCAATAACCTTCTCTAGGAGACAGGTGCCCAAGCCTGTCATTCTATAAAATACACTCAGGATGGGAGAGATGGCCTCCTTTTATTTGATGACATCAAGTGGCCACAAGCGCTGTGTGAAACCCAGCTTAAAAGTCCCTCTTCCGTATTGGGTTTTGGATCCCCACTGCTGCACTGTGCCTTCCCTACCTTCGCCTTATATAAGTAAGGGTCTTTCATCTGCAACACTGTAGTCTGTCTCTTTTGCCCTTTCACCCTACTGCACTGGTAGAGCCTTCCAGAGTCTCTGAGGCAGTATGTGTTTCCTTTCTTGTTCTCACGTTCACCATCTTGCTATGCTCACCATCTGGCGGCACCTACCAACCCTCAGAGCACTGCTATGGTAGGTTCTTAGGGGAAATGACTGCCGCTGGCGTGAGAATCACGCTTCTTTTCTCCTCTTCTCCTACTTCTGATTGTAACTTTTCATTCACATTAGAGGGACCCTACAACATCTCCGGACATCTCAATAACAAATTAGCACGCAACATCATCCACTGACCAAAGCGTGCTCCAATTAATACTACTAACATCAGAAGCAGAAAGAGCCCGTAAGGAGTTTGGGACAGTCTTGGTGAAAAACTACAGTTAACACGGTTAGTATAGGAAAAGTATTATGTGGGAGAGAACCAGCTGCTGCACTTAAGTGGATGCCCAAGCCTGCCTATCACTTCTATTTCCACCCAGCCACTAGGACAGTTTTCTCTTCCCCTTTCCTCTCTCACTCTTACGTTTCTTCGTTTGTTTAGAAATAATTTTCACCATTATGTGCCATCTGCTATGCCACCCACTAATAAATTTTCCCACATGTGAACTTGTCTCAACTTCCTCCATGCAAAACAACCATACACCTGTGAGAGCACACATTTCATCACTACGCTGCAGGATGTTTTGGGAGAGATCCCTCTCACTTCCAGTGAAGCTGTTCCACTTTCTTTCAAAAAATTCAAAATTCTCTCAATCATGAAAAGAGAGGCTTTAAAATCCCATCATTAGCACCATCATTACCTTTAAACAGGGAAACAGGAAAACAAACCGGGGTTCTTCCCAAGGTCTTGCAATTCCCCACACCACTCATATGTTAATATTTTAAGTTATTTGTGACGTCTGGCTCAGTATGTTGCTAGCAGGAAAAAACCACGAGGCTGACATAAATCATGCTGCTCAAATAGCAGATCAAATCTAAGCCTGCACCCTACTAATCATTAACCTGTCATGCTCTCCTCATGAGGCCTTAACTCGCTCTGCCACACCTGTCCTCCCCTACCACAAAAAGGATGGACTTGTCTCCTTAGTGTTTATTATCTGGATTTTCAAAGCTTAATTTCTGTTACCTTCTGGTTCTCTCAGATTTCACATCACATGGTGGAAAGTCAGTGGAGTGCAGGGAAAGAACACAGACAACATCTTAAGATAACAACATATATGGGAAGCAAATGGAGAAACACCAATTTTCCTTGAATGGCAAGTTTCCCAGACAGGCAAAATCCCCACACTTGAGTACGCAACAGAAAGCAACAGAAGCAACCAAAACATTCCCAAGGGGAGGTCTACACAGAAACCTAACACAGACAACAGGGTGGAGTATCAGATGATGGCAGATGTCCCGCTTTCTCCCTACTATCAATGGAGTAATTTCCCTTCACTACTGCCCATTCCTTATTTATTCCTCTTCAAATCTGTCTCCTTTGACACTCTTCTTATCCAATGTCTCTATTCTCTTAAAAAAAATTTTCATTGATATTTTCTGTTTGTTTTGGTTTTGTCTGGTTTTTGGGTGTGGGGTTTTGTTTGTTGTTTTTTGTTTGGGTGGGTTTTTTTAATTTATTTTAAGTTTTCAAGAGGATTTCAAATACCCTGCAGCTCTTATGTTCTCTGACTATATTTCTTTCTTTTTCACTAGAACAAAATCAGGCAACTCAACCAATCTCCCTGAGAGGAGAAGACTGCAACAATGTACCTTCTACTCCATCATTCCTCAGCTTTGAACATATTGTCCAAGCCTCTATGCTAAATACTAGTTCTGTCTGATGGGTCTGACTTGCACCCTTTTCTGCCCCAGCTCTGGGGGACTATTATTCAGGGAGCAGACAGAGAGGGCTTGTAACTCCCCAGGAGATCAAGATAAAGGGCCCCAGAAAGGGCTATAGACCCCACTGCCTGACAAAGTTTCTTTAGGCCTTGCTAATATAACTCTCCTGACTTTTCCCTAATCCTTCTCCAAACCCATTCATTGCTTTTTCCCATAATCACCAAGCCCCTTCCCTTGTTGCAGCTCATTTTCTATTCCTTTTTTGTGACTTTCTACAAGAACACTATAAATGTATTTTCTGCATGACAATAATGTCTTAATTTTCTGCTCTGTTCAGATTACATGCAACACTATTCTCAATGCCATCCCATATATCCATGAAACAGAACTCTGGAAAAATAATTTATATATATATATGAAATTCTTTTAATGAAAAAAAAACTAATCTACACAGTTACCATAAAGTATACTAACTTATACATACATGAGGTGTGTTTTATGATACATATTCTGTTAACAAACACAGTATACTGAAAGCTGATGTATAAAGTCATCAACAGAGAGCAGAGGCATATTCTATCTCGAATCAAGAGTCTCTTATGTGCAATAATATAATCACACTAGGATATGCGAAACATAGCATATCACTGTTTTAATGATTCTGCAACACTTGTTTAGTGTATCACAATTTTTAAATTATACTGAATTAGCACCACATCCAGTATACAGAAATTAGACCATGGTTCTTACTGTATGAGTAACTTCTTACAGTCAATTAGCTTTTGATTATTTCAGAAGCAATGTTTATCTTGACAAAAATGTGATTTCATTCCATATCTTAAAATAACTGTCAGCCAATTAAATTATATTATTTGCATCCAATAAAAACTAAAATTCTGGTCATTCTAATTCTGAAATTAGAGTCAAAATTTATTTTTTGTCTAAAACAAGATCATTGAACAAACATTTAAGGAAAGCAAGCTATACACATGTGAGACTGCAGAAAAAGATCCATCATTTAATATTCTGCATAATTTCTTTCCTAAAAAAATTAAGAGTGAATGCCTAACTTACCATGCTGAAGTGCTGACTCACTGTCTGCAGTCTCCTGGTTGCTGCTACACATCAATTTAAACACAGAAAGCTTAAAGTACACCAGCTAATGACAGCAACTCCCTGATCACATGACTTATATCACAGAATGTGAAATAGTGCATTTTTCAAATCACAACATTCCCTGCCACAGCCTCCTGAATAAATCACATTTAGTGCAAAAGTGCCACAAATTTCAATGAGTTTGTGGGTAACACTAAATTAAGGGAAGCAGCTGATAACACTTGATGGCAAGACTGCCCCTCAGAGGGATCTCAGAAGGTTGGAGAACTAGGCTGACAGAAAGCTCCTGAAGTTCAACAAAGGCAAATACAATAATGCTGCACCTGGGACAGAATAATCCCTTGCAACAGTACAGGCTGATCAGAAAACAGCACTGCAGAAAAAGATCTAGGAATTCTGATGAACATGTTCAGCATATTCCACAGCAATAAAAGCTAATGCACCAGTATTTGCCTGCATTAGCAAAAGTATAGCCAGCAGATTGGGGGAAGTGGTTATTCCTCTCTATCCAGCATCCGTGAGACCATAGCAGGAATTCCATGAGTAGTTTTGCAGTTCCCAGCGTCTAATTATTATTGAAATATTTATTGCCTTTTACCATTTTCCACACAAACAGCCCAGCTGGATGGAGGCACAGGAAAAGCTTCAGGCTAATAATAGAAATTTTGGGACTATTTCCCAGAATCTGTCTTTTGCACCCAGAAAGGAAGGGCTCCTCCTTCTTGTGTCCTTTCAGATCTGGTCCACATAGTGTGAACAAAAGATTTTGTCCCTGAACATACAAATAACCAGAATGAAGAATATGCAGTCAGCCATACCGCAAGAACATGGCAAGATTTGTAACTGCACCTGCTATTTTAACATTAAGAAAAGTCAAATCTCATCAGCCCACCAACAGAAGTTGAAGAGACAGTACTTCCAGCAACAGGAGGCGCATTATGAAAGTCTGACACATTTTTTTTATCACTGGCTAACACAAAGATTAAAATTCCAATTTACATGTCCTATTCACTCATTCCTATGCTCACAGTGGAGACTTGGTGAAAAATAATAACTTGGGGTTCAAGTATTTACATTAAATTTCAGATATTGCCATATAATGTCATATGTAATAATATGTTCTTTACCAGTAAGTTCTTTGAATCTAAACTGAAACAAGAAGAACTTGAATAATGCAACTAAATATTACAATCAGAGATTAGATGTTAAGACTTACCAACAACTGGTTCAACTGTGTTACTGCCAGAATAGAATGGGAGAGCTTTGGCAGTAATAGAAGGGACAGCTATAGGAGATGAACGATCTGATCCAACACTGGAGGCCAGACTAGAAGTTACATGTGAAGCAAGTGGGTTAATGGCTGAAAAAACACTGAGATGGTTCTGTTAAAAAGAAACAAACAGTATATGTAATCACACAAAACCACACTTTTACACATATGTATGTACAAACTTATAAAATAAATAATGCATTTTTAAAAGAACCACCCTCTGAATTAATACATTAGGATAATTTCACTTATCATTTATCAGCAAATGCGCTTCTCCAATGTGTCTGGACATCACTACCATACAATGGAATTCTGCTTTCAGAAAAAATGTATCTAAATGCTAGCAAATAAGCTCATAATTATATAATAACATAATTAGTCAGCTGAAGTATGATGCTCTTTTTCAAAGGGAAAATATCAAATATCTTAGGAATCGTACCATTTCATTATGCATTCACACACAAATTATATTCTATATTGGAGTTTTGGTCTCTAAATTTTCTCATTTAATCTAAATGCAGTTGGTGCATAAACTGATCTTTGTTTTAGACAACCAAGAAACATGACTGCACTGCACACATACATCACAGTAGATAATGACCTATACCTGTGCTACTTCTTTCTAGCGGTAGAAAGTCATGCAGAAACACTTTTTAGGGCAAATCACAAAAAATGTGAAGAGTTTCCAAGGCTGCCACTCTCCCTGATTTATAGATGTGTAAAGGAAAAGACCCAATGTATACTTTTAAACTGGTTCACGTGCTTTCACTGCTCCATACAGAAGTCACAGGATCCACCTTTATCTTGTGCTTTTTCTCCTTATTTATTCAGCACCACTCCTCCTGCTTTTTAAATGTAACACACATTTTAATCCTCCACTTCAGTTTATACACTCCTGTATGACTGCATGAATGGCAAACGGTAGAACTTCTGTTCTCATTTATCCTGATCACTGTCATTAGCAAAGCAGCAGGGTTCTTGTTCTAGCAGTGCAAAGATGGCAGAGTTTTAAGCTCCTTTGCACATATAGAATCACCTCTAACACTTAGTGTTAGACTCATCACAGGTCAAAACTATGCTCTCTTCCCTGTCACTAACTGTTTTTGAGCACAAAAATGACCAGAGGGATGGAACACCTCTTCTGTGAGGAATGGCTGAGAGAGTTGGGGTTGTTTATCCTGGAGGAAAAC
Source organism: Pezoporus flaviventris (assembly GCF_033815535.1). NCBI lineage: Eukaryota > Metazoa > Chordata > Aves > Psittaciformes > Psittacidae > Pezoporus > Pezoporus flaviventris. The sequence continues at coordinate 19,677,748 of NW_026892626.1, read as the reverse complement.
TCCAGGGACACCTTCTTGGGGACTTTCAGTTGCTACAAGGGGCCTGCAAGAAAGATGCGGAAAGACTTCTTAGCAGGGCCTGTTGTGACAGGACAAGGGGTGATGGTTTTAAACTAAAAGAGGCAAAATTCAGACTGGATGTAAGGAAAACATTCTTTACAGTGAGGGTGGTAAAATACTAGCACAGTTTGCCCAGAGAGGCAGTGGATGTACCATTCCTGGAGATATGTCAGGCCAGGCTGGATGTGGTTCTGGGCAACCTGATCTAAAGAAAGATGCCCCGGCTCACTGCAGGGGGGTTGGACTAGATGAGCTTTGAAGGTTTCTTCCAACCCAAACTATTCTGTGATTCTATTATTCTGTGATCTGACACTTGAACAACTGTATCATCATCCTCCTTTTGGCCTTCCTTAAACTTTATCAATCCATCCTCAAATCACATTAATCAAGAATTTCACTGTGAAAAACTATGCCACAGAATTGCTAGAATCAAAAGCATCCCCAAATTGCCTCATAATCTTCTCACCCCTCTTACTCCCTGCAGTACCCAACCACTGTACATTTCCACAGAATCTACAGCTTGCTGTCCAAGACCATGTTCAGACAGCATTAACTGCATTAACTCCAAGGAGGGAGACCTCACAAGCTATCTGGGCAGCCTGTTCCAATGGTGTTTCATGAACAGTAAAAACTATTTTTATACGCTTAGACAGAACCTCCTATGTTTCAGTTTGTGCCCAGTGACTCTTGTGCTGACACTGGGCACAAATTTTACTTAGACTATGCTGTAAAGTGCCACATAACTTTCATAGTGCTTTAATAAATTATTAGAAAGGAAAAATATTTACAGCATTTAGCTTTTGGCAATACCTGCTTGTTGTTTTGTTCATTTGATTTCTGCCGATTCTCAGCTGGGAAGCTTCGATGCTTTGCCTGGAAGAACAATAATCTCTGTAATATATGAACTTAATGAGTCATTGCTGTAAAATATATTACTAGTTTATGAAGGGTCAGGGACATCTCTGTAATGACATCTTCAACAGGCTGACTTAATTTCCCTCACTGCACTCCCATATGGATAACTAAATTTTAATGATCATAGAGTAAATCTACATGGAAAAGGAACAGCAGTTGCGGTTGCTCCACTTAGATGCATAATTGAGCCCATGCAAGTTATTTCTGGTCCAAAAATTGAGCAGCCATGTTAGCATTATGTTAGCATGCTGAGCAGCCATGTTAGCATATGCGACATGTTACTGCTGTGACAGAAGTAACATGTCCCATATGCTCACCAACTGAGGAATACTTCTCCAAGAGGCTGGAGGGATAGAAGTCCGAGATTACCAAGTTTGAGTGGAACTCCCTAGATTTTCCCATGAAGTGATTAGTAATAAATACAAATAAAATAAAATAAAAAAATCAAAGTGCAAATTTTCTTTGAACACCATTCTATGAATGAAAGGTAACTCATGAAAAACATGAGACACACTTAAATAAAACAATTCTAAGCAATTTCTCTTTGCCCACTGTGTTCCTGCAGAGCAGGATCCAAGGATCTCTTTATTTTCAGACCAGTAATTTTCAGTGACTTCCTAAAACTGCTGTAAACTCTGTAAGGTGCTCTCTTCTCCCTCGGAAAAGACAATTCTTTTTGCTGCCTTTAAGCAGCCTTGTTGTGTCAATTCTTTCTTTCCTTTTGGAGAAGCGGTCTTGTAGTGAAAGCTCCCAAGCAGTAACAGCTCTCCTCCCTCTTTATATGCCCACCATTTTAGAAACTATTTTTTCAGTTGCAAAGTCCATCACTAGGCAACTTCAATGTGGACACTAAAAGGCAAGTACATGACATTTCTGTTGCTGAGACACATTCTTTGGAGCAGTATATTACTCACTAAAACCAGCAAAATAGATCTCCACCAACGGTTACATTCTTTCGCAATTATCGCTGTCTCACGTTCAGAAAGCAGTCAGTTGACACTGCAACTGCCTTGCTTCCGCAAAATCTGATCAATGACCATTTGATCCCTACATATAGGGAAACTGAAATTTTCCTGTCACAATGACCAGCTCTCTAACTTATAGCCTGTCTGAACATGTACATGTAAGAAAGCAAAGCTAGCTGCACAACTTTAGAGTAATGATCTTGCCATTACCTACAACTTACCATTTGAAAAGAAAAAAAACCAACACTTTCCTTCCTTTAATATTCTCCATCTTTTGCTTCTGCACTTCTCTGTGCATCTCACATTATAAAAATCAATTCTGACAAATCACAGGTTTGCAAGAAGGCTGAACAGCTTGGCTGTAGCTTTTTAAATGTGTTTTTTGAGGTCCTTTTTTGAACAGGTCCCTTCTGACAATTCAGAAATGTAAACAGTATTATAACAGAGTGAGAAAAAATTAGATTTAACAGGTAAATCCCATGCTTTCAGCTTTTTCCTCACAGGCCAACAGAGCTGTTTCATTTCCCTGAAAAATACCAGTCTTCCCTTCTCCCAGCTGTCTCTAACATTGCCCATTTTCTCCCCAGTCCCCAACTAAAGGATTGTAACTGCTCATCAACTGCAATTTCAACCATTCTCCTCTCATTGCTAATGCTACAGATCTCTCTCTCTCTTCAAGAGGCTTGTTATATTTTACCACCTATGTCTGTCTGGAAAATTAACTTGTCCAAGGAGAGAGGCAGCTGCAGGTGGGAGAAGAAACAGATTGCAATTAAATCAAAGATTGGAACTCATAAATAATACCAACAGCCAGAAATTAATGTATCTTTTCACCATCCATTTTCAACAATAATTAAAACTGAATCTTACCAAGCCTAGCTACAATTTCCCCACCACCACTGTTACCTTCTTTTGTTCTGGGCAATACAAGCTTAAAGTGACAGCTGTAAGATTTCTGCAAAGTTACAATTTATTGCATGTCTTCTGAGCTGGAGTGACTGTATGAGTGTTCTTGGCCTGTGACAACTGTAATTTGATGCAGTTTAGCTCACTAAAGATGATTATTCAAACTCTGCGTTCTAAATGATCAAAAATCAGCGCTGATACACAAGGCAGACAACCTTTCCCGCAAAATCTAATTTAAGACATTTGTACACTGATGTGTATGTATTATTCACGTACCTGATCTTCTCTTTCAAAGCCTGGTGCTTTTGGATAGCTAGATGTCGGTGAAGAAACACCTGATGTGCTAGACTCAGAACACAAAATGCCATTTGCTAATGATCTCTGTCTACAGAGAGGTCCAAGGGGAGATAAAGAACTACTGCTACCAGAACTTGATGTTACAGCTGGACTTGAAGAACAGGAAATCTGTAGAAGACAGAAAACAGTGTCTAATATACTCTAGGATATTTTTCTTTTATTTACAGCTATAGTCTTCCTCTGTAACACAATCTGTTGAATTTATAAAGTCATTTCAGTCTTATGTCAATACAACACTAACTTTGTTTATTTGTATGTATTTTTGGTATTAGCTTAAAAAGTAGCAGATGACAAAAGTAACATGGAGCTTTTGGAAGTGCACAGACTTCAAATGGAGGTGCATTTGTACACACCAGAATATAGCCTTGTTTGGTTCTAAGCACAAAATCAATCATAGACAGAGATTACTTAATGGATATTAATTTACAATAAAGGAATACTTGCTTTCTGACAACCCTGATTTCCACTCATTCATATATTTCTTAATTTACAGTTTAATGCAAGCATTATACAACATTTCACTCTTGTAAAAGAACTCGTATGGATCAAGCCAAGCAGCTCAAAAAGAATAAAACACGTAGAATCTTGGCAAACAGCATCTCAATGTTTTGTTTTTTTTTTTAATCTCAAAAGCCTGTTTTGCGAGATTTTAGACATTACTGATTTTATAATTTTTAGTTCTGATGTATATTTCCCATAGAGTTTCAAACTTCTAAAGTAGAAAACGTAAGCTAAAGGTACAATCTTTAAGTAGCTCTGGATATTTTTTTTGCCAAAAGTACAATTCTGATCAACCTGGAATTTATGAACTCAGGTGCCAGCATTCTATGATAATATGTTTGACTGGAACTGGGGGCATTGCTTGTTATCTTTTAGTAAACATCTTTACAGTAAACTCTTCCATTTTCTTAAACTAGATTCATAAGTAGACTCACAAAGGCAGTATGGAAACAGTTGCATCCCACATTTATGCCTAACAGTCCAATGGTGAGAACCCTCAGTAATGATACACATTTCAATACCTTCTATGCTTGTTTCTGAACAGAAACTGCCAGCTCTCAAGGAACTGAACTAGTCGATACAGTAACAGAATGAACTTCTGCCAAAGTGGTTTTGGTTTGTTTAAATACAAAATACACACGGAACCAGAGAGACTACATAATAAGTATAAAGTTTACTGTTGAACCTTAGGGTTAACCCTAACCCTTAATTTTATTCTATGCTCCAGAGAATGTGAAAGTAAGTTAAAGCAAATCAGGATTTTAACAGGAAACATCTCTCTCCCCAGAATCATATAACCTCAAAATGTCCTTTCTGCGCAGCAGGAATTTCACATTCAAATTCCTGTAAATCAGGAAGGGGACCCACATGAACCTAGATGAGGTCTTAACTCTGGAAAGAAAAACAAAACACCTCCAATAACTATAAGCCCTATACTTGGTGAAGATTATTACCTATGCATTCACTACTGTCACTACAGAAAATCTCCAGTCACGAACCTTATGCATGTGGAGTTCTGTAATTAGATTGCTTCTGAAGTCCAAAGACAGTTTCTCTATACGAGTCTGAAATGTACATATACCTTGAGAGGTGACAGAAATAGAATGGGCACCACAGCCAAAATCATTAAATTGCTAGCCAAGGTGTACTTAACTTCTGAAGTCAAAGGCTGAAGAATTAATGCTTTGACCACAAGCTTGTTACGACATGCAATGTTTCTCTTTCTGTTACCATTTACTCTGAATCCAAAACTGAGGATTGCCCAACGTATGGCAATGCTAAGTTTGCACATTTTTCAGTTCTAAAATACTGAAATCCTTACTTTATCCTAGAGAGAAAAAGAAAATAAAAGGACACGGAAAAAAACAAAACACCAACCAAAACCAAAACAAAGAAAAAAAAAAACAACCATCAAGTGAAATAAATTTGTTGTTGTTGCTTTCCTCAATAAATACATGCTAAGGTATTCAGTTCCATATCAAAAGATTTTGAAAACTTTTTATGAATAACATAGTTACATCTTGTAAGTACACTTAAAACCATAGTTCTGGTGGCATACGGCTGCTTAATGCAGCAGATAAATATGTAAGTAAAAATGACTAGGCAGCAAAGGCAGACTAACACCTGAAGTAAGATACTAATTTTGACAAACTACTGACTCAGTTTAATGATGAGGTCCCTAATCTGCACAGAATGTTTCTCAGATGTCCATTATTTCAGCTAGGCATGAAACAGATTATTTTCCTGACACAGGAAGATATTCATCATGGTTGCATCCCTACAATGCGACCTAATAAAAATCAGGGGGAGAGGGAGGAAGGAAGATAGCCAGTATGGATTACTTTTCCTGGAGGGCAACCTGCGGACAACAGAGCCGTAAGTGGGGAACAATGCCCTTGCTCACCCAGAAGCATTGGTCTCAAGGTACAGAGTTACTGGTCAAGATCAGATGGTATCAGGCACATAGACCATTATACAGGACCAAAATGTGGGCCCTCTCTGGAAGGAAATGGGAAGGAAACAGGAGACATGATCACCTGGGCTTTGGAGAAGGCTGAATTTTTTTTGCATCACTCTTCACTGGCAAGAGCTCCAGCCACACCACCCAAGAAGAAGGTAAAGGCAGAGACATAATCCAAAACAGTCTGTGGGAGAGTGAAGAACTGCCTGCTGTAGTTGAAGATCAGGTTCAAGAACATCTAAGAAAACTGAAGGTGCACAAGTCCATGCGACCTGACAAGATGCATCCACGGGTTCAGATGAAGCTGCCAAGCTCCCATTATGCATGATGTCTGAGAAGTCGTGGCAGTCTGGTAAAGTTCTTTCTGACTGCAAAAGGGAAAACATAACCCACATTTTCAAAAAGAGGAAAAAGGAAGGCCCAGGGAACTACAGGCCAGTCAGTCTCACCTCGGTGCCCAGCAAGATCATGGAGCAGACCCTCCTGGAAACAGTGCTAAGGCACATAGAAACTAAGGAGGTGACTGGAGGCAGCCAATATAGCCTCACTAAGGGCAAATCATGCCTGACAAATTTGGTGGCTTTTGATGATGGGGCTATGGCATTAGTGGATAATGGGAGAACGACTTACATCATCTACCTGGACTTGCGCAATGCATCTGACACTGTCCCAGACAACACCCTTGTCTCTAAACTGGGAAGGCATGGATTTGATGGATGGACGACTCGGTGCGCAAGGAATTGGCTGGATGGCCGCATGCAAAGACTTGCGGTCAATGGCTCAATGTCCAAGTAGAGACCAGTGACAAGTGGTGTCCCTCAGGGGTCAATATTGAGACCAGCACTCTTTAACATCTTTGTGGGCGACATGGACGGTGGTATTGAGTGTACTCTCAGCAAGTCTGCTGATGAGACCAAGCTGTGTGGTGCAGTTGGCAAGCTGGAGGGAAGGGATGGGATGCAGGCTGGAAAGGTGAGCCCGTGTGAACCTCATGAAGGTCAGCAAGGCCATGTGCAAGGTCCTGCACCTGGGCTGGGGCAATCCCAGGCACAAATACAGGCTGGGCAGAGACTGGATAGAGCAGTCCTGAGAAGGACTTGGGGATGATGGTTAACAGAAAGCTCAACATGACCTGGCATGGTGCGCTTGTAGCCCAGAACCCCTCTTTGTGTGCTGGGCTGCATCCCCAGAGCATGAGCAACAGGTCGAGGGAAGAGATTCTCCCCCTCTGTTGTACTCAGGGGAGACCCCACCTGGAGTACTGTGTCCAGCTCTGGGGCCCCAACTTTAGAAGGACACAAAGCTGTTGGAGCGAGTCCAGAAGAGGCCATGAGGATGATCGGAGGGCTGGAGCAGCTCTGCTCTGGAGCCAGGCTGAGAGAGCTGGGCTAGTTCAGCCTGGAGAAGAGAAGACTCCTTCAGGGGAGACCTTAGAGCAGTTCCCAATGCCTAAAGAGGCTACAAGAAACCTGGAGAGGGGCTTTTTACAACCACATGTTTTGATAGGACAAAGGGTAACTGCTTTAACCTGAAAGAGGGTAAATTTACATTAAATATAAAGGAGAAATTCTTCACTATGAGTGATGAGGCAGTGGCACAGGCTGCCCAGAGAAGCTGTGGCTGCCCCATCCCTGGCAATGTTCAAGGCCAGGCTGAACGGGCCTTGGAGGTGTCCCTGCCCATGGCAGGAAGCTGGAACTGGACGATCTTTAAGGCCCCTTGTAATCCAAACCAATCTGGGATTCTATGAAAATGAGTGCAATGGGAAGAAGGGAAACTGTCAATGATTAATTTTTAATCAGTGCTGAAGAATTTACATTTTGGTATCCGTGTTGCCATGAACAGCAATGTTCTCAGCACTACTGACGCTACAAAAATCTATTGACAATTGTTAGTCTTAATTTAGGATTTTGGGGGGGGGGGGGGGGGGCTTTTTTTTATTTATTAAGCACAAACAGAAGCTAGAATCCAGAGTTGCCTCAACTCTAGAGGAAGCCTTCAGTAGCATCTTTGTAAACTGATCTACAAGTGTAAGTGAAGACTTGTATCTTTTTATTTTCCGAGTGTGGGATAGGGGCCTGAGAGATTTTAGTACTCTTCAGGAATGCATCCCTCCTAAAAATGGAAATCTGCTCTGTTGTGCAGTCAAAGACATAAGCACAGGAGGGACACAGTTCAATCCCTAAGGATTCAGAGTCTACTCTAATGGAAGACAAGTACTTGGTGACATTCCTTACTTTATAAGCTTACCTTAACAAGGGTTACACCCTCATAATGTATAAAGAAATAATTTATCACTATTCATCCCTGCAGCTAAATTGCTTAGTAAAAGAGCATGTAGAACAAGTGATATATTCTTTCCCTTTGTTCTTGTCTGCTCTATGCCTTTGCTTACAGCTGAGCTTCTACAAAGAAAATGAGAAAACATATACCTATAAAATTAGCTGCATTTCCTATGAAAATAGAAGCTTCTTGAGTTCCTTGATTTGCATTATATCTTGTAGCTTTAAATGTACTGTTATGTTGCTTGCATTTGAGAGGGGTGGAGGAGAAGATGACAGGAAGTGGAAACGTGTTTTTAATTAAGCTGTGAAACTAATTTTGGTCTCAAGTGACTTATGTCCTTCCTACATCCCTCACTGTCTCAGTCCAATTGACAGTCCAAATGACAGTCCAATTGACAAGGCAATTTAAGATGAAGACATAAGAATACAGTATAGGTAAGATAACAAGGTATATATTTAAAACAGTTACACAGCCTCCCTTCACTATCAACCTGAATCATATGGAATCTTAATGGACTCATTCTTCCAATAACATTTATAGACGGGCGAACAGATACTATCACAATCTACAAATGGGGACCTAAGCCACTTGCTCAAAGAGGAATATTATGATTGTGCAAAGAACTGAGTTTAAGTGTCTCAAATACTACACAATCCTTTTCCTCAAGAAGCAAATGAAACAGTAGGATACTCCCCCAACATACTATAACAGGATATGTGAAAGAAGTTTTGGAAGATAAATAGAGTTTGTTTTGAAGACACAAAGGAAGAGACGCATGGAAAGTCCAATTTCATCACGATAAAAACCTCTAAAATTGACTTTACTCAGGGCCAGTGTCTGACAGTGATGAAAATGAGGATGAAGGAGGGGACAGAAAAGCAAACAGCTTACTGGAACAGAGAGAAAAACACGAACTATGAATGTACCTGAGTTGCTGGGATATGGAAAATGGAGGAGGGAGGAAAACAGACTGACTACTTAAATAATAAAATTAAGCAGTTTACGGCAGATGGAAAAGGTAAGAGCAAGCAAGCAACAAAATGCAAGCATTAAACATGGAAAAACAGAAGACCAACCTGCTAATGACTGAATATTAAATAAAAATAAAAAAATAAAAAAAAGAAGTGCATCAACCAATGCTGCAGGTATGCAGTCAATTTAAGTAGTCAGCTGAAAGAACAACAGAACATTTTGCCAGACATCAGAAAAAAAGGTGGCCACTTGCAATAAAACTTTAAGTAGAAAGTGCAAGAAGGAGGTAGGGTCAACTTTTCCATTTTCACACTTGAACAGGAGCACAGGCAGAGACTCACTGAGAATGGAATGGAAAATGTAGACAATGTTCGTCAGACTCCTAATGACTAACGGAAAAATATACGTATATCGAAGAAGATTCCCTACGTCTGGAAGGAGCAGGTAATATTTTCAGCTGTACCTAAATCATTCATGAAAGGCTGAGAAGCTTCTGTGAGAAGAAATGCTTTTATGGGTCTCTCCTGAAAGGTCCAGAACCTTAGCAACAACAAAATTAGCTTCCTGAATAAGAAGGTAGACCCTGTCTCAGAACCTTTCATATAAAGAAGCAGACTTCTGCACTGAGAACCTAAGATAAAAGGTAGGCATATTAGTATCTTTATTCTCAATCTACAGGACAGCAATATGAAGCTACATAAAGAAAGCCAGGAGTTTCTGGACTATTTACTGGCAATTCCTTTTAAATGTTCTTTTAAATACGTCCTTTTATCTGGTTTCTAACCAAACAGCATTGACTGACAGTGCTGGAAAGCTAGAAGTGAAAATTCTGGGAATAAATGTGTATGTACTTATGACTCTGCACCAAGGTAAGAAAGGTAAGAAAAACACAGGTCAGGAGAGAACAAGAGAGATGTCACTATATATTTTTTATATATATATTATATATATATATTATTTTGGAACAATCAGAAAACCTAACAAAACAATCTATTCCAACAAATACTAGAAGGAAAACAATGAAATCTCTGCAATGTATCTTTCTCCTTTCTCTCCCTCACCCGTAGCTGATAAAATTTGCTACTATAAATATACATTTATCACCCTTGTAATTAAACTCTCTACTACCAAACACACTACATGTACTGCACCACTGAAAGATGCTTTAAGCATAAAGCATGTTAACGCAGGTTATCAATTCATTTCTAATGTTAACAAATTAGGGCACAGAAGAGGGCTGGGATCAGTCAAGATCTCCCATGAATAAAACCTTTCCTTCAGAAAAAAAAGACATATGCAAATTAAGCTGCCCTGTAGTTGTATATTTGATTAACAATGATGTTCCTCACATTCAAAATATTGCATCTAAAGACAAAAAACAACAAGAGAAAACACAAATAATACATAGTAAAATCTGGTGCCGGGCATACATTCCAGTTAGGCTTACACTACCAGTTAAATATTATTGCCTGATATTTACTATAGCTGTGTTTTTCTTCTCTTTTGCTGAAGTACAAAGAAAGAAAAAACAGATGTTTAGGAAGTAAAATAAACATTGTATATTGGCACAGTGATTATCAGTAACTTTTCCAGAATTATTTACACTTACATTTCCAGACTGCCCACTGCTATTTGTAATGCTGTTTGTGGAGTTATGACTGCTGCTCCATTCATTTGCAATTCCTACGCTGTCTGCTGAAAACAGGTGAGCGCCTGGCTTTGATTGACAACCAGTTTGCAGTATGACTACATTCATGGTGTCCTCTGTTGAAGGAATCCCCAACAAATTACACACAGATTTGATACTTAGCTGTGTGAATTAAACAATTACATACCTACTACCAACAAAGCACCTGTCACATGGAAACATAAATCACACACAAGAAATCCTTCTCTCTTTTTTTTTAATATAAGCATAAAAGGCAAGGTAAGAATATATAACAAATATATAATACACCATTACGTATTTGTGGCTACTAACAAATGTGATACTCTTATTTTCTTGTTCCATCAAAAACTGGTGGGACATTGATTGAAATCGATATATTTAAAGTATTCTAGATTTTGTTTTGTTTTCCAGAATCTGTCACACCAGGGTTTAAGGACAACATTTGTTAGAACTCCTAACCAGAAAGGTAACATCATAACTGCAGGGATCTTCGTTTTCTTTTTCCAGACTAGAATCAACTGACTTAATCACAAAACAATTGGGAGAGAACATGGGACTTGTACAATTTAACTTAAAAAGGAATAAAAATATTTGAGAAAGTTCATTAGTAACTTACATGTAAATGGTGATCAATGATTTGTTAATTTTCATACCAGAAAATTCAGCTCAAGGTGACTGAACAGTTACTCTGCAACTCCCCAAAGGCTACTTTGTTAAACCATTACACATCTTGGATATTTGATTCTCTAAATCTGCAATATACTAAGGAGATTTAGACTTCTAGTTTTATAGGCAAATGATGAGTTAACAAAAAAGTTTAGTTTAGTAAGCAATTGTTGTTACTAACATTTCTCACCTCATAATCCATGCACACAAGACATCAAAGTAACGAAGTCAGAACTGAAAGCAAAAATCTCTTAATAAATTCTATAGGTATAGCAAGATTTTTTTCATCTCTAGCCACGTCTGCGTATCTAATGGGTAATGATAAACTACAGTTAAAAATCAAATTTTAATATTTGTCTCTAGTAGAAACAGTAAGTAGGTCTGACAGAGTGCATGAAAGTACAAGTCACAGTAAGAAACAGCATGAGTATGAGATACATAGATGCCTCTCTTTAGTGGAAGATTGTTTCTATGATGCAGATTTTTTCTACCTGGTATTTTATTCATCACAACTCTGCAACCTTCTGACTACACAGTTCAATGTTTTACCAAATATTTCCTCTATTGTATAAATTACAAAAATGTGGAAGTGGCTCACAAAAGAAAAAGGAAAAAGCTCCACTGAGTACCACTCTGCACACAAGTCCACCCACATCCCCCTCAAAAAAGGAAAAAAACAACCAGAGGGTTTACAAAGATGATGTCACTAGAGTCGTGCTGTTCCTCCTGCAGAACGGGAGTGCAAATAACAATTGGGAAGACAAGAACAGATGTGCTGGATTTTTTTAGTTTACCTGACTTCCACTATGTACCACCTTACTGTAGAGCTGCTTTGCCAGAGCAGCCACCTTATGTCCAGTCAACCCTCACAGTCACAGGAAAAGCCCTATCTGATTCATGATCTCTCCTACATCTTCCATTAGCATTTTTTCCCTGACACAACCACACATGGGTCCAACATTCTGTAAATGAGTGCAAGTAGTCATACCACGCCAAAAGGGTAGCATAAGACTGCTTTCCAAACATTTCAAAGAGAAATGGTCTCTCCTTTCTCTTTCCAAGGTATCTAGGGAGAATAACATTATTAATTCTTGCTATTCTGCTTATTGATAGTTAAGTCAGACAGACACATTAAATTCAGAATGTACGCTTCTATATCATTGTAATTTCTTCCAGGAATGTACATCATGGTTTGTGGCCAGCTGCACAAAAGTAACAAATTCTACAGCATAAGCTTCCCCCAGTCTAGCCATATTTTCTCAAAGACCTACAGCTCTTGTAGGAGGTTGCAACTGACAGAAAAGCAAGTGTCTTGTGTGGTGGCCTATCTCATGGTGATCCCTGAAGCTCATGGAAGTTAGCACAGTTCTCAAAAAGAGTTTCAACTATCTAATGCTAATACAGCAGTGCTTCAGGGATAATGTATCAGTAGCCTATATAGGAATAGGGTTGTATGCTTTATGAGATACAACTTTTTCAGCTATACAGGCTCCTTAGAGTTTGCACTAACAAGGCTTGGGTATTATGCATACAAGAGTTACCACAGTCAGAAGTGTTTTCATTATTGCAGTCTTGGTACCAATAGGAGAGAACAGTCTTGGATGAACAACCTGAAGGCAAATGCATTCAGTAACAGAAGCTGTTACAGAGGAGATCAAAGAGTTTCCAAACTCTTGCCAGCAGAGTTTCGGTCTGCCCATGTTTCTGTTTCAAAAAAAAATAATCTGTTCTTTAAGATGCCAGTTGTAGTCAGGCAGGCAGTGCACAAATGACTGCCAAATTGCTGTTCATTGCTTTAAGAGAATCTGTTATTGAAGTGTCCCCATATACCCTGGTTACCCTCTGTTTTGCAAAGGGAGATATGTCAGATCCCACCACCTCTCTACTTTTCAGGATTAGGTGCCCTCCCTCCTGTCATCACAAGGTGTCTTTGGGACTACAGTTGGACCTAGGATTTCAGCCAGAGGGGGGGGAAAATCAAGAGGTGACATTTACAGGATAATGCTGCCTGCAGCCAGGGCCTGAAGGGAAAAGCAGTCTTCGAGGAAGAAGGGGGGTGGGGGTGGAAATGGTCAGCTGGTTCTGAGGAAATAACTGAGAGAACACTAGGAATGCAATTATAGAATATGTGTGCTCCCGCAAATTATTTCACACAGAACAATAAAAATTGCTGGGATACATGTATGAATGGTGGGAAATATTCCTCTATCCATTCCACATAGGCAGGGCTTCAATGAAGTTAGGTGGAGAACACATGTAATTTGTGATTCAAAGAGATCCATGAACCACGAACCATTTCATACTGATAATAAGATCTACAACTCTGAAACCATTTTCTCCCCTTCCCTAATACAGAAATCATTTTATTCTACTAACAGAGCAGACAGAATATCAGAGCTGCTAAACTAAGCCTGAAGTTGCTGCCAATAGCAGAATGGCACTCTTGCTGATACTAAACAAACATCTAACTTCTGATGAACTATTCAGACTACCAGAGACAGGGAGAGGGTACTGCTGCAAGATTTCAAGTTCCTTTGTTGAGATTCCCTGCTTATATAGTCTTCATTCAAGATGATGAAAGCCAGAGTTCCAGAGCATGCTTGGCTGAGCATGTCTCAAGTCTCTTCTGATGGACATTAAATTCCAACACAACTACATGCAGAAAATTAAGCTGCTGCTTCTCAATTAGCACTGCTAACATGTTTAAAGTCTCAGGAATTCTCTCAAAGTTCTGAAGATTTTTAAAGAGTACAAGAATTTACCCGGGTAACTATAGACCAGTCAGCCTCACCTCCATCCCTGGGAAAGTGATGGAACACCTTATCCTTGGTGCCACCTTAAGGCATATCAAGCATAAGAGGGTTATGAGGGGCAGTCAACATGGCTTCACCAAGGGGAAGTCATGCTTGACCAATCTCATAGTCTTTTATGAGGAAATAACACGGTGGATGGATGATGGCAGAGCGGTGGATGTGGTCTACCTTGACTTCAGCAAAGCATTTGACACAGTCTCCCACAGCATCCTCACAGCTAAATTGAGGAAGTGTGCTCTGGATGATCAGGTAGTGAGGTGGACTGTGAACTGGCTGAAGGAGAGAAGCCAGAGAGTTGTAGTCTATGGGGCGGAGTCCAGTTGGAGGCCTGTATCTAGTGGAGTGCCTCAAGGGTCAGTACTGGGACCAGTATTATTTAATATATTCATCAACGATTTAGATGAGGGAATTGAGTGTACTATCAGCAAGTTTGCTGATGACACTAAGCTGGGAGGAGTGGCTGACACGCCAGAAGGCTGTGCTGCCATCCAGCGAGACCTGGACAGGCTGGAGAGTTGGGCAGGGAATAACTTGATGAAATATAACAAGGGAAAGCGTAGAGTCCTGCATCTGGGCAGGAACAACCCCAGGTTCCAGTATAGGCTGGGAAACGACCTGTTAGAGAGCAGCGTAGGGGAGAGGGACCTGGGGGTCCTAGTGGACGACAGGATGACCATGAGCCAACACTGTGCCCTTGTGGCCAAGAAGGCCAATGGCATCCTGGGGTGTATCAGAAGGGCGGTGGTTAGTAGGTCAAGAGAGGTCCTCCTTCCCCTCTACTCTGCCCTGGTGAGACCCCATCTGGAATATTGTGTCCAGTTCTGGGCCCCTCAGTTCAAGAAGGACAGGGACCTGCTGGAGTGAGTCCAGCGCAGGGCAACTAAGATGATTAAGGGAGTGGAGCATCTCCATTATGAGGAAAGACTGAGGGAGCTGGGTCTCTATAGTTTGGAGAAGAGGAGACTGAGGGGTGACCTTATTAGTGTATATAAATATATAAAGGGGGAGTGTCACGAGGATGGAGCCAGGCTCTACTCAGTGGCAAACAATGATAGGACAAGGGGTAATGGGTACAAACTGGAACACAAGAGGTTCCACTTAAACTTGAGAAGAAACTTCTTCTCAGTGAGGGTGACAGAACACTGGAACAGGCTGCCCAGGGAGGCTGTGGAGTCTCCTTCCCTGGAGACATTCAAAACCCGCCTGGACACATTCCTGTGTAACACTATCTAGGTGTTACTGCTCCGGCAGGGGGATTGGACTAGATGATCTTTTGAGGTCCCTTCCAATCTCTAGCATACTGTGATACTGTGAATTCATCCTACAGAGTGGAAGAAAGAATGGGCAGGGGTAAAACATTATCAACAGATTAGAAAGATACCCCTTAGGGAGAATAAGATCAGCAAATTGTTAAGTTTGCACTTTCCTTCAGCCCTCTATCATTTGGCCTGAGCAAGGCCTAACTTTTCCTTAGAGATGTAAATCTTGTTTATTGTCAATAAGAGCTTCATTTGAGAATGATTCAAGCATCAACTGGACTGTTAAAAGATACTAATGATCAAGACACACAGAAGTAGATCATGATGGGGATCTCAAAAGAACTCCAGTCTCCATGAGCTCTGCTGAGTTTATTCTAAACAGTCTTCATGCTGGACAGGCAAGAGGGGAGGACAGCATTCACTATGCTCTAAGAAAGGAAACAAGAAAACACTCCCACAGGAGATTTTCATCGTGACACAATTATACCATGCTGCACATATGCAGTATATTTGTTTAAATCATACTCTTTCAGCCGTTTCAGAAAAGTAAAACTTGTATCAGATAAAGAGAAAAGTAGACTTAGTGCCATAAATCACCTCTGTAAGAAAATGTGCATTTTCAGACTTCCTGAGTCAAAGACATACTTGCCAAAACTGGCAAACAGTGAAGGACTTGACCTAGGAGACAGCCTCAACAGCATGAAAATAAAGGCAGCAAGGTACTTTTGATGTGAAGAAGCAGTTTATAAAGACTTGATTGCCATAATGGTTTGAAAGCTTGTTAGGTCTTAGAATAATGGGCTTCTTGAAATAAATACAGGCGGTTACTTATCCTTCTTCTTCTTCGAGGAACAAAACCTAACAAAAGTAAAATGGATCATACCACAGAAATTAAAAGACAAGGTCACCATACCACACACTCTCAGAAACAAGAGCTGTGTGCAGCAAGAATGATTCTGTTCATTGAAAGTCTTTTAGGTAAGCATGTGACATAGTAAGAGGTTGTAGAGAACATCACATTTGCTTAGACAGGTTAGACAGAGAGAGGAGACTGACACTATTTATCATTAGAGAATCCTTAGATAAATACTATTGCAGACATTTGGAGCTTTCAAATCCCTCTTTCCAGGTCTAGAAGCAGAAAGCAAAAAGTAAGATAGGAGCAGACTATTTTTTTATGGATTACATAATCAAGCAAAAGCTTCAGAATTTAAAAAAAAAAATATTATCACTTATAAAAACCAGTTACACAGAAATGCTTCAAATTCTACCTTGCATCACAGCTGAGAAGAAGGCATGAATAGCTGCTGCACCCAACTGCACATTTCACATTTTGGAATACAGGAAGAATGGAGGGGTAGCCTAAGTTGATACTACTATTAGAAAGAATCTGATGATGCATACCCAGAATTAACATGGGCAGATCATACCAAAGAACTGACTGCTTTCTTGAAGAAAAATGGTTCCTCTTCCCTTTTTCTATATATAAGTTTGAGTGCAGTGAAGATGAAAGTGGGCTATGGAGGAGAGTACAGCGGAAAATTTTCTGTGTTCTTTTCCAGTTTAGCTAAGGCCCTACTGCAAATACTCTTACCTGAGAAGTTTACTGTAGGTTTCAACAGGACAGCTAATATATTTTAAAAAGTCAAGTATGTGTGTAGAAAATTGCCAAATCAAGCTCAAAAAGTTGCATGGACAAGACGCATTTGTAAAGAAAAGCTATACAAATTTTTCTGCTATACAAATTTGATGCAAATGCAGCCAGCTCCCACAGCAATGTATGGTATTAGAAAATATGGACTAAATTTCTAAAAGCAAGTGACATTAAATCCATGTAGAGATTACAATTAATGATGTTAAGTTGCTTCTGTCATTGATGTTTCAAAATTATGGTTCACTTTTATGAACACTGATACAAAATAACAGTTCTCTTACTTACTGTCAACATGTGCAAATGCACAAAATGGACCACGTGGGCAGTAACCTGTTTGGCGCATGTCATTGCACTTTGTAGACTTATATATCTAAACAAAACAGAACGGCGATTAACCTAAACGTATAGGTTACATAATGACAAAATTGCTAGAAAATTATAAAACCTTTAAATGAAAAATTTTGAATATTTACTAACAACATGTATCACAGTTTCCTTAGAAAATTCAGTTCTCATAATTTTTAAAAAATCAAAGAGAACAGAATTTTAAGAAAAGCAAACCTGAGACAAGAGCATCTTAACCCTCTTCTGTATAATAACAAGTAGTAAAAATAATATTTTAGAAAAACAGTGTTTAAACTGCTTTGGTTTTCCATGCTGTATAGAAAGAAGTTGACCTTTGAGAATAAAATTTTCAAAGTAATTTACACCACTTCCAAGAAATCTTGCAGGAGAAATGATGCATGTAGTAGAGCAGCTTACAGAACTGAAAAAAACCAAATACAACAGTACGTTTTTTGCAACACAGCTTCTTCATTAGGACACCTCCAATATCCAAATCATCTTAACGCTCAAATATCTTTCCCTAATATGACTGGGTGTGCAGAAACTGAAATAATGCTGACTCTTCATGACAGTAATGATTAAGATGCCAGTAAGATCTAGATTCAGTTTATTGCCCTACCAGGCTTTTCTATTTTTATAAAAAGAAAAAAAAAAGGAAGGGCCGGGGAACTACAGGCCAGTCAGTCTCACCTCGGTGCCCAGCAAGATCATGGAGCAGACCCTCCTGGAAACAGTGCTAAGGCACATAGAAACTAAGGAGGTGACTGGAGGCAGCCAATATAGCCTCACTAAGGGCAAATCATGCCTGACAAATTTGGTGGCTTTTGATGATGGGGCTATGGCATTAGTGGATAATGGGAGAACGACTTACATCATCTACCTGGACTTGTGCAATGCATCTGACACTGTCCCACACAACATCCTTGTCTCTAAACTGGGAGGTATGGATCTGATGGATGGACGACTCGGTGGGCAAGGAATTGGCTGGACAGTCACATGCTCTGAGGGCTGGAGCAGCTCTGCTCTGGAGCCAGGCTGAGAGAGCTGGGCTGGGTCAGCCTGGAGAAGAGAAGGCTCCTTCAGGGGAGACCTTAGAGCGGCTCCAGTGCCTAAAGGGGCTACAAGAAACCTGGAGAGGGATTTTTTACAACCACATGTTTTGACAGGACAAAGGATAATCGCTTTAACCTGAAAGAGGGTAGATTTACATCAAATATAAAGAAATTCTTCACTACGAGTGGTGAGGCACTGGCATAGGGTGCCCAGAGAAGCTGTGGCTGCTCCACCCCTGGCACAGTGTTCAAGGCCAGGTTGGATGGGGCTTGGAGTAAGCTGCTCTACTGCAAGGTGTCCCTGCCCCTGGCAGAGGGGTCGGAACTGGATGAGCTTTAAGGTCCCTTGTAACAAAAACCATTCTATGGTTCTTTGACCTTGATGACATTTGGATCTCACAAGAGTGTGAGGAGGGGCTGACAAGCTGTCATATTGGAACAATATTAAGAACCTATTTAAAATCACATAGATTCTTTAGAAAATTAATTCTGGTGATTTGCAAGTCTGTTGCAAATAGCAGAGGGATCTTTTTGTTCCCTAAACCTTGGTACTTTGACTTTCAGTATCAGCTGAGTGATTCACAGCTCCGTAAGTAATAATTCTTAGGTCAGAATGGAAGTTCTTTGATGCTTCTGCATGCGCTGTGTAAAAATTGTACCTTGGACTTCTACCTTAGAGCAAACATGAAAAATGAAACTATATATTAAAAAAGTTAAAAACTAGTTCTGTAAGCTCTTTATTTTGGAGCTATTTTAAGCATCTTAGATAAATTTCCCTCTCATAAGTGATTTTGAATCAAAGGCTGAAAACTTTGTTGCTATACTCACACTATTTGATGCATAATCCAAAGGTCATCCAAGAAACTATAGTAAAATGCTAAATCACAAAAATATTACTGATGCTTATAATTCTACAAATAATTTATTTTTCCTTGAACACTGAAAAAGTGACAAAACATCCCGCAGACAAGCATTCACCCGAATGACACACTTAGACAAAACAGCAGGACTGATCCTTCCACCAATTTCGCTGGGAACTATCACAGACATTGAAAAAACCATAGAAGTCATTTGTGGATACCACACTCAAACTAGGAAATGAAGCTGGGCCCATCTTTCTTTCCTGTTCTCTGTTTACCGTTTAAATATAAACCCCAATGCTGTACGCACAATGCTAATGATGAAGAAGAAAAAAACCCAACAAAAGAAACAAAAAGAAGGGATGACTTCCAAATGCTTTCAACAAAACACGTACTTGGAAGTTAACTCTTAGTTTGAGTTCCTAGCCAAAAAAACAGCCTCACCTAATTCTGTGAGCTACACAGATGAGACACAGTGCCTCTGGTAAATGCTACAGATACAAGTGATAATATAAACAGTATCAAAATACTACTGGGGCAGAGCTTGCACCTGAAAAGACAGATCTCGGAGATGGCCACATCATCTTTGTGTATCGATATCACAAGACAGACAGCAAACTCGAAGAGCTAAATCATTACAGGAGACTCACTTTCCAGCTGTAGATGAAAACATGGCTGCTATCTATTAATAGTAGAAGCAAGCTATTCCTGAGTGTGATAACCAGGAGATTTCTTCAATAAACAGTCACTGAGCTAAGAGGCAATGACAATATTCTTTATTTTAATTCGGTAAAGATCAAGTACATGAAAACATCCAATGACAGAAGATAATGTTGAATGTAGTGAGTATTGATTCAACTTGAAGGACGTTAAAAAGTTAAGGATGCACTAAATTTATGGATATCAAATAAGTAGACCGAGGAATGAAAGTAACTGATTAACATCACTGAAAATACTGAATTTCACTATAAACTGGATCAAGTGAGTGCTGTGAATCCTCAAGTCAGAGATGCAAAAGCTGTATGGAATTTCCACTCTAACCACAGAACTGGATCAGCCAGAGCTTGAGCAAAGGAGGGAAAGGATCACAGGGTAAGTTGCTGAAAGAAAATTCCTCTTTCCATGCAGGCAACATTGCTAGTTTCTGTGAAATTAAACACTAGACCTAAAATTAGATGAGGTCATAACACTATCCCCACCAAACTGCCCACCTATCCTACTTCTACCCTTTGTAGGCTTTCCTTTTGTGTCTATGTTTGTCCAGGAGCTTCTTCTTCATCCATGTTGCTGTTCTTCATCCTCCTGTTATCCTTGACTGACTTCCCCTTTGTTGGGATGCATCACTTACAAGCTTGGAGGAGGTGATGCTTGAAATATTAACCAGCTTTTTTTGGCCCCTCTTCCCTCCATGGTACCCTACCATGTAGATCCCTGAAAAGGCTAAAGTCTACTCTTGTGAAGTCCAGGGTAGTGAGCTTGCTGTGTTCCCTCCTTGCTGCCCTAAGGATCCTGAAACCAACCATTTCATGGTCACTGCTGTCAAGGCTGCCCTTGAGCTTCACATTCCCCACCAACCCATCGTTGTTGGTGAGAGCAATGTCCAGCACAGCCCTCTCCTATTGGTTCCTATATCACTTGGAGGAGAGTTTACCACCAACGCATTCCAGGAACCTCCTGGATTGCTTGCGCCCTGCTGTATTGTTCCCAAAAGATATCAGGGTGGCTGAAGTCCCCCATAGGACCAGAGCTCATGCTGCTCCTATCTGTCTATAGCAGGCTTCACCCATTAAGTCTTCCTGGTCCGGGAGACTGTAGCAGATCCCCACTATAGTATTACCTGTTCCTGCCCTCCCTTTAATCCTGACCCCTAAGCTCTTGGTTGGCTCCTCATCCATCCCAGGTGGAGCTCTGTGCACTCCAGCTGGTCACTGACATAGAGGGCAGCAACTCCTCCTTGTCTCCCCTTCCTGTTCTTCCTGAAGAGCCTGTAGCCTTCCATTCCAACACTCTGCCATTGGAGCCATCCCACGTCTCCAAAATGCCAGTAAGATCGTTGCCTTGCAGGCGCAGGCACATCTCTAACTCCCCTTGTTTATTCCCCATGCTATATACATTTGCAAGTTGGGCCACATATGTTTATATGAGCATTTAAGTAGCTCACGCATATTTGAGAAGAGAAAAAATAGCTGATTTAGGTCACTGCATGTTCACTAATTATTCTGTCTGTTGCCATTCAGATTAAAGACAGAAAAAATGGGATAAAAACATAAATACATTTGGCAAAGGCACATAATTGTAGATTCACCATATAACTTTTGAGAAATCAAAGGTCCTCTAAAATTGAAATGTGGTCATTCTAATAAGGACTTCAATAAAGGATGTGGTAAGATTAATTAAGATAATGAAGAACATGGTTCTTAACAGTGTTATGTATCTACTGTTAGACTGACTAATGGAGAGATGATGATGGATGGTATGAAAGAGGAAAGCAGCTGACAAAATTAACAGCAGAACTCAAGGCTCAGCCTTGTGACTTTTTTAGCACTTTAATTTGCAGCTTTGTCATAAATAAAATGCAATACTAAGCAGAAAGACACCTTCAGTACAGAAAAAGAAGCTGGAGTATGATGCAGAAGAAATTGATGATCTGAAATAAATCTGGACTGTAAAATCCCCAGTAATCAGGACAGTGAAATTCTGGAGCAGCATCTCAAGAGTAGAGATAGCCGACACCTTTTTAGTGCCATGTAGCTGGTCAACTTACGATGGGAAATGTATGATATGAAGCTTGCAACAATCCTGGAGTCAGTAGTCTAAGAATTCCTTTTACAGTATGATACTGAAATGCCTTCAATAGTCTTCATAATTCGAAGAGAAATTAGTAATTGAATGGTCTTTGCTTATAGCTTACTAAGTATTAAACCTTCTAGTGAAAGAAATCATACCCTGCTGTGAATCCTTCATGTCCATTCAAAGGTCCCAAAATGAAAACAGACATCCAGTGTTGTACAGACAGCTTCTAGCACAACATGTATTTTTCAGTATCACATTTGTTTCCATTAACTGGCACATTTAACATTTTCATAGTGTTGCATAAGAATTAAACCTCAGCAGACTGCATACCACTGCTCTCTTCCCAAGCATTCCACTACTACACTCAAGCATAAAACAAACTTACACAGACTTTGCCTACAGAAGCATCTAAAATGATTTAAATTGTTTTTCTGGAGTGTCTTACTTTACCCACTATGAGAGTATCCTGGTCTTTCCACATCCTCCTGATCTATTCGGGTTTCTCTTAATCATTTGCAATAAAGCTTTTTTAACTATACTTAGAATAGAAATTTGACCCAAGTTATTAGTACTTTGACTTCCCTACCAATCCAAGAGATTAGGTAAAAAAGAGAACACATATAAACCCAAATCCAGAGAATAATAATTAGTTTTTCATAAGCAATAAAACAAAAATGCCTATCATCAGTGAAAACCACAGCAGGACAAATTATTACTTCTTAGAAAATTTTGTTTTGCTTAAGCAAATACCTCGACAACTTAAGTCTTGAATGCATGCCACATGTTTTTTCACAAATAATATCTTAATTGATAATCTAATCCATAATAAATTTGAAATCACTAAAAATAAGCAGAGATGTAGTTCTTACCTCAGGATGAAACTGCTGCTCTGGACGAGAATGACAATACTGACAGCTATCCCCACTTTCACACCTTGAAGGTTCACCCCATTCATCTGCATGTTTTACTTTGGGGCAAGGAGTGGACCTAGAAAAAAGTGATGTCCAGAGTATGTCTGCATCTAATTCTTAGCAGAAATCTCAAAGGAATTTCCCACTAAAATCTCAGCATCTTAGAATCTGGGACCTACAAAGTTACAAATTCTGAGACATTCTGACTTTCTGTAAATTCTGATAGAAAGTTGAGCTACTAGGATTCTATCTTCTAACGACATTTACTCACAGCCCTGAGACTGTCAAGCAAAGCCCATCAATTCTAAACCTTGTATTGCTCCACAGAAAAAAAAACAGCAAAACCAATGAAGAAACCGGAGCGTAAGAAAACGATGAAAAACGATATAATGATGAGTGATGTAATGGTAAAAAGAGAGAATGCATTAAATTTTACTCTTAAAAATATTGCTCAGAAATAGAAATTTATAGAACGAAATCAGAAAACAAGACAGAAATTTTAATCGATCTTTTTGTTACAAAGGTTTGAATTAGTGATTCCAAGCTTTTACAGAAATTGCTTTCATTCTTCCCAAGTAAGAAGGGTATTTCCATTACAGATTCATAGGTTTTGTCTTTAGAACTGCCTGATCATTCTCAACAGACAGTTTTTTCCCCCCCAAAAAAAAAATTTAGCATGGCTACTGGGAAAGACATAGCTGAATTCCACTAGGAACATCCAATTGCATTATAGAAGAACCCAACTGATCAGTCCATTAAAGAAAAGCTGTCTGACTGACCAACAAATCTATTCTTAGTAAGTATTTATGTACCTGTACTTGAATTTTCTGGGATTTCGTCTTCTATCTCGACTACTGTGATAGTGTGGACATGCATATCCCTGGCGGCAGAGTCTGGGTGGCTTGGTACACTGCTCTGTCTTGTAGCCAGCTAATACAAAATTTGTGTCTGTAAAAAGGTCAACAATTAAAAGAAATAAACAACTAAATTTCACATTCAGAGTGTCTTTATTTAGCATGGGTATCATACTGCTTTTGGTAAAAAAATTATGATTTTTTGGTGTAAAATTATAGACCACTCCATTCATATAAACTCAGACTGACTTCTGCAGTTTTGAATAAAAGTCTAACACCTTTACATGCAAAGCAATCATCACTGCTTTTATATTCAATAGCAATATCACAAGAAAGTACACAAATAAAGAACTGCAATCTACTGGTAGAGAAACTACCCAGGAATTCTAATTATATACATTCAACATTTTGAAAACAAACAGCTGGAAATAAATTATTCATTTTAATAAGACAAAGACTAAAAGCTCATGCAATTTTATATCTAGGTTTCTCTTAAGTTTAGTGTTGACAGTCCTTATTTCACCAAAACTGCTTTCATGTCAACACATGTTAAGGCTGACCAGTAAAATCTTCCTGGACAAATTTTAAGCCTCTTTGGAAAAGAGGCTTTGCCTCTGTTTCTACACCTTTGGTTCCAGGAAGGAGGAACTAAGAAATGACAAACAAGGTTCTTTGTTGAGACAGAAAAATTCACAGAAACAAAGGAGCAAATAAATAAATTAGAAAGTACAATTTAGCTAACGGCAAGCATGGGTTTGTGAGGAGTAAATCATGTCAATTCAATCTAACTTCTTCCTAAGATGGGAAAATGGATGTAGGTAAAACAGAAGTAGTCAATGTGATGTATCTTTAATTCAGCATTTTAGCCTGATGTTCTCAAAAATGAACTGCACAATACTACAAGATTCCTGTAGGATTTGCAAAAAACTACCTGAAGAAATGTTCTCAAAATTTCATTAATGATACACATTCACATAGCAAAGATTACTATGTGTGAGGGTGGTGAAGCATCGGCACAGAGTGCCCAGAGAAGCTGTGGCTGCCCCATCCCTGGCAGTGTTCAAGGCCAGGTTGGACAGGGCTTGGAGCAATCTGCCCTAGGGAAAGGAGTCCCTGCCTGTGGCAGGGGTGTTGGAACTGGATGAGCTTTAAGGTCCTTTCCAGCCCAAACCAGTCTGGGATCTCTGGCTGCAAAATAAGCAAGTCTAAACCATGAACATGAGAACAAACTTTGTTCTTATTTCATGTTTAATATTCTATTTTATTTCTGCTAGTCAAGTTCAGCAAAGAATATGGTCCATAAATTAGTATATTAATGACTCAAAAAAACAAGATTCCAATCATTAATACTACTTAGCACAAACCAGAACTCCTACTGATTTTAACAATTCAATGTTCTTAAACATTGTTCTTAAGAACAATACAATGACAGACTAGCAGCACTTGCACTGAATTAACTGACCTATTATATATTTTCAAAGACCCTATTAGACCAAGTATTTTAAACATTTTCAAAATGCAGTATGAATATAAATGTGACAGAGTGTACAACTTGTTCACAAATACCTGCATTACTTGTATAAACCAATTTTTACTCTGTTAAAATAGGCTTTTGAACTTCTCCCAGATAAACATCCAGGATCGACAAACTGGATCAACCACCAATAAAGAAAGAGAGAAAGGAGACCGTAATGTTACCGTGCCATCTTGGGTCTTCACTAAGGATCTTCTCAATCATTGCCTGGCTTGTTAAAATTCCTGGCTGCAGGTCTGGAATGCCTTCACCACATCCTAGCTGCCCATTCTGTAAGGTTTCCCATGCCTGAAGTTCTCTGGAATGGAGAAAAGAAAATAACACTGCTGAACTGTACATGTATAGCTAAAGTAACCCTATTTGCTTCAGGTATAAACCTGCCCAAATCTACCAGAATTCTAACACTTGATCCAGCTCTTAACAAGCCTAAGTTTAAAAAAATTAAAAAATGACTGTATTTCATACCATGACTTGTACTGAAGCTGGTAAACAAGTGTAAGGAATTACTATGTCATACAACTCAAAAAGAACACATGAAGGAATGGTGTGGCATTATATACACAGACAATGTTTGTACCAGCAATGCCCACCTGTACCTCTGCATGCTGGGGTGCTGACATTTCAAATATGCTATTATTTTTTGATATTTCACTGCCACAAAGGACATGGTAGAATGAAAAAAGATATAGAAAGGACAATAAAGGTGATGAGAAATACAGAAGAACTCTATGAGAAATAATTAAATACCATAAGACGCTCTGCCTTAGAAAAGTTATGCCTGAAGACAACTCTATTACACCATTTTGGTAAAATTAAGCTGTACAGAGATTCAACAATAGCAAACCAGTATATAAGATTTAAAATATATAAAAAAAAAACTATAGCATAATTATATTTGGCAGACTTACAAGCAATGGAGGAACTAAATGAGAAATCAAATACCAGAGGTGGACCTACAATATGAGAATATATTCTCTACTCTATGAGAATCAAAGGCCCCTACTGTCAATTGGCACTTCTTTCTTGAGATAAAAATAATCAAGCAGCTTGCCTCCTATACCAAAATACTCCTACTCAGGATCTCTGAAGGAAGATCTCTCAAGGAACCTCTTGAAAGGTTGTGGTTTATAATGTAAATAGTTACAAAATAATTCACATATTATTTCAAGAACCCCACGTATCTCAAAAAAGAAAATTTCAAAGGGAAAGAAAACAAGACAGACCCAAAGCCAAGTCTAAAACATCTAAAACAGTCAAAATATTCCTTTACAGATTCAGAAAAGGTGCAGGCAATGAGAAGGAAACCAGTTCTTAGAGAGTGCTTTTCTTTAAGCTGGATATATGGAAGAACAAGGCCATTAAGGGGAATAAATTTAACATGTGCATCAGTGATTCGACTATTATTTCTCTGCTCTTTACTTAAAATGAAGAAACCCTAGTATCTGTGTCCATCATAGCGCAAAAAGACCACCAAAGAAAAAGACCTGTTTGGACATTCTTATGAATGCTGGATGCCTGACATCAGAAGCAACAGTATATGACTGTTTTTCACAAACATCAAAGAAGTTTGAGGCAGCCTACTTGTAGGTTCAGGATGTTAAACGCAGACTCCTACCACAAGTGTCTTCTGCTCCTCCTGATGCTCTATATATAGCCAATCACCAATAATCATGTAATACATTAAAAGACATTTAGAGAACAGACCTTGGTTTCAGTCTTGCCATACACTGGCTCCTTATTCTAACTCAGTACAAAATATTACAAAGATGTTAAGCATTCCTTATTCAGACAGACGTGGCCTCATGCTGCATATGCAAAATGAGGGAAGCTAAAAAGGAGAAAATATACAGACATCTTGCAGAAGAAGCATCAGCTAGCTAACTGAAGAAAGTCTTCTGGAAAGAAAAGCTATATATAACTAAACAGTATGTGACCAGGCAACGCAGCAGTGAATTCTGTGGCAAAATATGACTTTATAATTATGAAAAAGCAGTAATTTTACTAAAATTATTGTGAAGGGAGAGTTATCTCCCAACAGAACGTTGAGAATAAGGGATAACAAAGTTAAGAATGTAAGACAGCAGCCATACCAGCTCAGATCAAAGGTTCATCTAGCCTGGAATCCTGTCTCCAACAGTGGCCAATAGCAGATTCCTAGGGAAGAGTATAAGAACAGGGCAAGCGTATAGTGATACTTCCCCAGAATGTTCTTCCAGTGCCCGGTAAGAGACACTTGTGACCTCCAAGGATTTCAAAGCTCTCTAGGAATTGGAATCCTTTCTTAGTGAGTATATACAGATCAATTTTTGTAGCAAGAGCTCTGCCTCCACCCATTTATAATACCTCCCAACAGCATGCTTATCTCCCACCTTTGGCCAGAGCTAAAACTCATACCTACTTGACTACAAATTAGAGAGGCAGAAAATAATACTGGTATCTTCTACATGAAAAAGTACAACATAACTAAACAAAAAAACCAAAACAGAACATCAGTAGGGAAAATGACAAACAAGCTGAGAACCTGAAAGATGGCTTAACAAAATCATAAATTTGTGAATGTAAAAACCACATGCAAATTTACAAGGCATAAATGACAAAAGGTAGAGTATTTGGCCTTTTATCAGTCATAAAATTACCACATATGGTCCTTGAAACTGAGAGTTACAAAAATCCAGTATTTGTATTTCTCAGTGTGCTTCTATCTGCTATCATGATTCAGTGATTTGTATCTTTATGTTTACAGTTAAAGAGGCAAGTATATTTTTCATGCAAAGCATACTGCATTTTCTGGTATGTGGTGATATAATAGATGTGCTATTTCCTGCTAATTAGGCCGAATAACTTGAAACAAGACTACCTTATATCATATACTGGTGGTCTAAGGTCATGTGCCCCATGAGCAAAGGCACAGTGAATTCCATTCTTTGCACAGTGACCTCGGGCATCTGTTTCATGAATGCATGTTCCAGTCTTGTAATATCGGAGATGATACTTCCTTTCGGTATCGCCTGTTGTTCGATGAAGGTAAGAGCAACTACATAATAGAAACAGGGAAGTTAGAGCATTGATTTTGAGTTTTATTATTTAATTCTGAATTATGCTGTATCTCTTATTAACTTATAACAAGTAACTTTGCAGTATTCTTCAAACAAAAATTGCCCCAAACATAGCACCATCACAGATCAGCTTCAAAATTAAAAACATTAATATTTATTTCTTAGTCTCTGCTAATGTTGTAAGAATTTAAAGGCGGCCAGCTCACAAAGATGCCCGATCACTAGTAAATGTCTAGTATATATACTATATACTACATACTATAAATGTCTAGTATATATACTATAAGTACTAGTAAATACTAGTAAACATGTTTACTATGTCTAGCAAACACCCCTGTAACATCATCTGAGCTAAGGAATGACATTTTCCATACTGATACAAGCTCAAATAATTTCTGCAGTAGGAGGTAGAAGATGGTCTTGTTTTTTTTAATGTTATCATCATCTAAAATCAAGGAGTACTTGAAGCATGGTGGGGTTTTTTTTCCTGCTTGCTTTTTATAGACATGAGACTTATTGAACAATTTCATGGGAAATCTACAATGACTCATCTATTAAAAGAAGAGAACAATTTTTACATCAGCAATACATGTTTGTGCATATACTAACCATTTTTCAGACACAGTTATGTGAGTTAGAGTCTATACTTTAAAATGGTTAGCATCATATACGGATTATAACTGCAACTACCAACAGTAAACAGATTTTAAAAACCTCACAAAAATATATGCAAAGGGATGTCTGTTCCCTCCAAGTTCAATTAATTTTGGTCTCTGCTGTTTTTGAAAAATCACTAATTTCCAAAAACTTTCCCCCATCCCAAAGTAAAAAGAAACTGCATAAAAAAAAAAAAATAATAATAGAGTGATACAGAACAATAAATGAAAAGTCTCAGAAATATTTTACTTTGGAGGGAGAATAGTAAAGAACTAAGTAGACTTAAACACTCACAAGAATTTATGCTGGATTAAGTTTTATTTACTGTATTCTAAAAAACGTTACTTGGAAACTAAGCAAATGCAATCATTTGCAAACATTTACAAGTCTGGTATTTGTATAGTTACATCAACATCATACATTTTTCCTGCTGTGCTAAACACCTGCAGCTTCTGCTGACTTCCAGGAATTCATATTGTTTATGATTTCTGAGAGTCAAGATGCTTCCTTGTAGAAATTTAAGACCAGCATTCCGTTAAACAATATAATGGGCTTCAGCTAGTGATTTGTACCTATCTCTTTAAATCCCAACAGAACTGATTAGTGGGAAGACTACACATACCAAATTCAGTGCTACATCTCATTTTGTCAGTGTAAGATGAAGCACAGTCTACACTCAGGATTTGAAAGCAGTTCTTTCACACTTCTTGGCTCCGCATGAAAAGACAGTCACGATGCAATCTTTGTTGCACCCATTATACCATCTCAGCTGAACTTTGTGAGAAATTGTTTGTGGTATGTGAATAGCACTGATGCAGACCTCCTGTTCTGCTAGAACTGCTACTGATATGGAAAAATGAGAAAACCCACAAGAGTCAATCAGATATTTTTGCCAGCACCAGTCCTGTACAGAGCTCTAAACAAAAGGAAATGCAATTGAGACTCTATTTTTGTTATTGCTAACTGTCCAGAATCATTGCAGGGGCCAAATGTTTCTATTTTCCCCTCAGACTGTTCATTATAAACTCTGGTGTTCCACTCACATCTGCACACCTCACAAAAGTGGGAATACTCTGTCATATTTTCATGCATAATGTTCATGCCTCTGTTTTTGTCTACTGAAGTATGCTTGTTCCTGTTGGAAACCAGAATTAAATGTCTTAACTTCCATGCAAGAAGCGTAAAGGTGTTTACATCTCATTGCCTGTCTCTAAATCCATGATTCCTTACGAGAGAGCAAACATTTCTGCTTAAATATCTGCAGATTTTCCCTACTGAAATTGCCTTATCAGGGAAGGGCTCCACTAAAAAAATAATAATAAAAAGAGAAAGCCTTCTATTATCTTAAAATGAGAAAGAAAGAGAGTGGAGACCTCAGAGCAGCCTTCCTACAAGGATGCTGGAGAGGTACTCTTCATCAAGGCCTGTAGCAAAAGGCCATGAGGGAATGGGTTTAAACAGATTAGATATAAGGAGGAAGTTCTTTACTGTGAGGGTGGTGAGGCACTGGCACAGGTTGCCCAAAGAAGTGGTAAATGCTCCATCCCTGGCAATATTCAAGGTCACACTGGACAGAGCCTTGGGCACCATGGTCTAGTGTGAGGCGTCCCTGCCCATGGAAGCAGGGATGGAACTAGATGATCTGAAGGTCCTTTCCAACCCAAACCAGTCTGTGATTCTGTGAATATAGGCACAGCTGTCAAACAAGATAGGCACAACTTGCATGCAATGCGAGAGAGGGAGAAATACTCAGGTCACAGTTTTTCCCACAAAAAGACAACATGGATTCCAGAGACAAGCTGGGAAAGAAATGTAACAGAATGCTTTAACGAGACTACCTGGTGGAACAGTTATTTTGTTTGAATTTTGTCTAAGACTTGTAAAGAACTAGATGAGGGCTAGTTCTAAAGGTGACTCAGGGGGACTAAAACAGCATGCAAGCTTCAAAGAGCAAAACAAATGGCAACAATTCTGCATGTGCACATTTTACATAAAAATTTGTTATTCATATGATACCACAATAATACATATGCAATTAACCACAGACATCTTGATCAGCTGTAGTTCTTCGTAGATCAGAAAGGCAAAGACCCCTAATAAAAGCAGCTTTAGACGGTAGATTGTACTTATCCACACACAGTATCAAACTAAGCCAATGCACTGAAATATCCACAGAATGGATGTCCTATTCAACCTTTAACTAACTAGAGTGATGTTAGATCTTACCTTCACTTTATTAACAAGATATTTTAATGGAGCATAAACCATTGCAATACATAGCTTTAAACAAGACTAGTATTTTGATTTAAAATGACTGATTTTAATTATCACTGGATTACATGGCTGCAAACTGATAAATTTGTCTTACGTACCTTAGTTCGGTACTAAGGTTATTCAGATATCACTTATTCCTTAAGAACAAAGTTTTTATTACAAAACAAAACAAAGCCAAAAAAAAGTTGTTCAGCTGTTCCCAGGCAGAATAAGAAATGTATTTCAAGGCCCATATCTCTACAGCCATCTCCCAGCTTAAAATAACTATACTGATGCTTTACTTCTAAAGTAATCATGAATTAGTAAAAAACATCACTCTGCATTTTTAAGTTCTATTCAAGTCTACACACAACATTTAACTACTGAAATCAGCTTTGTTTTCTACATCCAGATCTCTCAAATAAAACTGTTGTTACATTAGTCAAAGTAGATGTAACACTATGAAACAGTACATTCACAAAAACCTTAAAAGGTTAACTGATTACTGAAAAGTATTATTTCCTTTTCACATTCTTAATTCAAATCATAAACATTCCCAAGATACCCTTTAAGAATAGAACTGTTTCAGTTTAAAAGGTAATGCTAGATGTTCTTAAGTGTACGAAAACAACTACATAGTTCTAATTCTGTTAAACCTTGAGGCACTGACATATTTTTTTCCTATGATTACTTGAAGTGCTGTTCTGTAATTCATTCACTCTTACAGCAGTCTAACATTACAGATACATATTCTAAAACAGAAGTTATTTTGGATCTGACATCAGTTGACAGTGGTTGAAAACCACACTGGATTTAAAAAAAAAAAAAAAAGTCCCACTTCTATTCTCACGCGTTAAATTGAGAAGGACACTTGTCACTGCTAAAAAATGCACACCTTTAACTCTGCAAGTATTTGAGCCTTTCTCACAGGCCCTTTCTCAGAACAGACTGTTTTAATCTGCTATCCTTAGAAAAGCCCTTTTCTAAACAGCTTTAAAATTTTGGGCTTCCTTTCTGTACAAATTGAAAATTGGAAACAAATACCTTAGTCAAGCCTGGGTAAACCAACAATTTCTACTTTAACTGTCCTGAAAGTGTGTTCCTGAGAACAACTATGGGTGTCATCACTCTGCCTTTCTTGCTAGTCCTCCGTCGACTCGCAAACTGCATTAACCTAACCATGCATTTAGACGAGCAGAACAAACAGAGATATAGATAAAAAGCAAAAAAGTACCAACATGTTGGTTGTCACAGATAGCTTAAAACAAAGTTGTCTTGGCACTACTGCTTGTAACCTATAAGAATTTGAAGTTGCTCGAAGTAAAAGGCCAAATTTTAGGCAGACAAAAAAACAGGGTCAAAACATACTCTTTTGCCAAGTTCTGAAACAGGAATACTACCACACTGTGAGCATGTCCTCAGAAATGTAGGTGCTTTCCTCCATTTTTTTCTCCTGCCACTTCAGATATGCTGTGGTGTTGTCTATCTTTAAGCAAGTTACCCTTGACTTCTCTTGCCTTTCCCAACCATTTGCCATGTATGCCTTTTCTCTTCTGACTTAATCTCAGTTACCAACTTACAATAGTTGGCTATGATTTCTAGCCAGCAGTTCTCAGGATCAGATCTAAACTAAGGCCCTTCACAGTTCTGAAACTTCCCTCACAAATGTCTTCAATAATCTCACCTTATAACTGAGCCAAAGAAAACATTTCATTTTCTCTACTCACATCTATCTTTATTTTCTTAATTTACTGTCTGCTGTTACTCAGTTTTTTTCCCCTTGAAACATTATTCTTTCATTTATGGGAATTCAGCTATATTGACACTTTCCTCTCAACCCCTCCCTGCAGTGTATCTCCCAACTTCAATATTGTCTTAGGCCTACGATCCCTAGGATCGGCAGGAATGTTGTACAAATGCCTGAAAAGGTAATTAATTGTTCTCTTTTACATCATACTTCAGAGACATTTTTTTCTCTTTCTATTGCTTAGGCATGGTACTCAGTGTTTTCAGGCTGCCTAGGGCGTTTCTGTTGTTTACCTTCTCTTATCTCTGTTGTTTAGTTTGTAAAGCCTCTGGGAAAAATCCATCATTTCCTTCTGTGAGTACAGCATACAACACAAAAGATAGCTGATCTGTGACAAGTGCTACTATACACCACAGTAACCAAAATAATTAATCTTACATTTTTTTAAACAGCTGCTCAGCAAAACTACATATTTTCCAGTTGCTTTCCTGCCTTTCGTTTTATTTTTCTTTTTGTCAGAAGTCCTTCATTGCTTGCACCACTGCAGATGAAGGTAGCTCTTCTGACATATAACCACAATATGCCCAGCTCCTCTATGTATGCCTGCCTGCCATATTGTACTATTTGCTCATTCTCATCTCCACAAAGCTTCTACCCCTCCCCAAGTTCACTGCAGGCCGCTGTAGCCTTGCTCCAGAAGAGATATATGTCCAAGGAAATGCAAACACTAACGGCCTAGCCAGACAGCTAACAGTAAATTAGTTCCTTTGCCTTTTCTCACTGGAAGCATCATGGAACAGTCATTCTCCTTTACTACCCGTCAACCTTCATAAAACTTAGGCAGGTTTAAAATCTTGGAGCCAGCCCTACACAGTATGGCTGGCACCTAGGCGTCAATTTTAAAGCTGCCAGGAGAGTAAGCAAGCACAACTGGAAAAGGATCAGCAACAATACTGGGACAAATGTACAGGAACAATACCAGCAAAAAACCAGTTTCTTGTGTTATGCTTTAAAGACCACCACAACGCAAAATCATAGTTCTAACTCTACAATAGCCTCAAGAATACATGCTTATATAGAAATGTATGTACCAAAAATTAACAAATCACTTATTGAAATCTGTTTCCAAATAAATTGCAGCAGAATTCTATCAATCACTTTTGCTAAATAAAAACTATCATTTTTCCTTAATGTCATTGATAATACTATAAACATCTAGGACTGAAAGAAATCACTTACTCATCTCCATCTGGGCAGATTCCTGTAGTCTCATCATATTTCGTACAGTAAACATCTGGACTGTAGTTAAAAGTCCCATCACGCCTTCGTATAGGTCTACGACGACGCTGATTTAGGAAATGCCAATGAAAACAGGTAAATGGTCTGTGCTGGGTACACTTGTGCTGCAAAAATAGGGGGCACTGCTCTGTCCTAAATTCCTTTAGATACCTAAAAAAATTAAACTGTGTTACAAGTTTATCTTGTTGGAGGCACATTTTTACAAGTTTATCTTGTTGGAGGCACATTTTTACAGTATTAACAAGTCACTTAACAATTCAGTGCACATAGCCCATGAAAAATTCTACAAATGTACCTGCATACAGTTTTAGTTCTATGCACAATGCACTGTTTAGCTGTTGCATACAACTGACTTTCATTATTTGATAAACGTATTACTAATAAAATACAGTGGAACACCTGGCAAATTATACTATATTGTAACTAAGCTAAAATCAAAAAAACACATTAGTTTAAAAAGAACAACATTTAGAATATTGTACAAAGTAACCACCAAAGAGATTATAAATCAAACAAGTTACTAGAATAAGCATTCACATTGTCTGCTACCATACAAGGTAGTCCTACAAAGGCTATTTTACCTAAAAAAAACCACATCTAATTTAAACTAGTCTTTAATCACAACATTCAGAGAATATGGACATACTGTATAAAAAGCTAACGGGTTAAAAGAGCTTTATGGAAGTTACCAGGACTATGAGAGAGCTTCATCAAGCCTACTTTAGCAACTATTATGTTTCTGTTGAGACAGTCTGCAATCTCTGGAGGTTACTTAGGTGTTAGTAAGACAGTCCGTCTTTAGCATGCAGGGCACAAAAGCTAGATAGAAAGTCCAATACTTCTTTCCACAGGATATCAAGATCATGCCAAACTGGGCACTACTGTGGCATTTCTCAAAGAATGTAAGACAGCACTTCTTCCTGCCTCAGTTTATATGTCTATTAGCCAACTTAGCAAGTTCATTACTTTGCTAAAGTTATGCAGTCTTTGCAGAGGAAAGGGTATATGGGGACTTCACAGAAGAACCTCAGAATTCCAAGACGTCTCTAAAAGAACTTAAGATCACACAAAGAAAGGATCAGAAAGAGGAACTGGGCATCTTTTCTTACCCAGGTGCTTAAACTGGCCCACGGAGGGTACCGTAAGACAGAATGATGAAGCATGCCTTTAAGTTTAGACAAGAATCTTCAAACTACCCAGGCCTGTGGGGAACGGAAAAAACAAACAAAACTACCCCACACTAGAACAGATCATTTGTACGTTAAGGGCTGTAGCAGTATCTGAGTAAATGGCCTCATTCCTGCAGTCTTTCTGAGCGTGCTAGAAATGCGACGTTGCAGAAGTGAAGTTAAGAGAGATGGGAGTAAAGGTATGTGACAAATCATTCCGCATGTGTGTGGCGCACCTGCTCCTACACGAGATGGGCTGTCAGTAATGCCAGGGGCTGCAGGCCCTTTATAGACCATAAAAGAAAACAGGCAGGCTTGTAGAGAGGATGGCAAGCACACGGGAACTGCCTTTCAGCACGGGAAGGTCTGCAAACATTATCACGGAAACACCCCAAGGACTCGAGCTGAGGCTGGCTGCGAAACGCTCGAAAGTGGGAAGACTGCTGTTATAGC
This sequence comes from Pezoporus flaviventris, assembly GCF_033815535.1. Classification (NCBI taxonomy): domain Eukaryota; kingdom Metazoa; phylum Chordata; class Aves; order Psittaciformes; family Psittacidae; genus Pezoporus; species Pezoporus flaviventris. The sequence continues at coordinate 19,641,782 of NW_026892626.1, read as the reverse complement.
TTGGAGAGAGCGGTCTCGGAGCGCGAAAGGGTGCTGCACGGCTCGGGATACCGGAGCACACCGTGCAGCCCAGAGAGGCACGGCCGTGGGAGCAGATGCAAGGCGAGGGGAACCGCCGCACGGGCCCTGCAGGCAGCCGTGCCCGGACCACCACCAACTGGCCGGCACAGAACACGGCTTCCTCCCCGAGGTGCCTGGAGCGGGAAAGGACCACGGCGGGAGCCGGCCAGGGCCAGGTCTCCTCACAGATCTCCCCCCAGCGCAGCAGGCCGCGCGGAACAGGCCTGGCACGCCACCGGGCCCTCCGCCTCTGGTCCCAGGGCCCTTCCCAGGCGACGCTGCGGCCCGCGGCGCCTCCAGGGCGCAGTACGTACGTGTAGTGCGCTGGCTGCTCGGGCTGCGCGGACCCACCGCCCCGCCGCACCACCGTCGCAACCGACGGCATCTTCCCCGGCCCGCCAGCGCGCAGGCGCAGCTCAGTCTTACCGGCCCCGCCCCCTACAACGCGGGCCTGTCCCACGCGCGCCGTGCGGACCGCGCCTCAGGCGGGCTCCCGCCAGGAGCCGCCCGAAGAAACGCTGCAGGCAGAGCTGGCAAGAGTTTCAACGCAAGAGACAACGGGAACAGTTTTCTAGGTAATCATCTTTATTAAACACCTATCATTACCCAAAAATAAGGCACGCACGAAGGGGCAGCCCTTTTATTTCCTTAAATACAAGTAGTACATTGCTGGGTGCACTGATTTAAAGGACGTGGAGAAAGCAAAGTAGGCAGACGAACAGGCGTTACACCTTAGGGCAATACACATATAATTCAGAATCAGTGTTACTCGCCTGGACGCCCCTACGAGCGTATCTCAGTTGCGACAGTCTACTGCAGTAGAAAGTGAGTCCTAGAACTAATTAAACTTTAATGGCAGTAGCAAACCAACCATACTCAATTATTAGGCATCACCTGGATGAACTACAGGGGGACTCAACAGCAAAATTAAAGCATAGTGTGCATGTTGTTCTGAGACTCACCAGCAGTGTCAGAGAAACATGATGCTGTGCCAGTTTTCGCCGTAGTCTTACCGGCTGCTGCCACGGTTGGAGTTAACGGTTTGTTGTGGCAGGTGGTGGTGATGATGTTTCGGGTTTATTTGTCTTCTTTTTTAAAGATTAAGAATTTTAACGGCACATAAAGTTTTGCATTTTTACATTAGAAAGCTTAAAAGAAATGCCTCTAACTTTGACGGGAAATAAGCTGTAGGAGTAGCTTAAATTCCTCCTCTCCCTGAAAAGTGTCCAGAGTGTGCAAGTTTGAGTATTGATATACCTGTAAGGAAAAAACATACTACATTGTTCATGAAATGAGGGGTTTCCTCCTAACACACTGCAACCCAATCATCTCAATTCCCTACAAAACCTCTCCTCCCAGTAATGATAATCTAAATCAGGCATGCCTAAAAGGTTATAGTCAGAAAGCAAGCACCAAGTATGAATTAAGGGTTGAAGATGATTTCTACACCATTTAGTAGAATTACAACAAAAAACAAAACCCCCCAAAAACCCAAAACACAAACAAAACCCCAACAACAACAACAAAAAAAACAGAATACGGAATCACGTATTAATGAAACATACAGTTGTCTTCAATGCAAGTTGAATATGCTCTGTGACTAGCAAAATGTCAAATGAAGGTCACCTTCAACAACAATTTTACAGACTTACAGCTTTGATATTCTAATATACTGTGCATGTAAGAAAAATGATCCATGAAAAAGAGATGGGTTGTATAAAACGTATCTTCAAATGCAAGCTGATTTGCAATACATCCTGTCCACCCCTACGGTGCAACGCAGGAAGAATCTATTCTTTGTGCTACCAGCTTAGATTACTAAAACCAGCACTGAAAGCAGCACTACACATGAAGGAATCAAGCTTATAAGGCAAGCCTGCAAAAACAAGTTCTCCCATTACATTGTTAGTACAGCTTTTAAGCAGGTGAATGCCAGCAAACTACTGGCAGCTCCTTCACTGCAGCCGCATTCCCGTCCTCCTCATTTCTCCTTCTCAAGTTGCAAAGGAGCGTTGCTTCTCTGCGCCACATCTGAAGAGTCCATCATCTGACCAGAGAAAACTGCTTCCAGTCGCTCGTCGATCTCCGTTGGTTCCCTGAACACACACCAGAGCAGGAGCCCAGTGCACAGGAGGCTGAGCGGCAGCACTTTCACCCACGGCCTCTCGTGGTCGCTCCCCATGGACTGGCTGACACTCCACACCCGCGGGCTGGCCTTGCTGGTGGAAAAGAGGATGGGCGCCCCGTCCTCCGGATCTGCGCCCGCCGCGCCCTCCGGGCCCCGCCGCCGCGCCAGACACATCCGGGTGCCGGGCAAGCGCAGGCGCCGCGCCCTGCAAAGACACGCGCGTCAGGGGCGGCGGGCGCAAGGCCGCCCCGCGCCCCACGGCCGCCGCTCACCGCCAGCGGCCCAGCGCCCAGCTCATTTTGCCGTGCCGCCCGCGCGTCTCCTCCCCGCGCACAGCGGAAGCGGAACTGCACCGCTCGGCGGTGCCGCGAGGGCGGGGGGGCGCCGCAGCGGTCCGGGGCTGGGGGACACTCACGGAGGGGTGGCAAAACGGCTGCGGACGGCGCTCCCGCCGCCCGCAGTGACGTTTCACTGCTGGCCGTGTTCCGTACCGCATGCAGAGAAGTGCCAGGTGTTCCCTAAACACAACTGCCTTCTTGTGACGGCTGGGGTTGCCGCAGAGCCTTCTGTCAGACCCCGAACAGCTTTCCTTTTATCCACCCGCTATCCAAAGATGACACCGGCCTCTGAACGGGGGTGGGGGAAGCGGTGCATTGTGCACTGCTCTGGCAGAAAACCTATTCGCATACAGACACGTAGTCTTAATATTAAACTTACTACATTTCATACAACATCTTACAGCATTGGTCTTGAACTGTTTTGTATTTACACCACCTGGTACCATGCTTGATCAAAGAAAGTAAAGCCAGGGCTGGAGGCACAGAACCTGTAAACCTCTGCCTAACAGCAGCTGTAGCAAAGAAGTTTTACAAATGCGCTCAGAAATTGGCCAACTGTTCTCAGCAATGGAAAGCCCTCGCTCCTTTCGCTTTAAGGCAGAAATTCAGAAAGCTGAGAATACCGGCAGAGGGTAAGTCATCTCAGTGGCATGATACACATTCAACTTGCTTGATGCGCCATACGCACTCACTGTTTACCACCCAGGTTTCTTCATACAGTGTCATTCCAAACTCCTGTATCGCCATGGAGGTGTGCATCATCCTTTGACCCGTTAAGAAGAGTTGTCATTGCAGTTGGCAGTTTGTGACTCACATGTTCAACACTGGTATTTTCAGCTGTAATATTCAGTTTAAGACATCAGTTATTTCTCCTTTTAAACATCAACATTTTTGTCACAGAATTCACTGAGTAGTTTGAAATAAGCCATCTACAGTAAGCTGTGAATTCTGCTTTTGATTATACAGTTCTAATTTACGTAATTAAATAATCTACCAAACAGGCAGAAATACTGTGCAAGTTACATAGTTAATAGTTTAAACATGCAGACAAAATGTTTTACAAAAATCCTAATATGATGAGTTTTCCCCAGAAAAGAAAGAACAGAGAAGAAAGTTTCTCAAAACAACAACAACAACCAAAAGACACATGTCACTAATTTTAAGCTAATTAGCTCAAAGGTCCATTGTTTTCTTGAGGTGCCAATTCTGAACATAGAAGGTGTAAATATACAGAGAAATTAAATCCTCCTTTGACAAATAGTCCATGTAACAATAGGTATGATAGATTGGAAGGAATGGGACAAAAAATACCAACCAACCAACACAACAAAACTAAACATCAACTTGACTGGAATTACTCCAGATAAGCTTTGCTTCCAAGACCAGTCTTTCCTTCCAAAAAATGCATGTGATATGGTACTTACCTAACAGACATTGAAACGGAAAAAAAAAAAAAAAAGGTGACTAAAAAGGGATAAAAGCAATTCAAACAGATACAAAGAACATTTCAAGTGTTCTTGAAGAAGTCAGGCCTTGTGGTTGACTATGCGGAAAGTAGAGTTACTTAGAAGCTGCTTATGTGCTATGAATGCTGTAACATGGACTTCCTTTTTCTTTAGTACTGGAGACAAACTTCAATTACAACAGCAGTGAAAATGTTCCCATAAAGCTAACATTTCATGTCATCAACAGATTTTGCTGGGGTGCAAAGTAAGTCCTCTTCCACAGGAACCAAGACCTAAATAGTTATTAAATGTTTTGTCTACTGAATCTTACCTCCATATGTAACAGATTATGTAATTATTGCTGTATCCAAAAACATCATTTATGTATCCACATTCTGAATAATGAAAAAGAACAATACCAAAAAACTCACCAAAATTTCCTTTGTATGCAATACCATGCTGACTTAATAAATCTTTCAGGGTTTTTATTTCTTTAGAAAGTTGCTTGTATTCCTAAGAAACAAAATACATTTTAAATGGCTCTCCCACTCTCCAAATGTATACATAAAATGGGAATTTGTAAAAAATAATGGGTCTGTTAACAGGTGTTACTTAAAAGATCATAAAAATAAACTGCTTATTCCAAGAACAAGATACAAAATTGTTATTATTTCTGTGTTGCCAAAACAGGAGCCAGCTTTTTCCAGCCCTGAGAGTAAAATTTAGGAGTGCTCTCTGTGACTATTTTGGATCTACTCTCTAACTAGCATTTTATTATAGCACAAAATTGCATTCATAAGTTTGCTACAGGAACAGCCTTATTTTATATCATCATGCTAAGGAAATTCACCACCTCCCCAACTCCTGACCTAGTAACTTCATGTTCTCACTTTCAGAAGTTTCTCTTAACTTAGAGAGGATATTGATTCTGTTGCAGAAAGACTGTTCACACACCTGAAAGTAATTCAGAAATGGACACAGCATAGATCATTCTGCTTTTTGCTTCTGCCAGTGCATTCTGATGCAAGTCTGGGTAATTATCCAGAGAGAAATGTCAACGTTCCCAAGGCTGGTTACACATTTATTTTCACTAGTAATTCTCTCTTATTTCCAGACTGTTATTCCCCACAAAAAGTACTTGCAAGTGTTCATAACCAGAGCACCTACACCAATTCCTACATACCCACACTCTGTCTTCTCATTGGGCATTCAGTTGTGCTGGTTTGTTCTTTACTTAAGAGCTAGAATAAAGATATCAAATCACTCTGTATGCAGCCAGTTAAAATCAGAAAAGTAAATCCCATTAATGCATTTCAGCTGAATCCAAAGGTATTTAGGCAACACTGTCAGTGATGCTGTTACCCAGTAAAAAGGTGGCAACTTAATTCCACATTGTAAAGATTATACTCTGTACCTTACTGCACTTCTCCACTGTTTCAAATTCAAAACTTATTTTCTTAATCTGTTTCTCAACTTCCTTTTCTTCTGTTGCTTTTAGAAGGCCTGCTTCCTCAAAAATCTCTTTCAGTATTTTTCTGTAACCCTAGAAAAAAGTTTCACAAAAACAATAGATCAATCCACTCCACTCTCATCTCTGCTTGTAACTTGCACTAGCCACTCCAACTCCTCAAGCTTCACTACAGAAAATATTATTATTACCAGTTGATACACCAGTTACAGAGCACAAAAATGACTATTTGCCAACTGCAGAACAAATGCATCCAGTCCAAAAGGAGAAACTTAGCAAATGCCAAGGTTGGCTATTTGACAGAAATGGTTTTTTACCAAATAGAGTTGGAAGACATTAACAAACCTGGTCAGTTATTAGTTCATCATACAGAAGCTGCTCTGCTTCATCCCACTTCTTTTGTAGTGCTTCAGTCAGAGTAGGATAAACTGAAAAATGGAAGTCAAACCATGTAAAAATCAACAGCTCTGTCCTGCATTAGTTAAATGCTCCTCTAGTAGCATGCAAGAGTACTTGTTTTAAGAACTCAATGTTTCTATACAGTACACAGCTTCTACTGCTTTCAAGAGTTGGGGTTAAACATAAACTGCTTCACATATTTAAAGTTCCTGGAGAGTGCCACCAACCAAATTTTTTTCTCATATTTCCAGCTAGAAGGCCTCCTATTTCTTTGTTGAATGTAATTCTAACTAGGCTGTGCCTTTTTGTAATGTAAATAAATGAGGAGACACCCACAGGGATGATTCCTGCAGCCAGTACAGGAAAAAAAAAAAAAACAAACCAACCCAAAACCCATCTCTCACTGGGTCTATGCTAGCAATGCCATTTTATCTGAGAAATACCTGTATGTTTATAATGATTATAATTTAAAATACACTTCATATGTTACATTCAATACTAATTTATATCAACCTAGAGACTCAAAGAAACTAAAAATTTACACTCTGAGGTTGGTGCAATATGCCAGCTGCTCCATACACAAATGGTTTCCAAAGTCTTACCTAAAAGAGAATGGGGGTGGCACACAAGAGGAGTCTCGAATGTCAGAGAGTAAACACAAGTACTTGGCTCAGACACATAAGCCAATTTATTGCTCCTTCCACAAACAAGATGAACCTAAACATCAGTAAAAACAAAGATGAGCAAAACACCTCCACGAGAAACAGGACCAGCATAAATAATCAATTTGCTGTCTTCCAATGCTAGCAGATGCATTTCTGTACACACTGTCATGTCAAAGGTTGCAGTGCTGTCAGGCACAGAAAAAGAATAGCAGCAAGCACATCCTCAAATTGCTTTATCAAATGTGAAAATTGCTTCTTCTAGTGGGAAATGATCCCCCCACCTATCATTGTTCCTTGGACTCCAGCAACATACTTCCAGCAAGAACGAGAGTAAAAACAAGGGTAAATAGGATACTCCTTAGAAACTTACCTAACATAAGCATAATTCACATAGCAAATCTTAGTTCTAACCAATGTGCTAAATAAAGAGAACAATATAGAACTAGCCTACAGAAATTTGTTTTCATCTTGAAACTTGCAGCACCAGTATTTTCTGTCTGTTCAAAACTAAGTATCAGTGAAAGATTTGAATCCCAGTATCAAAGGTCATACAAGAATACTAACTCTTTCTGCAGGCCTACGGAAGATAAAGACGTTAACAAGGCACCTCCATTACAGTACAAATATTTTCGCCTTTGCCATATTTTGTTCCTTATCTCATCTTCAGATCAATTATTATTACAACTAAATAACCCTCTCTCTTTAAGTATTGTATTCTCACCCATCATTTTAACAGCCTACATGAAAAGCAGCCTGTTATGAGCTATACTTAAACTCCTCTTCATAACAGCAATCTACATCACCATGGAATGTGAGTTTTAATTCATTGTATCTGCAAAACTGTGTAACACACAGAAATGAGAGGTGGAAAAATAAAAACATCAATGAATAAAAGGATAAAGGACACACACAAATGATGTGCCATGCATTGGGCAAGTCTCAGACACCACTCCTTACTGTTGTAGCTGAATTGTTACTGGGCACAGAGACTGTTTGAATGTGAAATATTTTAGCAACTCCACAAAATTAAAATTTTTACTTTTTCTTTAAAATGTATTTACACCAGAATCTGTTTCTCTTGACTTTGTTCCTTTGCCACTCCCATGTATCTGATTCCTTCCTTAACCCTTTAATGCCTTCTCCTGTTGTTTTTAAACCTTACCTACCTTCTCAGCATGCTGTTAATTGCCTAATGCTTTTTCCTCCTTTTTCCTGAATGTCCTTAGGCTGGCATGCTGAATTCAACAAATACCTTTTACTTTATTTTTCCTTACACAAATTACAAAGCACTGTATATTTCTACAGTGGTGATACCAGGGTATTCCACTCTATCAAGGAAAAAAGAGTTAAAAGTAGCCGGTGAGAATACATAAATTTCTTCAAAATTTTATCCTGATTTTAGCTTCCCTCCTCCATCCATTCACCTAGCTCCTACAGGAATTAATCTTTACATTTTATGTTACATCTTAAATGATGACTGCTTCAAGGTAGGAATGTTTCAGTCTGCAGAGTGTCATGAGTGTGTGTAGAGAACCATACTGTCAGAATTAGCATAGTCTAGATTATTATACCTTCGTCTGTCTGCTCTTAGTTTCACATGAGTCTCCTTCCCTCATCCACATTCCAATAAATGTGTTGTTGTCAATTTCCCATTCATGCCAGATTCTGAAAAAACACAACATTCTTTTACTTCAAGTTACTGGACTGAAAAAAAGTGAACACTCAGCAAAAAAAAAAAACAACAACCAACAAACCAAGAATACCCTACTCCATGGTGAACTTAACTGTACATACTTAATTTTTGTTGTCTTAGTATTTCCGTATCTTAACAGCCAAGACCTTGCAAACAGTATAAACAGTGTAGTTTGCTATCCAGGCTGCTACACAGGGGACATCAACATTATTTTGAGAGCAGCTTTGGATCAGCTTTCAGTTTGCAAAACCATCTGCACTTACAAACCCATATTTAAATCCAATGGGTTGATACAACTATAGATCAACCCCACAACAAATTCGATTATGCTAAGTACTCTGAGCAACTCATTGTTTCAGGGGTTTTAGTGCTGGTAAAAGCACCTAAAAAAAACTAGTCTCAACTTCTGCTAGTCCTAAAGCAAATGGTACGCTCAGCACAGTTTTCCCCTCATACTATGCACGCTGGGGGGGGGAGAGGAAAAAAAAAAAACAAAAGAGATAATTATAAAAAAAATTCAGATAGGCAATAATTTTAAAGCAGTGCTATGGTTTTTAATAATAATCATTAATATTTATTAATATTAATATTTAATAAAGAATTAAATTTATTTTAGGACTTATGATTTGTGTACTTTGGGGTCTTTGAATACTTTGGAATACTTTTTTGGGTCTACAGTGAGTCTTTTGTTATCTTTTATTAAATATGTTTAACAGAACCACTAGGCATAAAGCACTCATTTCATTTTTTAAGGTTATATTAAACTCAAAAATTGTTAAGAGACATTAAATCTTTGTTAATATAAGCTGTAGTTATACATTACTGAATTTAACATATCACTCACATTAACATAATTTAACATATCACTCATAAACATAATTTAACATATCACTCACATTAACATATCACTTGTGCAGTTGTCACTGGTTATTAATCAGCCTCCAGCTACAGCAGGAGGTTAGCATTTACCAAGAGAAAAACCTGGATTTTTCAAGACAAGGTATTTTTATGCATAAGGCCTTGGGAACTACAATGACCTAAGCTGATCAATAAGAGAATCTCAATTTGAAAACATTTTTAACAATCTATAAAATGGTCTGCTAACAACATAGGTAAAACTTAACAGTATAAAAGCCTCACCCTAAAATTCCACTATAGGCATTCCATCGAAAAGTCTGCTCATGCTGAGTGACATTATGGAAAGGACAAAACTCATACTTGTACCTTAGAAGGGGGAGTTAAAAAAAAAAAAAAAAAAAAAAAAAAAGAAAAAAAAAGAACTGTTTCAGTGTGAAATAAGCAACTACTTCATTCGTAATAAAGAATTCAATATCCAAATCCATTACTCACGTTGATTCCACAAAACTGAAACACTTGCCAGCAAGCCTGAAGAGATGTGCAGGGCCTAAAAACACCATAAAATGACATCAAGGAAGAATAATGTTTTAGTTAAATTTAGGCAAGTTACTGTGATGACAGAACTGCAAGAAGAATGTGACAAAGTTTTTTGCTGTACATAAGAAAATTTGTATCTTCCATACTGATCACGCTAAGCTCCCACCAGTGCTATACTGGTTTGCATAATGATCTTAACATACTTAAGCCTCTTTCTATGAGAGAAATAAGAAACCTGTATACAAACAAATATCTGGGGGGCCAGATCCATAAAAGGAATTATCAGATCTTGCCAAAATCTAACACTGAAATCACTAGAACTCTTGCTTAGCAGCTGTCTGTCCCCAAAAGTCATCCAAACTCCTCGAGTTTATACTAGGAAAGCCCATTTGCTCAGAATGTCTGCAGTACTTCATACTTAAGTTTTATTGAGACCCTTTGAACAAGATACTCCTTTCCAGTTTGTCTTCACAGTCTTAATCAGTTAGCATTCAACAAGATAAACTTTTTACTGTCAGACAGGCCAGCAGTTACAACTCTAGTCTTACAGAATTGACCATTCCAGCCTTGCTGTCAAAAGGAATTCAAGACAGGTAACTCGTCACTCAAAAAATGGCCAAAAGTTCTTAACTGTGTGCTACAGTGTCCCCAGGCTTTGTGTGTGAAACTGAGCCTCTGCGACCTGTTCCAACACTACTCTTAGGCTTTTTTTTTAAAACAGTGGTTGAGTATGAAGAACTCTCCGATGATGGGATGGCTTCTGTATGACAATGCCAAGGATGGCAGGGATTGTTTTGAGAGGGAAAAAAAGTTTTAGTAAAGATCAGAAGCATCTGTGACTGGCTAAAAGAACCACAGAATAAAACACATAGATAGGACTGGTATGTAGAAAAGCAGTCCGAATAGCACTGGGCCATTGAGAACCAAAGGGATTAATCTAGGTTTTAACCCTTCAGAAGCACAATAAAATGTGTTTGCTCATGTTTATCTTCCATGACACTCATAAACATGACAAGTAAAAGTAGTCTTTGTCTCCATAAAGTCAAGGTAGACTGCTTCGGGAATGGCTGTCGCTACATGACGCAAACTATACAGAAAAAGGTAACGCTTGCATATACCTGATACTGCAGACGGGGACGTCTTTGGCTGCAGCCTGTTTGTCTGAGGCAAGAACGGGTTATTCAGCCTTTCAAAAGAAGGGAAGTGAAACGTTTGAGACCGAGTGACGCCCCTGGGCACCCGTACCTCCCTCTGTCCGAGTGCCGCAACACCCGCACCCCGCGGGGCTCCCGCAGGAGCGCCCCGACCCCTTCCCGCAGGAAGGAACGGGCTGAGGCGGACGATGACCCCGAGCGCGCCAGGTCCGGGTGGGTCGCGGCCACGGCGAGCGGGCAGCCACGTACCCGAACGTGTTCGGTTCCTCCACGACCTTCATCTTCCCCGCCAAAGAGAAGGGCCCTGCTGAGCAGAGAGCGGTTGGCTGCACAGTAACACACTCCCCCCCTCCCCTCCCCGCTCCCACCCCGCGCTCACCCAGCGCCGCGCCCAGCGCCACCAGCAGCAGCCGGGCCGCCGCCATCGCCCCTTCCGCTGGAAACGGAAGGGCGCGGAGGTCGGCCGCTCCGCCCAGCCGCGGAGCCATGGAGCGCGGAGCCGTGGAGCTGGGCCGAGCGGCTGCCTCTCGGCGTGGTAGACGGCGCGGCGCTGGCAGCCTCGAAGCCTTCGCGGCGGAAGCGGAGGCTGCGCTGAGAGGTGCGGGAGCGGGCCGGGGCCTGTGGGCCGAGCGGCCGCGGGGCCTGCCCTGAAGCCTGCTCGGGCCGGGCCGCGTGGCGTGGCCGCTGAGAACTAACGCGCTGCTGCTGTTTTCAGCTTGCCTGGAGGGCGGGGGGGGCGGCCCAGAGGCGAAGCTCCCGTGCCCTCTTGCCATGTGGGAGCTCGGGCACTGCGACCCAAAGAAATGCACCGGGAGGAAACTAGCGCGGAATGGGCTGCTCCGAACCCTGCGCCTCAGCCAGAGATTCCCGGGCGTCGTCCTCAGCCCTCTGGCTACCGAGCCCGTCTCTCCGGCTGACAGGTGGGTGCCGGTGAGGCCTGGGTGACCTCGCTGCCCGTTTGCGAGGCCCGCGCAGGCACACGTGGCTCAGAACTGTGCCACAGGATAAATTTGACCTTCCCGTTGCGTTACATTGATGCATAAACATGAGAAATAGGGGCACTTTATTAAATCAGGTTAACGTTTTTACACAACTGGTATCAGGTGAAAAAAGCATCTGTACATCCCGGTGAGAAATCAAAGCATGTGGTTTGTGGGTTAATTTGTGCAAAATCACAGGCCTGTAGCTACTGGATCTTTTACGATTTCATATCCAGGGTCTTCAGGTAGGCAATGCAGTGTGTTAGCTGGAAAATTTATTTGGGGGAAATGCTGAGAACTTTCTTCAAATATGCCTGCAGCATTTTTATAACCAAGTATTTACTTGGAGAAAAGCCAAGGCTTCTGACGCTGGCAGCAAACTTAAATCTGAATTTTGGTGTACTTCTAAGAGTTGGAACATTACCATTAATCACACTCTCCTGTCGTGTTTTTAAACCCAGAACTTTTCACTTTCAGTATGAAATGTATGGATAAACCTTTTTTACCACATGCATCTTCAAAGGAAAAGCAGGTCATTATTCTCTCTCACTGCATCTGTATTTTAGATCATTGTAAACTATATACCTTGTGATTGACAAAAGGGGGGTATGCAGATTTGTCAGTGTAAAGTGGCAACTGTAATTCTCCCATTCAGTTATCAATACTGTAATGGTGATTTTTCAAATACAGCAGTGTTTGGTTTTGCAGGCATGTCGTTGCCCGGAGCGGAATTGCAGTCATAGATTGCTCATGGGCCAAATTAGAAGAAACTCCCTTTAAGAGAATGAGAGGAAGTCACCTACGGCTGCTGCCTTACTTGGTGGCTGCAAACCCTGTGAACTATGGTCGGCCGTGCAAACTGTCCTGCGTGGAAGCTTTCGCTGCAGCCTTTTGCATTGTCGGTAGGTTGTAATGCATCCGATGTGAAATATGTTACCAGCAATTCTTATATCCTTAATAAATAAGAAGAGATAACCTGCAATAGAATAAACTGTAATGCTGTCCCACTGGTCATTGTTTACGTTGAGTCTGGAATCAGATTGTCTAGCTTTCTTCCAAGTACTTGTATCTGGCAGTATTGAGGTATCTGTGGGGAGTTCGTGTCAGCCATGAAACTGGACACATAACCTGATAATCCTGGTTTTGTCAGGATGGCACTTCATTTAAGAAAAACCTAAAAACTCTTTAAAAAGCCAGAGAAGACAGAGCATGAATCCTTTGGCACCTCTGTCTTAATGACAGGAAGCAACTGGCTCCTAATAGGCTGGGTTCTGATTAAGAACAAAATTAACTGGTCCCTCTTGTGATGTTCTGCAGAGTCATCACAGCTTTCCTGACAGGACTTATCTTCTGAAAATACTGTATTCACAACTGCTGTCTTACTGAAGGACTGCGGGAGCTAGAGCTTGAATCAGTCATGTGGTGATACGTTGGTGTGTGCTGACCTTAGTAAGCTGAACGAAATCTCACACTGAAAAAGCAAACTGATTGTTTATTTTCTGTTTTAGGATTCCCAGACCTAGCCACCATTCTTCTAAGGAAATTTAAGTGGGGTCAGGCATTTACTGACTTGAACAAAAATCTCTTGGAAAGATATGCAGCCTGTCAGTGCCAGGAGGAAGTGCTCAGAGTTGAAAAGGAGTTTTTAGCCAGTGTCCAAGAAACAAAAGAGGAAGAAATAGGTAAGAAAAACCAGACACATAACACACCCTCTTTTCCTAACTAGTTTTCTTGCAATTTTTTTCCTTTAATCTCATGCAAATATTGTCAAGATCAGAGCTTTGCTGAGATGTGTTGGTTATTCTCTCCTTATGCTGAGTGCTCTCTCTGTTCTTTCTATAAGCAAGTTTGCTTTTTTTTTGTTGTTGTTTTTTTTCCCCACCAGCTCAAAAAGATGAAAATGACCAAATCAACTGAGTGCATATGGAGCTTATCCCCCAGGGAGCTGTGGAGCAGCCACCGTGATCAAATTAGGGATGTTAGAGAACTAAGGAGTAAAAAGAAAATGTGATGCTTCCTCATCTTATCCGATGTTAAAAGGTGTTAAAAACAGAGTATGACTAAAAAGAGTAGTAATTCAGGAGGACTGTAAGAGAAATACAGGCATACAGTCCAACAGCCAGTTACTTAAACATAAACCTAAGACAGACTTTGAAAATATGTATGTATACAGTCCCTAATCAATATATTTAAAATCAGACCTATAAAATAATGAAAATAGCCAATAAGAGATAATAATGAAAATAAATAGAGTAGTTTATTCCCAAATTCTTCCAGTAACTTACCTGTATCCCAGTATTTCAGATTATATTCACAGGTGAGTGCTTGGTCTCAGTCTAGATAGGACAAAAAAAGCCAATCAAAATGATGAAGAACAACATGAAGAGAGATGCTCCTAATTAATGTTTTCCTTTCACAGTGGTTAAGTGCCATAAAAACTGGCTAGTGGATCACACTGTAAGGAGATGGTAGACAGCTTTTAGTTCCTCTGAACTTTGATCTCTTTGCCATAAGGTGCTAGGCTGGATGAAATTGTTACCTTGTTTGGTGGAACCCTAACTACTGTTACATCAAAGTAAAGACAGTTCTTAAGGGACAGAATTACTATACCAAATAAAACACACTTCCACCCACAATCCTATGCATTTACCAGGTGGACAGTGGTATCAAAGCTACTGTGCTTTGTTTCACTTTTCTGAGGTGCCAGTCCTCCCCAGCTTTCTAAACCAAAGTAAATCTAGACCTGCCCTTGCTCAGCAAGAGGTAAACCTGCATAGCTATACTTCAGTTCTCAGTAGATGTGAACTAACCAGTTTGGAACTAATGGTTTGGAACTAAACCATTGTGAGAACATCTGTGTTTTCTTACCAAAACCCTTACAAATCTGTGTGCAGCCTGATCACCCTCCTACAGAGCTACCAAATTCCGGGTGGGTGGGGCCTACAAAGGGCATGGAAGAGTGAAAAGACTAGAAGGGGGGGGAACAACACGGGATAGGACTTGGTAGCTGTTTCTCACCTTCCCTGGTTGCTGACTGAACAGTGGTAAACTTACCAGAAAGCTGAAACAGACTTCTTATGCCTTCCCCTCCCTGCCAGTAATTTCTTAAAATGAAAATGAGGAAATGGGCGCAGACCCTTAACATTTGCCACCTTCATCCATGCATGCTTTTTTTTCCCCTTCTTTTCACAGATCCATTTGATGTTGACTCGGGGAAAGAATTTTGTAATCCCAACAGACCGCTCAATTCCTCAGGGTAATGACATTTAAATACCATTTTTCTTATTTTAAGTTGCTTTGCTTTTATAATCCTGAAAAATGTTTCCAGACTAGCACAAAGCAATGAAGAATCTGAGGACAGTACGAGCACTCCAGATGATGCCACTGAAAGCAGTGATGACAGCAGCCCAGATGATCATGGTACAGTAGACTTGCTGCAATAACCACCAGTAAACCAACCGCTTGAAAAGTAAAAAGAAGTCATCATCAAACCAACCCCACCAGAAGCCCAACAAAGAAACAAAAAAACCCCCAATAATCCTAAGAGTTGTAACATCTTTTATAAAGACATTTCCTTGTGAACAGTTAACAGTGTGGCCTGTTCACCTGTAACCTGGTGCTTAGCAAATGCCTTCCTTCAGCCTTCTCTGGCTATACATGGGTTTATAGGTCCATGTGTGCACATAAAGGCTTTAGGTTATTTAAGTTGTAGCTAATTGTGCAGGGAATTCAGAACTGTGCCACAAAATTTCAGGTAACAGGTTCAGCAACGCTCTCTGCCTGCATTCTCATTAGTTGGAAGTGACACTGCCAAGTCAGAAGTACATGCTGAAATGTATTTCTGAAATGCATGCAGAATTACATGCTCCTTAAAGCTGCGAGTCAGATTCTCATCAGGGCTAGTATCTTGGTTCACTTTTCCATATACCTGCCAGTGTGCAGGCAAAAGTACAGCTATTAGCAATTGAAATTTTGTGGTACAGTTCCAAATATAAAGTGCCAAAACACTGTATGTTGTTTACGGCTTCTCTGTACATTAAAATGGAATGCTCTTGAGTTGCCAGCACCCTACTGGAGTTTATTTAAACCTAAACTTCAGCAACTTTTGAGTAGAATTGGTAATACTGAGGACAGTTTATAGTGTTACCTTCACATATACAAGCTCTCCAAGTCACAGCAAGATTTTCATCTCTCACCCCTCTTCTGCTAGAGAGATTCAATTCTAAGCCTACTTGAGACAGAATTAGGAGAACAGCAACAGTTTTAGTGGTACAAATATTCCATTTGCCTTAAAAAAAAAAAAAAGCCTAAGTAAATTAATTTAATGGTCAAACTTTTCCTTCAGCTGTGGCCAGTTATTCACTTTCCCACCCCAAGCATATGAAGTCTCTCCTGACTCAGCTGTTGAAATAAGGATTTCTGTATTGTGACAAGGAAATAATCCTACACAGTTTTCCAAGGACTAAGAATAACATGAGGGTATTACCTGCTGTGATCTAGGAAAAGCTTCCATGTCATAAAGCTATCACGTAATCAAATGCAGACAAAGCGGAATTGAGCTATAGACCTGAGAACAGACCTGAATCACACTCAGAATGATTTGAGTCTCCAGCAGCAGCCTTTTTTTAACAAAAAACAAACCAACAAAACAAACCAGTGAAGAAGCTACAACTCAGAACAAAACTTTTCACACTTCACGTTTTGCAGAATTATTTTGACTAAAAAAATGCAATTAAAAAGCAGTGAAAGTTTAATGGAGGGCACATCAGATTGACATACATGAAAATAACTTACATAATTTAACTTTTCCTTTACAGAAGGGAACTTTAATTGCATTATGCATGTCCTTTTCCTAAAAGCTCTATACATTGACATATGGAAGAAGGCACAGAAGTATTCCTGATAAACAAGTACCATTTAAAATGCCCGGTTGCTGTAGGTCCCCTTGCATTCCTTGGACATTCTTTCTGTTACTGTTCATATCAGTCTAATGCTTGTGTTATTTTATGTTAATGTGATCACACCAGCATGTTGATCTCATTATGCACAGTAAGCAACTGGTCTCTAGCTAATCAGAATTCTGCATTCAAAGTTAGCACTGAGGGCCCAAAGAGGGGCTGCATTCATTTTGGGGTTGGAGGCAGGAAAAACAAATGAGGGCAGCATCTAAGCAAAATGTAAGCGCAGCATCACAGGCCTTAAAAATAGGACTTGCACTCAATTGTGTTCAGAGCCATTTAAATGGCAATCTTTTAATCATTTTAATGAAGATAAATGAAACAAAGCCCTTTATATAAACAGTTTATTTATTCTAAACAGCAACACAGACAGAATGCCATATAAACACAGAGGAAGTGATGCAGAATAAGGATGCTGGCTGACTTTGGATCTCGGAGGCTCTTAAGCAGTAACGGCCTAGTTTCTCAAAGATACAAAACCAAATTCAGTGAGGGAAGGGGGTGGAGGGCATGGTTTTTGTGGTGGTTTTTTTTTTTTTTCCATACAGCCAGCTAGAGGCTAAATATAGTTCTAACATTTTAAAGCATGCCTGCATCAGAGAGCAAAGGAACTAGAGATACTAGTGAATTTATAGAAGTATAAAAGTTTGTAATTTTACAGCAGTTGAAATACTGACATCAATATTAAAATAAAAGCAAGTTTTACATAACAATCAAAAATACAAAAGACTGAAGGAAGAGACCCTGTATGAAAAAACTGGGGGCAATTCAGCAAATTTAGAACTGTATACAAGTGGCGAATATGGAAAATGGCACACATACAACCCCCTCCCCTAAGTGGATATTAATTGTACATAGCAACATTAGATTTTGCAAAAGTTTTGTAAACAAGTTCTTGCCAAACCAATCCCTTCCTTTTTATGATGCTGCATGACAGATGCTTATGATGGTGCAAACTTCTTGGCTTGTGCTCGAACCCTCTTTTCATATTCCACTCTGTTTTGGCTGAATAGAAGAGAGGAGAAAGGGTAATTGTATCTTGAGAAATCAAGAGACTATATTACAATTATTCTAGTTATTTTCAATACGAAACCAAGTCATTGCTGAAGGCAATTAGATAGGAATTCACTGAACAATGTAATATATTAAAAGTTTTTTCTGGACTATTACTCTGATAACTTCCTTTGGAGGGAAGTACTGTTTAACTAGTTACTTCCCAATCTCCATCTGTTGTCAAATGAAGGTACTTTGAATTCATACCACACCAGTCTCTATGAAAAGTTCTGTGCCTGCTCTTTCTCAAGGCCAGCTTTACCCTACATGTTAAGCATTTGTTTTCCGCTCCCCATGTTAAGACCTGAAGTCATTAACAAATATAATTAACAGTATCCTAACAGTACAAAGTAGCTGATGAGAGCAGTTCACTAACGGTACACTTCATATGATTTTAAAACACCATCTTTACTGCTTTGGAGAGAGAGAGAGGAAGTGCTCTTTAAGAAATGGGACGATAGTAACAGTATGGTAGTTTCAGCCTTCATTTTGAAGACCCCAACTCCCAGCGTTAAGCTTATCCTGACCTCCCATTCCAAAAGTTAGCTCAACGTTCTGAAAAACCACTGTAGTTCCCCAAGTCTATCTACAGAACTGTGATCAGTTATGAAGCCCCAGCCTCAGTACATAAAAGGGCAAATTGTTTTCTATTCTTGGACCAACAAGGGATGGCAGTAGTTTAGTAGAGCATCCATTTACATTCAGCACCACATTTTTTATTATTGGCCGTCAGAAGCGTCAGTGAAGAGCCAAACAAAACTTTGTTACCATCACTCTTGTACCAAGAGTAGTTTACAGTGAGTGGCTTTTGCAGACAGCTCTGCAGTAAAACTGAACTTAACTCTGCAGGTATGAAGGCTTCCTGCAGTAAAAGGAAAAAAAAAACAAAGGCAGCACAGTATCCCCTCGGAAGTCAGTGGTCTGGGGAGAAGAAGAAACGAAGCAAACTGATTACACCAATGAAGAGTTAGGAGTGACCAGGCTGAAACCACTCTGGCTGCTGCTCAGGAACAGGCGTACAGAGCTTATTCTAAGATTTTTCTCACAGTTCTATTGTGTTGTCACATGGGAATACAACCCAGGTGCTGGACCTCACACCCTCAGAATCCACACAGAAGAATGCCAGCCGTACGAGACTGCACACCTGCAGGACAGCAAGGCGGTCAGCACATTCAGAGTGCTGAAGTTAGAGTGACAGTACCAAAGCTATCCTGAGAATGAGAACAAGTATTCTTATTTGAATGCAAAGCTTATTCTCGTATAGCTCACAACTTGTCTAAAAACCACAGAATCATAGAATAGTTAGGGTTGGAAAGGACCTTAAGATCATGAAGTTCCAACTCCCCTGCCATGGGCAGGGACATCTCACACTAAACCACGTCTCCCAGGGTTCTGTCCAACCTGGCCTTGAACACTGCCAGGGATGGAGCATTCACAACTTCCCAGGGCAACCCATCCCAGTGCCTCACCACCCTTACAGTAAAGAATTTCCTCCTTACATCCAATCTAAACTTCTTCTGTTTAACCTTTAACCCGTTACCCCTTGTCCTGTCACTACAGTCCCTAATGAAGAGTCCCTCCCCAGCATCCCTATAGGCCCCCTTCAGATACTGGAAGGCTGCTCTGAGGTCTCCACGCAGCTTCTCTTCTCCAGGCTGAACAGCCCCAACTTCCTCAGCCTGTCTTCGTACGGGAGGTGCTCCAGCCCCTGACCATTCTCGTGGCCTCCTCTGGACTTGTTCCAACAGTTCCATGTCCTTTTTCTGTCGAGGACACCAGAACTGCACACAATGCTCCAGGTGAGGTCTCACGAGAGCAAAGGGGCAGGATCACCTCCTTCGACCTGCTGGTCACACTCCTTTTGATGCAGCCCAGGATAGGGTTTCTTTCTGGGCTGTGAGCGCACACTGAAGCCGGCTCATGTTTGGTTTCTCATCAACCAACACCCCCAAATCCTCCTCTGCAGGGCTGCTCTGAATCTCTTCTCTGCCCAACCTGTAGCTGTGCCTGGGATTGCTCTGACCCAGGTGTAGGACTCTGCACTTGACATGGCTGAACTTAATAAGGCTGGCATCAGCCCACATCTATTTAAAACAGTCCTGTGTCTTCCCCACTATTTATCAAATGCCAAATTACAGACGCATATATAATCCTGCTCCGTTTTGCTGCTTCTACCCACTATGTAGTAAGAGACATACTCTCAGACTGCAGAAATACAGTAACTCACCTAAAACACTATGCATGTCCAAAAGCCATGAAGAGGATAAATGGAAAACTATATATATACATATTTGAAGTAGCAAAATTTATGTGCAATATTTATTCTCAGTGTTTTTTGTTTTTCTAGAAGCACAATAAAGAAGAAGCTAGAAAGACTAGCAGATTGGTTTTGTGTATATATATATATATATATATGCAGGTAGAAGCTGATAAAAACCCCACATGAACTGTCTATACATGTAGAAAACTATTTTGCCTAATATTCCTTCAGAAGTGGCTTTAAGAAAAAAAAAGGGGGCAGGAGGGGACCCTGCCTCCTTATTAGTGGCTCCTAGAAGCGCTGGTACAACTGTGGCCACCTGACTATCCTCCATGTGCACTCAGTCCCCATCAAGTCTTCAGTTGATACTTCACTAACACTGAGCAAAGCTTTTAATTAAACGCAGGACTTGCTACCCATCCCTAGGTTTCCTTTTCACTAGGATCCTATAGCAGACATTTCTGACATAGCCTGCACATGAAGTCTCATGAAATGTCATTTTTCAAACTTGGCTCTCTCCCGACACCTCTTTTCTGTCCAGAATGGCAATTCCAGATTTCAATCTTGTCATAATTTCAGTAGCTGTCAGTGCCAAAAGCATTTGTTTAAAGCCTTTTGCTCCCCCACAGATTCTGTATCAGCCCCAATGATCCATTTTTAATGGTGAGAAAAGAAAAAAAAAAAAAAAAAAAAAGGTCCTTTTTAGCTCCCAGATGATCACTGCCATATCACCAGTGCAAGCTTCGCTCTGCTGAAGCTATGAGCTTTTTGTACTTCTTAACCTATTCTTTTGGAATATCTAGTTTTCACAAAATGCCACATATTTCCTACAGCAACCACAGCAGCTCTCCCTTACCCTTATAGGTACCCATTACTGGACAAAAGTTACTCCTACACTGATGAACAGGACTTATCACCTAATTCAGTCTCCTCTATCACTGGTCTCATAATTATGTCTCATCACTACTACTCAGCCTTTAGGGGAAAGGTTTCTGTGTTTGGCTAGAACCATGATGAAAATCATGGTCTAACTGAAGGAGTCTTCACACGTCATTGCTGTTGCAATGCTATTAAAAGCCCCACTAGCTTATTAACCATGAAGTTACCATTTTGTTCAAGTTTAGCACAAACCAGGCATCTCCACAGAATAAGTCGCAAAGAAAATTCCCCTCATCATTCCTAAAAATATTAGCATGTTATACTGTAAGTAACAGACAGCTGTAGGCAATATGAAAGCTTTCAAGCTGATAAGCAAAGATACTTACCAGTAAATTGTGTAAGCCTCTGCTTGAGCTGGGTCTTGAATATTTGGTTCATTTAGAAGTTCTTGTATTCCTAACAAGATCTGTGGCAGAAGGAATAGAAGTAACATAGGCATGGATATTACTAAGAGACATTCAACAAAAAAAAAACCCTTAGAACTCAACTGTAGAAACAGTGAATATCTTACATCAGATAAGCAAGCAAAGCAAATAAAAGGGCTAAATATATGTCTAAGTACAAATAATGACCTGTTTAATTGTGATTGCTGGCCTCCAGTCCTTATCCTCCTCTAAGATGGAGAGACACACTGTGCCTGAAGGATACACGTTTGGGTGGAATAATGGTGGTTCAAATTTACCTGATGAGGAAGAGAGAATTACTTGCATGCAGCACTAAGACCAAGATCAGCGAGCTGGTTTATATAGGGCAGGAGAGCAATGGGCAAAGACACCCCTACCCCCAAAAAAACCCACAGAGATTTCTGGTGCTATTAATATTGGTTTTCTTCTTGGCTCAGCCTGCACCTAAAGCAGTAACTTCATCACACCTGTGGTATCAGCCCAAGCAATGTAACACTGTTGTGACCTTTAATCTTCTGGGTTAGGAATGGAAACTACCAAAATAGTCTACAGTAGCTTTATGATAAAGACCTTTTTAACCAATCCTGTCTTTACAGCCTCACGGAGAACGGAATGCCCTTTGCTTATCTCTTCTCACTTTAAAATACTGCAAGTTCTACACAAAGATGACTTGAGCTCCTAGCATTTTTTTCAGTTTCACGTTTCCTTAATGTATAAACAAGAGGAACCAAATTCAACTTGCAAGGCTGACTCACTGAAGAATTAGGCTTGTGCAACTCTTCTTCTGCCACTCAATCTATATTCTGCCATTTCTCTAATGTTTACAGGATTTAAATGCAACAGCCACTATGAAATATCTACATGTTAATACAGTTTTCTAATTCATCTGACATCACTGAGCAGCTCATAAGCAAGATTTACTTGTGAAGTTCAGTAGGAACTCAGAAGCTGCATTGGTATGAAGTCTTACCAGTCACATATACATCCTATCTTAAGGCATGGCAGTTTATTTAACACTTGCACGATGGGCTAGTTGGTGTTTCTCAAGATATTAACGTTAAATATTTTCTAGTTAAAACATGTTTCCTTGTGTATTTAGGTGGTAACAAAAGGAGTTGCCAGGACAACCAATACAGCTGAAACACTAAAATGAAATGAGAAATGAACCACTGTCAAAGGAGCCATCTGTATTCACTGTCATTGATTTGACATGGAAGCCAATTTGAGAAACAAAAACTAGGCAAGGCAATAAATACTTTCAGATTTCTAAAGTAAGTACTTTTGAGATGGGATAAAGCAAACTCAAAAAACTCAAATGCCTCAAACCTGAAGATATCTGTTGCACATAGTGTCAGAAAAAGAACAGATCCATATTTTAGAGCAAGTTGATGAAAAGGTTAAAAGTTGACGAAATTTTTTCTATTTAATATTTTTTCTAAGTTCTTGCCTTCTGAGTTCTTGGCTTAGAAGACCAACTTAACATTAAGAACACACAAACGGCTTTAGTCTAACAATGCCTACCTGCCAGTTTCCAAACAGTACTGATCAAGTAGTGAACACCTCAAGTGCTGCTTTTGTCAGACTTTGAGGAAAGACACACAGTAATTAACCTCCCATCACAATTTTGTTACACTGAGCCGTTAAGTTATTTCATCACAACTTTCTAAATGCAAAGTGATGGGTGGGGAAAAAGAAAAAAGAAACTTTCTGTTAAATAGAAGATATCTGTAAGAAAGTAATTACCATTCATAGAACTTAGTGGACTAGTTTAACATTGTTCCAACAAACCTGTGGGGTTTAGTCATTTTACTTACATTTTGGGGGTGAAGAAGGGTAGTCATCCTTGAAAAGCATCCGTAATTTAAATAAGCCTCCTTCCCATGGTGTCTATAAGGAGTTACGGTAGAGTTTAGATTACACCAAAGAGAAGTCAAACTTCTGGAAAAAAGCTCATCAGGAATATAATTTCTCAGACAAAGTGCAAGACATCTTTTTGCTATACAGCAGGAAATAGCTGTCCTACACTGTAGCATGCTGTCTAGGCTGAGACAAGTTATCCTACCTATACAACAAGCTGAAGAATTAAAACGCTGCTTTTCCACTTCATTACAGCTAGTAGCTGCTGCTGAGTCTTCAGCAGAGCCAGGATCACTGGTGACAATTCCATAAACAAGTAAAATTTTCATAGTACACAGATGAACAGAATAATTCTGAAGTTTTACATGTGTCTGGTTTCAGCTGTATTGGAGTTAATTTTCTCCCCAGTAGCTGAGAGGGTGCCTAGTGGCTGGTCCTGGTGGTGGTTTTGGCTTTAATATGAGAATAATGTTGATAACACAACAATGATGGTTTAGTTGTTGCTCAGTAGAGCTTACACTGATCAAGAATTTTTCAGTCTCTCATGCTCTGCAGTGAGAAGGGGCACAAAAAGCTGGGAGGAAGCAGAGACAGGACACCTGACCAAAATTAGCCAAAGAGATATTCCATACCACAGCATGTCATGCTGGGGATAGAATCTGAGGTGAGTTACCTGGAAGGGACCGATCACGGCCCTGGTCAGGCTGCTGAGCAACTGCACTGTGCAGCACTGCTGGTTTTCTAAATTTTCTCCTTTTCTTTGTTGTTGTTCCCTACTACTATTATTGTCAGTATTGTTATTGTTGGTATTACTTCTATTATCCTTAGATTTTACTTAATTTCATTTATGAAACTGTTCTTATCTCAACCCACAGGTTTTATATTTTTCTGATTCTCCTGCCCATCCCACCTGGGAAGGCAGGAAATGAGCTACTGGCTGGGCTTAAATCATGCAAGATGATACACGTTCACTGAGGAAGGTGGAATTATACCGCCACTTAAAATAAGTTTGAGAAGATAGGATATGGATACACCCCTTAAGCACGTGGATGTAAATGGCTTCTATTTTGCCTCATGAGAACGTGGCTAAAACCCACAAATGAACAAAAACTTTAGACAGCACTGTAGTACCACTACATGTAGTACGAGGTTCACTAGCCTAAACTAACCCTGTCTGCACTTGGTAGCAAGTAGTTTCACAGATTCCATCTTTTTGGGTTACAGAAGCTTTTTATCCCCATCAGAAACTGCGAAGAGCACTGATAAGAGCAGTTCCCGTGCTACAGACAAAATAAGACAGCACTATTCAAAAAGTTCACATAATCTAGAAAAAGCATCCCACAAAGGACAAAAAGGGTGTCTCAAAAATATATTTCCTTGTCATCTTAGTTGGAAATAAGGAAAAAAAAGCCTATCTTCTGACAAGCGGATCTCTGGTAAGTGTAGAAACAGTGAAAAGTTTATTGCGTATGTAAAATTCAGACCCCTTCTCTAACTTGCCCTTGCTATGGAAACACTGCAATGAAAATAAGTGTTAATTCTTTAAAGTGAACCTGAGTAAAAATCAAATCCTATCCTCAGGAGCAGCCAGCTATGTTTGAAGGCCACCTTAGGAGGACATCCCCAACTCTTTTCTACCATTGTTATATACATTTTTAGCAGAAGAAAAAAAAAAAGTAAACAAACAAAGAGCAAACAAACACACCCCACCCCCCCCCAAGCACTCCACTGTCATTGGTATTCATTGTGCAAATTCTCAAACTGGAATAGGAAGAAAATGTGCTATGAATACCAAAATAACCATGGTTTAGAAAGCAAGTAAGTTTCATTTCACTTGCTATTTTATATTTGAAGAACTTGTTCTGAACAGCTGTAGTCAGTTGTTAACAACTAGAAATATTTATTCTCTCGTATTTCCCAGAGGAAACAAACTTGCCCATTTAGAAGAGAGGAGCCTTTTGGTACGATGAACTTTTCGCATTCTGTTTGCTTTCAGTCACAGGGGAAGACAAATAGCTTTTAATAGTTTCTTCAAGTAGAACACCAGACAGTCAATCAAGCTTTTATTGTCTTTCTCACAGAGCAACATACCTTACAGATGAAAGACAGCAGATACTCAAAAGCCTTACTAAGATAATAGCATGACAGCAAGATTGTGTTGTGTAACTGGACAGGTTACAGATGTTCTTGGAGTCAGATTCTGGGTAGTTAACAAGTGATTTGCTGTAAAAAAAAAGTGAACGAAGATATCCCAGGACTAACACAACTTCAATTTTTGATCTGACTGACAAGAAATCATTTTGGTGGTTTCAACTACTCATGTGTCTCAGGGGAAGCAGGTGCACTACAGCACGCCTCCAGAGAGGCAACAGAGAGCCTCTGGCTGGTCTGGTAGAGACAAACAGGGCACACTGCTTCTTGTTAGAGACAGCATTTTTACTCAAGTGAAAACCCCAATTTTTAAAATATCAGGAATCACGTGAGCAAAACTAACCTTTTCCTGGTGTGATGCATTTCCTAGGATGCAAGATGTTGACTTTAAGGATCTTGTTTGCTCCACTTTGTGGTTTATAACACTTTAAAGCACTAGCATGAAGATATTATATAGGTATTTAAAAGTGACATCATGATAAAGTACATAACTAGCTATGAGGAGGGATAATCTTGTTTTGGCAGAATGCAAGTGGATGAGTCTTACCCCTTTCTTTCCTGGAATAGCACATTCCCAGTTCATTAGATTCATTGTGCCATCTGGATTTTTCGTGGGTACCGCTACAAATCCCTGAAGTAAGGCAAAAAGCCAACGGGTGAGGATTTTGGAAGATGTACTTGGAATACTTCATGACATATTTTATCTTTACAGTTATTTCTTTTTGCACTACATAGCTTTAAATGTGGGGTTTTTTTATTAAATAAAAAAGAAAAAAAGCAATATAGGAAAAAATCACATCAGGGTAGAAAATGAAAAAAATCTTCATCAGAACTCCAAACCAACTGCAGAGTCAGAAATTTCACAGTTCTCATACTTACAAACGGATGATCTTTTCTCCAGGCTTTTCTCTCCTGTGCCAGTCTGCTAAGAGCTATGCCAGACATATTCACAGTCCTTCTAAAAGAAAATAATTGCTTTTAGTATAAACTTTTCCTTATAGTGTAAACAACACACTGTACCATCTGTCTGTAAGCCCTGCTCACTTCAGGAGTTTCAACGTGTGTTTCCAAGACGCGCATTTCTGCACATCCTGCAGAAGTTAAAATCAAGAATAACATCAAGTTTCCTACATCAGCAACCTCTTAGTTACCGGTCTTGACCTACAAAATACTATCCCCACCTTGTGTTTTGTATCTGAGTCACATCTTAGAGACTACTTCAACAGTAGCTTGGCAACAGAAACACTATCAGTAATGAGAAAATCATTCAGACATCCTACTTGCACAACTGATAAACACCTATCTCCTTCCTACACCACAGAAAGTTCAGCTGTCTTCTGCAGGCAAACACCTGTATTGCTCCTGTCTCTGGCAAACAGAGGGAACAATGCATGTTATTTTTAGACTGAAAATTCCTGTTGAAAGCCAGTATTCTACACAAAAGCAATAAAGACACAGCAATTAACAAGATCATCTCAGTTTCACAGCCATGCCACTACAGAACTTGTAGACAGCAATACAGAAGAGCACTCAGGAACAGCCACTGGCTCACTCATTCTACAAAGCAGGTTTTAAACTCCAGTATAAACTGAATGATCTTTCTACACTTCCAATGCCTTACTAACAGCCAAGCATGTCTTACTTGGTGACTCAGACTATAGAAGAAACACATACAGCATAGATTACTGCTACAGATGACACAAGAACAGTTCTAGCCACAATGGCTGCAAGAGTGGTCCCTTCAAATTCCCAGAGGATTCTCCATTCACCCAGAACAGTAAGAGTTTATTTTTCACTATCCAACTGTATCTAAACCTAGGGTTTCACTAGCCACATGGCCAAAACAAACTCCAGCTAAGATTTTTAATCCTCCTCCCTACTGCTCTTCCACCCATTTTAAATAAGAGCTGATAATTGGCAGCTGGAGAAGTCAGGTCAATTTATTCTCAACTCCACACATAGAGAGCAAGCCTTTATGACAGCCAGGAGAGTAGCATTCTTCCACCAAACAAACTCACAGAATTAATGAGTGTTACCACTCCATTAAAATAAACATTTAAGCACTCACCAGTAATTAAGCAAAGCTCACGTTCTATTACCATGTAATTACCTGTAAAAATATTGCAGTCTATTACTAGAACCATATGAACTGTAGCTCACAAAGATCCTTATTTTAAAAATCTCACACATCATCTAACATGATGCTCATGCTTAAAAGATTAACCAAGCACTAACCTATTCCATGCATGTACATACCGCTTAAGATTTTAGCCTGTTGACATGCAGATGTGGAGTCACTGAAAAGATACCACCAGAACAAAAAGACCTCTCCCTTAAGCAAATTATATAGGGAGTAGTTTTAAGGATTTTGTGAGCCCATGCGCATTAACAAATGTCAATGAACTACTGAACACACATCAGAATTTTAGTGGTGCTTCCACCTGGTGGTTCCCTGCACGAACACAAACCTGCCCCTAACAATCTGAGGGCCTCTTTCTGCTTATAAACCACTCCAATGTCATTCCCATAGTTCAATAACTCAGCTGCCTCTGCTGCCAAGACACGCCTTACAGGACACTTTCCAATACGTGAATTGTACTTCCTGTGGCCAACAGCCAATTAATGACGTGCACCTAAGGGGGAACGCCAACTTCTCAGAGCACATAAACAACCTGTGTCCTGCAGAGCATCACCAATCAATAACCACTTCACGGGTAGGGGGTGAAGGTGTCCCACTTGCTTTGCAGCTGCTCATGCACCACACTCTATCCTAGTAAATTAAACTTCCTTCCCCCCCCCCCCCCCCCCCATGTTCTATGAATACCTTTTCAAGTTTTGGGACATTTGTCTTGGTTAAACACTGACAGGATACATCCAAAATTTCAGTGCGTATGAGACAATGGGCTTCATGTATATGGTCTCCACAGATTTTGGTTACCCTGACAAGGGCAGACAAACATCTAAAACATCACTACAAACTACTAACAACAACAGATTAGAGACAAAAACAACTGAAAGCCCACTTCAAAAATTAAATTCCTGTTAGGTAAGCATCCCCTCACAAGCAAATCAATCCATTAACAAATGGCTAGTACATACTCTCTAGCAGCTCTTCAATAGAAGAATTTAACTTTAGTTCTCCTGGAGCTTGAAATAGGACAGAGACCGACCACCTCGGTATGTATTTTGGTTTCAGACATTATGAAGGAACAGGAACTGAGTATTAAAGCTGAAGATATGATATTCTCACTGCTACTTTTAACTTCTTTAGTAATTTACGTGATTTGTTTGTTTTTTTTTCCATGTCTCTCCTTTGGAATAGGAGCATGCCCAAATATCTGTACATGAACTTTAGCTTTTGTAAGCTTCTGAAATACCTCAACAAATGCAAGAAATCTCAATTAACCTGATATAGTTACAA
Organism: Pezoporus flaviventris; assembly: GCF_033815535.1. NCBI lineage: Eukaryota > Metazoa > Chordata > Aves > Psittaciformes > Psittacidae > Pezoporus > Pezoporus flaviventris. Next base: position 19,613,014 of record NW_026892626.1, on the reverse strand, counting down.
TTTAAAAGCAAATGCATAAGCACAGCACATGCCACCATGACACAAACAAATAACATCTCTCCCCCCCCCCCCCCCCCCCCCCCCAGTTCTTAGGGTTTAGTTGTGTTGGTTTGGGGGTTTTTGGTTTCTTGTTTTTCTTTGAATCACATCAAATTCGTTTTCTTCACCTTAAAAATTTACTGCTATCGAATTCCCAAGGTAATTATGTGCTATGTCACTGGGAGGAACACAAACTTTTGCACTGGAGGAACTATACCAAGCCTACCTTACACAGGCCTAACAGACCAGTCTTCACATTTTGTTTGGTTTTAATCCCTCCTTGACACAGCCCAGCTTTAAGAGGTAGCAACATCCCTTTTAATGCTATGAATTCATTAGAAAATTAACACAAACTTCCAAATTCACTCAGTAGCTCAACTCTGCTGCTGTTACTACCAGCTATTTTGGAAAGAACAAAACCAAACCAACACACTCATAGGAATAAACTACGTTCGCTTGGACATCATCTTACCCATCTATACCTTCCGGGGGGCAGGGGACAGGGGAACCTACTTCCACACACAAAAGGTAAGTCTTGCAAAGAAGCATTCCCGTTCCACAGGAACAGCTATCACACCCATAATTCTGACCCATGACAAGTCTCTAAACACACCAACGATGTGCTTTTTAAGCCTCAAAAACTTTCAATAGCTCTTATTAATTCCGAACAGCGAGGGGGAAAAAATCGTTAACGTTCCTAGCCTCACATTTTTACTTTGGAGATTAAATACTGACACGGGGAGGGGAAATTAAAAAAAAAAAAATCAACTGGAGTAGTCTGCCCCAAAACGAGGCAAACTTTATTTTCCCAAGAGTGGAGAATACCAAGGTCTGACATTTAATCAGAGCGCTCTAACTCTGGACTGAAAGTCTCTTCCTGTCTGCGGCATGAAAAGACAGAGGCGGTACCAGCCAAACGGCTACCCGAGTCGCAGAACAACAATAGGAACGGCACAGCCATACGTCTCGGTGCGGGGGGTTCCCGCGGCGGGGCCGAGCCCTGCCTGCCTCCGCAGAGGGCCGCTGCGAAGAGGCCACGGCCAACGTCCGAGGCCTACACAGGGCACCCCGGCGTCCGCCCGCTCGCTCCTGGGCGTGTACTCGTTGGGGCGGGGGCCGCTCCGCGCAGACCCGGTGGTACGCAGACCTTCCCAGAGAGCTCGGCCCGCGGCGACGGAGGCCTCCGGGGGCGGGCCGCGGGAGACGCAGAGCCCGCCTCAGGCGGGCAGCAGTGCGCTGGCAGGCCCCGTCGCACGGCCGCAGCAGAAGCCACCAGGCCCGCATGCCCCGCAGCCGCCCGTCCCTTCGCGACACAGGCAGCGAGCGCCAGCCCACGTCCCCTTCACTCAGGCCATGGGGCCACCTACGAACCGCTCCAGGCCCCACCGTCCCAGGCCCCGCGCCCGACCAGGCCTCACCGTGATCTGCCGTAGCACTCGCGCGTGTCCCGGATTGAAGCGGCAGCGAATGACCCGGATGTTCCCGACTCGGCTCCCCCCCTTTGTCTCTGGTCCGGAGTTTCCCTCCCTCCCTCCCTCCCTCCCTCCCTCCTCGGCGCGGAGCGCGGCCGTACCGCGTGTCCCTCAACCCGACCCGTCCGTACTACTGCGCCGGCGCGGTATGACCCTAAGCCCGACCCGTCCACCACGCTTTACGCATCCTCGCTGCGCAGGACCCAGAGGTGACCATAATAATGCCTGAGCAGGGAGAGCGGGAAAGAACGCAGCCGGGCTCTGCCCAGCCTCGCCGCTTCCCCCCCAGCCCCCGCCGGCAGACCGAGCAAAGTTTTACCTCGGGCGCCGCGAGTTCCCCGCGCCCTGACCCGCCCCGGTCCCTCGGAGTGCCCTAGCGCGATTCCGGCGGCACGGGCCTGGGCCTGTCCCCGTCCCTTCCCCCCCACTGCACCCAGCCGCGCCTCTGATTGGAGAACGGGTCCCTCTGCCTGGGCGGGGCTTTCGCAGGTGACGGGCAGGCAGGAGAGCCTATCAGAGGGGGGCAGGGGGCGGGGCCAAGCGTCCCGCCCTCGGCCGGCCCGGAGGCCGCTGGAAGCCCCGGGAGCAGCCGCGGTTTCCCGTGGTGCAGCCTTTATGCTGCCGAGACGTGAGCAGCGGATCTGAGCGCTTCCTGCTCGCAATTTCTTGTTTCCCGTTGGGTTTTGGGGGGTGGGGGTGTTTCTATTCGGGTTTTAGGAATGACTCTTCAGTGGTGTGAGTCACGTTCTGTTCTCATCTGTTTTTCTGATTTTAATGAAACAGAAGCAATTTAAGTGCTGAAACCTGCTCTTGGCCATGCCTTGCAGTGGTTTATTGAGCTGGGTTCTATGCAGCGTTAAAGTTCAAAATGGTTCATCTTCTTAGGAACCTTGTTGCCCAACATCCCTCCTAGTGAGCGGGCACCAGCTGAGATTATCTTGGGCACATTTAAATACCTACTGGAGGAATTCTGGTTCTTCATAACCCCAGGCAGGCAACTGGGGATCAGTCACAACTGGCACCTAAGGCTGGCAGAATGAATCTAGGCACTGCTGGATGTTTAGTTTGGATTTTGTTCTATTTCACTTTTAAAACTCCCATTTAAATTTTTATTTCCTTTTTGCTTTTTGTATCACCACTTCCAATACAATGTAGAATCCTTCTGCTGGCAAAGATACCAGAACAGTAGATTGCCTAACGGGGAGAGCATGGGTATGGGATCTTCATCACTTGGGGCTTTAAAGGCAAGTTAGACAGTGGGTGTTACAATTGTTGCCATTCCTGCTTTTAGCCAAGGGGACAAGCTCCTTTCAGGCTTTTTTTCCCTCTGAACAATTCATATTCTTGTTTATATTTATTTTGGTTTTGTATCCTACAGAAGGGATGCAGAAGGTGAGTATTCTTTCTGGCTTAAGCTGACAAAGCAATGGATATTGCTTGACATAACAAGATCTTTGTTTAAACGTCAAATCCATGTTGACTAGCTAATGATATAAAACATCTTATTGCCAGCAGAGATGGAAAAGGACGAACTGCTTCCAAAGCTTTCACAGACCTTTTTGTAATAGCTCATCAACAAAAACTCTCATTCCAGGATGGGTCTTGAGTTTGTCCCCGGAATCGCACATCTGCCAAGTGCAGAGAAAGAGTTGAAAATGACTTTGGATTCACCTCCACTGGTGAGGGCTGGCCTTAGGCTCGAATTCCTCCCTTGAAGGTGGGTGGTTTCAGCATCTTCCTATTGCAGTGAGAAATATGAAAAGTGGCATATCACAGAAAAGCTTAAGAATGAAAGCAATGATTGCACTTTCATGGAAACAAATCAAACCCTTGGGCCACTTGCCCTATTCTCATTAAGTCCTCGTTTAACTTCTCTCTGTAGATTATTTAAAAGTAATTATGTTCTCTTGGAATGAACAGTTCCTGTTCACATTTGTGCTTTAGCCAATAATGTATCACAAGGATGTAGAATGGATACCTGTCTGCCTGTGGACTCCTGTCCAGCTTTCTCTTTTCCTAATGCATGCACACCTATGGCAGCATCTGTCTTAATTTCTTTATTCGTTTTAACTAGTTACGTGCTGGAGAAGAGATGGAAGACAGCAGCTATGTGTACAGAAAGCATCCCAGAAATCACAAATTACTTGGGGAAACAGGGGAGCTTCAAAGATCTTCATGAGAACACCAGCTGCAGGCTGATTCATTGAACAGTCACTGGATGCTATCTCACTAGGATGTTACTTGGTGAAAATCTATTTTGAATGTCTGGTGGCGTCTTTGCGCTAATTTGGAATAGAAACTTTCAGCAGGGATTGTTAAAGTGCTATAGTGGCTATGCCAAATCAGACTAAATATCACTCTAGCCAAGAAATCTTTTGCCAGTAGCAAATGCCCATAGTAGAACCAGGACAAACATGTACTCCCCTGTATACTTCTCCCAGTGATTCCAGTGACATTACCAAAAGCAATGAGTTTTAGGGGAAGCTGTTAACACACTGCTTTACAGGATTTATCTCATGTGATTGTGCAGATTCCAGACTTGGGGAACATCACATAAATACAGACTATGCATTTCTGACTGTCAGGCAAGACTTCAGCACAGTGAAAGGTGAATTTGCATGGTCATTTTCATCTTTCTTAAGTGAAACTTCCCACTGAAAGGGAAGCTGACTCCAAGTAAACTCTGGATGTTATAAAAGATACAAACAGAATGTTAGTGGCTTACTTGTTTATGTCCTCTTTATTAACTGGTTTCTGGTTGAGGGTACACATGCTCTCACTTTTGCTAACTGATGAAAACACTTGAAGCAACAGGTATGTATAGTAAGAATTTGGATTTAAAGTAGTGCTGGTTGACTGTAAAGTGCAAATACTTTTAGTAGGACAGTCTGATAAAAACAGATGCACATGTTGTTAACTTCGATTAGAGATGTTAATACTTATTTTAGTAAAATTCAAATGCAATTTGAATCATTTTAGTAAAATGACACCATCTTACCAAAGCTGCGGAATGTATAAGGAAATACTAGAATGTGCTTTGCATTTAAAATTGATTATTAAAATTGATTATATTGTTAAGATGAAATTCACCTCATATGTAACTGTACAGCCTCTCAGATTTTAGAACTCACAGGTCTTAGCTTCTCATACTTAATTCTTACTCGCAGTTTGGAAAGTAAAAGCAGTCCAGTGGTCTTCTCAGTGCTAATACTGAATTATGGCAGAGCTGTCAAACGGCCTGAATAATTTCACCAAAATGTACTTGGTACGTAATCATTTACTTCCTTCACCCACTTCTATCTTCAAAACTTTTGCTGCAAGCATGTACTAAGTGGCTTCTTGTTTACATTTCTTATGCTATACGTTGGCCTTATTACAAAGTGTCAATTTCAGTTAGCTTAATTTTTCAGACAAAAGCTGTTATATTAAAAAGCAAAGTACTGGATTATAAAATAGATCTGAGATGTGAGGCAGGGTTATTTGGGAGCTGTGTGAAAGAAAACGTAAGCAAAGTGGTTAAAACTTGGTACATGGGTGTTTTTTGTGTGATTGTATATCCAGAGGGGACTATTTCCAACTAGAATGACCAGCAACAGTCACAGTAAATGCAAAGAAAAATACCTTAATTTCCCAGTGGATATAAATCTGAATAAACATGACTTTTTTTCCTGATGTCTTTGGGACAGCAGACAAGGATGTTTCTCCTTTCCAAAGGAAAAATATTATTGCTTTGAATCACTGCACAAAAATGCAACTACATTTTATACCTGAAATGCTACACTAGGAATGTCAGTGAAATTACGCTGTCACTGTCAACATTAATGGTTTTAGAAAACAAAGATTTAAGACATCAGACTTGAAAAGGGAAAAACAGGTTTATTTCATGCAGTTTACAATACACTAGTGTTATGAAAAGGAGGTTAAAAAAATATCCACACACATTTTAGTTGTATGTTTGTTTTAAAAATGATGGTTAACTGTAACCACCTTCAAATGATTTGGGAAGCCCTAGCAGTTTTTTATCCAGGGAAATTCCATGGATTCAGTTTCTTGTCTATATCTGTGCTAAGAGTTCTGGCTAATGCAAAAGCATTAAAACCAGATCAAAACTCAAACTTTGCTGCAGTAAGAACACTTCAGAGATAATGAATTGGCACAAAATAAAGTGTTATTGCTAATCCACTATCCAGGAAATAACGTTGCAAGTATGGCCACTTGGATATTAACACAAACAGCTGATGCACAGCTAATGTTGAGACCAGTGACTCTTGAGAAGAGTTTAAAAAAACAAATAACATCTGCAGAATTGGGTAGGTGGGCTTAGAGAGTCCATGGGAAATAGCTCTCCCATAGGAAGGCTCAGATGAGGCTTAGGATGGAAGCAGGTGGAAATAGTTGCCATTTGAGGCTCCTTCAGTTTGGTGACCTTGTTTCAGTTTCAGGTAGAAACCTTGTCGAAACCTTGTTTCAGTTTCAGGTAGACAGGCTGCAACATCTCTCTTACAGTGCCTTGGCACTCGCTTCATCCTAGCAAGTACACGAGCCAAGTTAAGTTTGAGTAAAGCTATTCATAAGCTTTTGGAAAATCCTCAGAAGGAGCAAGAATCATGCACATAAATACATTAACTCTTAACATTTCAGATGTCCAGACCTGGAAATCTCAACAAGTGCCAGGTCAGGTCAAAATTTAGGCTCAGCTTTCTAAGGTCTCTTTACCCCCAAAGTAGCAAAATAACTTTCTGAAAGGTCTCTCTCATTATAGCAGTTACTAACACACAACATCCTAAAAAGAACCCTTTGATGGGCCCAGAAAACTATGTTTGCAGCAGTATCTATTCACAGGACCTTTGAGTTTATGCCTCAGCAGACCTTGCTAAAGTAAAGGGCAGCTAAGCTGCAATGCAGTATTCAGCAACGATTTCCTGGGGCAGAATCATCTCAAGGTCTCCGTCACCAGTGCTGTTCATGACAGTTGTCAGATTTCAGCACGGGCGATAACAAAGTGCTGGGCAAGTGTACTGTCTTCTCTGACCAACCTGGGTACTGAAATTCCAAACCATACATGAACACTTGTATCTGCAACTGCTTCAGCCATTTGTAATGATTTGGAGTCTGTGAGTTGAAAGAAAACCAGAGCAGCTGCTTTTTAAACGTTATGTGTCTCCGGAACTTCAGATTAGCCCTGGAAAGGATTTTAGCCCTTAGCATTTCTGCACTGAAAATGGAAAGAGTTCCTCTATCTGACACTCATTTAAGAAAACTGAACAGTAAGATCTACTTAGCCCTTTAAAGCCTCAGTTCAGTAAGAAGCCTTTAAAGACAGATCCTGATTGTTGTGAGCCAAAGGAAAGTTATATGCCACTGATTTCAGAGAGCCTTCCACCTCTCTTTTTTTAAACTGAATATTTACACTATTTTAAGAATCTATAATCCTACAACACAAACCCAGGTAAGATCCTGACATTGTCCTTCAAGCTGGAAATAACTGCAGTTTCAGCTGTAATGAAGCAACAGGCAGAATTCTCAGCCCGTATGTATTTCAAAATTGTTGTGTTAGAAAAGACAACTGTCCCATGACCACAGTAGGGTTAAGCCAGGAAGTTTTACTCCTCCCATCCTGAGCTACCAAGTACTTTTAAAGGTGTAACAAAATCTCCTCTCTTTGCAAGTGCCCCACCTTTCAGGGCTGATTGAAGAATTTAATTTGAAAAACTTGAGAAAGATGCTTTTGATGTGGTGAGAGAATAAAATAGGAGAGTGACACTTTCTGATTTTATCGCATCTCAAGTGGACAAGCTCTCTTTCACTTACTTTCATCTCCATGAAAAGCCCAGTACTTCACTTTTGTCTCAGTACTTCTGAAGGAATCTCTTTCAGTACACCTGCACGACCGGACAGTACGCATTATAATCCAGTTTCTAAGGTCATTTCATTCATCCAGATACTACTGCGGTTTTGCATTCCAAGCTCATTTTTTTAATACTAATAAAAATAGTAGTTTGCAATTAATGTATGTTAACTTGCTGGTGGTGGCTGTACAGCTCAAAAAGAGACTGACAACTCTTCACCAACAGGTATTCAAAGAGCAGGGTTCTGTCCTGAGCAGCAGTTCCCTCAGCACACCTGCAGTCAGGGGGTTTGCTTTATCTGCTAGATGTTTTTTCTCCTGAAAAGAAGGCCCAACCAATGAAACTCTCTCGGAGAAAGAGGAGACCAATTCAATTTTGGTACCTTCAGGAAACAGTCCTGTTTCTAATCAGCCATAACTGTGCATTCACATTGCTAGAAAGGGAGCAATACAGCTCCTGTAAGGAAAACTTGAAGAAAAAAAAGGTGGATGGAGACTTTAAACTCAGTTTCTTAAAAAATATCTTTTACTAATGCTACAATGAAAGACAAAAGGAACCTTCATCATCACAAGAAACCTGAGTTTGGAAAAAAAAACCACAGTAAATTGTCCAGATTTTTTGAGTATATGATTCTCAGGGATGAAAGTTTAGTAGAGAATTAATATAAGCTCTTAAATACAATCAGGCCTTTGACAGACAATAAATTACTGCAGGATAACAAACTGCACATAATCCATGGTGACCCCACAGGAAGTGAGGGGAAATTCCATGTAACCTCTTGTCTTTTGGTTAAAAAAAAAAAAACATAAAATAATCTCTTTCACATTTACTGTGTGAGCTGCCAGGTCAGACTATACTTTTGGACAGTTATTATGGGCCAGATGCCATTCACGTCTTGGAGGCCTCAGGATGACTCATTCATTGCAGATAAGCCCTGATTTGATTGCTGCTTGAAGAAGTCAAAAGCATTTAATACAAAAATATCATCACCAGTACAGAAAACGAGCCTCTGATGAAGCTTACAGCCAACAGTATGCTACTCGTTTCCTTGCTTCTTCAAAGCAAGAAACTGCTATGGCAAATTTGAACCTCTCGTTTTTTAAACAAGTTTTGCAAGAAGTTTGTAACAGCCTTTAAGGAATTTCACTGAAAATGACGTGCTGAAGTAACCTCCTGTTCCATGGACAACACACCAAAGAACATCACTGAATATTCATATAGCAAAAGCCTAGAAAGTTAAATCACAGAATTTACATTTCCATCAGGGGTCACCCTGATTAATTGTTATGTTTTGGTATCTCTTCCTTCCTGCTTTATTTTCTTCTGCTATGATCTCTTTGTGCTCAGGATCTTAAATTCTAACCTAGAATACTGATTCAAGAATACAGGAGCTGTGTAAATCCAGAGTTCACATCACAGGCTTCCACAGTACATCTATGAACCCATCAGCTTTACACAGTCATAGGCAGTTCTCTTGAAGTAACTACTCTTCAAATGACAGAAAAGAAACAAAGGACTCCAGTTTAAGCTGTATCAGTACATCACCTCATCCTGCAAGATCTTAACAGATGAAGCAATGTTTACAAAACCTGGTGATGTAGACTGGACTCTCATGCAGTTACCTCGTTACTATAGCTAGCTTTATTTGAAATTACAATAGTCAAATAAAAGGAAACCAAACTTAGGGATTAATTCTTAATGCCTTGAAGAAGGCATATGGTAGCACTTCTATTGATCTGAAAGCTCTACATGTTCACAAAAATTAAAGCAATAATGACATTAGCAAGAACAAAAAAGCGGTTAGTTCAGGCGGTCTCAAACAGCATATTTAAATAATTTGCAGGATACCTGCCTATTAATTGTTTTCTTTTTCTTTCTTAACATCCTTGTGAGGTATTGGAAAGAAAGTGCAAAATGATTAGCCACTCATTTGCCCAAATTTGCTACAACAGGGACACAATATAAACTAGACTGCAGGTAATTTCACTGTAAAAGCATGTTTTTAAACTGAAAATACTCCAGTGGGAAAAAAAATACACCTAGAAAAGCCCACTCTTTTACATATTCTACATTTGTTCAGTTTGCTCAGTTTGTTACTCATGCTTTGCTGCTGTCATTCTGGAAAATTTCAGTGTACGAAAGAAAATATTCTGTCTCTTTTGGGTTAAATAAGAGAGACAACAGAAATGCTGATCCAGAAGGAGCACTGCAAAACAGGTATTTCAGGCATTAAAATCCACTTCAGCCAATGCCATATTACTCTGTAGAGCACATCAAGAAAACAACAAGAAACATGGTTGGCTGCAATTCCATGAGCTTGGGAGCTCAGAGAATTCAGTGGAGTCATATTGCTTAAAAACACGGTGACTACTGCAGCAGAGGAAATGTTTTAATATGCAGTTAACACAGACAACTGTTATGCTTATTTTCAGATACACAAGATAATCTGTTACTATTTCGGGGAAATTTGAGTGCTCAATTCAAGCTGATAAAATATGGGTGCCTAAAAAAGTATAAAAGTATAAACATTTCCCCCTACACAATTACATTTTTAGTAAATTCAATTCAGTTTTAACATCTTAAAAAAAAAGACAAACACTGTCTGTGTTGTTGTGGAGGGGCCAGCAGCTTCCTGTGCAGACCACATCCAAGTTGAAAAATGTGTTACAAACTCTTTCAAGCATTAGACGCATGGACAAAACATTCAGCCCATTGCTTAATCTGCTTAGTAGAAATGGTTTTTACAAATCGTTTCTGCCAAACTTTTATCAATGTATAAGAAGTCCTTAAAAAAAAAAAAAAAACGAACAAAAACTAAGCCAAACAAACAAACAAAAAACCCCAACCAACCAACCAGAATAACCACAAAAAAAGAAAAACCCAAACCATCTCAAAGAGCCAAGAGCCTGGCTGTTTGGAAATCAGGCATTTGTGTAAAGGATTACCTAGAGTAGACACCTAAATTCTGAAGTTACTGACAACGGAAACGGTAACACCTTTAGAATTCAAAACAATCTTGTAGCTTTTTGAAACTCCCACTGCTTTCATAAGTCAATGAAGCTGAGTTTTATACTATTTCATTAAGTGTTTTAAAGATGTGCTAAAGATTTTGCTTAAAACATAGTGTATTAAAAAGCTCCAGTCTTGTGTATTAACTTTCATCAAGGACAAACTAATAAAGCTGCACCAGCTATTTTCGGTGTCCTTTAACTGCATAGTTCAAACAGTATAGAAAGAGAAAGGTTGGTTACAGGTATCCTGAATGTCTGATGTATTTAAGCTTTTCAATGGGATGATTCTGTGTTCACACTCAAGGTTGACTTTAACCCCACTCGCAGAGAGAGGGATCTAGAACTAGCCAGCCATATTTCTGTACAACCTCCAGCTCTTGAAAAATGTCTATCACAATCCACAGAATTCATTGCTTATAGGCATTTCATGAAAGCACAAACACACATATGGGTACAAACATCTCAAAAGAAACAAAATGTTCAGTTGTTCATTTTCAGTGAATTTTGATTCCCTTTCCAAACATCTGGTTAAGACTGGAGCATAACTTTTGCAGGAGGAGACTGTTTCAACAGAAGGAACATCAAGAATAACTCAGATTAAGGCCATTTTCTGAGTTTAGTCTTCCCTTTGGGCATTAAAATATGCTATTAATCCAGTCAATATATACACCCTTCCTTCAGAGAAACCTCTTGTCTGCTGTGTAACTTTTTACATGCTAGTTTCAGTTGATCTCCTAGACTGTTATTACATTATAGAGTATGTCACAAAGCCATAAGGAATGTGCAGTATAACACAGTCAACTGGGGCTGCCACTGATTCTGAAACAATGTAGACCCCAAATATTTGCATTTGTGGGCTGTAATGTGTGTGTAGCACCAATTACATTGTCCTTTAAATGTTTGCAATGATTAGTAGGAAAATGTCTCCAAACTGATCAACATTGGGTCATCCAGCACCAGACATCAAGTGCTACATCTCTCAGAGGAAAATATGAGTGCATGGTCATTTCAAAAGACCAGTGTCTGTCAGCCCACAGGAGAGTACAACCATGCACTACAACCAAAACTTAACACACACTCCCACACCATCTATTCCCATAAGGTAATCTCGCAATGCTTTCAGCCAGTTGACACCAGCTTATAGGCAAAAATGGTTGAACCCAGATCAACAGAGTATTGTCTAAATCAGATTTTTTTTCTTTTGCAGCCGAGCCTCTTCAGTGTGACAATTCACTGTGTCTTGGAATAAAAGAGAAAAAAATTGTCACCATTCAATACTGTCTTCACATCCTGGAACCTCGCTCTTGCAAAATCTGAAACAGACCAATGAAAAGTCTATAAATGAAAATTCGTTTTAATGTCATTCCTAAAGCATGGAGGTCAAAGAGAATCATGACTGCTTCAAATAACTGAGAGTGTCAGGGATCTGGTTCAAGGATATTCCTGAAGTCTGTGCTTTAAGGCTGAAAAAGACAGGTTGATAGATGCAACGTCCACTATCAAACATCATTAAAACAGATGTAAATCAAGGCTAAGAATTAAGTATGATTAATATAACCAAAGTTTAAGGATTGGTAGATGTAAAAAGTAAGCTATTTCACCTCAAACAACTACATTTCCTCACAGATTTTTACTATGCTATTCAGACATACAAAGGTTATCTGCTGGATTGACCAGCTATATAAAAATAAATACTACTATGACAGCAGGGTTTAGATATTATTACATTAACATTATGTGCTCATGCAAGATCTCACAAGTTTTTTAGGCATCCTTGTCCACATTAAAGTTATTTCTGTTGACACAGGACACAGCACACTGAACTTTTCATGCACTACCTTGTCCATCGTTATCCTCTGAAATGCTCAAGTCAGGCAGCTGACAGGCAGTGCCAGCTCTCACTTGATAACTCTGTCTAAGGGATTTGATTCTCCCACTGTTACCAAGGAACTGAGATTCCCATTACAGTGAGTACAGGACCGGTTTTGGTTTGTTGTTTTCCTAAAAGCAACTCTGTCTAAGGGATTTGATTCTCCCACTGTTACCAAGGAACTGAGATTCCCATTACAGTGAGTACAGGATCGGTTTTGGTTTGTTGTTTTCCTAAAAGCAGTTGGTTTGTTTAAAATTCACCTTAAAGGGCATATATTAAACAGAAGCTAAATACCCACTCCTGAAAAAAACAGGAATCTTTGTCTAGAGCATTTTGCAACACGAAACCCATGTAATTCTACTTCCAGTGTGACCATTATTTTCCTTTTCTGCTTCAATTCTGCTTGGCTGCTGTTGGCATAAGTATCCAAGTCTTAGGACTGACTGTCCAAGCAACGTTTCTCATGTTGCTGCTCTACACTGACTGGCAATCAGCAATAATGAGCTCAACTCTTGGGCTGTGTAGCACTATGAAACTGCATAAGCAAATTGTAGAACTGACCATGCCAGTAGCCAAATCAAGCACTACGAGAAGCTTCAAACATACTGAGCACAACTACTTGATAATGTTAACCTGTAAGTAAAAGTATCTCTAATTATACTTCATTTTCATTTGCTACTGAAAAGGACTGTTCATTTCAAAAGCTGCCAGGAAGCAAAGGCACAATCCCTGGACAATGGCATAGCTGTCTTCAATGTAGAATTTCCTTCTATGATGATTTCAGTGTAGTCTGATACAGTGTAGTGTGATCCTAGCACACAGTAGCATGTTCCATCCCAGAGGACACACAGAATCTGACAACACACAGAAACACTTCAGTCCTTGTGCTCGTAAGGTAAAAACGGGTGATCACTTAACACAGCAGAGCAGTTTCACATATGGTTTGAATTAGAAAACCATCTAGGTATTTGTTTTCTTTTTAATATTGTTAAAGCCTTGATAATTTAACCTATCAGCTTTTGTAGGTCATTGAGCCTAATACGTCTTTCATAGTGTAGTCAAGTAGGGTCTCACCTCCTTTGCAGAACTCCATGGAACTGTTTAAGGACTGGAGTTCATAAAGAACTCATCGCCACCGGTGTGCCTCAGGGACAGTTTAGAGACAGGTCAGTGTAAGCTTAAAAACAGAAATAAATACTTCACTTTATCACCTGCTCACTGCACTTCCTGCAGTACCTGGATCTCCCTGTGCTCACCGAGGGCTTTCTCATTTCAAATTCAGTACTATTGAAGTTACGAGGCCATACGTCACTGCAGCTACTCTGATAAATCTCCAAAATACAGAAAAATGTTTTCAATGGGCCATGACATACTTTAGCGTGCTATTTAGATGTGAACATTGCTTATTTCATGAAGATAATTTACTATGTGCACTAAGCAAAAAGCATTTAATAGGAAACTAGTTAAGATAAAAGTGAATTATGTGAGAAAAAGCCAGGTCCTGAAAATTGCTCAGCCACTGCTAGTATAACACATTCAAAAGGGATTAGACAAGCTTACTGAAGGTAGTGACATTGGTACCTCCTCATGGGATCATAGTCATGGTAGCTTTCATACAATGATCTGCATACAGGCTTGAAGCTAAAATTCCTAAAATGAGGCTTACTGGAAGGTGGGGAAGTATACCAGGAGTTAATTTTATGAATGCTTCATACTTAAGCTCTTTTTTTGATTATTTGCTGTTACTCACAGCTGTGAACAAAGTGCTGGAGTAAATGCCCACATAGTAGGTAACAGCCTGACCCAGAAAAAGTATCCAGGAAGTTCATCTGCAACAGGGGCAAAACCACGGCTAATTAAGTACCTGTGCAGTCAGAAAATATTTTATCTATTAATTTTGTGAATCTGCTCAATTTGAAAAGAAACAATTGAGCTTATTCTTTCCTAGAAAATAAAAAGATAATTCCAAGATTAACAGAACTGTTTTCTACAGCTTCAGAACATGTACAACAAGAGAAAGCTAAGCCAGATCCAGCACTGAAATGTGAACACTTTACTGAGCCAGTAAACCCAACATGAAGTAGAAAATTTTGTAAGATCAGGCGACATTTTAATGCATTTTGGTTGCTACTTTGTCTACGAGACCTACGTTTACAACAAGAGAAACAATTTCTGATCAGCAAACTCTCAGGAGAGGTGTTCAGAAACTGTGTGAAAGGATCCTTTCTAGTCATGGGCAGTGACTTTGTCCAAAGAAGAAATACAAAAATCGTACTTACTTATTAATCCCAGGAAGACTGACTCTGCTGCAATTTGAAATTAATCTTTTATTTTTATTTATTTTTCTCTCCTGAAAAACCCTTTACTAAGACTATTCCTAAAGATTTTAATGGGTTACTGAGTAAAAATGCTGAGAGAGTATGTTTCAAAGCTAAGGGAGGTCAGTTATGGCAGGTCTTCTCCTAATCTGCTAGTAGCCAGGATTGCGGAGTATGTCTGCAGCAGAACCAGGCGCAGAAGAAGTTTTTGTTTGAGGACATGCTCTACTAGCTAAATAGGTGACTTCACTGATAATGCTCCTCTGTCTGCACATTTTAGATCACAGAATTACTAAATGATTTAGGTTGGAAGGGCCTTTAAAGATCATCTGGTCCAATCCCCTGCTCTGGGCAGGGCCATCTTTCACTAAACTAAATGCTTGAAACGATGCTCAAAGTCCCACTCAACCCAACTTTGAACACTTTCAGGGATGGGGCATCCACAACTTCTCTGGACAACCTCATAGTAAAGACTTTCATCATTTTATCCGATCTAAATCTACTCACTTTCAGTTTAAAAACATTGTCTTTGGTCCTGTTGCTATGGGCCCTGGTAAAAAGTCTTCCTCTGTCTTTTTATAAGCACCTTTCAGGTATTGGAAGGCTGCGGTGACATCTCCCTGGGGCTTTCCCTTCTCCAAGACAAACAACCCCAATTCTCTCAGCCATTCTTCCTAGCAGAGGTGTTCCAACCCTCAGACAATTTTTGTGTCCTTCCTCCGGATCCACTGTGAACAGGTCCATGTCTTTCTTGTACTGGGAACCCCAGAGCTGGACAGTCTGGATGCTCCAGGTCGGGTCTTCATGAGAGCAGAGCGCAGGGCAAGAATGCCCTCCCTCAACCTGCTGGCTAGCTCTGGATAACTGGCTTCCTGGGCTGCAAGTGTACTCGGCTCATACTACCAGTATCTCCAAGTTGTCCTCTGCAGTGCTGCTCTCAACCTATTACTCACCCAGTCTGTACTGGTACTAGAGACTGTCCCTACCCTGGTGTAGATCTGCTATGTTCAGAATCTTCCTTCTTTTCATGCTCTGTTCTGGTTTTCCTCCAGGTGCACCAGATCCAAAGTTAACTTAAAAACTGTAAACACTGCTGAACGCGTTCTCATATCCGAGGGGCCTGAGTGTGACTGCTTCTTAGGGAAGCAGAACATGAGAACTATTTCCTCCCATGCAAAATAAATCTGCTGCATACAGAACAGCATCTTAAGGACTGTTTGTCTCTCAGGCAGCTTAAAAATCTTGCGTTCACTTCCAGCACAGTGCCAGTTTATTTTTTTCAATAAAGCTTCAGATTTGACCTGTTCCTTGCAGCCACTCTTGAAGACTTGGCGAAATACCTTATTCTATCTCAGCAGCAGTATCTGTTAGCATCAGCAAGAAGATAACCTAGGTTCTTCCTTAAACATGCGGAAGCAACTACAGAGATAAGTATAAATCTGGTTTACAGATAAAAAATCCAAGTGTGTAGGTAAGAAGCTTGAATTCAATCTCATGCAATGCTAAATACCTCAAATTTATACTACTCAAGCAACTATACTAAACATCTAACTGAATATTCAATGATAAGTTATCTTCTAGAAACTGAATAGTATAATAAATATGAGTAGTGCTGGCAGACACATACGAAGTTGCAGAAGTTGTGTTTTCTGATGCAATTTTTGTGTTCTTCCATTTGTGACTTTTAAAGTACCTGATCTTCAATAAGATGGTGTACAATGGAAAGCACCTGATCCCTCCCCAGAGACAGTTGTTTCCTATGATAAATATAACTGCAGCACTGAGATCACATTGTTTACTTATATTTGCCAATCCTGATTCAGAAACTATTAATTTCAAAATTATCAGCTACGACCATCTTTGATGATGTTGTACTGAATGTGTATCCTGTAGGTTCCTACCAGACTCTACATGTGAAAAAAATATTTGATGTAAAAGCTGGTGCACAGAAAATTAAAAGCAATTCTGACCCTAGAATCTACATGAAGAACTTTTCTGCTCAGCAAAGCTGTAAAGGAACCAATCACAATACATCTTAGGACAACAACACCAATTACTGTGTCCAAGAAGCAATATCCACATCAGGAATTCTATGTTTGCTAACCATGCCACCACTATAATCACAAACACACATACCACCAGGACTAGCCAAAGAACAGCACTAGTGGGGTAGGAACTGGATGGGGCAGAAAAGCATCCGTGTAAGTTCCTAGGGGCAGCTAATGCTCACCATGACATTTACACTTAATCTGAGTCATTCATATCGTAATCCGTTTCTTCATCCTCACTCTGAGTGGCATGCAGCATGCAGCAAGTATAGAGAAAGGAAGGGAAAAGAAAAGATTGTGAGTGAGTCAAAGCTGCAACAAAGTACAGTCCACTTACACTTGAAGCACCTGTGAATGACATTTATTTACTTTTATCTGGGACTCCACTCTTTGCAAGAAAGAACAACAGCAGACAATTTCAAGAAGGAACATCACAGATTTCATTAAAATTTCCTTTTTCAGATGTCTAAAGTTAGCAGATAGAAGCCAATAGTGCCATGCAACATAACAACAGGGACCGTAAGCATAGAGAAAAGTTAAATAAAACTGTAAAGCTGGTACCTTTACTCCGTGTACTCTTCATCATGGATGGGAAAGGATAGCACTTGAGAATCAAACTTTGGATGTAGATGTTATGAACAACCTTTGGCCATTTGTCCAAAGAGCGACAGATCAATAAGGTGGTACAAAAGAAAATAATGCTTGTGGGAATATCGGTTAGCTTTTAGTAGTGTCATGGCTACCATTAAAACCCACTGGAACCATTTAAGTCAATGTCCCAAATGCCATCAATTTCCTTAGCTTAAGTGTATTTGAAGGTTACACAGAAGTCAACTACTAACTTACTATGCAAACTGTTTTCAAAAAAAAAAAAAAAAAGAAACATAAGGGAAAGAAGTCTCCGAGAAGGAATGAAGGTGAAGCTTGATTAGATGGGCTATCAGAAAATGTCTTTTCCTTTTCTGACAGTCCAGTACGATCAACTAAAATTGAAATGCTTGACAATAAAAATTACATAGTGGCAGCTTTTTGCTTTCTCTAACCCAACCTGCTGTAGAAGTAACAGGAAGACTTTCTCCATAGCTTCTGAAAGTCAGTCCCAATACATGAACGTATTATCCTGTATACACCACTGGATACCAGAATTTCATATGAACTTCATTAAGACCATCGAGCTACTGAGACAACAGCTCCCAAGCTGCGAGCAAGATTCCTGAACACAACTGTCAGAAGCCTCTCAACCACAAATAATTTTCTATTTTTCTTTTCAGGCATAACACATGCCTATTAAAAATATTTGATCTATTAGTGTTGTGGTTTAAGCCAGCACTGCACCAGCTACTAAGAAGAAGAACTGTTAACAGCTGAACCCAGGACAACTAGAAACACAGGATAGAAAAGATTATTCTTCAAGTATTGCTATTAGTTGCTAGCAATACCTCAGCGCTTCCAGGACAAAAGGAGTGAATGTTGTATCTCCAACCTTAATCAATTCTGATTCATTACCTGGACAAATTACACCCTGCTCTCTTTTCTGAAACAATGACGAAGAAGCACTTCAATGCAGAGGTTGAAGATCTAGCCCCTCTCAGAGCTACTGAATTTGCAGAGCTGTACTGCCCTTTGAAGTAGCTTTTGTATTTAGGGTTTAATCATTTCATTTTAACAGTATTTTCTTTTCCATTAAGGGTTCAGTATAACTCTGGCAACTTCTGAAGTTCCCTGAAGATGTGCTATCATTCCTTATGAAGATCCTTATCAGATTCTAGAGTTCCATGGTTTATTTCAGGTACATAGCCTAGTCCTAAATTATTACCACGCATCTCTAACCTGTCAACTTTGCATCTTGGCAAAAGCAGACCCTGACCTGGGGTATTGGAAACAGTAAGCCGTGGCTTAGCTAGGTTCAGTGTTTACCTTGACTACATTAATCCCTTACAACTCCTTGGAAGTTTTATCTCTACAGTGACAAAAGAGCATAAATTAATCATTTCACTAAGAATCCAACATAAAGCTTGCAGTGTTTTTGCAGTGCAATTTACAAAAATGTCCCCACATATGTAGCCATGTAACCAAGTCGCAAGGCATAGAAAGTAGTGAAGCTTTATCTGTTTGAGGCCTCAGTGCCAAGACCCAGGTCAATTCTTAAACATTATTTCAAAATTCCTCTCTTTGAAAGTTATTCTTGAAAAAGCAAGCTTTGATGTTTTACCAGTTGTTTCCTATCTACATATGCTAAATTAAAAGCTTTTAAGTAAGCTACAGAAGTATCCGGTTTGTAGTCATCTCATACAAAGCAACAATACAGTGAGAAAAACTGTTCAATATGCATGGAAGAGAAGCATATACTTACATATATAACTGGTCTGCCTTACTACTATTCTGTTGTGTTTTTACATTTTCCCTTGTACAAACTCTGAAAGACAACTGAGCAAAATGCTAAGATACTGTGCCTGTTACAATCTTTTTGGAAAGCTAGCTACAGAAAGTAAAGAGAACTGGGTAGACACCTGAAAACCCTAAGCTAACAAATACCTTCATTTTGTAACATATTGCACAGGACTATGCTTTTCAGAGACAGCATATTACAATCTCCAGTCTTGACAGTAAGATTTCTTCTGTTGAAGTGTAGCAAGAAAAATAGTTTTCAACTGAACCAGTGGCAGAATAAGGAAGCATTCAATTTTTTCAGAAACAAACCCTAGATTCTCAACTGTAAACAGCAAATTATCTGCCAATACTTGAAAAAAACCAAGACAGGTTATCAGGAATATCGCAGACTATTGGATTTAAAGAACCCATTTGGTATAACAAATGCATGCTGACTGTACCATTTACAGTCATGCAATGGACAGGGAAACATTATTAGTCATGAGTGAGGGGAAAAAAAGCAATTAAACAATGGTCCAGAACAGAGATAGGCCTAGCAGGACTTAGTGAAGCCCAACTAATTCGACACCATTTATTTAGTCCAATGTCTCATAACTTACCTTTGCTTTTTCACTTGGTTCACTGGTTGTGCCATAGGGAGTGTTATGCAATTCCTTTGAGACCACACACAGAAATTCTGCCTGATCTTCATTGCCATAGTTATAGGAAGAACCAATACTGACCAGCTGAAAGATTGGGGGGGAGGGGAAAAAAAAGTCAACTGCATTTCCACATAAAACAAACTGTAAATTCTCATCATTAATACAAACACTCCTCACTGTTCAGACTGTTGGCTGCGCCTGAAGCATGATTCTCCACTTCAATGCAAATACATTTGGATGCTGACAAATACACTGACACTCGGATGAGAAGATAAACATAGTTTTTCTTTTTAAACCTTTTACAGAACTAATGATTGAATGGTTATGATCATTCTGTGACAGAAAAGGCTACAGAGGCAGGCCAGCGGAGAAGTAGCCTCTTCCTGTTTCTGTTATTTACTGGAAACCTTCCCACCCTCCAAAGTCAATTTTTAAGAAGTCTGTACGTTGTACCTTGATGTGGTGGGATTTAACATGTAAATGGTTGCATGCAGGAAGCACTTTAACCTGAAGGGATACCCACGACTTTACTTACAGATAACAGTACTTCTATTAAAACATATTTTGAGGGTACAAAGACAAAATTTGCATTTGATCAGAAAACAGCAAGACACAGCATGGTGGGACACCAAGAATAACATCCGAAACTCATATGTGCTGCTACAAGGAAGCTAATTACAGAAGCACTACAAGCAGAAGCCATGTGTAATGTAATGTGACCTGTTTACAAGCTTCTACAAGTCTCAACTGAATGATAAATGACAATTTACTGAGCACAAAGGATATACTCAGCACCAGTGCTACCGTGTATGCAGTGTGTTTATCAAACGGCAGAAATTTCATGTAACTTGTCTTACCTCACACAGAGTTGTGGAGTAATGGAGGAATTAGAGACACCCTTCCCATTCCCCCGATCCTCAAAGTTATGTGACAGTATTAAAGAAATTTTAGGGTAAAATGCAGCTGCTACTTCTGGGATAGAATATGGTTGACATGCACAGGATCTACCTTATGACAGTTCCCCAGGCAACCCTGTGACCTCAGCATATGCTGAGAGAAACTGAAGGGGAGTGGAATGGAGCGAAGGCCCTGCGGCCAGGCTCTGTTTTCCTCCCTACAGGTGTGGGAACGTGATGACACCATGTACTGATAAACTGCACAGCAGCTGCCAAAACAGCGCTGTAAAGTGAGAGAATTCATACCAAAAATGTGTGTGGCTTGGTGGATGAAGTTGCCAAGCCATTATCCATCATATCTGAGCAGTCGCGGCAGTTCCATCAAGTTCCTGCTGACTGGAAACGGGGAAATATAAGCCCCATTTTTAAAAAGGGAAAAAAGGAAGACACACGGAACTACAAGCTGGTCAGTCTCACCTCAGTGCCTTTGCTTAGCTTGCCTCTTTTCCAAGCCAGAATAGAGTCAGATATAGCTGGTTCATTTCTTTAAAGATTTCAAAAGCATGACGAAAGAATGTATGATGCTATTACTGCTGACACAGATCAAAGGCCTAAAAATCAACCTGTTGCACAGATACACTGTATCTAAATGTCATTACCAAAACTGTATTAAATCTAACCTACCAAATCACCATATTCATGTGATAAGAGTGTCCTACTCCCCAGTATCCATTATATCATTAAAGTGCCCTGCTAATGGCCCCATAGAAAATGCTTGACTTGTTTTTTAGGGCAACAGCACTTGAAACACTGTCATTATCTGTCTAAGAACAGACTGTGTACTTCCATTAGTAGTCTAGCAGAGTACCAAGGAGAGTAAAAGCCTTGTTAAAGGAGGGAAGATGCAGCATAGACGAAATCTTGGTCCAGAATCTGTACCTGAGGGATAAGATTATTCCTCCAACAAAAGTGGAAGATAGACCTAGGTTAAAACCAGCTTCCATATAGCACTGCCAGGAGAAAATAAAGCCTCACTGTATTTTTAAGGAGAGAGGAGAGAGATGTTCAGATGTGCCTGCACTTGGTAAGACAGCTAAGCAAGCACCTCCACAGACAGAGCCAACGTCTACAAAGAGCAGCAGGCAGTATGCCTGTACAGTGAACCAACTCAATGCCAGGCCTAGGTGATGTCAAATTTTTTGGACCCTGACAGTAGCATACAAGGCTCAGCCTTCAATGAACAGTCCTGACAATCAAGATTCAGCATTCTCAAACTAACTACTTTAACTACACTGTCTGGGTGTGATCACCAGAAACCTTTCCCTCCCTTCTCCACTCCTAACATCACTCTGGGTCTGCAAAATACATACATACTCGATAATGAATACAGGATGATCAAAAATAAATGTGCTAAAGAGAATTTTTTCCAGAAAAAAACAGGTAATGAAGTTACAAAACTCCATTTTTCCTTCAGAAGCACCAATACATCCTCATTGGAATACAAAGGCACCATTTATCTTGAGACACTAAGTCAGCTAATCTTCCACTCTGCAGTCCGCACCGTAATACAGAATCACAAAACCTATAAGGTAACTAGTTGATTAGCTGGCCTAAGAAAGTCCACTGAAAAGATGGAAAATGAACCCAGATGTACTTCATACATAGAGATGATTTGTTGCTTCTCTTCCCTAACAGCAAAAAATACCATGCATAAGTTTTCAGGGGAAAAAAAAAGTCAGTTAAAATACATTGGCTCCAAGCCTGTTGAAGTGTATAAAATTTATCCTATATATTATATAGCAATTACAAAAAATACTAACACAGTAACTGCTTCAATTATTGAGGTAATACGTAGAACTATCTTAAACAGCAATTTAAACTCATTTAAAGGCTAGGAAACACTAAAAAAGTTGGATACACATTTAAATGAAGCCACAGCTTCTCTGAAGAAAGATTTGAAGAATAAAATTCAAGCAGATGATTTGATTTAGTACACAGTCAAGTTTTCTTCTTGCAAAATGGCAAGGACTTGGTATCAGGTAACTATGAAAGCTACCAGTAGGAAAAATACTTCTTTACTCATTGACACTTGAAACAAAATAAATGACCTCTCTGAAAGCAGATATGATACAAGAGCCAAACAGCAGCCAAATCATCAACACATTCAACAAGGTAGATACTAATATCCCACGCTAATGCTTCATAATCCAAATAAGTTGATTGTTTGCATGTAAGTCTGTTCAGGAGACGTGGCAGACTGACTAATTACTAGGTATTGGACGGGATTATTGATTTAGCCAACTACAAAACATCTGGATGACTTTTTGCCATTACTGATCAGTCGGTGCCCTTCAAGATGAAGTTACTTTTGCAACATTAAAAATAAGTTCTTCAAGACTCCCAACAGAATACTCTTGTAAGCAGCTCCATATGTGTGCAACTAAAAATTTATTGTCTGCATTTATTATTTGCATTATTTTATCAGTAGCATGTCAGAAACTTCATCGTAGGTTTTTGAGAAGCATCAGCAACAATATGGGTGATGGCAGAAAAAGAAACAATGGAAAATGATTGCAGATTAGAACTGAACTGTTTTGTTAGAAAGTATGACCAGAAATAAGGCAGTATTTTAGCACTTGTATTCCAAAAATCTCCCCCTTGTTCCCAGTGTTGGTGGCAATACTTTAAGAAGGGTGCTGAGAAAGTGGAAGCAACTCTTAAACTCCCCCAACCTGCATCTGTCCAACCCTGCACTACCCATTCCACCAAAAAAAACCAAAACCCACAATAAAACAGAGTAATCTGAGGCCAGCAAAACATGCATTACAATGCATAGCAAAAGGATTTCAGACTACTCTTTCTCAGACTTCCTAAAAAGACAAACTCTTTCTGGCTCATGGGACTTAAACAAGAGGTTTAATGACCAATGACTTAAAGAGAGGTTTAATGACCAAGAACTTAAGGGGAAGAAAAAAAAAAGTTGAAACTGTGAATTTTGTCATTTGTATAACTATAAATATGTATCATTTATATAACTATATACATAGACGCATATATCATTTGTATAACTATATAGACACATGTATACATGCATGTACAGATTTTTCCTCCTTGCTTTATTCATTCCATGACTTGTTTCATTACACTCCGTACTAAAGCAGTATGATCCCACTTGAGCACCTCTGTGAGCCTCAGTGTCATAGCAAGCAGAGGAAAATGCCAATGTCACTTATCACCTAAATTCAGTAGATCATGGTCCATTCACTGTTTGCATAGAATAAGGGTGCTGACACTAGTAGAGACTGCCGGATGTAACTACCAAAAGGCAGGTAAGGAAAGCTTTTTTGTTGTTGTTGCTGTTGTTGTTTATTATATTATTCTTGTAATTATTAATATTACTATTATTATAGTTATTTGTATTCTATTGCTTGATATGCCAGTACAGGTCAGGATTTTCCTGAAAAGATGAAGAAATAACAACAGGGAAGCTCCTGTCTCATAAAGTCTGAACTTCTAAGTAAAATAAGAGATGACCATCAGAGAGGTAAAGTGAAAAATAAAAGCAACTAATAGTTCGGCCTAAGAAAGGCGGACAGAGACTACCTGGTGCCTTGCTAGGGTCAGGCTTGTTTTTAAGGAGGAAAGGTTTAAGGATGATTTCAGGGACAAGAAGGAAAAGTTCTTCAGACAGTTTTTTCATAAGTCCGCAGCTCTGTGAGAGGATAACCACCTTTCAAAAAAGTCTACTTAAGAAAAACAGATGACAGAAGTGTTATAGCTGAGAGAATAGGTCAAATTAAGTCACTCAAGAGCAGCAAAACATGAACCTCTTCCCATCTTAAAATAATGACTGTACAGCTAAAAACATCCCCATGAATGGGCAAAATAGTTGGGTCAGTTTTAGGAACCTTACTTTTGAAGTGAACAGTTCTCTTGCCTAACTGAATTGAGGCAGCTCTCAAAACCAGACACATTTCAATAACTTGCCTCTACAGATTTGCTATACTGATTTAACAGTACTGATTCAGAATCTGTACAGTGCATTCAGAGGACAAATTAGCAATAGTATTACCTACTATCACAGACAATCACTCCAACTTGCACAAACAGCGTCTCTTGTCTTCCTTTGTTTTGCACTGGAGTTACCCATATTAACTAACTCTTCTACTTCATGACTACCAATTTCCTTCTCTTTCTGTGATGGTCTGATTTTCAAAACTGAGTAAATTTCATAACAATTATTCTCAAATTATATTTTAAATATTCTTGTACGTTGAATATTACTGCTTCTGTGTCAGCTATGATAAACTCCTGCCACACCAGAAAGCCTGGAAAGTCTTGGAAAGCTTGTCTTCCTGTTTTTTTTTTTTAGTTATAGTAACAGCTGATAGAATGAAAGTCCTCCCCTCAATTTTTTGTTACAAAATCAAGTTGCATGAATGTAAGAATGGCCTCTAAACCTTTTAGAGTTATAATGTGTTTGTTCTACTGCCTTCTCAAAGGATTTGCAAAGGGCTGTAAAGATACATACACATCAGGCGGTAAACTCAGCACTGATGACTGAGACCAGGACTGCAAACATATTTATTTCAGGTCCTTTAATGCAATTGTCAGACTTCACATCTAGAAGGAAGGAAAATTAATCCTTTTTTGTTGATTTTTGTTGTTTGTTGTTTGTGTTTAAAATCTCCCATTTTATTATGTTGGGATTTACTTGGACCTATCTAGGACATGAACACAGGAAATCACATCATGCTGCCTGTACCTCAGGTATCCTTAACAATGGGTCACGTTTCCTAGTCAGTTCCAGAAAGTCTACAAACCCATGCAGTAATTCTGCATTCCAAATGTTACTTATACAACAGCAAGAAACAGTGCTTGATACTTGAAATTAGACTCTGGAATACAGCTGGGCAACAGCCCAGGTTTAAAATTTGCAATTGCATGGTTAAGTGCCCATGTAAACTCTTAAATAAAGTTCTGCTCATGTAAAGTCAGTTTACTGTCATGTTATTTTCATGATGTTATACTGACCTTTCAGACTGAATAACCATATATACAGCAAGGGAAAGAAGCACACTGAGTATTTTACTGATGGAAAATACTAGAGAACACCAGGTTCCCAAATCAATTCACAAAAGACACTTCAGAATGGAGCACAGCTATGGACAGAACTGGAAACTGCCTCCAGTGTAACTGGTTAGCAAAAAAACCCTCCCCAAACTCCTGAATGCTGGGAAGTAACACAGCAATTTAAAAGCAGTGATCTGAGGTCGAGAGGAGCAGGAAGGACAAGACACCCTAAAAAGCCAATGATTGAAGCTACGATTCATTTGGGTAGCAATAAAATTTTCCCTGAAAAATTCCCCAACAAATATAACCAAACCAAACCAACAACAAAGCAATCAACCAACCAAAAAAAAAAAAAAAAATCAAACTACAAAAAAGACACAAACCAAACAGCCCCTCCCCCCCCCCCCCCCCCCCAAAACAAACCAAAACCCAACAACAAACAAACCAACCAACCCCAGAAAACCAAACCCCCAAAACCTGGGATGTTCTTTCCATTTGAGACATGACTTCAACCTGCTGATTTTGTTCTCTCGCTCCTTATTTTATTTCTGAAAAAATCTGTTACTCGTTGTCCCAGCTTTAACATATTTCACTCAGCTAAAGAAAGCAATTAAGATTTGACTTACCAGAAATACAGGGTTCCAACTCAGAACTTAACTGGCTATTCAGTAGATGAAATACACCCAAACTGGAACAATGATTAACACAGAAACGTCCTTTTCTGAACCCAGTGAACTCAAAGCTTTATTTACAGGGCTTCTAATGTTTAAACTGTACTACTTTTACTTAACAACTATGAATCAAAGGCTGTTAACTTTGGAGGAAGATTTAAGGAAAAGAAGGTACCTACTGAGAAGGTAAGAACTCTTCTTAAGAAAACTTTTACCTAAATAACTGGGGGGGGGGGTTGGTTGGTTATATTTTTATTATTTTTACAATATGAACATTCATAATGTATCATGAAATACTGTGAATATAAATAAAAGCCAGTCACAAATACACACAAATTACTATGTGCTGTACATCCAGGAATAAAGTGGAATGATTTGAAAGCAGCAGAAACGCAAGGAGGCCAAGCATATCAGTGTGAGGGCAAAAAGAATGGTGTGACACACCTCACTGCAGCATTTCTGGAAGCATCTCTCTTCCCCTTTCACTTCCCGTGACACTATCAGCAGATACTCTGACTGCTGGGCCCGGCCACAGCTGTACTGGGAACCTATACTGACAAGCTGAAATAACCAATCAAAGCAAAACACAAAAAGAAACCTTTGTAAAGCTGAAGCATATACTGTTATCCAAATTGTACAAATAATAGATGAGCTCAAACGTTCAGGTAACATTAACTTGCCACTAGAACACGTTGCTATCAAGCTACAACTTTCATTTAAACATACTTAAAATTTACGAAGGCAGCTGCAAAGCCCTTTGTAATTTCAAGGGAAGTTAAGAGTTACTGAGAGTAAAGCAGAAAACTCACTGTGGTATAGCCAGCTACTCTGAAAACCATAAAGTTTGGTGCATTGTGAAAGTGAGCATTATTTTCCTGTCATACTTTCCAAGTGCAGAAGGTATTGTGGATATAAGACTGGACGGTGTCATGTAAAGCAATATAACAAGCCTGGGTATCGAAGAACTTAACTGTGTTCCAGACATTGACAAACAAAATACAGCTAGGGAAACATATTAAGTCAACTAGAGGAAAAAAAAAAAAAAAAGAAGGGGTAATTCACAGAAGATCCAAGAAAATAATTGGAGTAAAAAAAAGATTGTCTGTCTTGTTCCCATAAATATCAGTACCAAAAACTGTTGACACTTGCCAAACATCTAAGAATTCAGAAGTTCAAAACATCAGCTGAATTTCTCAACTTGTTATCACAAAAAAATGTTTTATCTTAATAATACACAGCAATTCATAGCCCATTTGAATTCAAGCACAGCCTGCCAGTGCACTTGAGAAAGATTAGCGTTTTAAATTAAGTGTGAAGAACTAGACAACTGCCTATTCTGAGTAGGGATTACTACTGATAAGAAGGCTCATGGACAGTAAATTTATTTTTTTATCCTGCTATTGTTATGTGAATAATTTTGAAGGCAGCAGCTAAATACTGTCCTCCTTACGCAGTGAACATACTTAAGACAGCATTATGGTGACAGACTCAGGTTACATTAATCATTAAATTTTACATGACTGACACACCAGTGCTGTCTGAAGCCTTTGTGTGTAGCAATTTAGTACAGCCCAAAGTTTCTCATTATGCAGTATTGCCTAAACATTGGTTTTTTTCTGATTGCTTGAAGAAGTAACAACTGAAACTAAAAACCATCTACAAATAACCCACTGGTATCACAAAGTGGGGCAGCACAACTACCGGCAGTAGTTTTGGGGCTGGGACTGCTACATAATTGCAGCATTCTGGCAGCACTTTCATTGGTACTCTTTGAAAAAGTGCACCAATACATCTGCATCTGCCAGAAGTTTAACACCTTCCACTCCTATTTAATCATCACATACAATCGTATTTTACAAGAAAACTTTGAAATGTCAAGGGGAATGAAATATTTTTGGTCAAAAGCAACCACTTAAACATGTTATACAGGGGACAGAGCACAAGGACTCTCAACCCGTAGGAATATTACTCCTCTGAAAAAGCTGCTGATTTCTCTCCCACCAAGAATATGTAAAAAGCACAGTAGGTGCCACCCCAAAGACTGCTTCTGAAGGAAGCATGCTGCTGAGCAACACAGGTTTAGAAAAGGTAAAAAACTGCAGAAATGCTAAAAGGTTCTGAAATCTTAATAATAAAACTGTTTAGATTATACAGAATATTCTGATCATGTTTCAAGGGAATGAAGTCTGCTAAAAGCAGGTCTGCAATACAACCAAAGGAGAGAATGGCCTAATCTGAGGTAACAAGAAGCTGAGCATTATGAGACTATATGGTTGTTATGTTTATCTACTTCAACCTATGTGCTCAAGAGAGTGCAACATGGGGGAGAAGAGAGGAAGTAGGGAGAAAGCTGGATGAAACAAGGACATAATGTTCAAGAAAACCACTGGAAGTTTCCAGTTTTAAAAGAGCTTCTAAAATCCAGAAGAGATTATCATAGTCCTTTTAGCAGTTGCACTGTCAGAGCAGGATTATCCCCAGATACAATATCCCCAAAGAATACAAGGCTTTAGGACAGGTAAAAGCCATAGTATCATTTAAACTGTTAAAAAGTAAAGGATCTCTGCTATAAAGAAATCTGGTTTCTCATGCCAAAGAATATATATTAAAAAAAAAAAGAAAAAAACAAAAAACATTGTAAATGCACTGGAGGGGGAAAAAAAATAAAAAAAAAAATCATGTGCATTAAGTGAGAGCTTTTTTCAGGGACTTAAACCAGCTTCTGGCTCCTGGCAAACCAAACAGACCTGGTAATACTTGAGCCAGAGAACTGAAGCATAAGAAACATTCTCACTGCTGGTTTAGATTATGTATCATGGCTGTGCACCACGACACCAGCACCTTGCACATTTCAACAAATATGAGCAAAATATTCTCTTTCACCTTTGTGTGCCATACTTTTAAAAAACGTTGCTTTGTTGCACTGTTACAGTGAGACTGCACAGGGTAAAAGGCTTGTGCTTATTCCAATCTCTCCAAAGGCTGGCATCAGACACTGAAAAAGATGCTGGTGGCTGAGCACTTCTGTCTCACTCCAGAGTTAACAGCTTCATTGCTCCAACAAGGTTTAAATAGTCTCATAGGTTAGGAATGTGAAGGATGAAGATGCCACATAGTTTCTTAATTACAAAAATTAGCAAAGATAACAGAAAGATCTCCTTGCAATTATACAACGTATTCTTGAATGTACACACAAAGCTACTTTTATGCAGTGCAAAAAATGAAAACATTCACGTAGTTCATACCTATCCAGCTTCACATCCATGCTGGTTAAATTCACCCTCTTATGTGTATCAGTACTTTACCTGAAGAACCATTGCTCAGGCCTGACAAGCATTTACCTCCCGAACTTGTCTCTTTTACCCAGAGCTCCTCATATCTGATTCATATAAACTTGTATTAGTTCATTTTGGTTATTCACCCTTCAAATGCTCGTGTGTAGACACTGAAGAATAACATTTCAAACATGATGTAGATGTTTTTGTAGAAAGTCAGCACAATTTACCTCCTGGAAAGCTAGTTTAGTTGGTTTGGTTTTTTTTTTTTCCTCTGACAAATAAGAATACAAATATCAAATTTTAATTTAACTGTGTATATTTATCCAATTTCTGAAAATGACTGAACTTAGAAAGATGCATAGATTTGACTTTACACTCCTCTCTCTGCATTTTCAGAAGGCTTTGTAATTATATCCCATATAGGTTTTTTACCTGTTCAAATTTCCAGCCATCAGACATTGTGGAAACCATTTGAGTGAGTTCCTCTTCCTGGCACTGCAGCACCCTGTACACATGTTTGACTGGCACCTTCAAGAAGAAACAAGATGCTCAGTACAGCATGGAATTCACTATGCTTGTGACTTGTCTAAAGTTGCCCTTACCCTCTAGAAATGGTAAGTAAAAAACACCATCTTGAACACCTTGTCCTTTTGGGGTTTGGGGATTTTGTTGTTGTTGTTGTGTTTTGTTTAAGAAATCTCATCTGTTCAGAATCACTTTCCAGAAGACTCAATGCTTCATGAGTGTTTCAGAGACTAAAAGTGCCACTTAACAGTTAGAACAAAATAATCTTAAGACTTACGTGTCGTTCCATGTAGTAGCGAACCTCATCATTCAAAAAGAAGGCTGAGGTTCTGGAGAAGCCTACCTAAGTTTAAGGAATGTCTGATCATATTAAAAATGTCATTATTTCCCTGTGAAAGTTTCCCATTCAGAGCAATGGGAAAGTTTCCCATTCAGAGCAATGGGGCCACTTCAGCTGAAACCCTTTAGAAAATATTCTGAACAATTCTTTAAAATGTTTTCATGTTTTAAACAAGAACTGGAACCATACGCTGTGCTCTGTGTAAGCAGAATGGGAGAGATTGGCAATTAAGAATATTAACCTTCCTGTAGCACTGGCTCCAGCTCAGCCAGTGCCAGAGGCAGCCACTTAGTATCTTGAAATGAGCAGTTAAGGGAAAAAATAAAAATGGAACACACCCACTATTTGCCACAGAACAAAGAATCAAAACCACCCCAGAAAACAGCCTCACCTGTGAGATTTTGCTGTCTCTTTCTCTTATTTTGTCTTTTACCAGTTTTATTAGTGATGTGATATTGTAGAATTCAGCCTCTTCCAGTACACCTAGGATGAGAACAGTTTTTGGAAAAGAGTGTAACCAAAGATCCCAGGCCAAAACCATCGATCAGTTCCTAAGATTATATTCTCTACAGCTATAGAAGTGATTTGTTTTGCCCTATGAAAAGTTCATTTACTAGTGTAACAATTCCGGGTGCCTTCAGGTACATGTAGTTCAACACTGAGCTCATTCCAAAAAAGTGCCCTGAGAAAAACTCCAGAGAAAAAAGGCCATTCCACATACAGAATGAGAAGCAGGAAACAAACAAGAAAAAAGGCGCACAAATGCCATAGGGAGTAGACTGATGGCCCACCACAGCTCAGGCCCTGCCTCAGGCCGGAATATGAAAGAGAAATTCAATTTGTCCCACTGGAAAGCTCTGCAGTTTGCAGAAAAAATTTCTTTCTGTCCCTGAAACAAAAGCTTAAATGTACGTACTAAAGACAGCTCCCACTCACATGTTCAAGCCTCACTTGTTCTCTGCACATACTATGTGTTTAACAGTGCACTCGGAAACTACATTTCACATTATTTCCCGCTACTGTTGTTAGATTGTATTTCTTTTTGACCAATTTCTTCAACACCTTATCAATACAGTTTTAGTACTATGGTCTAAAAAAGTCATCCTCCATCAGGGCAAAACTGGCATGAATTTGGGTCAGGGAGAGAGAATCTGGTGGCAGATTTTACTCCTCAAGAGCTTATTCCACACATCTGAACATCCCAGAATTTCGCTATTACCTCTCTTTACATCTTCTAAAACTTGTTTTGCAGCCAGTATTCTAGTGCTTGAAGAGGACTAAACCCAAATATTTCACACAGTCATACAGAAAAGAGACAAGATTATAGATTAAAAGGCATCTGCCCTCATGTTCGTGTATTTATGTTCTAACTGCCGATGGGGGTTGTGAAATCAGGAAACATACTCAAACTACCCAAACACTACCATATACTGTAACTGCACAATACCCATCAGCTTTGCTTGCAACAGACTGAAATGCTACACTGATTAAGATGCACCTGTAAATTACTTTTGGTGACTCAGAAATGGTGAAAATAATAAGCAAGAGATTTAGCAACATCTTACCTTCCTCAGCTAGGTCCTTGTTAATAACCAGTTTCCCATGTCTGAGATAGTTCAGCACTGGCCCAAAGTAGGTTGGGTCTCTGTCTATTAAATAGGCACCTGTTTCATCCTATAGTAGAAAAACAAAACAAAACAAACAAACCAACCAAAGAAACAAAAGAACCCAAACCCACACACAACCTCCCAACAAACAAACAAACACAAAAGCCAAAAAAAACCAGAATGACTTGAACAACCAAGCAGGAACTGAAGCTAATATTCAGCTTGGCATCTGAATAGCAAGCAGATATTCACAGCCACATCCCTTAAAGCCAACTTTATTAAAGACATTAAAAGGAATTCTACAATGTTGTAATTGTATCAGACTGACCACGCAACTCAATAATGTACTATACAACTTCTCTTACCTGATCTACTCCTGTATCTATTACCTATACCCTTATAAAAAGATTATCAACACTGTTAGCATGAAACGTTTAAGTGGTGAGAATACTAAAAATTAAGTTTAAAAACAACAGTTTAAACCAGGAAACTATCTTTTTTAGCCGGAAACCTGAAGGCTCAGAACAAAGGCTGCATTACAGCAAAATTTGGATACCAACTTTTGTTTGTTTGTTGTTTCTGAAATTACAGGCAAACAAACCTACCTTCAGTTTAACCTCAACACTTTCTTTTAAACCTCAACACTTTGTTTTAAAAACATGTGGTTTTGTCTTAGCTCAGACGTACAAACACTCACAGGACACTGAGAACAGCTGCATACCAAGGGTTCTATGTGCATACAGATATAACCCAAAGAAATTACCTAACAACTGCATGGATCATAAGATGAAAAGTATTATTTAATACAGGAATAGAAACCAGTGAAGTTGGAAAGGAAGATCTAAAACTGATTAAAAAACCCCACTGTTTTAAAGAAAAAAGCAGAGTCTTGGGTCATCAGTTGAACTGAATTAAGAAATATATAGGCTTTCAAAACTGGAAATCCTTTCAGCTAAGAGAAGTAAGTTAGAAGCAAGCTTCAGTAAAATTATTGTAATCTTTTGCACTACAGTGTTTTCTCACATGACCCTCTGAAGCAACACCAACCACCAGCTCTATACCATTACAGACATAGGTGAGTCACAGAAGCAAATTAACTGAAAGCTCTAAATGAATTAGCTGCTCATGGCCTGGATGGGTGGACTCTTTGCTGGGTTAAAAACTGGCTGGATGGCAGGGTCCAAAGCG
This sequence comes from Pezoporus flaviventris, assembly GCF_033815535.1. Lineage (NCBI taxonomy): Eukaryota > Metazoa > Chordata > Aves > Psittaciformes > Psittacidae > Pezoporus > Pezoporus flaviventris. The sequence continues at coordinate 19,579,794 of NW_026892626.1, read as the reverse complement.
TGGTGTCACATCTAGTTGGCAACCAGTCACTAGTTGTGTCCCCCAGGGCCCCGTGTTAGGGCCAGTGCTGTTTCATATTTTCATTAATGATCTAGATGAGCGGATTAAGTGCACCCTCAGTGAATTTGTGGATGACACCAAGTTGGGGGGGAGTGTTGAACTGCTGGAGGATAGGAAGCTCTGCAGTGGGATCTGGACAGGCTGGATCCATGGGCTGTGGCCAATGGGATGAGGTTCCAGAAGGCAAAGTGACGGGTCCTGCACTTGCACCACAACAACCCCCTGCAACGCTTCAGGCTTGGGGAAGAGCGGCTGGAAATTGCTCATGGGAAAGGAGCTGGGGATGCTGACTGATGGAGCTGAACGTGAGCAGCTTGTGCTCAGGCAGCCAAGAAGCCACCAGCATCCTGGTCGGTATCAGCACCACTGTGGCAGCAGGGCCAGGGCAGTGAATGTTCTCCCATACTGGGCACTGGTGCAGTCACACCTTGAATCCTGTGTTCAGTTCTGAGCCCCTCACTACAAGAGAGACCTTGAGGTGCTGGAGCAAGGCCAGAGAAGGGCAATGGAGCTGGTGCAGGGCCTGGAGCACAAGTGTGATGGGGAACGGCTGAGAGACCTGGGGGGTTCAGTCTGGAGAAGAGAAGGCTCAGGGGGGACCTGATTGCTCCCTACAAGTGCCTGACAGGAGGATGGAGCCAGGAGGGGCTGGGCTCTGCTCCCAAGGAACAAGGGATGGGACAAGAGGAAACGGCCTCAAGCTGCACCAGGGCAGGTTTAGATGGAGCTGAGGAACAATTCCTTCCCCAGAGGGTGCTCAGGCATTGGAACAGTCTGCCCAGGGCAGGGCTGCAGTCATCGTCCCTGGAAGTCTTCACACATTGTGCAGACAAAGCCCTCAGTGACACGGGTTAGTGGTGGCCTTGGCAGTGCTGGGGAATGGCTGGACTTGATGATCTTGGAGGTCTTGCCCAACCTGGTTGGTTCTATGATTGTACAAAATCTCAAGTAACAATGGTTACTTTACTCCTTATACAAAAGGCATCAATTTATTTATTTATTAAAGGACTATGGTATCTGAAATTACTCTTCCCTGAGTAGATTTCTATATACTAGAAAACAAGCTTCCAGCAAAACCAAACAGGGAACAAGCTATGTCAAGCTTTCTCTTTCAAAGTCCACCTAATGAGAGGTCCCAGCAGCTTGCATTACCTGAACTCATTAGCCTACCATGCACATCAGAGCTCATCATTAGCACTTGTACCAAACGTGGTTTACACATAGAGCATCCAGTCTGTGAGACATAAGATAGAATTGCTTTTGTCTTCTACCTATTTTTAACCATCTTCCTCATCACCCCCAAACTTTTTTCTACTCTACCATTCCTCATCTCCATTTTTTTCATTACACTTATTCCTTTCACTACTAAGTTTTCTTCCTCACCAAATGACCATCTACAATCTATAAAAATGCTTAATCTTCATACTCATGAATACAAGTATCATACTTAATATATATATATAATGTACCGCATACAAATAAAGTTCCACTGAACTAGTGTCATAGTTTACTCTGAACCCTTTCAGGCAACAACATGTCTTCAAAAAAAATCATAAAAAGGAAAAAAAAGGAACTCAAAAGTCTTATAATTTATGGGGTAATAGTAACCTCTTTTCTTTTTTGCATTAGTAAATACTGATAGCTAAAGTTTAAGAACTCAGGCTAAATTCTTACAGTGAGCAATCTAAATTCTGTCAATACGATTCACTTTAGTGTGTAAATTCCATGGAAAATTATGAATTTACTGACCAACTCAGAGTAACTGGCCACTTGACAGATATGAAAAATATGCATTAATTAACATCCTTACAAAGACAAGACGCATGTCTTGGTCTTTGACGTTACAACTCAGGTATACTGCAAACTAGTGCCACGGAGTCACAACCCAAAATGTAAACTACTCAGTACTGAATATTGTAGCAATATGCAAAGAATGCACAGGGAAATGAGGCACAAAATCAATTTCCTAGGCATCGTCCTACAAAAAATGCCTTCTCTCTTCTCCCCTAGAGTGAGCTGCCCGATTATTTTTCAATGTACACTAAGCATTTATTTGAAATCACTAAGAAAAGCTGATTACACTAGATCTTCAAAGATATTTATGTAAACATAAATCCAATAAAAGCTGACACAGTAATGCAGTCATTTGCGACACGTACCACTCTCAAAATATGGGTCCGAAGTCTTTCCACACCTTCAAAAATTGTCAGAATTGGCTTCATCCACACATGCACGACAATACCTCATATTCTCATGTATAATTAATATTGTAAATGGAAAAATACTGCCCAAAGCATTTAAATGATCACATATTCCAGCCTCAAACATTCCGTCTGCAATTTTGTAGAGACTGAGGCTTAAAGGAATCATAATGGAATACTTAACCTGATGTTCATTTAAAACATACATACAACTCAACCTTTAGAAAGCAGCTGTGAAACCTACCCATTTTGTGCATGCCATTCAAATAACTAATTACTGTTGCTGCTAAAATTATATATCCTTATATGAAAATAGACACTTTCTAGTTTCACACTTCACTAGCTGCATTCACAATACATTTGCTAGACTGAACGGGCTTCACTATTAAGATTTCTAGTCTCGCGATACATACTTTTGGAATGAGAAGTCACTCCTTAAACTCCTTACCAAAACCTCCTTGGTTTTCCTCTTTATAACCTTCTGCCAAATCGTAATTCACCTTAACCAAGCTCTAAAATTTTTGCAGTGACCTTGAACTGTAGATACCGGCATCAGTTACAGGACTCCAGTGGGACTTAAAAGGAGGACCAAATACACCCACCTCCCTAATCCCACTTAACATTCACCCCAAGAATTGCATTATAAGATGAGTTGAAACTTCAGGAATTTATTTGCAGGTACTTGTCTTACACTGAGGTAAAAACTGAAGTCGGAAGACTTTTCCTCAAATACTTTCCAGAATGGACACAACTGGAATCCACCCCACCAAGCTCCTGGCTCAAAGCTGTGTGCTCCAACATGGGTATCTAATAAAACCGACATCATTTACGTATAGTGAGCAAGCACTTCTGCTAGAGGCAGCAATATGCACAGAAATACAGTAATATTTGGCACTGAATCTGAGTTTACAAATAATTATCTCTCCTACCCCCTATGCTTTTTAAATCTTGAACTAAATGACGAGAATACCTTTTTCTCGAACTATGTGACCTAAAAACTCTTGAGCATCAGCAGCCTGCCAGTGCTAATCAAAACTACATTAATAACACAACCCACTTAACTAGTCAGAAATCTCATGGACACATGAAGTTTCTCTCAGTTATATCTTAGAATAATAACTACAATTAAGATACTTCTTAATGCTGACAGTTAAGAAGGTGCTGCTAGGAAGAATTTAATTTTCTAAAATATTCAGTGCTTGCTTCCTTCTTTGCCTAACAGATTCTACCTCAACACAAGTACGCTTAACTTTTGAAAGGCATTAAAAATCAAGCATAAATACTGTTGCCAAAAACCTCATTAGAAAAGGCTGACAATCTTCTCGCTTAAGGGAAAGTTTAAAGAAGAGCTGGTATACAGATAAAATGGGAAGGTGCTAAAATCAGGAAGTAACTTAAAAGTGAAACTTACAGTACAAGCATTAAATAAGTTAAACAAGGATGAAAAACTGAGCACAACTAATTTTCATGTATTCACCTCTAAAGAAAGATTTAAATACTCCCTAAAACAAATTCTATTGTGACCAGTAGATATGACCACTACCACTCATTCGCTGAAATGATTTTCAAATAGTCTTAAATACAAAGATGCATGCGACATTGTGAAACATACTAGATTCAGAGAATAAACCTCACTAGCTCATTCAATTCAACACTAGTTTTCTGGGGGTGTGCTAAGGTTAATCTTTTTTCTGTCGCAACTGGAAACATATCTGATACCAAGAAATAGGCTGCATGAACTTGTTCAACATTAGCACCTGAAGATAATTTGAAGTTGAACATGCTACTATTCCTGAAGCCTTCAAATTCTTTTTAATAACAAGTATTAAGGAAATCTTATTATTTATATAGTTAAGTAAGGAACATGTTTGTGTGGAAATTACAGAAGAGGGAGACAGCTATATATGCAACTGATATTTGTAAAGTACAACCTAGAAACTATTTCATTTTCCTATTCTCATTTCTAATAAACTCATCCAGTTAATTTCTTGCAGAACTTCCTAATGTATCAATGCGGACAACTATGATATGCCTCACTTGTCAAGTTCAGGCAGAAACAGCTCTATTATTAGGTTTTGGGTTTGCTTATGGGTCTGTTCTCACCTGACAAGTGATTTTCTTATGGCTTCAATTTCCAAAGATTCTGGTTTGGCAATAAGGCAAAGCAAGAAAGAATGGGAACTAAGGCTCTTTCTTCAAAGGCATATATTTACTGGTGTTCAAGCCAACTTCATTATTGGCTCTTCTCCTTGGTCTCGCATCTAGATGTGCCATCTGCCTCCCTCCCTTTTGTCAGTGGGGACAATGCTGCTTTAACTCACTGAAGTTTCTAAAAAAATAAACCTCTCCTTCATTTTTGCTGAGTTACACACTCATCAAATGGAGCACGATCAGAGACTATGAAATGTGTCTGTCAACTAGAAAGCATGTTTTGTACTATGAGCACAATTCAGTATTAATGCGTTGAAAATACATCTAAAACTTCCCAAAATGAGTTACTGGAGAGCACCCCTGACAAATTCCCCATTCAGGAAACACAATATACCTTGTTGAGGCCAGATTTTTCACAGCTCTTACAAACAGGGGGCAGTGGCTATCAGTTTTCACAATCTCCTCTGCTGGCTCATCCCTCAGAATTTTCCCCACCTCACCTCCCTCACATCCTCCTCTAGGAAGTAGGGACAAGTATGTCTGGGATGGATGTAACAAGCATCGCCTACATATGAGTTCCAATATGCATTCTCTCTCACTTTAAAGTTTAAAATTACGAGGTGTTTAAAACCCATGTGATTTTTAGGAAGAAAACACAATGGAATCAAACCCAGGAAATTATAGGTCAAAGACCAGCTCTAATGCCCCAAGCTTTATGAGGCCAGTATCTATTAGCTGCACCTTGTATAAGAACTGTTTTCTGAGCACAGAATTATGCTGCATAGCAGTCATTGTATATAATCTTTACCTCATGATTAATATGTCAACTTAGTATCAGGTTACAGTTCAAAATGGGGCTCCAAAAAGTAAACCACATGGGGAAAAAAATTATTACTATCACATTTTGATTTACATGTATGTGGCAAAGGAGTCCAGGATGATAACACCAATATCACCAATTATTCCCTTGAAATTTCTGTGCTCATCAGTTCAAGGCATCTGATATTTCAAAATTAAAGCATACAGACAATCTGTTGATGTGCTTCTGCATCAGATGATATGTTCACAAGCTGGTGAGATGTCAGGGAAAGGTTTTTTTTCTCTTGGAAAGGTCACCTATGATATCTGTTACCACTCAGATGACAAAAAAAGGAACTGACTGGATTATGTTTTGCTGTTTACGGATGATGAATCTAAAGATTCTGAATCAGATCCTTGGAAGAAAGGCTGTCTGTGGTTAGGTTACCTTAGCTACTGTAACTGATACACTGCAACGGGTAATCTAAGAGGCATGCCACTTCTGCAAAATCCAAGATAACAGGTGACTGCAGAACCCAGGCTCCAAATGCTTAAAGTCAAAATCAATGACTACAGATGGTCAAGAACAAGAAGACATAAAACTGACAAATGCTGTACTGAAGATTACCTTAGTGCATATTTAACAAGGAAAGGCTTGGCTTTTTGTACGTCAAATTGAAGATATCCAGTTTCATAAGCCTAGAGAATGCATCTCTGAATAACAGGATTTTATCTAAATCCATTTTCCTACAACAATTTGTAGTTCTCTCTCTCTGTGCTGCTTGCCTCACGTTACTGACTTGCACAATAATCCATTCAAGGTAACGACACCACCTACAATTTTGCAAGACAGGCTACTGACAATGATGGGACAATGCAATTTGTTGGCATCTTGCTAAAGTAGTTTCCATTAGCCCTCTCTACTAGCAATAAAGGATGATGCTTTGTAATACCTAGGCAGCTCAAGTAATGTATGAGCATGTTCCTAGTAAGCAAAGGTTATCTTTCTATAGCTGTGACTGCAGCTATAGTGTTATCGCCATGTATGCTATGACACCTGTAACTACCTAAGTCTAGAAACATGAAAAAAAATCATCAGGTCTCTCTGCATCCTACCAAATAGCTAAATAACCTTAGCATAAACTTGTGATTTGCTGCTAGAACCCCACATGTAAGCACAGTAAAAACATTTAGATTAGTAGCCTCAGGGAATTTTTGCAAGATACAACACCTCCCTGATGGTGCTTGCGAGGATGGCTGATTTCTTCAACCAGTGAAAACAAATGGTGAAAAAAAAGAAAAAAAAAAAAAAAAAGAAAAAGCCAAATGCTTTAATTAGAACTAAAGTCTAAAAATACACCTTCTCTCTGACCAAATAAGCACCTTTTGCAGCGGAACACCTGAAACAAGTGCCTTAATAATTAAGTGTGCCTTATCTTTTATTTATGAAACATTAGAAGAAAACTTTCTTACTCTGTCCCAAGTAAAGACCATTTCTGATCTATCAGCAAGCCACCTGCATTTTAAATATCATTCTTACAGGCCAGTTGAAGCTAATCCTCTCCAAAACCAGCCCCAACCCAAACCAAAGACAACAAAACCCAATCCCCACACCAACACACTTTGAGGCGTATTTTTCTCTAACTCTGGAACACTGTTCACGTTCTGTTCCCTATCTTCCTCAGCATTTAAACCTCCTTTCTGGAAGTTATGCAGGAGTCTCACTGGGAAATAAAAAAAAATAAACCAAACTGATATGTAAAAATCAACTCCTTATTTTTAAACTGCTGGTTACATATTATACACTGTTCCCTTCTTTTCCATACTGGAAGTCCATTTTTGCCCATTATTCTCCAAAACCTCTTTCAGAGCCAGCATTATATATGATTATGTTATAGCCGCTATTACATGCCACTCCATAAATAAAATCTTAATCAGGAACTTGTCTTCCCCTACTAAAAAATGAGTCAGAACGGATACGCGGATTCCGTATCACCCACCACTGCAGTCCGTGCAGAATAAGTAACATTCCTCGCTAAGAACTGCTACGCACAGAATGCGATGGATAAGTGAGAGAGGTTATTATCAAAAGTACTTTGATCTGTTTCTTGAAACTGAACAGGAGGAGTGATGACAGTGCAGAAATAACACCGGTGCAGGCAGACTCCATTTAAACGCTAAAGCTAAACCCTACCAGACAACATGAAAACTTAAACACGAGCGATCCTGCGCTGCCTCTGTTGTATTTATAAGCAGTTGTCACCCATGAAGCCCACCGCTTTGCAGGGAATCCGCCCGCCCTCACCCCCAGAGCTGAGCTCCCGTCGAGTGCAGGGGCTCGTTCAGCAGCGCGGCCCTGCACAAACTGCCCCCGGCCAGGGAGCCCGCCGCTGCCGAGCCCGCGCTGCCGCCGCTCCGCCTCAGCGCCCGCGAGAACGCGGTCCCGGCTCCCAGGCGCTCACCTTATCCGAGTCCAGGTCGGGGTCGGCCTGGCAAAGGCGGAAGAGGAAGGACTTGGGGTCCCTGCAGAGCGTCTGCCGAGTGGTCAGGAAGCAGGTGCCCCCCACGTTCAGCCGCACCCACTTGCCCGGCACCGCGCCGGGCGGCGGCGCTGAGCTGCACCGGCGGCAGGGCCCGCCCGGGCCTCCCAGCCCGAGGCCGCCGACGGCAGGAACCGGGAAATCGCAGTGGTTCTCCGCCGCCATCCTCGCCGCCGCCGGAAGGGCCCGCCCCAACCGCAGGTCCCCGAGCGGACCTCCCCCGGAAGCGCCCCTTAACTCGTCACGGCCCGCGCCTGCGCCACAGAGGTCTCGTCTGCCGGGGCCGCCCGAGACGCCCCGACACGAGAACGCCGCCACTGGGCCGGAGGTATGGCCTCCCTCCCCGCCCCAGCCGCCCGCGAAAGGAAGAGGCGAGGCCGCGCCAGGACCCTACATGCCTTTATTACAGACTACCAAGCGTAAGTGAAATCCATCATCCAGTCACTAACTACACATCTACAGCACAGAGATCTGTCGAGAGGAGAATAAACAGTCATTAAATTATGAGATATGATTAAATCATCGACCAATAGAAAATTTATATAATAAAGCCAGAAAAAGGTGTAAAATATAGTTTACAATAATTATTCACATTCAAGGCTGTACATCAATACATACAACACCATGGCCCCGAACATGAATTCAATCCAAATAATTCATATATTAGAATTTAAATAACACAGACTGAACTAGAGGCCAACAAGAGCCAGCAAATAACCTTATAAGAATAAAAATACAAAAGTGTTTATCTTATATCATTGCATTATTTGCTTCTGTTTTCACGAGTTCTTGGAGGAGGGGAGATTGTTTTGTGGTGCCTGGTGAGGGGGGTGGGGGGTGGTTGGAGGGGGTGCTTGGGCTTTGGGGGGGGGGGGGGTGTTGTTTTGGGTGTGTTTTTTTTTTGTAGGATTTTTGGCTTTCCCCCCTCCCCATTTTTTTTTCTTTTATCTGTACATCACAGTTACAGCTACAAACCAGGTAGAGAATATCACACACGTAACTGACTGCCACCAACCTGAAAACAGCTAGCATACAACTATCAAAACTGGTTATGGTTCCCGGTTCCTATTTTTTTTTCCTCCTTTGTCAGAGACAGTAATTGTAAGTTCTGCCACAATTTAGAAATTTGCCACATCCAGTCAGTGTTAGCACATGGTCATAGGAAGCTTTGCCAAACAGCAACCTGTGAATCTACATTCACTGCCATGCTGACAGACAGACCAGGTCAACAGGTGCTTAAGAACCTCTCCGAGTTTGCTGTACAGAAGTTATATTTCTTCTAAGAAAGAGGAAACTTTGCTAAATGACCAGGCTTACTGGAAAGCATGCTATTTTGGATCAGAAAATTACCTGTCTGTAAGCTCCCTTGATCAGCTGACAGACAATCTGTGTCATGAAGCTTTGCAAGATCACTTCCATTTGACTAGTATTTGCATAAAATATTAGAGTAATTCAGCAAAATTTCAGGTATAAATACCACACCTATTCATGTAATTAACTAGGAGAAAGTGAAAATGAAGTAATTGTGCTGACTTTCCTAAATCATTCAAAAGAAGCTATTAAAAGTACAAGTGGGAAATCCTCAAGATTCTTCAAAGTTCCCATCACAGAATGTAGTGATATCAAGCACATTAAATTAAGCATCTTGAACTATGAAAATGCATTACAGTTGAAGTTTTTTTGTAGGCTTATATATAGCAGATACTTCACAACTAAATCACATCAGAAGGTGAAAAGTGGAGCACAGTACTATCCGATAATCTGATGCCTTCATCATCCCAGTGCTTAGCAAGCAAGATCTTAATAGGCAGTATCAGTCTGCTCACAATGCCTCAATATCATATTTGAAGCGAGTCTTCCTTAATACAAACCCTTCTCAAAACTGGACTTTCAAGGCCAGTGGTAATCAACTCATCTCTCCAGTTTATCAAAGTAGTTTTAAACTTCCTGTGACTGGGCTGGACACCAAGTATAACAGAGATTCAAAAATCCTTTCTAGCAGTAGTACTTCACCCTTTCTTTAGTTCCACCCCACAGAAAACAGACGCAATAAACATCTTCCTGAAGTTCAAATTCCAAACAAAATAAAATTGCAATATTACTGACCAGATTCTTTGCAAATGATTGGCAAATGCTGCAAACATAAAAGATGGAATCAACTAGATTGGGTTTTCCGTAGGTTCGCATTAAGGAGTCCAAGAAGGGTCTTTAAGTGCCTAACAACCTTTTTTGTGCTTTGAAAGATCTCGGACAAAGAATAGAGAAATTAACTGGCTCATCTGCAGCTTGAAGAACCTTCCTTGTACATTTCATTCCATGAACTCCCATGAACCACAGGAGTGGTCCTCAGGACAAAGATCTGAAGCTACCCCACTTCAGCTACGAGCATTTAAAACAGGAACCAGCCCTTCATGGTAAGCAGCACCTGCCAACACACCTTTAAGTGGACAAAGTGGTGAAATATACTTAAATCCACATGATTTCTTTATCTTGCCTCTTTATTCTTCTGCCATCTTTCAAAACCATAGATTTCACTTACAGTCCAAGAAAGACAAAAACCTCTCTCAGAAAAGTTCTAGTACCTTCCCAAAAAAGCAGCAGCTAAGGAAGACTTGGTTTAGAACACTTTAGTTCTAAGGGGGAGGGATGCCTATAAGAGATGCTCATAATTTCCTAATGACAGCATTAGCAAAAGAAAAAAGGAATACTAGAATGCAGGTATCAGCCTTCCAGACACCTTCTTGACAGCTTACTGCTATTAAGATTTCTTTGGCTGAAGGCTTTTGGTGGGCACGACAGAAGTCTACTGAGAGAGGATTTTCAAGGTGTGAAAAAGCAGAGTGACTATTTTATGGCAAAATGACTACAAGTCTAAATATGACAGAAAAGATGTTTTAGCATTCCTAGATTTCCACCTAGTGAACAAACCAGTGGAGATTACTCCACCTCTTACTGAAGCCACGGTGCTCACTATTAGCAGAACAACTTTGCCAGACTTTATGTGAGGCCAGGTTTTGTCATAGCAAAACAGCAGTGCCACCATGAATTTCCAGCACTGCCACATTCTCCTGTATAAAGTTGAGAATACATTTACATCTCTACACCAAAGACTAAACCAAGAGCAGTAGGGTAGCCTCCAGTGGACCCAACATAAAAATGGACCCTGCCAGCCAGAGAGCAAATGCAACAAACTTACAATTCATGTCATCTTGGTTAGAATGGTCCATATAGGATTAATGTAGGCACAGACAGAAGTGCTGTGCTGTCTGTATTTTAGCCACAAGGAGTGTACCCTGTGTATGATGAAATTTCTGATGATGCAGATGGAACATAATTCTTGCTCATCTCAGCCATTTACAGGACACCTCAGCTCCCTTAATACCAGGCACTGCAGGCCAGTGATTTACTTTTGTCAAATTTGCATACATAGGGGGATAACAGAAGACTACAAGAATGCGTTTCCTCCAAAAGAAAAGGCAAATGCATTCCCTCCTTTAAAGAATGAAAGATATTGAAAAAGCTGAACTGTCATCAAGTTCAAACACGTAACAGTTTAAGAGAGAAATAATAAATCTCCTTTACCCCATGCAACAACAAAATATCCAACATTCATGTGTTCTCTGAGAAATCCTGATAAACCACTGCTTTTAAAATACTGCCTCTAAAACAGCAGCCCATGAGTTTTTCCAACATTGCAATGGAACATTTTTTCTTTGGTGGAAGGAAAAACACCATAGTAAGAGACCTCAAAATGCAAAGAGATAGTATGTGTAGAAGAAGAATAAATAGGTGTGATGTTTATACTGCTTTTAAAAAAAGGAAGGAATGCCTTTGTCCAAACCTAGGTCATTCCTCTTTGCAAGGTTCAGGAACACAGGCATGCCGAAAATGCCATTAGGGAAGTTGTTTTCAGCACATAGAAAGTTATGTCTTTGCAACATTACAAGAAATGTCTGACCACAAAAAAACCTTAATTTGAAGAGGATAAAGCGGACTGATATGCAAAATAATTTAATTTTATAGATATGCCTTAAGTACCATATATTTTCCCCTTTGCATCAATATTTTCCTTTGAATTTTTAACCAGATTATTATATGGATCTAACATTTCAATTGCTTATATTTTTTTCAGAGTTGCTAAATACTTGGCCAAGGACCAAAAATAGTATTATTTGTACATCTCATTACACAATGAGTCCAAAAAAGTCAAGTAATCAATTGTACAATGCTTTCACACATCCTTCTCTACCCAGGTAAATAGGGTGGCCCCGCTAAAATGCACAGTACATGCACACCATGGAAAGAAAGCGTCTAGCCCTTACCTCCTGAAAAGGTGAAAAACTATTTACTACTTCAATAGCAACCCTTGCCCCCCAATACTAACTAGTTAATCTTTCAGTTAGCATTAGTTGAAAGCATGCTGGTAAGTTTGTTCTCCCTTGATTAAACACATGATTCATATTAAAATTTAAATTTAACCTTTAAAATCTTCTATGCTTCAGACGCCAATATTTCAATTTTAGAAAACTCCCAGTGCCATGTTCAGCATTTTACTCTCTTAAAACCTGTATCATTGGAGCCTGTCTGCCAGGCACATACATCTGATTCATTCACATAATTACTGAAGTACCACATAAATCCTGCAACCAGAACTATGTTAGCAATTACACAAGGGTGTGACTGACCTGGCTACAAATGCCATATACCAATAAGCTGGGGGACTGTGAGGAAAGGAAGAGAAAACAAAGAGGTGGTGCTTAGGAGAGGCATATAAAAGCTCCCTGATGAAATACATTTTAATGATAATCTGAAAGTCACAGACAACTCCAGCCCCATAAAACGCAAGGCTGGTACATGATTCGGCGTGTGTGCGTGTGGATTGGTTTTAACTCATCTTAAGTGAAGCTGGAATGCAAGGTCTATCCACTAGTCTGCAGCAGAAGTTGAGCTGAAGTGCACAAAAGCAAGATCTTCACTGCAATGATATGCATGTGGAAGCCTCAACAGAAGCACAATGAGCAAGCAAAGTGACCCTGAATTCCATTAGGTTTTTGCTTTTCTTTTTTCTTAAAAAAAAAAAAAAAAACAAAACCCAAAAACAACAACAAAAGAAAAAAAATCCAAAAACCAAACAAGAACCAAAAAGAAAAAAAAAAAGAAACCACACACACACAAGAAAAAAAAAAAAACAAACCAACCAAACCCAAAACCAACAACCAACCAACCAAAACAAAACCCGAAAGCAGAACATTTCAGACATATGCTTCCCCTTGAGATGGTAATAGGTGGGTTGAAAATATTCCTCTGATCGGCTGCACATGGAGTTCTAGCAGCAAGTAGGGAAACTGGGAAGTTTTGGATAAGCTTTACTATTTAGCAGCATTCTGGTGGTATCTGTGCCGCCAAACTTCATGTATCTTTTTGCACCATTTATGAGCATTCCCACTCGGGTCCATCAGGTAGTACGTCCTGTTTGGCTACAAGTGAACAACATTGTAATGAGTACTCCAAATACAGTTTAACCAAAAAAAAGCAGTAATTACTCTGCATCTATCAATGAAATAATCATTCAGAATCAACTAATAAACTTCCCCAGAACTAATTCAATTAGTTATATAATATTCCATATTACTGAATAACCATACATCTGGCATCTCAATAATGTTAAGAAGTCAACAGCCAATATGTTGTTGGTACACTCCTTGTGAACCACTGTATAAAAAAGGGCTAAATTTTAAGTATTTCTTTAAAACCTCCTTCAAATCCCCAAACCCACTTAAATTCTATTTACACACGAATAATAAAACATGCATTTCTTCGGGAAATGGGTACATTGGGTGGTTGCTGTTTGCTTGGTTTGTTTTGCCTTTGGGGGGATGGGGCCCGTGCCTTTTTTTTGTTATAAATTAAGACTATCAACACTTGTGTTTAAGGAATTCTATTTTCTCAGGAAAAAGCTGCTGGTTAACAACTTACAACAATCAGTGCAACTTTCAAAGACATGAAAGAAAGTCACTTACCGTGTGAACAAAAAAGGTCTTAAAATTCTTAGCTTCTGGCCGCAACTCTAAAGACCATGGAATTTCTCCTTTTAGAACCTTGTTGACAGGATCCACATAATACAAGTGGGGCCCTTCTGTGAGCAGCAACTGGCGCCTACGTGCAAACAATCCCTACCAAGAAAAGCAGCAGCAGCAATGCAAAAAAGGTGTGAGGGGAAAAAAAAAAATAAATGTGTAGATACCTGAATTTAAAAACAGAGGTAGAATTAAAAGAGTTCAGTGATAGGACTGTACATTTGTGTTTGACGAACCTTTGTTTTCCTTTTGCTTTACCTATTTCACCCCACCCCTTGTTTAGGGCTTGCAATACATTCCTACTACATGGCAAAACGTAAGTACAATTTTTAGAAAGCATCTTCAAGTTCTAACATAAAACAACTAGCTGTGCAGAGTGAAGCAAAATCTACTTGTCAAAGATTCCAGCACAGAAATTGATGCTCACGATTTTGTGGAGAAAATTAGGAATAGGCAGGTAGTAATTTAGATGAAAGACAGGCTACAATCCTGTAAAGCTGATGCAGACTATAGCTGTTCATCTATACCATGTTAATACTTAAAAGTTTTCCTAACATCACCTCTGCTTCTCTCAGGATACAGGTACTGGTCATATCCAGAAAAAAATACCACAGTTAAGGTCAATATGGCCTTGTCTTTTATTTCCTAATCTTTGTAGCTTGATCCACACGCAGATACATATCAATACAAAGTGTTTATGGAATGTATCAGACTGGGAAGGGAGGACAAAATCTTCACTACAGTCTGAAAATGAAAGTATCTATAGCACACTTTTAGCCTTTTCCAAAGCTCAAGAGCACACCACTAAATCAAGAAAAAACAATCTATTCACAGTCCTAGATTTAAAACACAAAACAAAGCGATCAGATACTTACAAATAAGTTAAACAAGGAAGCTCTGAAACCTGTTCCTTATCTATGTGCAACTGTGCAAATACACAACAGCTGAATCTTGTTACAGGTAATTAAGGGAAGCCCTTACCTTTCTTTTGTCCACTGGACCCATTTTTAGGATTAAATTATTTTCTACAAACTGATGCCTAAAAAAAAAAAAAAAAAAAAAAAGAGGAAAAGGAAATAACCTATTACTCCAGAAATAATTCTTCCACAGAAGCAGCTTTTATTATTACTATTATTATCAAGCAATTTTCCATGTCACTCCCTACGGTCTCCTTTTCCAGCAAGGAGTCCTGAACAACTTTACTAGGTGAGTTTTGGACTCTTCCTCATTCCAACCCAAAGAGTTTTTTTTCTAAACTCTGATGTGGGGTGGGTGGGGGAAATTACAAATGAGAAGCTCCTCTCAAGAGTGAAGAGAAACACTAATAATTACATGATTTGGAGGTATTTTGCTTAGGTATTGACAGAATATTATCACTAAAAATAAATCACTTATGGCAATGTTAAGAAGGAAGGACCTTTTCTAGTTCTAGGCCTCTGTAGAGGGAAGCCTTTTCTAGTATAGCACCATTTCTGCCTATCCTATAAACATACTTGACACCTTCTAGACCTTGTAAATTTTAGAAACATAACATCAGGTTTTTGCTGCTGTTGCTTTAAAAATAAAAATATAATTGCTAATCGTTTGCTTGAAGGCATTAAGATGGACAAACGAAGTTATTTTTTTCTGGATTCCTTACTACTGTGCAAGTAACAGATGACTCGTCTTCAAAGATCTTACCAAGGATTTCCACCAGCTTGTTTTGCTAGAAGTAACCTCTTTTCATCTTCAGAAAACTGTAAGTCCAGCTCAAAGGAATTGTTGTCAAGATCATGAATGTACTGCTCAATATTTCCTCCTGACGTCTGTGGTGTACTTGTCTCTGGGACAGACAGTGAATGGGAAGAGGCAGAACCAGAAACTTGCATGCAACCAAACTGACTCAGGAGATTGTCATACTAAAGGAGGAAACAAAATGAAGTAAAGGAATTTCTTTGATTAAACAGCTTATTTTGCACTAAACTGCACCTTGTAATTTAAGCATGCTTCTGTTTTTCATCGACAAAAAGACAGCCTGCTCTCTACAGATGAACAAGATTAACTTATCCAGAAAAAGTATGCTTGGTCAAGAGCAAGCCAAGCAGTAATTTTTTCAAACACTAACTTCATCGGGGGGGGGGGGAATCCCAAACCACTGTAACCATCAATTTTATATTATTAATAACTGAGTTTTCATTAAAATATAAGTAGTTTCAATAAAATTCTTAGAATGCAATGATTATGCTTTACTTAAAGTCTCAGGCAGCATCAGAGCTGAAAATAGTAATAGGCGAACATACATTTCCGTAACAGTCTTCATCATCCTCTGACATAGCAGGTAAATACGCTGTAAGTTTTGGGGGGGTCTGAAGATGCAGGTTCTCCCACACAATAGATTCAAAGAAGGGATGAGCCTTAAGAGGTCCATATCCTCCCATTTCTTCGCAACCTAATCTGTTGGTGGCGTCTAGAACCTGAGCAAATTACACTTAAGTTAAAATAATGACAAGGAAGGGGCGAGCACCATTTACATTTGCACAGCAGCGTGCAAAAACTTAAAACCAGTTGGTCATAAACATACATCACTAGAATATGAGGAGACTGCTTACAGTACAAGAAGTTATTTTTCAGTATGCCTTGTAGTAACATTTTGTATTAGACCAGTTCACAGATCTAAAGAAAGGAGCACCTCTTTGAGTCCACAGAATTTTTGGGCTTTGTTTCTTCATAAAGTCCTGATGGGGCACAGCTCATTTAAGCATAGCCCAGCACCACATTCCCGTGATGCAAGCAGCTATGGGAGCTATGGTTGATGCCAAACACCAGCCTCTCAAGCACTCTGAAACTGCACGTTTCTCAGCATGTTGACACAACCTGGACCTTATCCTGTAGCATGCACGGTCTCAGTTATAAAGCTGGCCTGAAGAGAGGAACATGCTGCTAGATCCTTTACAATGGTTGCACTGATTATCATCCAGAGACGTAAGAGTTTCCTCCTGCACCATGCCAATACACTAGACTACTGAACTTCAAAAAGCTTATACCACCCAAAATGTTCTCTGCATATTCATTTCAGCGTTATGGTTATATCTCACTAACGAGATAGAACTATTTTTTTATTCCTACCTGTCAAATACCTGTCAAATGCAGAGTAATTCTTTGGCTCATACTACTGAGACATGCATTAAGTGCAAGGAAAGTGCCTAATAAATTGCAAGGTAAGTAGGTGTACATTGTAATGAATATATCTCCCTGTAATGTACAGAAAATTCATTATACAACTCAACAATTAACCTGAGTACTATCTAAGTATTTGAATTTTAACTTCTGTGTGTTATTTAGGTATTTAGAACCATTTACTTGCATTTCACTGAGAGGCATTCCTTATCCACGCTTTAGAACTCAGATTCAAAATAATTAAGTACTGTTTACCAACGGATGCCGATTTCCAGACACTCACCTATGCACTCAACAATGCCCACACTCGTTCTTATTACAGGGTTTGCAACAGAGTGCATAAAACTTTAGGAAAAAAGAACTACATAAGCTGATTACATTCCAATGTAAACAAATCATTTAACAGCAGCAAATATTTACCAATAGCTTTTCAACAAGGTCTTTTGCCTTGGGAAAAAATTTTTCTGGAAAGTCATATTCCAACTTTATTATCTTCTGGAATATAAGATACTCATTTCTGCGAAAGAGAAAAATATTAGTTCTTGTTATTAGTTCTCCATGTTTCTTTCACCTTAACAGTGCATAACCTGGACAAATATTAAACAGGAGATCTACAGCTTAAGTCACATTCCCACAAATCTGTCTAGGGTAAAGGAGTACAGTCTTCCAAGCACCTATGATCCTGTAAACACCAGATACTTGAATAATAACAAGAAAAGTTCAAAGGGCTCAATGCAGAGGTGCTCCATACCTTCTTCATGTAGACATAGTTACCTTTATGGTATAAATTACATGGAAACACTAGGATAAACTAAGGAATTTCTCTCAGGAACTCTAGTTACAGCTGTATAAACATCTTCATGACATCAGAAAGGGCAAATAAAAGCAGGCATGACATTAACACCCACACTGCCCTGGGAGAAGTTGTACTTCAGAACAGGTAGCAAGGTAAAAACCAAACCCAAGTCAATGTATTTATGATCCACATGTAAAGAAATAGTTTAAATCTCTTACCCAGCTCTAAATGGAGGCAATCCAGCTACAAGCTGATATATTATACATCCCAGAGCCCAGAGGTCAGAGCTTCAAATGAGAGGAAAAAACACAGATTATGCTTTCCTACAGGAAGTCTTTAAACTACAATTAAAAAAAAATTCTTCCGCTTCTGCTGGTTAGAGCATGGCAAAAGCACATGAGACAAACTGCCGTCATCTCCACGCTGCTTTCACTTCATCCCTTGACAGAGGAGTAGACTAGCAACAAAAGTCTAAAAGCAAGTATACTGTAACCATCCCACAACAACTGTCTACAAGCACCGCTACAAAAACACTGAGTGCTTAGTCAAAATACTCAATAGGTATGTAATGAGACTGAAAAGAATACTTATTATCCACTGTGACAATTCAAACATGCATCCAACAGTGCAATATATGCTCCTTCAGGACTGAAATCCTTTCTTCAAAATGCTGGGGGGTTGGAGTGTCATATTAAAACTTTTTAATGTAAAGCTTTTCTTAATATACAAAAAGGCAGGCTATATGGTACATGGGTGAGGGAAGGACTCACGTTTTTGTGTGTTGGTCTGAAAGAGTATTTTTAACATTTTACCTTAAGGAAAACCATGCATAGATTGGTTTAAAGCTTAGAAACAGAAGAATAAAATGCTAATAAAGACTCAAACCTTCTCAAATTAAGAGTCTTCTGTAAAGATGAAGCATTATGTAACTTTTTTAAGGAGATGATAGCCTGATGAAGTCTTTTCATCACCCAAAACATCCTTACTAGAAGCCAAAGTGGAAAGTCTGATCGTATTTCTATCATTTCAAGAAACGGTAGCACAAATCGTTATAGTTACTCATATAAGAGATCTTTTCCCCTGTGGTTTGTCACTGATTGCTATGATTATTCTTCCATCATTGTAATAAAATAAATATACAACAGTCTGTAAGTTACCATCATGAACAAGTTTAAATAAGAAATTCCTTACAGGTATCATGCATACGAGGCACAAAGATGAACTTTAAACCACTGCAACTCCCAAGCAGAGTTTAGCAGAGATAACTGCTAGCTGATCTAAATACAAGTCAAAGCAAGCTGTAGCCTTTTCCCTAACTGACAGAATCTAACATTCTGTTGCTTTTTCAGCAAGGATTACCATCTTAGAGCAAGCTTATATAAAACACAATTAAACCAGGTATAGTATTTGGATCACAGAAGAAGTTTTTCTGATTTATTTATGGGTAAGAGAAAACTGCACATTACACACCACCGTCTCCTGACGGCACCTGATCCTGTCTGTAACTCCAGAAGGGAGATGAACTGAGGAAACCTGCACTCGGACAAGCAGCAATACTTGTGCAGAAAAAAATATTTCAAACTCTTAACAAAAATTTATATTGAGCACCTTGTTTCTTTGAAATACTCAGTTTGCTTAATGTATCCCTTCCCCATTTGACAGTATCCTGGCAGTCAGTGAAGCTCTGAAATACAATAGTCCTCACCTTTTGCAAGCAGATTTCTCTGTCAGCAGTTCTGGAGAAACATACTGTGCTGTCCCTACAAATGAGTTTGCCCGTGCTGGTAAGAAAATGGAAAGAAATAAGCCAACACATACTTACAGAGAAGCCAACCTCCCTCTTTCCCACCCAATTAAAACAAAAGAAACCCCACCAAACAAAACGAACCAAACAAAACCCCACAACAACTAATCAAACCACAAAAGTAAGGCAATCTATTGCAAGTTATGTAATACTACAAAGAACTCACAGGTATTTCATTTCTCTACCCACTCACAAAATGGAAGAGCCAAATCAATCTCAGTGATAGAGATCTTGAACTATTTAGTTCAAGAAGCTAGGCATTTGGGCACTTCACTACGTATAAAATCTATCAATACAACCTTACTCAATTAAAGTAAAAATGAAGCTCATCAAATTCAGTTCAGTCTGGTGCTTTTTACCAGGCACTGTATGCAGCATCATTGATTCACAGGTTAATACTAAGCAACTAGTGACACGAGAATTCTATAACCTTCACATCTGAGCAACTCTGATAATCAGCCACTGAGCTTAAATACATAAGCAAAGAACTGTTTCAGCTAAGCCACAGTACCTGCTTGTGCGCTTGTCTTGCAAATGAAAAGCAATTTGAAGTAGTTCAACTTCCCACTATATTTGGTGATCTAGCTGGCTATACCACTACACCAAATACTACCTCTTCTGACATAATCTAAGCAGTGACAGTCAAAACTGTTTCAAGATCTCTCAGTAATTTTGTTATGTAAGAGGTAATGGTATTTGAGGGTTACAATCTGGTACATATGTACACTTTCAAAGTAACACTTGCTATACCTGTCCATGTCACACTATGAAGTAAATAATGGCATACCTTGTCTGCTATCTGCAGATAATACTTTTGCTGTTCCAAAGTCTGTTATTTGAATGTGCATATCTTCATTTAGCAAGATGTTCTCCGGCTTGAGGTCCCTGAAAAAGGCAAATTCTTATATTTAAAGAGCACACACATTAAAGTTGCAAATCTGTGCAGTGACTTATGTACATAATGCTACCATAAACGATGCAGGTATTCTATAAATACTGTTGTGTCAACTTTCACCTGACTTGGAGCTGTCGACATGCAAACTGCTGACAGATTGCGAAAAGCCCATTCACTAAGGTGGGTTTTGTTTTTTGGGGTTTTTTTGAGAAAGACTTGAAGCTCTTTCATAATACAGGATCTCCAGTATAGGCTTAGCAATACTGACAATCATGCTATAGCAATTTTATTAGCATTCTCCAGCCTAACACGTGGGCTACAGAATCAGTGAAACTGGGAATTCTGGAACCTTTTTTAACCCTGAAAAAAAAAATTCTATGCTTTTGGTATTCTCCACATCCAGCCCCCTTAGCTTTTATTCCAAATTATTTCACAGGAAAGTATTAGGAAAATACTTTGTCCTTTTAAATGTAACTGAAAGAAGTAATACTACTATCAGAATTATAATTTGCCATCTTTTTGCCAATTAGCATCTGCTGTTCCCTTAACAACTCCTTGGGATCCTACAGATGCAAAAGAATTCTTACCCAAAAAGAAGTTCTGCAGTTCAAATTTCTCACATTTACAGCTTTAAGAAGTTTAACAAACACGAATTACAAAGCACACTTATCCAAACAATGTAATTACATCAAGAACAACTGCAAAGGTTGCCCAGTTACTGCTTCAGCTTTGTGGAAATTGCTCACTGACATACATTCATTTTACTTTTCTTGATGACACACTGCACACTGACTCACACCAGCAGAATTCTAGTTACTTCTGGTACATAACACCCCAGAAAGAAGAAACGTATTTAACAAAAAGTCATCTTCTGCTTTACACCAACTGATCAATCTTGAAGAAGACAAACTTCTGGTAATGTTAATTCTTACTTTTTCCCCACTAGAATAGTTGGTCAAGTAACAGAGATTATCTCTCCTCTGAAAGTTGTCTGTGTTTAGGTCCCAATGTTACCAACAGTGCTAATGTTAACGAAATGCTATTATTCTCTCATTAACTTTCCACCAAATCTGTATTTGCTTTAGACTTCATAAAGAACACTTCCAGAAAACACACCTTGTGCATTATCAAACGCACACTGGTTTCAGCTTTGTGATTACCTGTGAATTATTCCTTTCCCATGCAAATACTCCAGAGCTGATACAATTTCAGCAGTATAGAACCTGGTGCAGGTCTCGTCAAATGAGCCAATTTTGCGTATATACTTTAGCAGCTCTCCATTTTTGGCATAGCTAAGCCCAAAATCTGAATGTGAGTTAGTTAAGGTCTATCAATAAACCATCCAAAATAAAAAAGTCTTCACACCTCATTTCAGAGACAAGAACAATACTAAACATATACAATCAATGGGAAAAGAATTGAAGTCAGTTCATTTGAAATTTTAAATGGCAGCAACTCAAAACAATTTCCTGAATATATTAACAACCTAGGACCCATGTCCCAGGTTCTTATCATGGCAAAGACTACTGTGTAAATGGTAAATTCTGTAGTTTTCCAGCCAGTGACCTAATAATTCATTTAAACTGTGTATATAATTGCCCTTAAAGAGAGCTATTTACAGTCATAACAAACATTCAACCCAAGTTTAAAACTGCCCCATCATCTGTAAAGTTCCAGAGCTTTTAAAGTTTGCATTACAAAAGACAGCGCAGGTTCTGTTAGTGCACGGATATGTGTATGCACAGATACAGGGCCTATTAAAACTGATAGCAGCCTCTGTGAAAAACACGAATTACTGACCACAGCAACAGACTCGAATAAAACAATAAAAAGCGTAGACATCTCCCCTGGCCTGCAAGTCGCTGACTCTGCTCTTTGAGGGGGCACACTCCACCATTTGGCTTAACTTCTATTAAAAGCACGACTGCAAAACTGGTATCATAAACATGAGGATAATTTAAAGACCTGGAGTTATTTTCATAATTTCAAAGAAACCCAAAATGGAGATTGTTTCTGTTAAGAAAGCATCACAGCAAGTTTGAAAATCCAAAGGATACACAGCTTTTCATCGTCCTGAAAGGTGAAGTAGAGTTTCACAAAAAAAGGGTGATCCAGGCGGGACATTACATCTCTCTCCCGTGTCACATATGGCACCTTGTTTTCTTTTATGATATGACGTTTCTCTAGAATTTTAACTTAATGAAAAGAAGACAGAGTGCAGTCAGGAGCTGCAGCCCCATAGAGCCACCCAAGTCATCCACGTGGCTTGGCTGATTGATTCTTTTTGTTAGATAAAACGATCATAAACCCACTCATTCTGTCCTTTGAACAGGTGTCTTTTAACAGCACTACTTTGCTACTGTATTTGCAAACAGTTTATGTTGAAGGAGACAATACTTACTGGCATATTCCCTAGAACTTGACAATTCTCGAGCCAAGACAACCTGTTGCCAGAGGAAAGAAAATTATTGTAACCATTCATTAAAGACATACACTAATGTGGATTTTGATCTGTCAGTAGGTATTTAGGACATTGATTGTCCAAAATAAGCTATCACAACTGCAAGCAGCAAAATATTTAAGCATATTTCATATTATGCTGGCTTCAGCAAGACACCTGCAGACATTCAGTTTGGCACAACGACTTTCTTTTTTCTAGACGACTTGCACATCTAGCTGGGTAAACAGATTTGCTCTTCTTCCCCACCCCCCCCACCCCCCCCCCCAGAAGAATTGTGAAGACTGTAGCATAAGCCACAGTAAATTGCCAAAGCTCCTTAAAGGGGGAAAAAAGCAACTGCACTGAAGCATATTTATAAAAATCTAGCTGTCACAGTACTTTTCCTTAACATAAGTGGCAAATATTGAGAGATTGAATTTTACCTAAAAGTTCAAAAGTAGGAAATGAGACAGAGCTTTCAACTATTTACAGCTTTCTAGGAAAATGTTTTAAAGCAAGGGAAGGAAGATTTCCAATTAGTAGAAGCAAGGAATAAAGTTTCAGGGAAGCAGATCATTTTTAAAGAGAAAAGCTTTTTGAGGAACATGTATTAAAGCTCATCTTCAAAAAAGATATTTGGCACTTCTTATAAAAAAGTAAAGTTACCGTTGAAAAAGATCCTTCACCCAGAATTTTCCCAAATTTGAAGTCATCAGGTCGTTTCTTTCGAGGCTGTGGAGGCTGCTGTCCCGTATGTTGCTGCAAGGAATTTGAACTGGATCTCGATTCAGCTGCAGTGCCCTCCATCTTAGAACCCTGTCTGCTGCCACAGGTGGAAATGACAGATGGAGTGCTGGAATCTGCTTGGTTCCTCACCATTGATGGGGATGAACAGGAGCATAACACCACACTAGACTGGATTGGAACAGCATCATACTGAAAAGAGAAATTAAACTGTTGTTCCTATACCTTCAAATAAATACTGCACGGAGTTGCATTATTTCCATACGAGCATCATGTGAAGTCCTATTTGAAAGGGTTATCATTAGAATGTATTTAGGAGGGAATGATAGCATTTATTTCAGGAATGGCAGCTCTTAATTTTTTTTACACAACTCTGTTCAGGTCATGCTGTGCACATACATACATACAGCCATAAGACAAATATCTGAAGACTTTAATTCAAGAACGCCTTTTTCCCCAAGCTCAAAAAAAATGCCTCCTACCACCAAAGAATTGAGTTTCACTGTATATTCTCCTACAAATAACATCTTTAAACTTTATTTCCTGCTTATAGGCAGAGCCATATATACAATCTTAGTAAGTAGTAGTTTTTCTGAAAGCAAAAAAATTGTATCCTTAAGCAATGAACACCCGCATTCACAAGTAACATCAGTTTAGAGATCCCAGTTACAGGGAACAGTAAATAAATAAGTAAAGCATCAGAACTTTAATGGAGGCAGAGGATACTTTACTCCATTTTTACTTGGAATCTCACTTTCTCCAATACTATTTCTCTAATACAAACTGGGGAAAGACAGGAAGAGAACAACAGACAAGAGGCAGATCAGCTGCACTGTTCAATAACCAGCAATATCCAGTAATTTTTTTGAAGAATGCTCTGGTCCATGGCCTTTTAAAACAAGGGAGGTTGCACTATGTAAATTATAAGTAGGGTCACATAAAGACATCCCAACTCCAAAACAAAGAACCAGAAGTGCAGCCCAGAAAACAGCAAGCACAAAGGGAAAGTTAAGAACAAGGACAGAGGCAGATGTAATAGATTTGAGGTATCAGTTACCTAAGAAATGACAGAACTGTGCAACTATGTTTGTATGTTGTATATAACACCGTATGTTGCACCTGAACATTTACAGAGAAGCTCACTCCTACACCTCTCTTTCCACACTCCCCGTTCTTGTTTTAGTAGCATATGTCCTATATTTACTTTCTCAGTTTTACTTTCAAAGACCCCAAGAAACACATCTGCAGAGACTATACATGTTTCTGCATTACGTCTTCACGTATGCAAGAGTACAGGCTAGCTCATCCAGTCTAACCTTACAGAGCCACTCTCCTGCAAAACTCAGACTGAAGAGTCTGACTCTGACAGATCCAGACTTTTTTAGCGAGACACGAAGTCAATCACTGAAGAATTTTAAAATGTTCCAAACTGTGTCTGCAGCTCCCAGAAGCCTGAGGATGCTCCTCCCTGCAACTACCAATACTGCTCGGCTGGCACGCCAGCCAAAGCACAGGTCCTCACAGTCACAACAGACGTACCTATTGTGCATCATGGATCACCGCTGGCCACCCCCATAACCACTGATGTAATCTTTATATGCCTGCTTTTTAAAACTAGCTTCTAACACCACCTACTTCCCCAGGTACTTAAGGGTACTGTTTCTAATTTGCATCCATATAGAAATTGTTTCTTTCTTAGTGCAACATACTGTGAGTTTGAAAACCTAGTAAGAAAGAGAATAACAGATCTGCTGAAGTAGAATTATAGGATCAACAGACACATAAGAACCTTCATTAACTTAATTTCACTCAGTCACTAGAAAGAGGCGTCCTTTTCCTTTACATGCCATGTGAAACAAGTCCTTATATTGTTCTTTTCCCCTCTTGCCTGCAAACAGTAGAAATAAACCTTAAGAGAACTTGAATCAACGCGAGACGCCCACTAGACAGCACTACATTTTTCATTTTATACTTTTCTCGCCCCCCTTTGCATGAAAGGCCAGTCACAGGCAAAGCTCCCGCTATCTAAAAGGAAAGCTCCAGCTATCTAAAAGGAGCTACTAGCTTTGGAATATTTTTTGTAATTCAGCACTTTGACATTAGCCCTACCACTACAACTTTTCATGTATCTAAGCACACAGTAAGCGAACAAATATCACACCGCTCTAAAGCAAGTACAGCCACAACAACTGCATCGCTACTAGCTTTTTCCCACTGCAAAATCTGCAATGCTGTTTTGCTGATGTAGCGCTACCAACATCAACAGCAGCAAAAAATACTTGTAGAGACTGGGCCTTCTGAAGCTTCCAGCGTCTTCTGTCCTAACTGACATGATACTGAACTCTGAAGACGACTGAGTATCTTTGCTACTACTGAAACTCTACTAGCAAGATCACATTTCTGTTACAAAGTCAGCATGACCAGGGTCCTAACCTATCGCTCATCTGACAGCACTGTGTCTAACTGTCATTACTGAGTCTAACTGCATTAAGACATAGGGCAGACATGGTGAGAAAAGCTCTTCCATCCACTTACCTACAAGGCAAATATTTTTTGGAAGCAGATCTTGCTAACTGCAGGTATTATTTACACAAAGCAACACGAGGGCTACACCTCAACTGGTACATTTGTTTTGATTATAAACAATATTGATGAGACCCTATGAACTAGAACATTAGCATAAGCTTCTCACAAATGTTTTTAATGGAAAACTGGATTACAGGTCTACTCAATGAAATTCTTCGATGTCAAGCATTTGACTTGGCATTACAGGATGTCTGAAATATGGAATACTGTTTAAGAAAGTGAATATAGGACATATTCTGAGCAACACTGGTTACATTCTTAAACAACGTTAATTAACAGTATCCCCAAACAAGGATCTCTTCAGTTCACACCTGGACTGACTCTCAAATCAAGAAGATTGAAAGAACAGTAACTGCATAAATTTAAAGACTGAGGGGAAAAAAAAAACCACCACCAAACATCAAACTCAAACGCCCATATCATTTGACAAAAAATTCATCTCTTACCTAAAGCAATGTACAGACAAACAGTGAGGCCTTACTTTTGTTTCTACCAAAACATTACTGCAAATTAAAATATGGTTCAAGAACTTAGGCACAATGGTGGGAAACAAGTGGACAAGGACTTAAACTGGTCCTCACCTGGATATACAGAACTAGAAAGCATCGCCTAGGAGAAGCGAAGTCGCATTGCCACTAGTACTGTGCAAAGATCAAGTAGAAAACCAGACAAACCAGTTTCAGGAGAAAAATTAAGACACTGAACTCCTGTAAAAACCATCTAATCCTCTGGCTAGAGTTAGCTTCTGAAATCTGTATTTATTAAATAATCCAACTGGTTTGGCCCTGGAGTGTCAGGAAATACAGAGCTCTAAAAATTAGGATCACCTGCAATTCAAGCCCTACTGCATGTACGGATCACAGAGTGGTGAATGTCATAATTGTTAGACTGAATTATGGCAAAAAGCTCGCAGACTATCAGGAAGATACAAACAGCAAAGTCTGCTTAAAGAAGTATAACATTCAGAAAGCAACACAGCTGTACTCTAGGCTATCTATGACTTAACCTTTTCACTTGCAAATGGAATTTGAGAGGCTTTCAAAACAGGTACTATGTAATACCGTATGATACCCTCGCCACTGTCACAATATCAAACCACAGCTTCTATGTCCCTGACAAACATAGCCTTTTGATACAGAAACGGGAAGATTACGCCAAAATCTGTGCGTTTAAGATTCAATGTCCAACTTAATACATTTGCCTTCAAGTAAAAATATGGAATCCATCTATTTATCTGTGCAATTAAGGAAGAATAAAGGCCTTTATTTCACACAGAAAGTAGGTAATTGTTTTCACTGCAAAGGTGTTTCATAGTTCTAGAGATAAAGCTACTACTTGCCAATACTGAGATTCTGCTGAAGGCACTTTAAGTTAGAAAGGCTTGGCCTGAGAGGTTTTGTAAAGTATTTTGATACTGTCACACAAGCCACAAATTCTGAAACTAAATTTATTTTGTGCTGCTTATAATTTAAATATTGACAACCTGCGGTCTCCTAAGGATTTATCTGCAAAATTCAAAGGATAAAAATTAACAGCTAGGCAGTCGTATTTAATATATTCTTTTCGTGACACAATGGTGTTTCAGAGAGGTGACAAAAATGCAGCAACTGCATCTGGCACACACCTTGTATCTGAAAAAAAGCGTAAGAAGGGGCAATTAATAGATATTATGCTTGTCTTTCCCATGGCCTCCTCCCCCCTCATATGCCACAATGAAAACGTTGACCTTCTCCAGGTTCTCCAACATGTATTCGTGACAGTCTCCACTTCAAAGGCTAGAGTGCAACACATCCTGGAAGGTCCAGCATATTTCAAAAGAAAAAAGCAACTCATCAGGTCAGATACTAGGATGAGCCTAAATATATGTCCTCAAACTATTCCTCACAGTGCCTAAAAAGAGAATGCAGGCAAAACCAGGGTAGTTCAGCTACAAGAAATGTTAAGATACGAAGAAACACCGATTCAGAATAACAACACAGGAAGCATAGGTGGCACTTCCACCTGTACACCAATCCCATGCAAGAGTGCTTTGCAGGAAGCATCATGATTATGATGTGATCCCTATCAATACTCAGATTTTCATAAACTCTGCTACACCAGAGTGACTGCCATGAATGAAGACAATCCAGAATATCAATAGATGGTGTGCTTTCAGAAACTGCAGTAAACATCAGTTCTCATACTTTATATGGTCTTGTCTATTTATGCTCTGGACTTCTGTCTAAAAATGGACTTTCAGACTTTCTAAGTAACCAACTGCATCCTGTTTCTAATAACCAATAGCACATATGTGTGTGTGTATAGAGAGAAACAACATACTGAATAATTCATGAAAGTCCACTTGGAAATGGAAATGTCAGTTTCCATTTATTTACACTTAGAAGCTTGACAGATAATTTAAAGTGTTAATACACCTATTTGTCAAGATTATTATTACCTTTAAGAAATTAAAACATTTGCCTAAAGAGAAAATCCATTCACATGGGTTAAAAAGTGTCACTGGATGCTGTCACCGCCTAACATTACAACATAAAATCATGCCTGTAACGGACAGGACAAAATACAGACTAAAGCAAGTGTCAAGAGTACTTCTGAATGCACTACACAAGTAGTAAACTGTTCACACACCTAGCAGTTAACTTAAACACTCATAATACATACAGCCATATAAAAAAAAGCAACCAAAAACCAACCTCATAAGACCAAGCCTCAATGTAATTGGGAAATATTTGAAACCACGTACTCTGTATGCACTTTCAGCTTGACGAAGCTCACTTATCTTCCCCAGTCAAGGAGTACCACTAGACTGGAACAGGAGGAAAAACAGACCTAGAAGTATGCTTTCAGATTCTGAAATCTGAGGAAAAGGATGGAAGGGATTTAGAGAACTCACTCAGCATTCATTTATTGAAAAGAAGCAATATATTAAATATATAGAGAGAGAGTAACCAAATACTAAGTTGGCAAATACCTAGTCTTCTCTGGGATGGAAACATTAAGTCATACTTCAATGACTTATCTCTGTGCAGCGAAGAGCGCCAAAGGTACCATAAAAAAGACCCTAGTAAAACAGAATCTGAGCAAAAAGGGTGATCTCAAGGCATTTTTAAAAAATCTGGTTTTAGGTACAACACAAAGCAGTGAACAAGCTGATTAATCTTCAACATATCACAAGAAGTAAAACTTATATTGAAATTATGGAACTTGTTCCGCTTTTGAGGCAGGTAATTCAAATGTCTAACAGAAAAATCTTAACTAACAAAACCAACAGGCATCTCTAAGAACAAACACTCCTCTCCAAAGAACCAAGTGAGGTAGGTTACAAAGATGCTGAAGATAGTTTCCTGGGACAACAGGATGTTCTTTTCGACAGAGAAGTCCTTTGAAGATCACAGTAAACCATTTTCTTCAAACTGCTGTAAACAAACCCTAGTCTCCAAGTATCAGTTATTTGTAGATGTTTTAAAAAAATAAATTATGAATGTAAAACATTAATCTTCTGTAGCACAGTCATTTATGTTTCTGTTGTGTAGAGCTGCCCCAGCACTCTTTCAAACCTCATCATCAAGTGGTAGCCAAAGATTCCTGTAGACAACTTAAGATCTAGCTCATAACCCAGCAAACTGCCCATCAACTCCACATCTTGAAGAAACTGACCATTACAGTCAGCAAAAGAGCCTGAAACCAAACAATTTGTCAAAATCTATCCTTTGATCCAGGTTCATAAATACTTAATGATTACTACGTTTAAAAGAGCAGACTGACATCTAGTAGTTCAATTACAAAAGCTATTTTAACACAACTTTGTTTTGCAGAAGAATCTGAAGTCACACATTTATCTGGAGTGATTTTTTTTTTATCTCAGAAGCTGCCACATGAAAAAAATCTGTTGCTCAACAGACCATTTTATGAACCAAGCGTGCAAATTTCAAAAGCGCTCAGCTGTACGAAAGGAGGACTTTTGCTGTTTAAATAGACTGCCATGCAGCTGATTAAAGAAGCCTAGGCTCTGACCCACCAGAAAAAACTATGCTCGCCTTCAGGCATCATTTGAAACCTCTCAAATGCTGAAAGGTTTTGCATTCACTGTGAGGCAAACAAAAGAAAACAACCACCCCCTTTAATTATTTTGATAGAAATAACCGTCATTTGTCATTTAAAAGAATAGACAACTTCTTTGAAAGTTATGTCCTGGTAATACATTTAACATTTAAGGTTGTATTAGTGGAAGGAGAAAGCGTGAAGCAGACAGTTCTTCAAAGATACTATTGTATCTAAACTGGCTGGGACCTGTGCAATAGCAGGAAACAGAAGCATGAAAATATTTCAAGTCGATGCAGCCTGCTTGATCTACTAACAGCCCTAATAAGATTTAAAGGAAAAAACCAACACAGTAATATGAAGCTAATATTGAAAATACTTGTAATAAATCATCATAAGATACAGTTACTATTTCAGAGGAAATATACGTAAAGCCCTGGCTAAGCCTCACATACTGCCATGCTCTAATAATCTATACAAACCTTTTCTTTGTATTACCTTGAAGCACAAGTAGGTTGTTAAAACAGACTCTAGTACCTACTTGGCAGTTGTTTGCCTCATATTTGAAATCAATTTTGGAACATACTAGTCCTATGTTCAAAATATAATCAAAAATATTAACTTTGAAGAAGAATCAAAATTAATTGATTTTTCTTCTTAAGCTTTCTGGACATCCATCCTCACAAAATTCCTGGTATACAAAGAAGTGTTTTAAAGTTTGGGAAGAGACATTACATTGTTCATATGATCTCAAAACACCAGAAACAAAGCTCAGCTCTGACACTACCTCCTTCACAGCTGAACTGATCACCTTACTTCTTGCAGTAAATCAGTAACACGGTTTATCTGTGAGTAACAGGGAAATCAGATTTGAGTTGTTTGTATTTTTTCTGATACAATAGGCTCAAGGATTTGGAAGAACAGAGAACACCTCTGTG
Organism: Pezoporus flaviventris; assembly: GCF_033815535.1. Lineage (NCBI taxonomy): Eukaryota > Metazoa > Chordata > Aves > Psittaciformes > Psittacidae > Pezoporus > Pezoporus flaviventris. The sequence goes on along the minus strand of NW_026892626.1, from coordinate 19,548,567 downwards.
TTGTTAAACTGTTTGGACTCTTCACTTAGGGAATACAGGTATTTTATCCACAAGACTGATTTTGTACCTAGAGAAATAAATTTCTCACGCACAGAGCAGTGTTGATCCAAAATTTCAGTTAACACAAATACCTTTTTCTAAATTAACAAACTCACACTTGTGGTGGTATTTTCTGTCACTCACTTCCAGGATTCTAATTCCAAATTCATGCAGGAGTTAAAGCTAATTAAAGGTTTCCTAAGAACCTGCGTATCAGCCAGTGTTCTCTAACCTCCTCTGCTGCAAACCGAAGCGCTCAAGTTCCAAGCACCTTCAGAGGCAGACTATGCAAGGCCTCCTTCCATCAGCCCCCCACCCCCACAAACACTCCCCGAGCCTCAAAACAGATCAGAAACAGGAAACCACAAAAATCTCTAAGAACCTAAAGGCAGCCTGTAGCCCAAACAGCTGTATGTAAACAAGCCATTGAGAATTCATTTCACAAAACAGATCTAGGCCAGCTCACCAGAAAATAAAAGCCACACATTGCAATCACAATATAACAGGTCACATTCTACACCATCAAGTTATCTCACGAAGCGCACCAATACTAAGAAGTGTTGCACAGAATGGATGGGAGCTCACGTTAACAAACACAAAAGGACTTCCTATACTAACTCTTGTTGGCAATTCTAGAAAACAAGAGAACTGCTTTGGGTGAACAGCAGAAAAGCAGCCACGCAGGTGGCAGTAGATGGGGTGTACAAAGGTGGGACAGCACAGGCAAGACCTGTACATTGAATTCCTGTAGGATTACTAAAGAACTGAACGTAGTTTTAATACTTTCTTTTCAGGAAAACGTGCTAAAGAAGTTAATCCATGCAATTTTTCACTATAAAGAATTATAGAGCATTTGCCAGGTGACATATTTACAGCTTATCTTTCAAGCCAGAAAGCTAGTCTCAACTTCAGTCTGTAGTCACAAAACAAGCCAGCTGTTTTCCACAGCACGGTTGAGTAGAATCCATCAGGTGTGAAAAATAAGGTTCTAGAGCAAAGAGCGAACTTTGTGAGCGGCGTGTTCAGCCCTTTCAGACACTTCAGTTAGGCCTTACTAACTTTCTACAAGCTTAGCTGCAAATAAGATGTCAGAAAGGGAAGTGGGGTGGGAGAAAAATCAGCTCCTTCCCCTTTTGCTTCTGTATTACATACACATAATCTCACTTAGCCACCTGCAAAAAAAGGTTTCCCACTTGAAATACCAGAAACAGTAATTCCTTGGTTTCATACCAGTTCTTCAGGAAGCTCCACTAGGAGGAACTCAAGGATTTTCTCTCTCAAACACAGTGTTTTCTGAAGTGAATTTTTTTCTTTCTATACTAAAAAGTTATTTCTTGCTTGCATATTTCCTGATGCAATAAATGTGCTAGTTCTACAGCAATCCACACAGCTTTTCTAGCAAAACCAAACCCAAACAAGTTTACGGTTAAAAACCAGAAATTACTAAAATATTTCACATCCTCAGAGATCAAACCTGTTTTTACTACTTTGCCAGTGTATTACTTTTCTCATTCTAACCAAGTGATTATGTCCCTGGTTTCATGCTTTCTGCACCAGAATTCCTGCAAGTACTTCAGTAGTCAGCATCCCTTTTTGAAATGTTTCCTGCAATGCTGCCTTCCAACTGATCTACTTTAGGGAAGTGAAATGAGCCCAGGTCTGCAGGGTGCCCCACAATGTCCAGATACAGCAATCTACTTGCAGAGTTTCAAGAGCTATATGAAACAGACGTTACTTGTAGCACCGGAAGTAACAGCAATAACCCAAAGAATAACTTGGCGAAAAAAAAACCCACCCTAACCCCACTGCAGATTCATTGTATAGTTGAACATCACTGTTCTCTCCAGATTATTCTCTGGATTATCTCCTTTCCACTAGCTACCAGCACTTCCTATGTTAGAAACATGAATGCATATAAAATTGCTCTTCTTAAACTGATACCATTTCTTCACCTTTGAGCACCTTCTCAGCACCTGGGGTTTTTTACTATTTTCTATTCCTGCAGCCTGCTTTGGCTAGAGATTCACAGAAATCTTATCCCACGAGTGGCAAGACTAGTCACAGCCTTATGCCAAAAACCCAAGAGAAGAGAGTATTAGGTAGACAGACATGTAGGGAACACCTCTCAAGCCTGTCTGAAAGTTTTATACCTACAAATAACTACAAGCAGAACCCTTACCATAGCCCCATCTAACTCCTAGCATAGATGCAGAACACAGTTCTTTGAAAAGTGCAGTTTCTACTAGTTCCACAGAGGAAAAAAAGAAGCTAGCAGTTTTGTTCAGACATATTCACAACTATACTGTCATCTTTATCAAGACAGAAACACTGGTGAAATCTAATAATCACAAGAGCAGCTAAACCTTCTAGCGAAGGTGTTGCTGAAAATGCCCATCCACATGAGACACAACATGCATATAAGGAAGCCACTAACAGTAAATACCTGAGACCACACTGACACCTGCAAATAAAGCAGCACTAAAGTTGTTCCCTTTTTAAAAGTACAATTTTTTCCCTTTGGACCACGCCTTCAGAAAACAGCAGAATGTTTCAGGAACTGTCCCCACATATACAAACACAAAAAAAATTAACTGTTTTGGCAGAGGAATGCAGGAATATTCCTTTCAAAGCTGTGCTCCATATTTTCCCCTCGCCCTGCAGTGTTTTGCATTTATAGTAGAATGATCATAGAACTCACTGATGTCACTAATAATCGCAACACACATGCATTAACAGTAACTTGCTCAGAACATCAGAAATACTGGCTTTCCCGTATTTGATATCATCTCAACTACAAAAAGGTTGGCTGCATCAGTCCATCTCTATGTGCTACTGTCAGTCAGTACACTCACCTGGCCACAGAAATACTAAACAGGATCGAAGAGAGGGAATTCAAAATAAGTTACGCTAATAAAACATTTTAGCTTTAACAAAACCGATTGTCACCTTTGTTCTTTGTTCATTCTCTCTCTGTACATTTCTCTTACGGACAGGGACCTAAGGCATACATAGAAAAGGAAAAGAACTGCAAGTATTTTGGAGAGGCAACAATCGAGGAGAGAAGCACAAAGGGAAGCATACTCCCTGTTTAAAAGAGTCCCAAGTAAACACAAGTCATCCCTGACGCTGAGAAGCAGCCATGTGGAGCTCTAACAAGTGGCAAGATAGGAAAACTAATTCCTTTAACAGTCAAACACTGCTTGATTTCATAATCCTCAATGCACTATTCTGTGTTCTCCCCAGCAGGGCTATTCCACAGAATCGTTCTCATCTTCAGTCAACAAATATGATTCTGTGTAACACCCTGATGAAACAAGCACTGAGCATGAAGAGGAGCACACACTGGAACAGGGCATTCAACACAGCTATGCCAACCTCCAAGGAGAAGAACCTCCTCAGCCAATTCCAACCGACTGAAAAGTTTTAAGTGCTGCACAGTGGAGCTTGACAGCTTACAAGTGACAGCAAGAATACGAGCCCCAAAAGCACATGGATGAGAAACGGATCACTGCGAGTTAGTTACACCGGTATCAATGAAAGTTGGCAGTTATTTTGGTAAAAAAACCACATTCTTTTCATAAGGGAATTCCTACACTAACTGAGCTGTGTAACCTACAACGTAAACTACGATTTACTACTACTATTTACTAAAAAACGATTTACGATTACCAATTCGGTGTATCGGCTACAGCTCCGTCCTGCATTAGTCAGTGCTCACAACGCGTCACTTTTTAGCCTGTCAGACTCGCGTAAACAACCGTGTTCGAAACGGTCCTGTTGCGACCCTCACGATCTTCCTCACGCGTTTGTTTCCACTACGAAGGACCTCGAGTAACGGGGTGGCTCCCCCCGGAAACAACGCCGGCTCTCCGGTGGGAGACGGCCCAGCAAAGCCACGCCAACGCCCGGCACCCGGAACCGAGGACGAAGCTCCGCCAGAGGCCGCGGGCCGGCTGCTGCAGCCTCGTCCCCAGCCCCGCTTCCTCCCGCGGACGGGCCGGGCGCGCTGCTCTCACCTCGGGGCCCTGCAGGCGCCTTGGGCGGAACCGGGGCCCACCCGCGAGGCCCGCGGAGAACCAGGACGCGGGGGAGGGTCGGCTAGAACGAGCACCGGGAGCCGCAGCGCCGAGCCGGGCCCCGCGGCGGGCAGCGCTCGCCCGGCCGCCCCGCTTGTCCGAGCGGTCAGCGAAACCCCGCCGTGGCCCCGCCGCTCGGCAGCGTGCACGGAACGGGCGGCCCCCGCCAAGCGGGCCGGCCCCGGCGCCCATGGCCTACTTCTCCGCCCGGCGCCCCGCGGCCGGCAGCACCCGGCGCGCCGACCCCGAGCCCGCACTCACCAGGGAGCTGCTGGTGCTGGCCATGGGCCCGCCGGCCGGCGCGGCCGCGCTCCCCTCGCGCCTCAGGACCCCGGCGCACGGCCGCCAGAGGCGAGCCAATGGGGCGCCCGCATCCCCCGCCCGTGACGTCACCCACAACAATACCCCGCTCCCCGCTCCCCCCCCCCCGCCCCCGGCGCGGCGGGCAGGACTTCCGCTCGGCGCGGCCGCTCATTGGCGGCGCCACCCGCAACTCACGTGAGCGCCCGGAAAGGACGGTCCCCGCCAGGCTCAGAGCTCCCGGCCCGGCGAGCATGCGCAGTCGCGGCAGTGAAGCTGCGGCCCCGGTGCCCTCGGGCGCGGCGCGGGTGAGGGCGGAAGCGGCCGCGCGGCCTCCCCCGCCACCACCGCGCGCTCACATCCGGGTTCATGCCACGACGCGAGGGCGCGCTGGGAGTGGCGACTTGGTGACGTCACAGAGCGCGGGGGCAGCCGGGGCGGGGGGGCCGCCGGAGCCGCGAGTGCGCTGCCCGCTCCGCTGCCTGCCCGCGCCGCTGCCTGCCCGCGGGTGGGGAGAAAAGCGCGGTCCGTGTGCGCTGAGCAGGAGCTCGCCCGCCCGCCCGCCCTAGCGCGGTGTCGGCGCCAGCCGGTCATTTGCGGGGCGCTGAGCCCTTGCCCCGGGCGCTGCGTTCTGCCGGGGGCGCAGGGGTCGGCCAGGCCGGTGCTGACCACCCCGCGGCCACGGCTGCGCTGGCGGGGCGGGCCTTTGGCGCACAGCGCCCTGCGGCAGCGCGGTCGGGTTTGCCGGGGGTTACTGAGCCGTAGGGGTTTTTGCGCAGGAGGCCGGATCAGGAAGGTCCACCCAGGGCGCTGCCCCGCAGCACAGTCCGCAAGCCAGATTCACGGTCAGCCTGGCTGGGGGCGGAGGGCCGGGGCAGTGTCCTGGAGCTGAGCTGCTTTCCATGGGAAGATTTCTGCTATAGCCAGCCTGAATCAGCTTTCCGGTGCGAGATTCTCATCTTCAGCAGACAAGTAGAGCTGCTGATCAGAATCTAATAATGGGTTGTGAGGGGAGGTGCTTTTAAGTATACCTCTGCTTGTGTTCACACTGCATCCCAGTTCTCTCTCATAGGCAATGTTTTCTTCCCCGAATCCTTTCCAACTGATTTGCATCTTCCTGAAGGTATTATGTCTAGACTTGGATATACTGTTCAACTGCAGCCTCATTTGTTACAAGTAGAATGAAATAAGTACTTGCTACCGTTTCCAAATTACCTGTCTCATTATGAGCTGTAATAGTATTTGTCTGCAATAGCATTTCACTAGTAACTCATTATTTGTATCATGGTTCACTGCAGCTCTCGCATCCTATTTCAGTGTGTTGCTCAAATCCTTCGCAGAACAAATCTTGAACGTGCATACTTTCTATTTCATCGCCAAAATTACTGAATCAGACCAAGGCTGCGTCAGGATAGACTCCTGGAGCACCGCTTGAAAGGCCGTATCAGTCAATGGGGAACTGTTAATGATTAAGACTCTTAATGCCTTTTCAAGCAGTGTAATCATTCATTCATAAATCCAGGTGGTATCATTTAGGCCAAGTGGTGTCCTTACTATTCCTCTAAAATTGTATACAAAATCTCACCAAAGTCAAAGTATGTAGGATCTACTTCTTCGCCATCAGCAGCAGCTAAACTCTCATGTCATTGACAGAAGTGGATGAATCACTTTTTAATCCTCTAGATTGTTAAGAAAAATATTTTTTAGTAACTTCTACCTTTTAAAGGCAGAAGTTTGGCTGCTTGAGTTCGTGTTTTGGGCCCTATTTTGCCTGCATGCAAAGATGACACTGTTTCAGAGTTCTCTAGATTTCTTTTTCTGCATGACTTCTCAGAAGTAACTTTCAGCATTGCAGAGGCTGGTTTGTGATATAAGGAAGAGCTCATTTCCTAGAGGAAATATGTGTTGTCTTGGGTAAGACAGTATTGAGAGGTGAACTGGACCTCCCCCGCACTGCTGAGTGATTGCAGTGGTGGTATTTTTAGTATCTTTGCCATCCCCCTGATGACAGACATTTAATTACCAAGCTGAGGAAAAACATGGTATTAATGTAATGGCTTAGTGTGGAGCACCGAGACCATTCTGGAAAGGCTTGTGGGCTCTCAATGCTGTGTTTCCTGGGCAGGGGCAGTGCAGCAGGCACAGTGCCGGCACGGGCACCGCAGCGAATATGCATTTCTGGATGTAAAAGTATGTCACAAAGAAGTCTTAGCTTAGTGAGCTGTCTACATTGATGCCCCGATTCCTTTCTTTAGTGCTTTATTAGACTTGCCTATGGCTTACAACTTTGCCAGCATTTGGCAGCCCGTGTTGGCAGTATAAAAGACAGCTTATTACTTGCCTTTACACTGTAATGACTGTTACTTCTGCCCTCTGGCACTGCCTATATCAGGCTGCATGTGAATCAGTGTGGCTCAAAAATCCATATTGTGTTGGGCCTGCAGTACCATATAAATATACTACTTCTAGACAAAGACAAATGTGGCATAATACTGGGCTGTGGTATCAGAGTTTGATGCTGTCACAGCAGATTCTGTGCTGCAGTCCAGTATGCACTGAAAATGGGAAGTGTGTTGATTAAATCAATCTGTTCACCAGCCCTAAAGTGATAAGATTGGACACTGGGGGTTGGGATTTTGTCAATTAACTTGGCTCCATGAGCAGCAAGGAAGAAGCAATCCAAGTTGCTGTAGTTTTGTGTTGCAACTTAATCCTTGGCTTGCATGTTGTTAAAAACAAACAACCCCTCTGTGTGTTGATTCCCCTTCCTAGCATTAAAAATAACATCCCCTCCTCCTTTCCAGTTACAATCAGCAGTACATAAATACGCATGTCGTCAAATGGTACGGTTCTTGCTTTAGAACCGATGGTTTAGATCTCTGCACTTGATTAGTGCTTCTGTCCTCAGAACTGCTGTGCCTTGAGCAGGAACAGATCTGCAGATTAGATTAAATTACTGAAGATTAAACAGACTATTTTTAATTTCTGGTGCTTTTACTGGCAAGATGAGTGAACATGTGGATGGCTGTGAAAGAACATATACTCTGCCAAGGGATTCTGGGAGACTCAAGGGACTATGCTTGTCTTGAAAGGCCTGTGGTGACAAAGGCTTCTGCAGCACAGGATTCGTGACTCAAAGAAGCACAGCAATACAGAAAAGATGGAGTGAAAGGGCTGTGGCGCTGGAAATGGTGGAGTTCACACTGGCAGTTGGCAAGATGGTGCTGCTCCGAGTCTAACCAGCATTCCCTGTACTTTGTTTATACAATGATCAAATTTAACAGAAGTAAACTAAAAAGATCAAACTTGTCTCTCTGGACTCTGGAATTACTTTCCTCCTGTCTGCTTACTTAACAAGGGAATGATTTATGGGTTTATTTGGACCTTGACTAATGGCAGTCTCGGGGAAAAAAAGATTGCTTTCACGGGCTCGGCTTCTGCACTTTGGAGCAGGAGTTTGCAGATCAGTGATCTTGTTTCAGCATGCCAAACACCACTACTTGAGCTTTGCTTTGATGCATTAAAAGCCACACTGTGAAGACAAGTCAACAGGTTGAGTGCTGTGTCTTAGTATTTGTGACTTGTTTGCTTCTCTTTCAAAATGAGTTTGTGTCAGTGCTGTGATACCTACACTGTTGAAAAACATGCAGTCTGAGCTTCTCACCCCTCTTGCAATGACTAAACAGCAGAATGTCTGACACATACAGCTGCTGTCACTCATTACTGGGAACACCAATACTTCCATAGCCGTTGGGTGAGCACTAGCAGAGCTATGCTGATGTTCACATGCTAGACACGTGGGATTGCTCACCATGCTGGTCCCCCTTGGTTTTATGAGGTGTAAAACACATTTTCAATCAGGGACCTTCTTGCCCCTCTTTCTGTTGGTGGCGATAGCAGCAGCACTGGCTTAGTGCTTTGGTCTGCAAACAAGGGAGAAGAGTATGTCCCTCTCCTACAATGTTTTCAAACCAACTTTTACTAATATTTACATAGCCAATGTTTTCTAAAGTTCTTCAAAAACTCTTGGACACTAACTTCTGAGAAATCAAAGTTTGCATCAGTTCCTTTATTCTGAATAATTGTACAGTGTTAGTTCTCAAACACACCCCTCTCCCCCAACCAAACTCACAACTAAATGGAAATCTTTAGCACAGATCATTTACAACTCCTTAGTGGCTTACAGGCATTACTTAGATATCTTCCAAAATTGTTTCCCGTGGCAAAACTCAACAGGAAGAAAAGAAAGGGGAAGATACTGGCCACTTCGTTCTGGTTGCAGACAAATCACATTGCATGCACTCAGTGGTCCCAGGAAATGAAAGGCTTCAAAGGCTTGGCCAGAGCCCACATTATTAGATAGTAGTTCTCCGTCTTCTACTAGGAAGGTGCATATCGCACTTAGAGGCAAAAATTCATCCTTAGAATAGCTCAGAGATTCTGGGAGAAGCTGTGAAAAACCACAGCTTGAATCTAATACCAGCCTCAATCATGATACACACGAAAAGAACAAAAATACCAAACAACAAAACCCCCTGTACTCGTAACTGCGTAATACTTTATGAAACTGGTTCAGTTTCTATGCAGACGTTTGTAAGCTCAGGCTGTAAAGATCTGAGAGATTTAAGATACCATTGATCTGACAGTTTCAGGAAGCGTCCATCTGACTCTGAAGATTTGAAATTTGGGACACTACATCAAGCCACACTAGGGGGTCTAAGAGTTTAGAATCACCAAAATCCTTTAGACTTGTGGTCTTGTTTCAGAGATTTTCTTCTCCGGAGGATATTATAGCTACTGTTAATTACAGTAACATCATATTCTTCTGCCATTACATTGTGGTATAGTATAAAAAGCATCCTGGAAAACAGTTTGTACAAGATAAAAATCACAAAGGACCAGAAAGGGGATATTTTTTCAGGTATCAGAAGAGCATTTTGCTTACCACTCCAGAAACAAATCAGTGCTGGTGCCTCCTGTGACTGTCACACAAGCTGGATGTGGACTCCTCATTCTGTTGCTGCTTCTCTTCCCAGATGAAGACTTTCCACAACAGTCCTCTGGCCTAGCACATGTTTTTGGGAAGGGTGTCTCAATCTGCTTACTGATAACTGAAACTTTTCATTGTCAGAACTAACCAGTGCTAACAATCACCAGAGAGTCAAGGGAAGCACTCCCAAAGAGGAAGGAATGAATGTGTGTGACTGTATGTATGCATGTGCCAGCTAGTGTAGTTGCATCTGTAAATTTCTTAGCATGCTTGCTAAAACTCCTGAGCCCTTTAAGCCTAGGAGATGTAACTAAGACTTCAGGAACCTGCTTGGTGGGCAGTCAATCACATCTAAGGTTTTCTGTGTCTAGGGCAGAAAGTAAACCTCCAGAGGTTCATCTCAGAAAGGCTGTTTGGTTGAGCAGATAGGCAAAGAACTCATCAGTTCTGGAGAAATAAAAAAAGCCCTGGAGAGGCAGTTGGCCTGGCCTGCTTTTTGATTAAATAAAGCTCGTTTGTTCTATTCTTGCTTTTCGCCTTTCTTCAGTAGATCAGGTCAGGCACTTAACCTTGGAATAAATTGTTGTTAAAATCAAAGCACTATATGGGGCTTAGTTACGGCACAATAGAAAGTTAGAGCCATTCGGAGTAATAAAGAACAAGACCACTGCCTGATTAAATAGAGCAATTATGAATTCTGAAGAAATTGGGAACCATTTGAAGTCATCAATATCATATTAAGAAGCAAATATTAAAAAGCAAAATTACCCTTTTTAGCAAAAATTGGTTATGTTTTTTACTACTTTATAAAATAACGATGGAGTTTAAGTTGTGGTTCAGCACATTACAAGTATTGCTGCTTCTGAGAGGCGCCCAATCCCAATAGCTCCTCCTGAGGCGAAATAGCAGGTCTGCTGCTGCTTCCTTAGCCAGAGCATTGCTGGACTTCTGCTGCTGACAGGTGGTTAATTTAGAGAAGAGTATGGTTATATGTCCCCTGAGACAGCAGGTACTGCTGGAGTCAGGCCTTGCGATGCCTGTAGGAGTAGTATTTGCTAGCCAGAGGAGTTGTCACGATCTTCTTTTTAAGTACAGAAATTGAGGATTTACCTAAAAATGATACATGTTTGTAATTGTCTGCATGGCCACTATTTAAGCCACTTGGGAAGACAGTGCTGGGAGGTGAGAGGACAGCACAAAGATCTTTGTAGACGGTATTCCTCAGGGAAGGTCACTCTGATCATTCTGATTGAGAAGACTATTGCCGTTGGAGAGCTTCAGTAGTTCAGCAGGAATCAAACCTCCTGTGGTATGATTGTCACATAAGGTACAATAGTCACTACTGCTGAAGGACACATTTGCTATCTCTAAAGATTCCTGAAGCATAAGGAAGTTGCCCTTTCCATGCTGTGCGTGAGAGGAAGAATTCCTTCCCGTGCTGGGGCTGTCAAGGTTGGCTTTAATTTTTTCAGAGATTTTCAAGCCAACTGTATCATCACCACGGGCTTGTGCAAACAGTAGTCCCAGCCTCACTTCTGTCTCTTCTGCTCTTACATACCTGCTGGGGACGTACTGCTGGCTTGGAACTGAGGCAAATACTAAGTTTTCTTCTGCAGCAGCCAGATTTGTGCTTTCCATAGGTTTCAAGGAAAAAATCTGGGAAATCTGTTCTTGGGTGTTCAGATCAGAAACATGATCTGCAGTCACTTTGTTTGACTTGCTGGCCTCTTCTCTTCTGAGCTGGCTACAAGCCTCATTAGATCCAACCCAGTCCTAGTGAAAGGATCAGTAAGTTCAGCACATTTTGTTTACAGTTGGAACTTGCAAAATAACTTCTTTCTATATGGCTTTGGCACAATAGCCCAGAGGTTTAGTGCAGCTCTACTGGGCAAACAGAGTAATAGGGTAGAGAATCTAGCTGCTAATGTCACAAGAAGTTTTCAAGATTTCACCTCCAGAATGTACTGCAAGCTGCTCATATTGCTTTGGCTTTGCAAAGACTGTGTGCACCGCTCATGTTCAGCATGGCTAGGAGTCACTGACTGGAGGGAGCTTATTTCTAAGGTGAGAGAAGCTGAATTGAAGCTTTGGTGGTGTCACTAGTATGTGGAGGCAGGACACTGAGAAACTGTAAAGCTCCAGAAAGACTAGAACCATGTCAGTAACTGCTCAGGAGCTAGAATGATTAATCCCCAAGAAAAGAAAAGTGCTCTCCTCATGAATTGAGGGTCATAAGAAAGAAATGAAACTTATCTCTTACCTTAAAATTCCCATTGTGCAAATTATAGAGAGGCTGAAAGAAAGCAGCTGGTGTGGGAATGTTGAAGCAGGAGAGGTCTTTTGCCCTGAAGTGAGAAAACAACACTTCAAATTAAAACAAGCAGAACGCGACAGCAGTTTTCCTGTGTTCTGTCTCGATGCTGTTAGTTGAGAGCTCCACACTTACATTATAAAAATTGCACAGGAAGTCCATTTCGCAAGGTTTCTGACATCTCCTGCAAGTGTTGGACTCCTGTGCATGTATTTAATGTTTCTAGCCTGAAGCACAGTCATAAAAATTTTGAGGAATGCTATATGCTGCAAACTCAGTACTAGTCTATTACTCATTATATGACTAAGCTATTTATGCATTTGTTTAGCAACTAACTTGATCTAAACAGCATCTCTGGAATTGTTTCAGAGCATTCTAGTTTCATTATGTTTAGACAGAGAAATTCTGCCAGACATCCTAGTCCCTTTATGAGAGTCTATCCTGTAAAAATATTTTACTATACAGGCGTCATGCGTTCTGTTTCTCTAAGAGTGATGTGTACGTAGCAGAATAATCTACGTCAAGGCAGCAAAGGAAGAGGCAGGAGATTCACCTTCGCTCTTCCAGCATAAAAAAATCGCAGAGGATAATTGAACCAAAGTTCTAGAGACACCTTTTTCTCTGCACATTTTGGTCCCAAAACCTAAGGAGCACTGAATAGGAGTCAGTTCAGTTTGCTTGCATTGGTATTTTGCATACTGACTACTGCCAGGTATGTCACCAGTAGCTTAACTTTTGAAAGGAGTTTAACCACTCTTACAGATTGCTGTGTATTTGCACTTTTATCTACATGAAAACAAGTAATTTCCATGGGTTTAAATTTCTTTAACTCCAAGACAAAGAGACCCTCAACCTCGAGGTTTAGCTGAGTTTGGGTGCCACAAAGGCACTTTGTTCTTTTTAAGGATTGTGTAGTGGGTCATTAACAATCATCAGCCAAGGAATATGTCATATCCCAGGACTGTCAGAAGTACTTTTGAAAATGATTGAGTGTGTGCAGCACAAACAGGAAGCAAGAAGAGTATAAGGACACCTGATTTACCTTCTTCAGGCTGTACAGATCACGGGGAACTTTCTGAAAAAATATAACATACCTTGAAGAAAGCTTGCAGCTCCAAAATAAATACAGCAGCATGCCGAAACTCAGAGGAATGAACAAGAACTGCATAGTTCTGGTATTTAGGATCTTTTCAGGCAGTTCTAGAAGAATCAACACAAAAATATTGGATAAAAAGTCTGGGAGTCAAGATTGAACCCCAAATAACCAAGCAATGCAAATGAAACAGGCTGCTAAAGGCAGCTAGTTCGGATTTGAAAAGCTCCATTTTACCAGGTATCTTCCTTTTTTGAACATGAATTCATGAGGAGACATGAATTAAAGTAAAAGCAACATTCTTTGTACCTGCTCTTTGAAACACTGTTGGCTGGCTCCACTCGCTCCACTGACTATGGTACGAATCCTCACTCTCAGAAACCTTGCACCGAACTCGTGCAGTGTAAGCAACGCCGCTGCGGAGCTCGGCGGCTTCAATTTCAACCTGGGGCAGTGAACTGGGGGGCGTCTTGTTCAGTGCAATCTGCAAAGCAGTGCAAAGGATTTCTGTAAACGAGGCTGGGCATGGGATGGTCTTTTAAATACTCTTCCCCTCCCCTCCTTTTCCAAATCTTTTCTCAGATGCAAGAAGAGGGCCTGTGCAATGATGGGTGACTTCTGAATGCAGGGTCCAGGAGGAGATTTACTGATCTTCAGTACTGACGGCTTACATAAAATCTTTCAGCAATGATGTTGGAAAACAGAAAGGCCAGCTTAGAACAGCCAGCTGCTAGGAGGCCCAGAGTGCAAGGCAGTATCAGTGTGTGCTTCACCAGTTACCTCCCAGGGCTTGCTGTACTCCTTATACTGCAACTCATACTGAAGAATTTCGACGAGGTACCAAGGCACGCTCCACCATATCTGACACTTGCTGGCAGTGGCATTGCTCTGGATGTTCAAAGGGGGGTCAAGTTTTACTGCAAATAAAGAGATAGGTTTTTCACACTATTTGGGACATGAACACCATGGACAGAAATGCATGATACTAGGCTGAATGAAGTCTTGGAAGATAAGGCTGGGTCTAATGAGTTATATTAAGACCAGCAGTAGACCAAATTAGCTCACAGGGTAGGCCAGAACAACTACAAAATTGACATAAATTAGCCCCTAGGGATAATCCTGCAAGCAAAGAGCCACTCTGGATGTCGCATTCTGCTTGTCCAACATACCTCTAATACAGACAGGAACTGAGATCTCAAATACTAGAGCATTTCTCTGAGGTACCAGGCCATGGGACATCGAATTAGATCCATGACTTTGATTCCTCATGGCTTCATTTCTTAGAAAAAAACAGCTACAGAGGCAATCCAATTGGGCATCAATAAGAAAACATAATGCAAAGAAGAAGTACAGTCAAAAGGTACTCCAGAGCCAGCTCTCTCTGAAGTCCTGGAAAAGTCAGAATGGAGAGACACTGGGACAGCATCCTTAATGATGAAGTCCACATACTACATTCTCCAGGGATGAGCAGTCTGGCCTGTTCCCATTATTTTCACTTTGTACCCCAAAGCTGAAGGCAGAGCCTCAACCCACAGCTGCTCTGCTTCATACTTACTGTGCTCACGGGGATTGTACTCTGGAAAGATGATGTACGTGTGATTGCGTCCAAAGAAGTTGCCTTGGAGAGCAACTCTATAACCATCTGTTTCCAAGATCTGGCTGGCTAAATGGATTGTGCAGTGGTACTGGTTCTGCATGCTTTCTCTGGCAGTAAGTCTGCAGCTGGCGTTGTGGCCCTTTGACCAGAGGCTAGAAGAATAAAAAGGCTGAAAGTTTCTTTTAAGTTGTGTGGTTAAGTGCTTTTCAGTTTATGAAAGATGCACAGCACCGCATTCCGGAAGAACACGAACCTCTTCAGTGCAGCTGGCAGAGAAAGCAATGCTAAAGCTGGCTGGTTGGCAGAGCTGAAAAGGGTGGAGGGAACCAGGTTCATAACCTCACTGCTGAAGGCACCACACCTCCCAGGAGCTGCACGCACAGCTGTACCTGCCCCCTGCTCCCTCTTGGAACTGAGAAGGCTGCTACATGTTGCTGCCAGGAAAGCAGCTGGTACAAGGGGGTTAAAATGGATGGACAGTTGGTTACAAGCACACAGCACAGAGCTAACAAGTTGTACATTAAAGCCTCTTTCACTCTGAACAAACCAGTGCTGACAGCAGAACACCTCAAAGGTTGGTTTGTCAGTTAGTTTTTTCTTTTTCTTTTTTTTCAGTGCTGTTTTTGCTTGGTTTAAGGGTTTTTTAATATTCACAAGCTCCAGCACAGCATAACAGGATGAATGATGGAAAATATCACCTTGGGGAAATGGCTCCAAAGAGCAGTCTCATGTTATTAACTTGTCTAATGCAGCCATTTATCAGCAGATGTCGTGTTGCACATGACCCCGCAGTAAACTGGGACACCACAGTTTATCAGCTTGGCTTTTGTTCATAGATGTAAAATCTACTATAGTTAAGAGTTAGGTTGGTTGTGACTTAACTTTACCAGAATGTATGAGGCATCTAATGGCAGCATGGCTTACCCTCATGCAACACTAGTTACTGGGAGTTAAGATAGCATAATTACATAATCAAAACTCATTCGTCTCAGATTAGCACATCACAGTGCTTATTATCCTATCACCTAGGAAGCCGCTCACCTGATTTCTTCTGTTAGAGAAAAAGGTATTCATATAGTATTTTAAATGTGTTACTATAACTCACTAGACTTTCAAAATCCTTTTGCATATATATTAAATCATTTAGATTAAACCCCTAGGGGTTTCATTTCTAGGCAACAAGACAAGAAGCAGCTAGAAACTAATTAAGCAGCATCATGTAGGATGGGCTGTGGAAGTGCCCCAGTCATGGGGAGCAGAGCCTGGGCTGGGGGGCTCTCTGTTCGGAGAGGGGCTGAATGGATGGATGGATGAATGGGCTGAACCTCTGCTGCATGCATGCAGCCAAGTGTGCTGAACCTCTGCTGCACCCTCCAAGGCAGTGGGACCACAAAAAAAGAGCAGCTTCCAAGGAAGCCACAAGTCTCCTGCTGTGGAGGGAGCAAAGCCCACAGCCGGGCCCCATCTTTGCTCTTCTTGCCCATGCCAGGGCTGCAGCTACCGTAGCAGCTCTTGGTGCTGTGCTGGTTTTGGCAGGGACAGAATTAATTTTCCTCACAATAGCTGGCATGGAGCTGTGTTTGGATTGATGCTGAAAACAGTATTGATAACACGGGGATGTTTTAGTTACTGCTGAGCAGCACTTACACAGTATCAAGGCTTTTTCTGCTCCTCACCCCACTCCATCAGTGAGCAGGCTGAGGGTGCACAAGGGGTTGGGAGAGGACAAAGCCAGGACAGCTGACCCCAACTGACCCCAGGGAGATTCCAGACCGTAGGACATCATGCTCAGCATGAAACACCGGGGGAATAAGGAGGAAGCAGGGGGATGCTTGAAGCCTTGTTTGCCTTCTCAAGTAACTGTTATGCATGATGGAGCCCTGCTTTCCTAGACATGGCTGAACACCTGCCTGCAGAGGAAAGTGGTGAATGAATTCCTTTCTTTGCTTGTGTTCACAGCTTTTGCATTACTCTTTAAACTGTCTTAAGCTCAGCTCGTGAGGTTTCTTGCTTTTACTCTTCTGATTCTTGCCCCCATCGCGCCAGGGGGGCTGGGTTGTGGCTGGGGTTCAACCACGACAGGCTCTTACTTGGTGAAATGCAGGTGGAAAGGTCCCTCTCCCATGGGCTCCTCCATTTCCCACATGCAGCTCACGGTAGTCACATAGTTATTCAGGCAGCTCAGGCTGCCCTGGAGCTCTGCAGAGGAAGGAGACCAGAGCTGCATTTGTGCATTACCTGACAAGGCCTTGCTTGGTACGTCAGATAAATGCATTAGTTTCTAGTGCTTCCTTTAGTGATACCTCATCTGTCCTTCCTCATGATGCCCCTTCTATTGCACCACACTTCACTGCATGAGATGAGTGTAAGATCTTAGGGAACTTGGGCACTGGCTAAGATTTTTCTGCTGTGCAGCTTGTCCAGCACGTGCTGGGTTCCCCAGGCCTGGCATTACCAGCGGGTATTGGTTCCTGGGACTGGGGAAAGGGCAGTCACAGGATCTTGTGTTGCATACTCTGGGGTCTGTGAATGAAAGATGAGCACATGCATGTGCTCCTTCCCACAGTGGGCCTATTCCAGATCTCCTCTTACCTCTTCCTCTTCCTCCACCAAAGAGCAGCACCGAAGCAATGCACAGCTGGAGGCACAGTTGCCACACATCTCCTCCCATTCCAGACAGTATCTAAAATAGAAGAGCCATTAGAAGCAGTTTTGTCAGTATTCATACCAGCAGGTTGAATATCTGCTGCTGCCAGCCCTGACACAAGCTGACCTTGGCTCTGTCAGACAGGGCACCAACTCAGTTATACAATTTCTTCATTTGCCAGGGATTATGATCTCTCTTTCAGAAGAAGCTGCGGAAAAGGAGAAGTGTCAGGATAGGAGAAGACACTAAGTTCAGCATTGCCTCAAGACCAGATGAGTACAGCCTGGCTATAGAATAAGATTGTAGTTTTTAACCAACAAAGGGTCTGAAGTAGTCTAGAATAGGTGTGAGTGAGAAAGAGCCTACACTTAGCAAGGACTGAGCATTTTAATCACTAGGACTGCTTTACTGAAGAGATTAAATTAAAATCTGATGGCTACAGTAGCAGGAAATACTTTCAGTTCCAGATTTCACAGAGCTAGACAGCAGCATCCACACATCAACTTCTTTCCTGTAATTATGCCTGCTTATAGTGTCCCTTTTCTGAATTAATAGTAAAATAATCACAATATTTCAGAATCTTGCTGGCTTCCACTTCAGCACCTCTTCATTCATGGGTTTTTCATAAATATCCTGTTTTGCTGCAGACCTTCTTCAGAGTGGGGGTTGTTGAGAGGAAGCATCACCATTAGCTGATTTTAGCAGGGGGAGGCTGGGAGGCATGAAGGCTCTCCTGCTTATCATTCTAATCAGGGTTGTGTATGATCCCTGTGATAAACACAGTAAGACTGACTAAATATGAAATAGAGAGAGCTGCATTAAATAGAATTATATATGTGCTTACAAGAACTTGTTCAGGCACACAAACAAATAAATCTAAGTCAAGACAACTAAACCAGGACAGACAATTTCCAGGTAATTGCTGCTAATTTGATACCTCCTCTCCCCCACAGAAGTTCTTTATTCAGTTCTGCAATGTTTGAAACATGCTGGACATTTCCTGGCTCTCTAATTCACCTGGAAACAAATGAGCATGTTTAAATGCAAGTTTTTTGTGTTAGTCATGAATGTGTCATAAATAGGTCGTGGAACGTGGAATTCTGAAAGGCTTTATCGGAACATTATTTTGGGAAATAGCACATAAGCAGCTGAAAAAGCTCCTGCAGTACATCCATGCTGTTAGAGGGGCCAACACACAGCCTGTGGATGCAGATCAATTAGCAGAAATGTTACCACAGGTACACACAGCATTCGTAACAGCATTATTATTTCATCCCTTCTGTTGGGATCCACACTTTGACAAAATGTTGCTGAAAAGATGAAAATAGTTCTGGAAAAGGCTGTAAGAATGATTGAATCCTGGGTAACTTTCCTCAGAAATGAAGAGCTAAAATGTCTTTAACTTAACCAAAGGAAAGGCTGAGTAGTAACTTCACACCGGCCACAAGTACCTTTCATGGGAAAAAGATTTCAGGTATGAGAAAAGTTCTGGAGTTGGTTTTTTGGTGGTGTTCTTGTTTGGGTGAGTTTGTTTTTTCCTTTCAATCTCCTAGCGATGGAAGGAATCCAATAGTTGGATACTGAAGGTAGATACAGCTAAACCCGAAACAAAGTGCAGAATTTGGATAAAGGGGAAGTACCTTTATTGCTGGAACCTTTTGCTTTCAGATACGGCCCAAGACCTGTTGTCTATAAATCTTTGCTAGAGATCTTAAATAAATCAATTAAATCCTCAGCTCAGATGCTGCAGCAAGGGCACAACTGCAGCACCTGGGGACTGGAAGACAAATTGTCTTCCTAGCCAGGATTGCCTGATGCTATTTTTTGTTCTAATGCTCAGTTTCTGCAACACTGCTGAGCTGTGAGGGAAGGCAGAAAAGCCCTGTGAAAAATGTAGATGTGGGAGAGGAAGGGAGAAGAACCACCTTCACTCTGCAGGGACCTGGGAGAGAGCCCTGCAATTATACTCCAGCTCTGCAGCCACCAGCGCAAGATTGGCTCAGTACCGGAAGCTGACTGGTGACTCCAAGTTCCCAGGTGGTCTCAAGCTGGTTGCAATGGTGTTTCTGTTCTTTCTGCATGTTTCCAGGGCAGAGTTGTTCTACCTGTTACCTGCTCCAGGACATGAGGCCTTGCAGCCATGCCTTTCCCCTCCCCACTTACGGTTCCATCAACTGTCCCCATTTCCCGAAAGTGATTTCAATTAATTTTAACCAAAACCTGTACAACACAGATTTTCCAAATGCTCTTAACTGCTTATCAACAGGACAGGGGATCAAATGTTATTGCTGTGTTTGGTTGTATTAGCAGACAACCATAATCAAAGTTCTGGCTAACCCCAATGTTAGCGGTCCAGTAGAACACACAATAAAAATATGAACTTTGCCTTTAAGAACTTATAGGGTAAAATAAATTATTTGACAGATACCACTGGGAGGGGAAGTGATACAAGAAGGTGATGGCAGTCTCAGCATGTGGGTAAGCCTAGATATTGCCTGGGGTTTAAAGCTCTGCTTTGCTGAGTTGCGAAGGAGAGACTTATGAATGAGGTTGAGGTAGCCCCAGAGAATTGTAGGCAGTACCTTCAAGTGTGTAAGCAGTAGCATGGAGGATGGAGGAGTTGATTTGATGATCATAGGAGGAGCTGAGCTCCTAATATGGAGGTAGGAGATGACAAGTGGACAAGGAGAAGCTGTTAATGACTTGAAAGTGGGGACAAGAAGCTTACATTTGATGTGAAGAATTGTGTAGAGAACATAATGAGTTCAAAGTGACAGACCTTTGCATCTCTGACCGTTGGATGACTACAAGACAAGATCAGCTTTACAAACGCCTGGTAAAACATGAAATTGAAGTGTCATGCAAGAGCAAGGATTTCACGTGGAGATGTGTGCATAAGATTCTTCAACATGCTCAGGTACCCTTTGATACATGAAGTGGTATGCCAGCACCCAGCAGACAGCCAGGACTGTTAGGTTCTATCTCACCTCTGCCATCAACTTTTATAGAGAGTAGATAGTTTTGTCAGTGCAATTTTCTTGTTACAGCTCATTTGTGTGGTCTGACTCACACCCATGAAGTAAAACAGCAACTGGCAATAGTGTATCTACCAACAGGCACATCCCTCCACCTATTAAGGTTAGCCCC
Organism: Pezoporus flaviventris; assembly: GCF_033815535.1. Taxonomy (NCBI): domain Eukaryota; kingdom Metazoa; phylum Chordata; class Aves; order Psittaciformes; family Psittacidae; genus Pezoporus; species Pezoporus flaviventris. The sequence goes on along the minus strand of NW_026892626.1, from coordinate 19,528,367 downwards.
AAGCGCACATTCTCCAGGGTGATCCACTGTGCAATCAAGTGTGATTGTTCATCAAGGGCACTCTTTCACTCATCCCTGCTTACAGGAAAATATTTCATAGGCTCTTTAAGAAGAATACAATGACAGATTACCTGCCTCCTGAATACCTTGGCCTCTAAGCACATGTCTGACAGAACCATATCAAGTGCACACAACAGACTCACATGATGAGCATGTGAACTGCTGGAGAATAAGGAAAAGTAGTATGATTTTCTTGTTTGCAGAGATGGTAAGAGAGAACCCCGCAACACCAATCTTTTTCTCCCTTCATCTTTGGAGGGCCATTTTCCCACAATTTGATGCTCACAAACAGCTGTGTGCTTTTAGATTGGGCAGACTTGGATCCTAGAGGCTGCTACAGATCGTAACTACTGCAGTAACTAAAGCAATATTCATACACACACATATACATACCGACATTTAAAAAGCATATTTTTGTCTGCAAAGTCTCAAATGCCAAGGGCTATTTTGGCTGGATTCCTCTACATTCATCTATTTCAGTCAGAGAGGACAACATAAAAATCATTTATTCAAGATGATTCTTCTTTCTGGCACAACCCATATCAGAGTTAATGCAATAGTTGGATTTGTGCTCAGCAAACGTGCAGAACAGAAGTGCAGGGACCCTCTTGTTAATTTTATTGCTCTAGGTTCCCAGTGCAAGAGACAATACAGAATTCCAGATTTAAGTAAAGAAATCATTTTGCAATATCTTAGCTCAGTAAATGTATCCTATCATTATTTAGAGGCATGCATAGCACAGATACACGTTAAACTGTCTTACCAGCTCAAAGGAAACTTCACTTTTCACACTGCTTCTGCCCCTTGATAGCTTTAGCTGTGCGGTTTGATGATCAGGCAGTAGCAGCAGTGGCATAATAAAGCAGAAGTTGCTGTGCCTGATTTTGAAGATAATCTCAAGAACCAATGAAAACCTGCTCAGATTATCAGATTGAGTTGAAGAGTAGCTGCATCTGCAGTTACTCATTAGTGATGGAGAAACTGAGGAATTTCTGCTAAAGGGTTAATATTTAAAAGGCCAAGTAATTTGCTGAATATGAAAGAACCTGCTTGCAACATTTATATAATAGAAGACCAACAGAAGAGCTCTTTAAGTGACCGTAAACCGTTTCCTAGCCCTGTCTGGATATGAGGCAAGACTACTCCCACCCAAGGCCTCTACACAACTGCGCTCAGACACCTGAGGCATCCCTGAGCTGCCCTGTTCTGTACTTCTTCCACAGCCTATTGCTGCACTGTGCTTGAAGGGCCAAAGGCAAACAAGCATTGCAGTACTTCCACGTCCATATCCTAGAGTGTATAAGGAACAGATCTTTCCATACCCTGCTGTAATGCTGCAGTGGTTGTACTACAGTCAGGATCCATCAAGTCCATTACATACATGTGCCAGAGAAGCGGATGGGAGAAGCAGGCAAAACACAGACTGAATAACAATCTGCCAGTATTAGTTTTAACAGCCAAGAGAGGAAGGCAGGGGCTGTGCAGAAATGAGGACAGACACTTCCAAATTGGTACTACAGGTTGAGTTATGGTGCTTCTCCCCATATCCGCTTTTCAGCATTTCCCCTCCAGTAAGACTCCTGTCAACTACCATGAGGCCTCATGGTTACCCATTTCAATGTATATTACACTTTTTATTGTCACAACAGGCCTGAACAGGAGCAGAAATGGAAAGCCCCTAAAATGCAAGCAGCCTTCAGAGCATCATGTAAGCAAATAACAACTGCTGCCTCAGAGCTGCCCAGATGCTTGCAGTTCACCGTGCTGCAGCAAAAGACATCTTGTCTCCTGTAGAGACAAACTGCATCCTCCCTGCCTACTGCTGCAGGTCACCATAAAGATGCAATGGCCATGGAAGGCCCACGTCTTTTGTAATATTCTGCTTACAGGGCAGACAGGAAAAGAACTTTACAGGAGTTCAGCAGCAGTTTGGTTCAAATGGCAAAGCAAAATGTTCTTCCTCAGTTTCCTTTCATGTTACTATTCCAAACTACAGAGCAGTATATGCAACATGAACATCACAGCTCTCTGCAGTTGCCTTTTTTCATACTTCCCCCATGCCCAAAACGCCACCCAGCCCAGGCCATTAACTGAACTCCTGTCCCTGATTGTTGTGAATACTGAGCAAAGCGCAGGAGAGCACAGCCGCCTAAAGGCTTTATCTGCATGGGTGGTGATGCTGGCATCTTCTTGCTACCTCACCCCACTGCTCAGGTCATGACCAACCTCACCTCTGCAAGGCTTATGTTAGATCATCTGGTTACCTGAGCATGGCAGGAGCAGCTGAGCAGATTCAGCTGCAGGCTGCGTATTGAAACTGTTGTTTTAAGCAGGCCTGCTGGGCCAAGCAGCAAAACAGCAACTGCCCTTACAGCATGATTGTCATCACACTCTGTCTGTGCTTCACGCTGCTGTTCAGGAATGTACCACTGTACGTTTCTGAGGACACAGAAGGGTGGAGTGAGACCTTTTAGAGACAGCTTGTTTGAGAGCCCAGGAGGCCTCCCCAGAACCCACAGCCATGGGCTTGCACTGCCACCAATGGTCCAAACATTCCTGCATAAACAGTCTTTCCAAATCAGATACTGCTGGGTCAAGGACATGTGCAGTTTGCTGCTAGAAGCCACGGGGAAAAAAAGCCCACCTCCAACCCCTCCACATCCACAATGTCAACAACTCATTGGTCAAAAGCGTAATTGTTACAAGTGCTTCAAAGGGAACAGTCTCCCTTACTTTAGTATCCTTATGCCATGTATCAAAGCGAGTTCTTCTCTGCCCATGAAGTCTGTCTTCTAGGGTGATCAGAGGCAACTTCTAGGCCAAGGTAGCATCAAATCACCACAAGCTACCAGATGTGCAGCTAGATAGTGTTGCAGTAACAGAAACAGCTCCTTCAGCAGTTCTGGGGCCAGCAATACTCACAGAAACAAGGAGCACGCAGAATTAAGGGGCTTGAGGAAAGCTAGGCAAGTGTCCCCTCTTCCCTTAAGCAGCCTGGGGTCAGTTACCACAATGTAGTTTCTGAGATGCAAATAACTGCAAGATGAGCAGCAGAAGGCTGTGCTACAGACCATCAGAGATGCTTTTGCTCAGTACACATTTGCACAGACATAAGTGCAGCGTGAGCAGACCCTGTAAGATAGTGCATGGCAGGATCAGCTCATCAGTAAGGAAGTGGAGTTGGCTCAGTCCTCTGCTGCCTTGTGAAGGGCATGCAGGGTACTTGCAGCACAGCAGGAAGGACACATAAACATGCTAAGACAATACCTTCCCACAAGAAAAATGGAAAATAAGGAGAGAAGGAACCAAAAACAGCCCCACTATCTTGGAGCAGTGCCCAGGAAGCCCCTAAGCTAGGGGTATATTGAGGGAGTAACAACAATATGGGCAAAGCTAAGCCCAGTAGGTTCAAAATCACAACAGCCATGGTTCTACTATGTTGTAGAATCAAACCGAGGATTTGGATGCATAGAAAAGCTCTCCCAGCACTCACCTGTGAAAGGAAGAGCTTCTCTTCATTACAGTGCTCCCCCTTGTTTAGGGAGCTGTGGGGTTGGCTAAAATCTTGGGTGAGAGATGGGGGAGAGGAAAGAATTTATTGGTATCACAGCAACAACAGATTATTACTGCACTTGAAACATACATCATTCACCACAAAGTTTCTCTCAGTATCAGATCTTCTGGACCCAAGCAGCCCATGAGTCAGGAGCACTATGCCTACAGAAGGTTCATTCAGCATCAGTATTACAGTGACTTTTAAAGACAATTATCTTAGACAAAACAGAGATACAGAGATGTCAGGGAGAAATATATTTACAGTTACAGTGCAAATAGCAATTTCATGGTTGGCTTTATCAGCTACCAGAGATTGCTCAAAATCTGGGCTACTGACCTGTTGACTGCAGCAGACCAGGTCCAAGGCAGAAGATGGAGCTGCAGGCACGTCCAGGTAGTACAACACTTCTGAAATTTCTGCATAGCTCTAAAAGCTGCTCAATGTTTCAGTTCATGTGCTTGGAAAATGCTGGGAGAGATGCTGCTGCAGCTGAAGAGCACCACAGCAAGAGTTTGCCTGGAATTACATGTTTTGAAGACTTTTCATTAGCAGTCTCCACCTGGAAAGGCAAAGTGTTTCTGGAGCCTGAGTTGTATTTGCTCTCTTGGCCACAGACTTCTGTGATGATTATATGAGAACTGGGTTTGATCACACCTCATGGTCAGAGCTGGGACCCTCCATAATTAACTAACGATTATAGCTGGGTTTAAAGAGCCAAAGATATTAGTAGGAAAAGTAATACCACCTGTGTTGTTGGGAAAGGGTAGGGGAACTTTAATGTAACAAACATACTTGGCATGGGTTATGCTTCTAAGATTCCATCTGCATCCAAACTCTCAAGTCATGTGATAATACCAGGGAAATTTAAAGTTTTGTTGTACTCTTTATAAGGTCACTGTCAAAAACAATTGCACATATACATAAGCCAAGGGGTAATTTCCAAGGTACAGTTCTTTTTCTGCCATTATAAAGGGGGCTGTGGGTGGGGGGATAAAAATAATAAAATCAATAATGTCAAGTGTGAGGCATGAACAGAATAAGGGGCAGTAGAAATAGGCAGATGTATTTCTATGCACCTAACAGTTTTCAGCAGTATGCAAGCCAGCTTACATGCAGTAAATTTTGCTTCTCTTACGAATTTTTCTAACACTTTGCTCCTGGCACAGTATGGAAAAGGTTGAACACTCTTGTTACAAGGCAACATCAAGTCCTTAGTTTGTCTGTGCTCCACTGACAGGGCTGTCAGAGCGACAGGAGACCCACTGCTTGACGTAGCTCCGTGGAAAATCCTCCCCCTCCTGCTCAAGAGAGATGGACCCACAGTTGGTCTGATTGTTTTGCTCAAATTCACAGTCAACCGGACTCCCACAGTCTGAGTCCACAAAGCCACTGTCAATAGTGTCCAAATCTATGCAGATCACAGGGTAACTGTCACCAGACCTTGTGATGTGGGGGAAGGAGTCACAGGAACCTTCACTGTAGGAAACACTTTCACCATCAGGAGAAGGCAGAGAACCTGGATTTTCCAAATCCCACTGATTAGGCTGCAAGCAAAGGACTTCTAGGATGCTCCCCATCCTTCCTTCCAAAGCCCTTTCTGCTTGCTGGTGGGCTGGGACATTTGTGCTCCGCAGGTGGTCTGTAGACACAGAGCCTGAAGCAAGTATTTTGTCTTGAGTGCTCAGGTCAGTCAGAGGCAAGTCGCTGGGTATCTTTCTGTCTTCATCATCAACGTTAACCTTGGGATAACCTGTTTCTCCAGCACTATCTTCCTCCCTGGTATGCTCATGTCCCCTGTATACACTGTTACAGTTGCATTGGCAATTACAAGGCGTGAATTCATCAGCCACAGTCACAGTATCAATGAATAAATGCCCGTATGACTGGTCCTGAGTCCCACTAGAGAGCAGGGACTGGCCATCCTGACCTGGGGCAGTCAGGCACGACACACAGGGCTTGCAAGGCAGAACACTCTTCTCATCTCGTGCAGCTCCTCCCGTGAGGTGCTGTTGGAATTACACATGGTATAAACTTCTAGGACTTCTGGAAGGACTATCCCCCATTCAAAGAAATCAAAAGTGATTTTTGAATGGGGTGCACCAACCCACTTCTGCACAAAGGGACAGAGAGGGAGAGAGGGAGGAAAAGAGAGAGGTTAGTGTCATCAGGTTTGAGGTTCTACAGAAATTACCAAAGTTCTTACAGCTTTAGAGGCAAAATGAAACTCTAAAAATCCCTGACTCCTCAAAGCGAGCAGGGTATGAGATGCTGCTGTCACCACATGCAGCAGCTGCAGGTGAACTGGCTCAACTGATTGAGAATGATTAGCTCTGAGAGGTTTGTGTGGCTTTGCAGTTTTCTCCATGCTGCAAAGAATGCCACTGCCCGTGGCAGCATTCCTTTGTGCATCAGCCAGAGGTCCCAAGCCACCATGTCTCCTCTGCCCTCTTGTCCTGGACACTGCTTCTCTCAGGAAGGATGGTCAGCTTCCCACCAGGTGTGCTGTGCTGGCACCTGACAACACAGCCTTGCTTTGTCGCTTCCCTCACCAGAGTTCCCTGTGAAGGGGGTCAAGACAAGGCTGCTTCCAATCTTCTGTCTGCAACCGTGTACCAGACCAGCCTTTTCTCCCACAGTGACAAGAAGGAAGCAGGAATAGGCAGCGGATGGAGACCTCAAAGAGCTGTAACCACTGCCTCTGCAGATTACTCTTACTGAGATGATTAGGGAGTGCTGCACACTGAATCTTGCCCTTCTGTATCACCATTAGTATTACATTCTGCCCTGTATTACCTCTAGATCACGAGCCCCTTGCATTCAGGCACATGTGTGAGTAAAGGCACCTCTGGGTTTCTCTGATCTAAGAACAAAGTAAAAGTTTCTGTTCTTTTAGAAGAAGTCATTGAATCAGACACTCAGATCACAACAAGCTTTAGGCATGTGCCACTAATGAATGCCAGTCCCACTAGAGGATTCTGCAGTCCAGAGGCTGGGCTCACCCCACACTCAAGACTTGGTTCTGCTCCCTGTCTGAGACTTGCCTAATGGCTGAGCTGTGTCAAGGCCCACCTAAGTGCACCACTTTCTGCCCTGTGATTGATTGATGGCTTGGCTTCATGAGTGAAGATTTGGGAAGGGCTTTACCCACACTTACTACAAGCGTGATGAGGACTAAAAGGGCAATGTGGGATAGGTAAATCCTGTTGGAAAAGGCTGCTTGGTCACACAGGATGTTGCTGAGCAAGACTATCATCTCCTGGGTCAACCTCGAGTGACCAATGTCCTGAACCACCTGCATGCATGGTTTGGTCTGCAGTTTCCAGTGCACTTTATCACCTGCCGTTTCATCCCTCGCCTGTCGCTACAGGGCTTTGCAAGTGTGGGTAAACCCTTCGGGCCTGCGCAGTGGATTTTTAGGTGAGGCACAGAGTGTGTGGAACTGGCTCCACCCTTTACACCTGAGGTGAGGTTTACCTGCCGGGGCCTAGTGAGCTTGGATGGTGACAGCAAAGTACTCAGGTCGTAGGCTTGGTTAGAGTGTCCTTCTCTTAGATGTAAGGCCTTACAGAGCTAAACGAGCTCCATCTGCCCTGGTTTGAAGTTAGAGTTGTCCTTCTCCTAGGATGGTTGCCCAAAGGCTAACGTTCAGGATGTTTCCGCACAAGACTGTCATCTCCTGGGTCAATTTCTTACTATTGCAACAACACAACAACAGTAGGGTAAAATATCTAGGCAGGATTCTGACTTGGAGGCATTCAGTCATAAGCCCGCAGATAGTAGCCTTGCACTCTGTATAATGCTGGTAACAACACTGGGCTTCATAAACACTGTGAAGGCTTCTGACAGAGAGCTGCATGACAGCTGTGTGTTGCCATAGCTGCCAGACTGCCTTAATCCTATCAGCCTCCTGCACAAATTGCACTCAGCGTAACTAGACATGAGCAAAGAATTTGGGAAGAGAACATCTTCACACAGCCTATTACCCTCTGAGACAGAGCATAGGAAAGTCTTCATTATAGTAGGAAGCACCAAATCTATTTTAATTTATTTTTAACCTAAGCTATGAAGACCTTATTATTAAAACTGTAATGGACAGAAAGGTATCTGAGGTGCTATTTGAAGAAACAGCAGGAAATCCCTTTGTAAAGTTCCTGCCCAGCGTGATCTTGTGTACACACAAGGGTAAACAATGTTTCTCTGCTTTCCCTTCTCTTTTTAGGTCTTAACTTTTCCTATAACATTTTCACTGCTTTCTACCCAGTCCAGGACTCTCGTCTGCAGAGCATCACTATTGTAATTTGCTGATCGTTATTCACAGACATAACCTAAGCACTTGCTCTGGGGCAGGCAGGGTGCAGTTGAACAAGCTCTGCATCAGCTGGTTTCTTGCCAGCTGAAAGGGATGAGTCTGTTCATGTATTAGTGATGTCACCACATCCTCTGACAGCCCCTGCCTGTGCATCTTGTGCTGTGGCTATGGGGGCAACAGCACAAGATGCTGTGCTGCTTTCACCTGCACATTTATTAAGAAGCAACTGAAGCTCATTCCCTTCTCAGCAGGGACTGAACAGAGCAATTAGCAAGACTGTAATTCCCACAGAATAGAGAACCCTATATGGCTTCAACCCAACAGGAGTGTGGCTCTTGGCATACAAGGTGCTCCCACTTCTATTGTGAGCACTAGATAGCCTGTGACACTCAGGAATTCCCACAGAGTCCACCTGGTCTTGGATCGTTTCTCCAAGAGCAACCAGCGCCACTTGCCTCACAAGAGGATGCAAGTACCCCTCTGGAGCAGATATGGGAAGCCGCAATAAGGCTGAAAGAGGAAGGCAGGTAAGAAGGGAGGCAGTTGCTGCCAACTTCAGCTTGAATGGCAACCCTCCAAGACTACTTGCTTAACCTAACTGCAAACATCAGCCATACAGCAGCGGGAAAGTACATGAGGATCATAAGGGCTCAAGGGCTCAGCTGGTGTCCCTTTCCCAGAGGGTCTAAGGAAAAGCAGAAACAAACAGCAGACACTGAAGTGTCTCAGGTCAGTGCTGCTGTAGCAACAGGGACTTGTTCAGAAAGAGGCAGTGAAGTCTGCACTGACATGCCAGGAGTTTACCGTTTCATAATGGCATTGTGAGCTGCTGTTCAGCTTAATACAACCATTATTTATGGATGCTCAGTGGTTTTAGTTTTGTAGCCTAAGAACTCCAGCAAACTCTGCAGTCTTTGCAAACCATTTTGCCACATGAGCAAGTTTGGCTGTTGTTAAATAGGAAGAGAATTTGGCAAGGCTAGGCAAGGTTACGCAAAGACACTTCCTGTACAGGGAGGCAGCTGCACTGTACTATCACACAGCAGTTATCTGCCCACAAAGCTCTAGCCATTTTTCAAGGATGATATGCAGAGCTACTGTCTGTACGAGTGACTCTTCAGAGGGAACTACAAATCTTGATGTTGAGCTCATGTCATGTGCAGAGGCTGGAGTAAGAGATGGCTCTAAAGTGAAGTCTGCTCCATGGCCTTGATGCAGCATGGGACTGGAGCTTTGGAAAAATCCCAGTTACTGTCCTGGTATCCCTTTGTCCACTCCCTTCAGGTTTACAGTCTTCACAGGTTATATATGAGCTCAGCTCACCCACTGAAACCTACAGAGAATAAGCAGCATGGATGTGACATAAAGGCCTTCATGGCACAGAGTAAACACTGGAGTGCTACTCCTTATATCTGGAGCTGTTTGGTATTCCCTTGAGATAGATTCCACCTCCCACTGCTCTAATAAGAACCCCTTGCCCAGGACAGCATGATGGGATTTTTAGTTTAATTTTGACATGTCCTCCATTTGCTTGTGTAGCCCATTAGTACCTTGAAATCTCCATCATGCACCAGGTAAAGTGGTTTGAAAAAGGGAGCAGGGTCTGGGATGCAAGCCATCTTCTTCCATAACCTAGAAGAGAAAAGAGAAAGACTTTATGCTTAAGTACACATTACAGATGCAAAACAAGGCATTTCCAGGTCTGATTCAGACAGATGCAGCCACCTGCCCAGCCTCACTGGCCTCACAAGTTAGCAGGTGGCTGAGGATGCAAGGATGTCTTGTGCTATCAGAGCCATCTAATGGCCTTTCTTGTGAGCCTCACAAGAGATGGGCCTCAGCCCTCAAGACTTGTGCACACAATATTCACGCTAAGGAAAGAGGTTTTTCTTTCCTTCCTGGAAAGGCACAAGCTTCTAGAAATGCATTTTCCCCTCAGGCTGCCCCTGGTCTGCACCTCCAAGCCAGAACTCTGCCCTGTGCACTTCTGTGTACAGGGGCTGTGCCAGCCCTGTTGTGCAGCATCCCAGCACCCTTTCCACTGTGCTGCAGCACCCCATCCCTCTGCAGTGGCACCTGACCCTCCAAAAAGTAGGGAGCCTTCAGCCAGCACTGAGCTGCCTGTGTCAGCTCTGCAAAGGGACAGGCCAGCCATGGCTATTGCTCCCGTCTGGCAAATGCAGAGCACAGACAGGACCAGGAGAACAGCCCAGGAGGCTGGGTAGCCCCTTCTCATCCCCATGTGCCATTGTCTTGTTCCAGCCAGCTGAATGGCAGCAGAGTGCCAGAGAAAAGCAAGGTGCTCTTGGCAGTACATCAGCTGGAGACCATACTTTGCTGCCTGTGCATGGATATACAAGATGCAAAGAAGGCTGCATGTGAATAATCCATCTGTAGCAACAGAACTGTAGCATTTACTCCAGCTTCCTGAAGCATTCTTACCTCTGCTGTTTGGCCAGAAAGGTTGTGATTGAGGCAGTGATTGCCACGACGCCACCCACCAGCAGCAGCCATCCCATGTCTGCTGTCTGTGTCACTGCTAGAGAAAGAGACAGGATCATTCAGGCTCACCTTGCATTTTTATCCTGGTCAAAAAGCAAGAGATGGTGAGGAGACACCCTCAGCTTCTACCCCAGACTTTCTCTTAGGGACTAGGCTTTGAAGGACAGTAAAAAGGTCAGTACAGACAGCACATATCAGCCCAGCCCTGGGGTTTACGTACTCACTAAGCAAACCAAACATGCCTGTCTTTACTAGACTATTTGTTCTAATTAATTAGTTTTGATTAGAGTTCTGGAAGTATTCTCTGCCATTGGGCTGGAAGGGCAAGGAGAGCTGGTTGTATGTACCTGCAGGGCCAGTTGTCAACAACAGCGGACGACTCCATTCACTCCAAAATCCATGATAACTAGTGCCTTCTCGGGGTCTGGCTCTCACTTGGAACTCGTACTCAGTGTTTGCCTGGAGTTCCCATGGCAGAATTACCAGTGTCCTTTTATCTTCATGAACAGCTTTAGTCTTCCAAGTCTGTGAATGATGAAACACCAAACACTCAGGGCTGGAGTGACTGCTCCTAGATTACCCTCACTGCTGCCCAGTGAGGAGCCCTGCAAAGTCACTTCCTCTGCTCTCACGTTGTTTCTGCAAGGCTGTGCTCTGGTTGGGCAGCAGCTGCATGGGGCCCTCAGGGATCCTTCCATGCAGGACAGCACGAGAAGTAAATGAACTGTCAGCCTTCCCCACAGGACCTAGTACTTCTTAAACAGCTTCTCAATTCTTTTTTCAGTTTTACCTGTTTTGAGTCCCGGCAAGCAAAGAGATGCCTTTTCCAAACCAGGAAAACCCTCCTCCCCACCAGTGCTCCTGTCCTGGTTGTGAAGGCCCCCTCTTCGCTACTACATCCTACTTGATGGTAAACTGACATCTCACCTCCCTGGTGTCGGTCCTTCTCTTGTAACGCAGCTGATATTCCAGCTCCTCATTCAAAAAGTAGAAAGGAAAGTTCTGGTAGATGGTTTCCCAAGAAATATTGTAACCCTCTGAGAACACAGCAGTCAGATTGAATGGAGGCTGTGGTTTGACTGAAAGACAGGATGGTGTTACCCTTCCCAACATTACTGCAGACAAGGGGTGGCTCAGCATAGTATCAGCAATGCAGAGCAGGCAGGGAGCAAAAGTGCCCTGGCAGGGTGGGGCCCCCCTCCACAGGACAACATCAACACCACTGCTGCCTCTCAGACTGGGCCGCTATGCACGGAACCCCACATCTCAGCACATCTCTCTAAATGTGCCTTCTGCCTGTCTCTGAACCTCCTCATCAACTAAGGAACAGGAGAAGATAGCACAAGGGGCTAATACCAGCTGGGAAACAGCACCTTGTTCTTCCCATGGCATAGGAGGATTCTGTGTAGTCATAGTCACTTGTACAGTGACTATGCGTAACAGAGACATCAGGAAAAGCTGACGGTAGTGGACACTGCGTAAACCCAGTGCAAATCCCTGTGTCGTAAGTGCCTAAAAGACAAGCTTCTGTATCCCCTGCAGGCTGTTTTCTTATGTCCAAAAGCAGTAATGCACAAACTCCAGCCCTAGGTCTACAGGGTCCATCACTAAGCTATGATGCCTTTGCATGGGGACATCTAGGAGACATGCAAAGCACCACAATATTCTGTCAATGGAGACAAGACGCTTTCCTGAAATGTTATGGTATTTTTTAAAGAGATGACACTTCTCAAATAAAGTTTACTTTGAGAAGAATCCAAGTAGATAAATCCTTTTTCACACTGCTACACAGCGCCTGTCTGCCTGGCTAACCACCCCTTCTTGTCACAGTTTGCGGCACAACTAGGAACACACCAGCATTCCACCAAGTCAACTGAATTGCTGCATCCAAATCTTGTCATGCAGAAGAGATGGTTTGGAGTTACCCCAGACAGAACTGGCACATCCATTATGTCTGGGACATCTTGCGCCACCCACAATGTCACGCTGGTTCAGGTATCCGCTGCAAGAGCCTTTTGGGCTTCCTGTGAGGACATTTGTGGCATTTGCAACTAAAGCAATTCCTCCTGGCCTTCAGGTTCTAGCCAAGAACAAACACCTGCATAGTCTACATATGAGACTGGTCTAAGGTAGAAATGTATCACTCTTGCTTCATGGGGGAAAAGAAATTTCCCCACAAAAAGACTCAGACCAAGTCAGCCCTAAGCTCAGCCTCAAGCATTAATGTTCCTGTAGTTTACAATAAGAGCACAGTGCTGTGTAGGTGAGTGCACACCAAACACAGGCCCCCAGCACTGCCTGCCATACTTGCTCCTTGCCCAGACTATCTAGGGGACAGGTACAAGGCCAGACAGTATTTATGAAATCCACCATTTTTCTACTTACTGTTCTCAGACATATAAAAGCCATTGGAAAGCACATGCTGCTTATCAGCTGTCTCTGTAACATCCACCTGGACTTTGATATCTGCCAGCAGTTCAGTCATATCCACAGTGCACATGTACTCTGTGTGACTGGTGTTCCTGGACAATTGCAGGAGACTGCAGGCAGCCACAGTGTTTTCTGGAACTTCCTCGGAAACCCTAAAAACCACCAAAAAACACAAACAAGTCCACATCTGCCACATGCTGTAGTTTGACTAAAGCACCAGGCACAGAAATGATGAGAAAATAAAAGCAACATGTTCAAATAAAAATATATGTTTGAACTTTGACAGTTTTTGTGTCCATCTGCTGTCTGTCTATCCCCCTGCCCTTCTCCTTGTTCAGCTTAAGATCTTTGAGAACAGTAGGAAAGTGTTTGTGGAAAGGAAAGCTGCTGACCAGGGCTACACAGTTCAGGACTGCACCCACTTCCTTGCTGGGGCAGAGCGGCAGCCACATGAAGCTTGGACAAACTGCAGGAGCCCTTCCAGCACACAGGAGTGAAAGTCCATTGTTAACAGCAGCAAAAGGCAAGATATTCTCAGGGCAGGAGAGAAAACAATGCCAAAGAAACCAGAGGCAGTGTAGCAGTCAGTGGCAAGCAGAGTAGTCAGTGGACACAGGAACCAGGGATCCTTTGCCAAGGGAAATGCCAGCTGACAACTTGAGTGTGAAGTACCTAGTAAAAACCAGCATGGCAGCAAGAACAAGATTTCTACCTAACAAAGGGGTCAGAAGGACACTGCTGTGCTATGGTCATCTCAGAAGTTCCTGCTAACTTCATTTTACTCATCCTACTGAGACACACCATGTTGCAGTGAGGTTGTATGAACTGGCACCCAAGTCATTCCTCAAGACGCAGGACAGAGTCTGTACATAGTCCACAAAACAAGTGAGGTTTTCACAACATGTAGCTGTAGGTTGGGAAAGAGAAAACACAATATCAACTTCCATGGTGAAGCAAGCAGAACTTCATATCAATATACAGAGTCCTCAGGACTCCCACTAAATCTGAAGGTAACAGACTCTGTGACAGCCCCCCCCCCCCCCCCCCCCGAAATCTCCAGTCTTAGAGAGCACGATGTATTCACCTCTATAGGAAGGCAAGTCACTGACAGCAAGGTAAGTGTCAAACAAAAATCTATTCAAAATGAGGTGGCAGCAAATGGCATGTCAGCATGCAGAAGCTGCTCAGATCGTGCTCAAATTGCCAAAATTATCTCTGTCCCCTCTTATACAGTCACTATATCAGAGTCACATACTATTTCTGCAAGAGCCCTGGCTTATGCAGCACGAGGCATGACTACCCCATCACAAACAGCAGCATATTGAAACAATTTTAGTGGTACCATTTCCTAAACCGAGTTCTGTTCTTTACTGCTTTCATTTATGGCATGGACAGGGCATTTTGCACATTTTAAAAAGTAGTATTTTAGTAATTCTTTCTCTACCACGCTCTCTGCACACTATGTTTCTATAGCTTGCTATCTGCAGCATCATTACTTTTCGTGTCCAGCTCCAGGGGCTTGGAATATACTTTTAATGGAATTTTGGAAAAAAAAAATTGCAAATTTGTAGTTACTAGAACTTCCATAAATCATTCTGATAGTAAAGTGACAGGCACAACGTATTAACCACTGAAACTGAAACAGACTTCTAAAGAGAACTTAAGAGGAAATGGTAGGATTTATACTGGTCAATAAGAAAATGGTCTAATTTGAAAGCGTTCACAAAGCAGTTTTTATGCTCTTCTAATTGTTCTGCAGGAGCTCTGCTCATGTATCGGTATCTGGAGTGTACTGTACAACAGCACTGCTGTTCTGTGCATAACACACTTAAGTTATCTCCCTGGATTTCATGGCAGAGCAGACAGCGGCACGGTGAGAAACGTCTGCATTGGTGAGTCCTCTCCTAACATGTCGCATCTTGGACTGACAAGAGACACTGCTACAACGCCAGTAAGGAAAGGCCTGTAGGAGGTGCTGGTGCAAACCATGCCTGCTACAGTGACTATTCAACTCTTCCACGTAAAGTATCACCCCTCTTTGATGGGAATAAAATTGTCATCATCCAGGGAAAGATGTCAAGGTTGTTACATCCATGTAACATGGTCGTGTCCCGTCCGTTCCCGCCCCCCCCCCCCAATCAGGACTGCTCCCAGCCTCATGAGATTAATAATCTCATAAAATAGCTAATTAGTATTCTTCTATGCTGTTATGTTCATCAGCCAAATGGACTATTATGCTTAAGTAGCTGGTAAGCTGCAAGTGTATCTTTGGGCAAGAATCTGTTAACAAAATTAAGAAGATGGCAGATTTTTACTGTAAAGGAAATAATTAAGTGTCCCAAACCCAGTCTGACCTAGGATGAATTGTCCATCCTTGGTAGCATCAGAAACAAAAATCAAATACTTTTAATAGAAGACTCTAGCTTGGTCCAAACTGAAATTAGTATAGGATAATTCCCTGGCTAGTGTTACACAAAATTCAGACCAGACATTACAATGATCCTGCAAGGCAGGAAGATAAACCTCAGAATTCATCTTTTCTGCTAATTTTGGTTTGGAGCAGGTCCAATGCCCTGCCTAGAAAAGCCTGTAAATGCTAAACTTGTGCCTGCTCCCTGCAGACACTGCAGTAGCTGCCTTTTTCTGCCCAGCTGACCTGTTCAGAAAGTCAGCTCTGAGTCAGCTGGAACCTGCCTGGTGAGTAGGAACCAGCAAGGGGGTTTGGGGGAATGACACTGACTGCACGGTGCAGCCCTGAGCAAGGGAGCTTGGACCAGGAGAGGTTCACTCCACTGTCCCTGGCTGGTCTGCCAACAGCAGCCATAAGCCCCAGGGATATCCTAGTCTTGGCCACCAGAACTTTTCCTATGGCAAAGGTGGGGTTTGGGTGGTATGCAGTCAGGCTGAGCTCTGCCCAGCTGTGCATCTCCTTGCATGTGCCCTCTACTACCCATGGAGCCTCTTGCATAACTCATTATCCCATGGAACCTTCTCCCCTGGCATCCTATCTTGTGTTTGCTATCCCATGACAATTTAGTAGCATGCAAATCTCAGCAGCGCCTCTGTCATAAGCCACTAAGATAAATCCTATGGGTGTACAGCCTGGGAGAGATATCTGGGAACTTACTGTACTGGAGTAAGAGGAAGAAGGAAATACTCTGGAGCCACAGTTTGTTCCTCATGGTGATTCTGACTGGATGTCCTGGGGGGGGGGGGGGGGTAGGAAACAAAACAAAACAAAACCAAAAAACCACACACCTTAAAAAGTCCCAAACAAACAATTAAAAGTTCATCTCTGCCATCTCTCGTATGATAAAAAGTTGAGGTAGAATTAATTTTGCTTTCATTTAAATGTCTAAAAGTAAAGCGCCTGATTTAGGCAAGTCATCCTGTGTGTACCTACTCCATGGGTTAGGGAGAGTGACCAACAGCCCTGCCAATTGCTGGTAACCAAGTCAGTGAAATCTCTGCTCCTTGCCAGCAGCATGTGCTCAGAGAAGTCAGGAAAGCGACTGCAGCCACAGTCTATCCATGCAACAGGAAGGCACTTGAGTTAAGCACTAACCCATGTTTTCTTCAGTGGTTTCCTGCAACTAGAAATGGTTTGCGAATAGGAGAAGTGACATTGCTGTGGCTTCAATATCTGTACAGTGAATTAGTCATAGTCTGAATGTCACTGTGGGTCTGTATAAGCACAGCTTGTGAGAGAGAGCTCATTGGTTTGTTCTACCCATGGTTTAATAAGCATGGAGTTCCTGGTTAAGAGACTCCAGCAAGGCAAACCAGTAAAAAAACTAAAAAGCTTCCCATATGGCACAGAAAAGAATGATGTACAGTACTCACTTCAGGGAAACGCTGTCCTGATGCACTTTGGTGAAGAGAACCTGCAGAGAAAAGGACAGCAGGATGTTTACAACAATATGAGGAAACAGCATCGCATACGAATGACTGCTCAACCCACAGCCCCCACTCCAAGACCAACCCCAGAAGCCACATAACACACTAAGGCTGTGTTTTCACAGCATTTAACGTTTACGGAAACACACAGATGTGCATGGGAAGACTCAAAATGAGCTCCCTGCCGAGTACTGGGAGTCCTTCTCCTCAGGCTGCTCCCAGTCCCTCCGCTTCCCAGCCCGGATCGATACCGATACCGGGTGCCGTGACCCAAGTGCAGGAGCAGGTCCTGGTTGCCTCGTCCCTCCCCAGCACCAGCAGCGAGCTGCAGGCCGTCACTCAGCAGAGAACGGCAGCGAGGCCTCTCCCACCCGCGGAACATTTGTGGTGCTGAAAAATTTCCCAGGGTTACTCAAATAATGAAAGCAAAATAAATTTAGCAGCCCCCAGAAAGCCCCTGCAGCCCTGCACGGGCTGAGCCTTGCTCTCAGGCACCAGGGTCCAGATGAGATCAGGAGGCTCCTGGGAGGTGCCCCAAACGCCTCACGGCCGCAGGCCTGCGCTGGGAGCAGCCGGGGTGCTGCTGCCCCTCCTTTCCTGCCAAAGGCACTGTGCGGGTGAAGCGCACACTGCAGCTCGGCATGGCTCCTGGCCCCTGCCAGCCTGCCCCAGCTGCTGCGAGCGGCAGGACAGGAGCTCTTTCCCCACACTCCAGCCCTTCCTTGTGCACCACACGTTGCCTTGAGGAAATGCCTTTTCCTGACCCCTCTGGTCCCAGTTCAAGCTTTCTCTGTAGGGTAACGATTGTCACCACCGCCGTTTCTGGTGGCTTCTGATTACTACGACCCAGGCCACTGTCTAACCCCACCTTGTGCTCCCTTTCATCCTCCCACTGCTCTTCTCCAAGTTCTCATTCCTTTGAGTGCTCTCCTGCCCCCCGGAACCTCTCACCTGACCTCATGCTAGGACCACCTGCACCACAAGAGCAGATGCCCCAAGGTGGGCAGGCTCCCGAGGCAGCTTCTGGTCGTGCCTTCACAGCATCGAGGCCCCTCCTCTTCGCAGCACATTTCGCACAAGAACCGTGTCACTTGCCCTGGACACACGACGCATGCACTTGGCCACTGCCTTTTCACCTCCTCCTCCTCCCTGGGCAATACCTGGAACCTGTAACTGCTGGGCTCAGAACATCCAGGGCTGCCCTGGCTTAGGAGGGCAGCAACCTGCCCAAACGGGCCCGTTCCCACCCCAGAGCGCGCCGCCTGCTCCCCTCAGCCCTTGTGCCCTCCTGGCTGCACCCCAGCGCAGGCCACGGCGCGGGGCCCCGCAGCAGAGCCCACCTCCGTGTCACTGCCCACGACTGCCATGCTCTGCAGTCCTGGCCACCCTGTGGGGCCGAAAGGCAACTTGCTGCCTCTTCTTCAGCAAGGGAAGGAAGGGCTGGGCCGTTAGGGGGGCTCTGCAGCCCCAGTGCTTGTTTCAGAACCCAACTGGCAGTGCCCCAGTGTTTCATGTTCAAGCCATTTCTGTAGCTCCCTCATTTTATCCCCACTCCTGCCTAAATGGCCAGAGCAATGCAAGGGAAGCCTTTGCTGGTTTTAGCTGCTGGACTGTGATTTCTTTGAAGTGCCATCCCTATTTTCCTTCCTCTGCTCAGAGAATAGCCTGTACCATCAATCCAATAGTACAGGAAGGACTGAACAGGAAAAAGTCAAACCAACAAGCTCGTCAAGGAAGACGTCTTATGGAGATATCACAGGCTGCCGTTACACACTGGAGAGAGGTTAACATAGAAGGTTGTAATCTAGAAGGAGGCTTCCTGAGCAAGAGCACGGTAGCAATAATAAGACAGAAAAGCAGTAGGATGGAAGGAGGCAATACTTCCTCACCCGAGGCTCCACTGTCCCGTCTCTTACCCTTGCCAGTGCATACAGATGAGTCCAGCACTTACCCCTTCACTTCTTGCACAGTTTTCCTACCTCAGTGTAGTGGGAAAGCACTGCTACCTCGAAGTGCACCACAGAAAGCGCAGTGCTGTGAGTCTGACCTCCTGGCTGTGCTCCAGGTTGTTATGACGAGACACGGATTCATGTGCAGAATAGCTGGGAAAGACGCAGCTCTGCAGCAGTGCCTCTGTGGTCTTTGCTGGCTGAAAGACCTCATGGCTTCACAGAGATGGATAGCGGACCCTGTTGTGAGGCTTCCTTCAGTCAGGCCCTCTGCAGGCTTCAATCCCAGCCTGAGATTAAGGCCCCTGCCTTTCCTACATCCCTCCATTTGTTACACTCTTCCATTTGCTTCCATGTGACAGCACCTTGCTCGTGTGATTGTTCACTTGGAGGGAAGAATGGCAGTTGGCAACGAGCAGAGGCAGGAACTTATTCCCTGTCTGGCATTAGAAAAGTCCTTTCTACCACCTCACTTCAATTTCTCTGTGAAACAGGGGGTCTGAGACAGCTTCGTGCATCCTTGAAACACAGCTATTTAATTCTTATAAAATGTCAAGCATTGTACAGCTGCTAAGCACCACTGCTGCAAACTCTGTAGTGTCCTACGGAACACTGTGTGAGAGCACAGGAATAAAGCTGATCAGCCATTCATATAGATGCGCACATGTAAATGATACTACAAGGTTTTGATATACCAGAGGATAAGAAATATGACCAATACAGACAGACATTTACAGACACAAAGATGATTTTAGCGAAGGATCTGGTAATATGGTGCTATCAGCCGCCAAAGATGGTTGCAGTCTGAGCTCAAAGTTTGAAATGTCTCCAGGAAATGTAGATACTTACCAAACTTCCCCAAAAGAACCCTAATTAAGAACTCAGTTGAAGTGAAAAAAACAAAACCAAACAGCCCCCTCGGTATTTCCAAGCATGAGAAATACATGTCTTTGCTACATCCAGGCAAAAAACCGTTCAAGCCCCTCAGTCACCCCCTGTATAAAAACAGAGCTTTCTTCTTGAAGAAAAGTTGATTGTCAGTGTATACCACCATCTAAGCACAAAGCCAAAGCAACAGGGAGACAGAAAGATTCTCTAGGTGTCCAGTAGAGGCCAACAGCAACGACAGTAGGGGCACAAGGGACACGTCAGCTACAAGAAAGCTTTACAGTGAAGTCACAGATATCAAGCAGTAGCAAACTGGCAGCAGCGAAAGCTGGAGGAAGCATGAACATTACCTTGCCCTGTCCCTGTCCTCTCAACTGTCCACTTCAGCCTTCCAACACGTCCATGGCTGGCCTGGCTAAATCACCACTGCGGATGCTGTGCGCGCAGGAGCTGCAGAGCAGGTGGGTCTCATGAGCACTGAGTAAGGGTAAAGCCTGCTTGTGCACAACCCGGGCTGTAGGTATTGGAATACAGTGATAAATGGGGGTTGACGTCACCACTGCACCAGTATTACTGTGCAGATAGAAGGATGTGGTGAGCAGAGGAGGCAATGAATTTGGGTCTAAACACCCACACAGCATTTATTACTGTATTGCTCTGCTCTGTTCCTCTCATGTGAGAAAAAGGTGGGGGAGCAGATAAAAACTCACAAGCCTCCAATCTAAAAGGCCATAGAGGCCATAGTGGGGCTAGTGGGTTAGAGCTTTGCAGTGGGGAGGCATCAGTTAAATGGCCAAACCTAAGTATATAGTACAGTGTGTATGCCACCGGAGACAGGAACCACTGCACTGCACTTCCACCTGTCCCCAGCATGGTCTCTGGGCCCAGGGCAGCAGCACCAATCCTCAGACCACAGGCAGGGAGCTGGTCTGGCTCCAGCAGGGGAGAGGGGCTCACCCCTGCGCTGCCCTCCTGCCTGCAGCTCGTGCCTGCGCTGGAGCTCTGTAGGTTGCAAGGCTGACACTGAGGAAGGGCAGGCCAACCCACCCCTGTGTACCTTAAAGGGGGCTGCAAGGAGTCCAGTGCATGTTCCTTGTGTCCTTGGGCAAGAGGGAATGGAGCAGCGCTAGAAGGAGGCTTTGCATGCTCAGCAGAGTGTGGTGGTAGGAGGGTAAACAACAAGGAGCTGGAATAACCCAAGGAGACTGCAGCAGCGAAGCAGGCACAAAGCAGCTGGGTGCAGGGTGAGCAGGCTCTGTGCTCAGCCCCTGCTGCACCCACCACACAAAGACTTGGCACAGCACAGCATGACCAGCCAGGCAGCCTGAGGCACCAGATGCACACCCAAGCTGGGGCCAACTCTCACCCAGACCTCAGGGCTCCTGAGGTACCTGTAAGGGAAATTACAGACATGGGAGAGTCAGGCTGGTCAGACTAAGTACAGTACATAGTGCCTGTACATGCGTGCATGTGCAAGTACATGCATGTGCACATGTGAAGCTGTGCAAGTAATCCAATGTGAAGAGCAACAAATAGTCTTGCCCCTGCAGAGCAAACACTTAACATCCAACTGGTTCTTCAGCGCTGGGAGCCCAGCACAGTGTGACCCATCAGATCTCCTTCATTGCTGAGGACTGTACCCACCGTACACAGCCTGAGAAGAACCATCATGTAGGACACACACGCAGGATCTCTAGGGGCCCTGATACTTGTTCCCACCTGGCGCAAAGTACATAGGTGCATCTCCTGCACAGAACAATGCAAGTCAGTGGGCTCAGTGCCCAGTGCCTACCTCCACAAGCACACAGCTCTAGAGCTGCTCTGTGCTGTGAGGGCACTGACTTCTCTACACCTGAGGTTCCATGACACTTCAGGGCAGCTGAATCCAGCCCCAAAGGTAAAGCACTTGGAGACCTGAAGCAGTTCAATTGCCACAGATTTATGTTGATTTGAGAAGAGAGGCAACTGCTTTCATCCAGCTGTAATCACATATTCACCAGAAGGAAGTGTGAAGAGTGCAGCAGGAAGGTCTTGGTAGACTCTGCTAAAGCTATTGATCACCCAAGAGCATTTTGCCACAACTGGAAGGACAACATCTCTAAGTATTTATAAGCAGGAATAAATACACACAGAGGAAGTAATAGTCAGAGCTGACGTTTCCATTCCCTCGAAGAGAGAATTAGTGATACTTGCAGTTATCAAGTTCATGATATGGGGGTGAAAATTCCACACAAACAGTACTACATCTGTGTTTTGTTCCTGCCACAATGGAATTAAAACAACATCCTCTGCATTGTCAAATATACGCAGCTGGTATAACTAGGGTCAAAGGCGCCTTTACTAGCTGGTGACATTTAGGAGGAAGATAATTGCACATTACGATAAGCGATGAGTAAAGCATGGCAGGAGAACAGCTGAAACACAAGTAACAGTGTTCTAGTGGAAGAGAAAGCAATAGAAGAAACCACCTCAAAGCTCATGAAATGGGGTAAAACATGAATGAGCCAGGCAGAAAGCAGAGGTGTTAGTCAGCAAAGCAGCAGGCTGAAAAACAACAAAGCCCCCCAGCTGGCAGGCTGGGAGCTGGCAGGATGCTGCAGAGGAGGAAGCAATGCGTTGCTTTTGCTCTGGGGAATGCTGAGTGCCACCAGCAGAGACCCCAGGACCCTGCCCTCCAGCCTCCCTTTTGCTTTTACCAGTTGTCTCTTTGCAGCCACCAACATTGGGCTCAGCCTCTTGTTTTCCCCATTATACATCAAGTCTGAAGCCATTCTGCATGAAGGCTATAGCATGAGGACACCACTTTGGCTCCTGCCAGAGGAAAAGGGCTTACCTTCACAGAGCTTTGTCTGTAAACATTTTGCTCACACAGAGGCTTGTATCTTCTCTTAGGAAATCACCAGACACATGCTGGTAAACAGAAACAGGAATGACTGTGCCTGTGAGCTCACCCTGACCATCTGAAACAGAAACCTACAGCTCTCATACAGCATGCAAACTGTGCCCAGAGCATCTCCCAGATGCCTCGCTATGCTGAATACATTCAGCCCACAGGAAAGCATGCTTTCTCCAAGACAGCCTCCACGCCAGCCCTCTTTGAGAGCTGAGACCCCTGCAGATAGCCCACAGGCAGTCCTCTGCTTCCATGGGAGCCCTGCTCCACAGCTGGGTTCCTGCAGCTTCACAAACTAAACATCAGCCTTTTCTGGTCTAATCAACTGATGCGCCCCATGCTCTCCACCCTCCCCTACCGCAGCCATTCTCAGACTGGTCCCAGGTCACACACTGCATGTCTGTGCTTCCAAAGAGCTCTGACCCTGCATGGGGTCAGTAAGTCCATCGCATACGCCGCAGTGCTCACCCGAGTCAGCAGCGCTGCCAGAACTCTCTGCTCCTTCCACACAGGTTGGCAGAAACTGACCCATGTAGAGCCAGCATCCACCAGCTGGTCCCCAGGTCTCTGCTCACAGGGATGCACCAAGGCCAGAACCCTGCTGCTGGCACAGAGCTCTTTATGGCAAGAGCCCCACCTGAGCCTCTCTGATCTTTGTTTTGCCACAGCTGTCACATGCCAGCACGCCTCGGCCCTGCAGCAGCTTGCCCGGCCACCAGCTCTCACAGCAGATCCTCCACACTGAGTGTGCCTTGGAGCCCTCTGCCACCTCTAATGGCGTGAAAACACAGGAGCTACCTTCAACCTCACACTGCAGAGGCACTTGCAGAGCAAGAGCTAATGGCTGGCAGGGCAGAGCTGCCTCCAGCGGCGAGCAGCAAGCTGCAGGAGGTGATGGCATGGCAGACCACAGACCAGCAGCACCGCTGGCTCCATCCCAAAGCCACAGGACAGGCCCAACATAAGCCTGGCTTCTCACGTCACTGTGTCTTTAGGAGACAAGGTGGGGGGGGGGGGGGGGTACAGGCTGGACAAACAGGCAGAGATAGGGAAGCACCTTGCGATATCACACAGTATCACAGTATGCTAGAGATTGGAAGGGACCTCGAAAGATCAATCCCCCTGCCGGAGCAGGAACACCTAGATAATGTTAATACGCTGGGGCATATTAATAACACTGAAGATACACAGGATTTTCTTGGAAACAGATTGCTCCAAAGTAACCAGTGTTTCCAAAAACTCAAAATACAATCCTGCACAGAGAAGCCGAAAGGCTTTGTGAGACTCTTGGGCAGTCCAAGTTTTGTGAAGCTGTGGCTTTGCTATGATGCTGCGTTAGGAGTTCACTGGAAGGTGGCAGAAGGCAGGAGATTGCTTTGTTTGAGGCTAAAAAAGTACAAAATACGGGGTTATTGGCTCCATAGAACACAGGGACTAATGCGATGAAATTGGGTCACATCAGTGTATCTGCACCCAAAGCAGTACTGGGAAATGCTTCCAGCACTCTGCAAGAAGAGGAGTCTGAGGCTTGTTCCTACAAAAAGCAGGGGCTAGGGGATGCTGTGCCCCACAGTGACTGCTTGTGGTGTGAGGCTCCTGCTCAAAGAAGGAAGCTGAGCCGCTGGTTGCTGCTCTGTACCAGCTCTGCACAGCCCCGGCTTCCACACCCCTTCCCTGCCACTGTGCATGTGCAGAAGTTGGGAAGAGAGCGTGGAGAAGCTGGAACGTGCTAAGAGCAGCACAAAGCTAAACCGATGGCAGGTAACTGGCAAAATAGATATAATACAAACAGCAGCTGAATGCGTTGGTCCTTCCTGCTGAGGAGCGCAGGTGGAGGTTTATAAGACACCTCGTAAGAACTGCAAAGGTGGGAAGAATCCCTGGTGCTTCTGCAGCAGCTCGGAGCAAGGCTGTGAAATGGGGGCTAAACCGCAGGTCCTAATTCCTGCCTTGTGCAGGAAACAAGGCACATGATGGCTCTGTTGCCTAGCTCACGTTGTGGAGGAGCATACCGTGTGCTTCTGGAGAGCCTCAAGCAGGCAGCGCCGCCCAGCACTGAACTGTCCTCCATAACCTTCAAGCCTAGAGACTGCCAGGCAGGTGCACTGGACAGCGACTGCAGCACAGCAAGAGCCTCCCAGAGCCAGCTCCGGGAGATCTCACTCACCAGAGGCCAAGAGGGCAGATGTTGGGGCTAACCTTGGCCAGAGCAGACCTGGTTCTCACAGCAGCTCTCTAGAGGACCTGGACAAGAATGGGGGACCAGTTACAGCCCTGAGCCGGGTGTGGAAATTCTTCCCCCCCCCCCAAGAGGCACTCCAGCGTTTCTCACCCTGTTGTAATTCTTGTTGCTGTGTGGGTGGCTCACTGCAGGTGAAACCAGCAGTGGCTGAGATGGGGAGAAGCAGCCAACCACAAACTCTTCAGCTGATACCAAATTCCCCCTTGTGTAAGAGCTGGGGAAACAGCCACAAGTAGGAAAGTCCCAGTGACAGGTTAGACACTGACTCAGTAACCTTCAAGCAGAGGACAAACAACAGACTGCTGTGAATGCCTGCTCTTATGCAATGGGGCACAGACAGGACCACGGAAGCTGCTGATCCACCACAGATCAGGGACAGGAACTCCTTAGGGTGCCTGCCACACTCCATGGACAGGTCTAGGACAGTCATCCCTGTATCAAGGACAGGCTGTGGGTCACAAGCTGTACTCTACCAACTCTTGCCATTACAACTGCCTCTCTGCATTCAGCATACAGAATTTTAGGGCTCCTGCACAGCTGCTCAGTTCTGTTAACAGCAGAGCAAAAAAGGAAACGGTGCTCCTGCCCCCGCGGCAGCACTTGGCTCCCACCTCTGTTCATCCAGGGCTGCAGCCAGTTTTTCTTCTCTGTCTTGCAGTCTTGCTGGTGGGGCAGAAGGCAGCTGTGTGGACAACTCCGTGTTATAGAAAGCCATTGGAGGGACAAGATAGAAACAGGACAGCACAAGGGACAAACAGAGCAAAGCACCTTTGGAAAGAGTTCAGCAGAGCTGCAAAGTTCCTCTCAACATTCCTTTCTCAGCTTCTCACAAGAATACTCAGGACTTGGAAAACCAGCGGTGCTGCTGATGGCTGTTACTGAGTACTCAGACAAAACACACTGAGGTGGAGCTTCAACTTTGCTTAACTGCATTGGTAAGGTACCTGGGCAGTGCCCTCTTCCTCACCTGGCTGCTCTGCAGCACGGATGCTCTGTGTGTGTGGGCGTACTGCACGGGCACAGTTCCCCGGAGAATTAGTCAAAACCACCTATTCTTTGTGAAAGCAACGGTATGCAGAATTACACACCTCTGTCAGAGCTCAAACGCAAACGGCACACATCACGCTCCTTAAGGAGTTTTCTACAGAAAAGACATGGCTACAAGAAAGCAAACTGCCCGCTCAGTCCCTGCTCACTAAGGAGTCACATAATTCTAATCACAGGAAAATGTTAGGGAGCAGGACTCTGGAAATCACAACCCCCTCAATTTGGTTCTCTCACCCTTTGCTCCTTTGCTATGCTACTGCTATTATGCAACACCTAAAAGAACTTGTTTTCTTAGCTGAAAGTTTGTAGCTCACGATGGGTAAGCGCTTGCATCC
This sequence comes from Pezoporus flaviventris, assembly GCF_033815535.1. Lineage (NCBI taxonomy): Eukaryota > Metazoa > Chordata > Aves > Psittaciformes > Psittacidae > Pezoporus > Pezoporus flaviventris. The sequence continues at coordinate 19,502,259 of NW_026892626.1, read as the reverse complement.
TGCCTGAACAGTGCAGGGTCCCAAAGCAAGATGCAGAGACAAGTTATTTAAAAAGCTTGCCCCTCCTTTATCCTAAATCCTCTTGTGGTTATTGTTGTTTTTCCACAGGCAACAAGAAGCCTTACGATTGACAGGAATTTGGTAACAGCTGTTCCACACAGGTCTGCATTTCTAAGGAGCCAACACTGTTCAGAACAAAAAGGCGAGGCTGTGGCACTCTGCAAAGGAAAAGCATGTACCAGAACTAGCTTCTCCTGAACTGGGAATACACCTGCTTTTCTCAGGAACCCATTTCACTCATGGTGAGTCAGGTTGCTAGTACCTGGTAGGCAGCCAGGTAAAAGATGTGGAGGTGGACTGATGGAGAGAGAGTGATGAAGTGCTTTATAACTAGGCTAAAACTTGGCACTAGCCCCCACTTGCACTGCAGTCTTACAAACACACTGGAAAAGACACAGAATATACTTACTGTGGTCAGTAATTCTCTGTCCTGGTAAGAGCCCTGTGCTAGCTAAAAGGGCCACACTTGGAGGGTCCCAGCAGCCAGAACAAAGCTTCTCTCTCAGGAGGGCTGCTCTGCAAGCACCGGCTCAGGCCAATGCACCTCACTGGCAGCCTGGGGCCAGCCCAAGCCACAACCCCCCACACTCTGGGCAGATCATCTCAGGCTGGAAACCCATCATCGAAACCTCCCTGTGTTTTATAGCGCTGCAACCACTGTGGGTGGCAGGAGTGGAGGCACTGGAGGATGGAGCATGAGCTGCAGACATGAACCATGCCTGTAGCAGCACAGGCCAAGCTGCCCACCTGCCCCAGAGTCCATCACCAGCTCTGCTGTATGCAACAGCATAGGAATAGGGCTCACCCTTCTTGAAGACTTACAGTTTGATTTCACCAGAGAAATACTGAAGGGAGAAAAGGGGAAGAATATCCACACACAGAAAGCCATCCAACAGAGGTCACAGCTATGTAGAAGACAAAGCCAGGGAAAGGCAGGATGAAGCTGATCCAGCCAAGTGCAAGCCTTTCAGGAGGATTTCACCAAGAGCACAAGGGAGAGTACAGGAGCAGAAGGGGAAGAAAGCATCACTGGTCCCTGTGCCTCCCTTAACACCCCAGCAACCAGTAAGTTACCCATTTTGGGCAGCTGCAGTGACTAGCTGTGGGATTTTGCTTCAGCTTGACTTTGCTTGGATTTAGGGAAGTGAGGCTTATTCATGAGGCAGACCACGGCCTCTGCCTCTGCATCTTCCTGTTCCACCATTTCAGTGCAGGTTTGGTTGATGGGTCCTAGAAAGCCTCTTCATCCATCTGCCTCACACCCCTCCCACTTCACAGAGCCTGCGCTCATGTTACAGGCAGCAGTGACTCCCCTCGTGCAAAAAAAGAGTAATTCTGATAGAAATAAACCTCACCTGCATGGAAATAAAACTCACCCTGACGTTTCCAGTAAAAATAAGTAACATGTTCACCAACACCTTACCTACAAGCAGCGAGACCTTTCACCAATCACCACCTTAGTGAAAGTGAGCTACAAACCAGTGCCTATGATTAACTATATAACTAAATATTGACCATTACATCTAAATACAGACATTTCAGTGTGTGCCTCTTTCCAGCGCTTACAAACGTTTTTTTTTTACTGCTGCAAAGCTGATGGGGAGATACCTCTCCCACTTGGCCAAACCGAACTTTGAAGCAAGATTTGCAGTACCAAAATCTCACAAACCACATTAAACCAGTTTCTGCGCTCAGCATTATGGCTTCCTTATTCACGGCAATGTAAATAAGGGTTTCTAACCTAATAAGAACATACATACGTATTTTAGTACACATAAAGTGTCCAACTATTCTGCATCACTGCCAGCTGACTGGGGTAGAAGGTACCACATCAAAATGTATAATGCCTTAGAAATGTGCAGAGTTAGGAGTAAAACTTCTCAAATAATTAACCAACAACAAGCATAAGCTGCCTTAAAGAACAAAAAAAAAACCCTCCATCAATTAAGGGGGCCTGACCTTAAACTGATAGACTTCCTGGGAAAACATTGCTTAGAAGTACCTGATTCCACTGACAGCTGTAGAAGTATGAAATAACTTCTTGCTTCTACAAAATAAAAAACTAATCATCAGTAACAGCATTGCGTAAGCTCAAATAATGGGAATCTTTATTTTGGGTCTTGACTGAGCATGTGTAGAAACAATATCCCATGCTGGGGCTAGGCACACAGGACCTCCCTCCTCCCTTCACCCCAACAAATAAGTTATGGAAGCTTCCCTTTGATGTGCACCTACATACTACTTCCAAGTGTGTCAGCATCTTCTGCATCACCTCTGTGTTCTTCCCAAGTAACACAGAGCTAGGGCATAACCACAGGAGCTGAACCAAGAACTCCTACATTATACAGCTGCTTCTGACTTTAGAGAACAGTCAAGGCCAGAGAAGCTTTAGCTCTGGCTTTGCAACCCTGACCGATCCGTAGCTGCAATTGTTAGGTACCAAACCCTACTGTCCCCAGGGGCCTGCATCACATACTGGTTGCCAGCCCCGCAGCAGGGCACGAATATCACATCGCAACTGAATCCTTGTTTGAGCTGCAGCAGCCCTCACTTCAGTCAAGATTGGAAGAACAAGCAACATTTCAGTCTGCGATACAGTTTGTTTCCAAGGACTGGATTGGTGCAGCCCTGGCACATGGCTAGGCAGCCTTCATGTAGCAGTTGTCCTCCTGGACAAGGCCTTGTACACAATTCGTTTTTCTTTCATTCTCCCTGTTTTCCCTCAAAAGCTCTACCAGTCTTTTTTGAACTGCAGGCGCCAGTCTGGAAGCCTCACCGTGAACGGTGTGAGAATCAGTGGGACAGGAGTTATCCACAGAAAGAGGAGGCATCAACTTGTCTGAGACCAGGAGCTCTGGGGGCTCTGCAGTTTTTCTTTCCAAGTTTAGCCCAGTGCTGGCCAGTGATTTTTCTGGTAAAGCAGCTGCAGAGCTGCACCCCCTGCCTACTGCGGGCTCCATCACCTCCCGATTTTCTCCTGCATTGCCATGTTTCCTCAAGTGGCTGTGCATGTGGCAGCAGAAGGCAGTATTCAGTCTGTTACTGCTGCTCTCCTGCATTCCTTTACCAGTACACTTAAAGCTGTTAGGCTTTGTCCCCTTTGCAGTTCTCTCTCTGCTGTTAAAATCTTGACAGTTCGGCTCTAACACATGCAACATCAGCTCTTCTCTGCTGGTATTTTCATCTTTGCTATCACCAGACAGCTCATGAGAGTTCATGATCCAAAGGCTGCCACCACCAGTCTGTGCAACATCCTCACTAAAGACTAAATCTGGGACAATTCTGCCATCAAAACCCTGTGCAATCAAACATATGTGGTCATCCATCTTCAGGTCAGGTTCACAGATCATTGTTTCTGGAGGTGTTCCTCTCAGATTGTTGTACAAAAGATGAGTAAATTTGCACCGTGACCTGGAGATAACCTCACTGTCATTGTCATGGTATGTACCATTACACTTAACTACATTATCAAAAGGTTGATAACCAGATGGCTGAGGTCCAGTGAGGCAAGAAATAACATTGGCTTTCTTTTGAACAGTTTGGTATGTTACTTGGTTATGTATTTCTTCTTCTGGCAGGAAAGCTGAAGCACTGTCATTTGCAAGTGTGGGGAAAGATGGAAAATCACTATGTTCTGAAGAGGTGCTGCAAACATCAAGCTCAGTGCAGCGAGATCTGTAGTTGGTATAACATGTCTGATTGCGAGGGGGCTGATAAATTTGATCTCTGCAGCTCAGTTCTGGTGTGTCTGAAAACCGTGTTAAAGGTGGCGAGGAGCACACATTTTCAAAGTATAGACTCAGGCTACTGTCAGCCATAGACTGAGACATAAGGGTGTCAAAGCTCTTGTAGGCAGAGCCACAGGGCTCCATGGATGGAGACGTAAGGGTGTTAAAGCTCTTGTAGGCAGAGCCACAGGGCTCCATGGATGGAGACGTAAGGGTGTCAAAGCTCTTGTAGGCAGAGCCACAGAGCTCCATGGATGGAGACGTAAGGGTGTCAAAGCTCTTGTAGGCAGAGCCACAGGGCTCCATGGATGAAGATGTAAGGGTATCAAAACTCTCACATGCAGAGTTGCTTACTCTGTCTTTTTTGGTCCCAAATGATGGTTTATTTGGAGATTCCTGGATCAGGACACACAAATCACGCTGACTTTCAGAACTGCATGGAAAACGGCTTTGATGAACCATATGTTGAAGTTTTCTTGCATCCAGAGCAGCAGAATTAATGCTGGAGCTGTGATAGCCAGATTCTTCGGATTGTTCTGACTCCTTGCTGGCTGTACTACAATTGTAGTCATCTTGAGAAGCTCTGGTGAAAAGGGAAACATCACACAGCTGCTGACTCTGGGCTGTGCTTTCATTTGTATTTTGCTGCGAGGGATTTTCTGACTCAGGTTTCTCAAAGGTTTTGTTCTCACCCATGATGATGTCTGGGTCTTTATGGTCTTGCATATTTTCATCTGCCAGGAGCTTAATAAACATGCTAGCAAGTACATCGTGTTCAGTGTGCTCTCTGAAAGCACTGACACTGCTCTCGGAAGGCTCAAACACAGCGATATGGTCTCTAGTTTCTTCCTGGTGCTCAGCCTCAATGTCTGTTAAGCGTTCACAGATTTCTCTCGGCTCTTCAACCAGAATTGTCTCAGGGGTTAAAACTGCGCTGCTGCCTTTCGGAAACCACTCTCCAGACTTGTTGCGGCAACTGCAAGATTTCTCAATATTTCTGGTGTTATGATTTCCCTTGAAGCTTTGGCTTGACAAGATTTGAGCCAGACAGTTCTTGCAACTTCTGTTTTTGGAAATCAAAAGAAAAGGAGAGTTAATGTTTATGTAAGAGGGAACTATTTCATGCTGTAAAGCAGCTTGTTCTTTTTCCTCCTTTGTTTTACTTACATTTCCTTTTCCATATGATCCTGTTTTAAGTCGTGGAAAGGGAGCTTAATTTCATCAATGTAGCACAAAACTGGAAACTAATATAGATACAAATGAGATTTAGGACACATGCGAATAGTATTTCAGAACCCCTGCACTAGCCAGACAATAGCACTTATTACATATTCTACTGGTGATCAGGAAAAGGTTTTTTTGCAAAGCCTTTAAGTTACCTTGACATTTTTTACAACCAAATGGCTCTTTGCTGGATTTGGGATTTGATCCCACCATTCTTTCTTCACTCTGCAAGGGAAGAATTAGAATTATTTGCTTTGACTGCATTTTGGCTTGATCAATGTGCACGTCCCTCTTCTGTTCTCTCCCTCTTAGCCACCTGCACTGCAGCAAGAGGAAATGCTTGTTGTGTACATCTTCAAGTGCTGCTTTTCATTCAACTATTGCAGAGATATTTGTATGTTTGGTGCATGACTGCTCTACAAAACCAGTGTCACACATTCTTCTAGTCATGTTTGAACTGATGCACAAAACAGATGGGATCCCACTTTCACAATAACACTAAGAAATTTAAAAATAAATACAGGTATTTGACCATCATTATTGGAACTCCAGAAAAAATGGGCCAAAACCTGACAAAACCCAGAACTGCAGCCTGTTTGGACACTCCAACAAGCCCATTCTCATGAGATTAATAGAGAATATTCAGCTATCAACTCAGAAAATGAGAGTGCAACTGATTCATTTTTATAAAACGTTTGCTTGTAGAGAGCCAGATACAGGTGCTGAGGAAAAGCAAATCCTTAGATTCCTGACCAAGACGCTCAGCTAACTGACAGCAACACTGCTGTCCGTGCAAAGCGCTGCTCTGGGAAGCCCGTGGACAGCACACTATGTACCTGGTAAAACAGAAGTAACAAACGACAGATAGTGCCACGATCAGAACGCAGGACACAGGAACAGCCATCTGCAGAATGTCTTCAGCTGTCACTCGGTATTCTGTTAAACACACGTGTACACTTACATGTGTATGTGCATCTAAATACAGGTACTGGCAATACAAAATTCATTGCTGCTCTTCTGCGCCTTAAAAGATGCTCTTCAGAGGATGTAAAATCAAGTCTCCAGCAGATAAACAACAGAACATAAACAGCTACTCGTGGTGATGGTGTGTGGCATATCTGACACATCAGTGCAGATACTGCAGCCAGTTATGGTGTCAGGAGCCAACAGTCTGTACTGTGAGGCCATTTACAAACTCTCGGGGACAACCTCCCACACAATCCCTAACAATATCATCTCCTCTGTAGTGCATCTATTCTTCTTGTCCCCTCTGTTGCTCTTCAGAGGCTTCCAAAACCCTCAGCTCTCTGCTAGCTGAAGTATTGCTTAATTTGCAGCCTAGATATGTCTTGTTCATTCACACCCACTTGCTCTTATGTCAGTGGCGGTTTTTAGTTTAAACCTCTCTTCTTCCCAGGTGTCTACCTCATGAAATATTTATAGAGAATAAACCCATTCCCTTTCAGCCTTTTTTTCACAAGGCTAAGCAATCCTACTTCCCTTAGTCTTCTCTTCCTGTTTCCCTTTTTATGTTCAGTCTGTTTGGAAGCCTTTACAGGTGTATCCACAATACATTCAAAAGGATGGAGATGTCGATTCATAACCCTTCTCTGAGATCTGAGGGCTTGTCTGTAAATCTGTACCATCCCTTTATCCAGCTGGTATTTGTTACAATACTCACCATAGTAAAATTCAACTTCTTCACTCCATTCACTCCAGTAGGCCGGGTAGTCTGTATAGTTACACCTCACACTTGCAACGTAATCATAGCCTCTCCTCAAGGAGCTTGCAGTAATTTCAAAGCTTTTTGCCTGGTAGTTAATTGCTTTTACAAAAACCTGAAAAGGAGATGAGAAACTTCCCTTTGGTTTCCTTCTGAGGTGAAGGGTCAGTGACAACAACTAAGTAACAACAGTGTTACACGTTTCAGTGGCCCTTCACAAGTGAGCAAATGAATGACCATGTACCTAATCTGGTGTATGAGATACTGCATTTTGCTGTCATGAGTGGGTGACATCTGTGACATGCCACCAAGAGTGTTGTCCCCCTGCCAGAAAAAGCCTTGTCCTAAAGCGCTGGGAGGTGGCCGAAATGCCTCAACTGCACCACGGAGTCATGAGCAGCTTCCAGCTTCCTGATGCCTAAGGAGCAAGTTAAGTTCAGGGAACAGAAAATACAACAGTGCTGTATTTTCAATCTCTGCTCTGTCTACTGTGAGCAGCAGACAATTCTGGGGTGGCAGTCGGAAGAGTATCAATCCTTTGAAGCCCTGCTGAACCACTCTGCGACAATGTGACCTGCAGCAATACCTTTATTCATTAAAAGGTTTCTAGACTTTTCAGAGGACTTTTTAGGCCTGAGAACTCCAGAGAGACAGAAAATGAAGAGACTGGCTTTCTCTTACCTCTGTTGGGTGCTGTTTCCTCCAGTATTTCACTTCATGGATGACTGGCTGTCCAGAGAGCATGGATGGAGGAGAGTAGCTCTCCTCCCAGCTCAGATTGAAATTACCATTTCCAGCTTTCTCAATGGCAAGGTTTTGGGGGGCTCTTGGCTTAACTGTACATTAAAAAAATACAATCAAGAAGAATGGCAATAGCAAAGCACTGATGGAGAGAAGCAGAGACAAACATTCACTAGAGACCAGAATCTCATCACAGCCAATGCATTTAGCCCTTTCACTGTATAGCACAAGGATATAGAAGCCAAAAAACCAGCCACTGCAAGGTATTCATTAACAAGCACTAACTCTTCAAGCTGTCTGAGGACACTGTAAGTTCAACCTTTTGGTGCACTGGATGCAGCTTTCAGCCTGGAAAAATGCAACGATGCAGACGAATGCCTGCCTGAGGTGTGTGACTGATTCTCTGAGTGCTTGAGGTGACAAGTGTTATGAACAAGCACACTGTTATAAACAAACAAGGTGCCTGTAGAAAGATATAAACTGTTCCTATGCTCTGTCTTGTGAAGAGCAGGGTCATTACCTTCTTTTCACTGGTTGTTAGAATCCAACAGCAATTATAGTACTAATTTTTGCTTGTGGGGATGACTCGTATGAAAAATCAGAGTGTGGCAGAGGCTCGAATAGAAGAAATTTCAGCAAGGATAACCTAGTGTCTTTCTAGACCTTAGAAGAAGGAACATTCCTCTTCATCCCTGAATTCCATGGCCACAAGTGAAAATGCATTAAAGACATGTCTGAGCCCCAGAATTGCTGCTTCCTGGCAATTGAGAGGGTACTGCTACAGGAAGAATTACTCCCTGCTTTCCTTATTACTTAAACCCTTAAGAACCTACTCCAGAATCATGTTTCTAAGCCAAACAGAGTTTGCATTTAAGCCAGCATGACACTTTTCACCTCCAATAAGGGAGGACCATTCCAGTGACTTGAATGAGGAGTCAGCTAGGATTGCAAAGCCTGCAGCCAGATGTCCTGGTGACAAAGTAAACAGTTTCTTACCAACCAGGGCTGGTGTAACACTGTAATTCCACATATCAGTCCCATTGTACTGTAGAGCTAGAACATATGTGAGACCTGATACAAAATAATCCGGACATATTGTGCAAGTGCACCTTAAACTCTCTTTTCCATTCTTGGGGACACACACACTGTTTCTGGAAAACAGACAAAATGATGTGATGTTTAGAGAGTGTGGCACATTATTTCTTGAAAGGGTGAAAGCTTCCCAATGCGCAGAGCTAATCAAACCCGAGATACATAAGCTCAGTTCCTGGAAATGTTTAGCCCAAACAAATCCAAACCAAAACTGAGCTACCCCAGACAACCTGTCCTGCCCAGACACCCCTTGGGTATCTGTATTGCACAGATAAAACCTGACAGAGAGGCTGAGGACTGATCTCAAGAGGGAAAATTAACAGCCTTCATCACGCTCCAACCTCTGAAGGAGCAGACTGGCAGCTTGCTAGTATACGAGCAGGTTTACTATGGTGTACACAGTGAGGTTGTTTGGATGTCTGTGTGCAGAAATCACATGGAGAGGAACAGGAGAGCACAAACACATCTTCCTTTGTAGGAGATGACAACTGGCCCTGCTGCAGAACAGGGACAACAGCCTGTGTTTGAACATGGAGTTAAACTGTGAACAGAGATCCTGGGCTGCAGGGGAGAGTACCTTTCACACAGGCTGTGTATGGGGAATCAGGTTAGATTTCTCCTGAAGGAGGTAACATTTTGCATGAAATTAAGGTTTGGTAAACTTATGTGAGCCTCACCACTGCTACAGGTGGGACTTGATCACTCCTCTATTCTAAGTGTGCAGAGGTCTGCAGAAGAACAGACCACTGACCAGTGTGCTGCAACCCCTCATCCTCCGGGCAAGAATAATAACCAGGATTACATTTGTCTCAGGCACTCATGGTAGACGGAGGCGATCAGAGCAGATACCAGCTAAAAGACAGACGAAATTTCAACACTGGTAACACCTTATTAAATACTTACGGCAGAGAAAAAAATTCTTTCCTGTAGTAGAGGAGGAATTCTTTGGAGCAATTCATGTGTTCAGGCACCTTCCAGTGACAAACCAGCTCTTTGTCATAGTCTGTAAAGCACGCAAATTCCTGCACATGTCCTGCAGCCATGACTAGGGAGAAGCAGCACACAAGGAGAGGCAAAAGAATAAAAAATCCACTAGGCAGAAACATTCACTTTTCCATCTAAAGGGAGTCACCAACCCCTGTGAATTCAGTGCAAGCATTGTTATTTTTCATGTTAGAGGTAAATGCAAAGAGATGCAAGTCACCAAATGTCTCCACCTTTCTGGAGACATTTAGTGTGAGGTGTTCCTGTCCATGGCAGGGGGGTTGGAACTGGATGATCTTAAAATCCTTTCAAACCCTATTCTGTGATTGTCTATGGTCTGACAGGATAAAGGCCTGCAGTAGTAATAGTGAAATAGAAAGGCACAACTCAGCCAACATCCTTCCAAGCCTAGAAAATCTGATTCTGATAGCTTTTAATTTAATTGCAAAACATTTAATTACAAGACAGCATTATCCTATGCGTTAAATACAAAACATTCAAAAGCCGAAATGTAGATAATTAACAACCCAAAATCACTGCCCACAGGCACACACTCCTGCTTTACCTACAATGGTTCTAAGCCTCCCAATGCATGTCCTCTGCCTCCCCAGAGCAGTTCCCCCGTTGCCTAGAAGAAATTCCTGTCACAGACTTTCTCCCAGTATGCCCCTTTTCTTAATTTTACTCAGTATTTCCTGTTCTGTCTTCTACTTTTCATTGTTATGACAGTATTCAGAGACTTGGAGAGATTGAGTCGCATCATTCCAGGCACTGAGAAGGTCCAGCAAAGCCCAAACTCTCTGCACTCCCAGTGTTCACAATTACAATCTTCCACTAGCACCATTTAAGGAAAAAAAAAAACCAAAACAACCATACAAAACATTGGTTAAACTCTCTTTGCCAGTTCTGGGAAGGGAAATGGAATACGCAACCCTCAGCACCCCTCCCTGCCTCATTTTACACTCCTCCCATGCACTTGACACGAGTGAAACAAAGCGCAGAGGAGGAGCAACTGTGTGACAGTAAGGTCATGCAGTTATCAGGACTGACAGTGAGCCAGATATGGGATCAGAATGCAGTCATTCCTAAATGAAGCAGTCAGAAATAGCCACTACTTTCATCATCCCAGACAATTCTTTGCCTGGTCTAATGTTTAACTTCTCTGTTATTGGTGAATATTAACAACATCTCTCTTTTCCTGCACAAGTTGTACAGATCTAAATCCTCTTCTTCTGCTCAACAGTCAACAGAATTTAGAATAGCTTTTGCTGAGGCTCAGAATCCCATTAATTGATATTTTTCTGACAGCTTCCTAAGAGGCTCTGCTAGAAGGTTTCCTACAGCAGTTATACAAGGGGCAGTTTTGTTCACAAGGCCCAGCACATTACTAACTCTCCATTCTTGTCATTTGCATTGCAAATTCAGGATTAAGTAAATTGTGAACAATTCACATCCTGTAAGGTCCTTGTCCTTCAGTCACTGCTTCTTCATAGGCTTGTTCTTTCCAATGGATACTTAAGTTTCAGATTATTCCTTCCAAGCAAAACCTTTTGTTGTCAAAAATACCTAAATTTCATCTTATCCTCCACTTCTACTTTTCTGTAGTCCACTCATCTAACTTATTCTAATATAACTTCTGATACAGTACAGCATCTGCAAGTATAATAAACACGATGGTCAAATGCCTTTTAGATACATAACATACAACAGGATCTATCACCAGACCCTTTGGTACTTCAATAAAAACCTGACTCAAATGAACCCTTCACTGTTGAGTGTATGGTCTCAGTGTATGGTCTTTCACCCGCATTAAAAAGCACACATCACTTGCACTTGCCTTTCTGCCACAAAATTTGGAGACTACGCAGGCCTGAGTCATGAGAGTAAACTCAGTCCCCTCAGTGAGGCTCACTCATGCCAAGAGGAGGCTTGGCAATGTAAAAGAGCCATTTAAAACTTCTGTACAAATAATAATCTGAATTGTTTGGTATATCCACTGGTTCTAAACCTGGGTCTGAGGCAGCTCACAGCTTCATTGGTGTTCAGACACTTAGAAAATGTTTTTAGTTAGAACATCAGTTGGTTGGCTGGTTAGTTTAGTTAGAACTATCACTGGTATTCTTTCTGGATAGCGGCACCACATTTAGTTCCCTTTCCTTCTGCACAGTCCCCGATTCTTAAAAAAAACCTAGGAATCATCAGAAGAAAGCAGACTTTTGAAGCCTTTTAAAGATCAACATCATTATTTTTCCGTGTGTTAATGATCTTACATTCACAAGAACACTTCAACTAAACGAAGCTCCTCCTGCTGCGTTAAGCTATGCTGACTTGCAGCTTTGCTTTACCCTTCAGTGTCCTCAGGTCTTTCCAGATCTGTACATTATTTTCTCTACTCTTTTCCTGTGACCTCCCTTTTCATCTCTGGTACACCGTACTTTGTTTAAACCTCAGACATTGGAGAATTTCCTTTTGAAACCACATAGAGCACAGAGGTTGATTTCAGTTCATGCAGTTAAAAAAGGGAACTGAAATACTGGATTTATTTTTTAATCCCCAACTAGAACATCATGCTGAAGAAACCTGAAACATGCAGTTAATCAGAGGAAAAATGTGAAAAATTAAACCTTGATAAAGGTAATTTACAGAAAATGGGGGATGCATTCTCCTTTTATGGGATTTCTACAGAGATGTCCCTGGGCTACTGCTGAGCAGCCTGTTTGGAGCAAAGTGTCCAAAAGGGGTTAGGTAATGGTGAAGCAGGGAGATGACATTCCAAACTTCAGTTCTTCCTTCCTGAAAATTCCTGTTTTTTCTTGCCTATATGGAAAAGGTAAATAAAAACAAAAAAACCCAACCAAAAACCTTAGAACTTGCCCTAGGGTATTTCTGACACAGTTTATAGTAGCTAATGAATGGCAATGGTGTTGCCTACTGGCCAGGGAAAATGCTGCTGACAAAAACCTCAGAATAATCATTGAAAACGTTGATAAATGTACCTTCATTTGTTGTATATGAAAAGAAAAGGATCCACAGGGTACGCGGTGCAGCACTTGGAAGCCTTGCCATCACTGACACTGGCCAGGCTCCACAGGACAAGCTGTGCTGAAATCCTGCCAACAGAAAACATTATTACAAGCTTACATCAGTGTTCCAGTGAAGGTAAAGGTGTAGTTCTTCTTATTGCTTCTGCTAGATGTTAGGATTCAGATCCCCTGCAGTGCTTCATCCCCCTAAAGTCAGCTCATAGAACAACAAGCAGTGTACAAGAATAAAACAAATGAGCTCGAAGACTTTTCTGCAGAGTTTGAATTGCAGGATCCTGGCCTGGCACTGGAGACACCCATTTTAGCTACCAGAAAAACAAAGCTGCCAGTGAGGTATTGAAAGGGTAAAGACTAGACCAAAATCACTGACAAGCAACACATTTCCAAAGCCCTATGATTCCACTGAGGTAACTGAAAGAATCTAAGCATGAAGTGTCTGACCTATTTACTGAAGTGTTTTCCCCAAGTCTTATCACAGTACCCCAATAATATTATTCTCTTGAAAAAGATCTTAGCAAAGACCTCTGAGCCCTGCTTCAGGAGAATGCAGATTCATTAAACCAGTAAATAATTAGAAGCTGTGAAACACATACCTAAGTCATGATATAACCAGCACAATTTTGGAGATGAAAGTTATGCAGCTTTCACATATTAGAATTCCTTAAGCACAGCAAAGCTGCTCAAGTAAACTGAAATAGATGAAATAATTCATTTAAAACTCTCAAAACACATGATTCCCCAAGATTCTTTTACTGTTGCAACATAGCCACACAGTGGAATATCATATTTTGGATTAGCTATGGCTACCAATGTTCATGTTATTAGAAATGTACCCAATGCAGTTAAGGTTTTGAGCTTTTCACATTTTGAAAAAAAAAACAAGACTGAGCATAGTAATAATTATTTGAGAAGAACACAAGTGCTTTTGCTGCTGCTCAGAAAAAAAAAAAAAAGAAAAAAAAAATCAAACTGCTCCAGCATACAAAAATCCTTCAGCTTTCCCCAGTTTTTCCCGGAATTCCCAAGAGAGGAAGTGTTCACTTTCCAGCCCATTGTTAAGTAACTGCTGCATGACTGAAATTCCAAGAAACTCTGCAAAGTTTGGCAGAGAGTCCTGCATCACGAAAGCCTGTGTGAATCAGAGACGGCACAGCAAAACCATCTCCCCCAGAGGAGGGAGGCTCTGCGCATGCAGCAAGCGGCGGTACCCCGCGGCTCTAACTGCAAACCCTGGGAAAACAAAACCAGAAGCTTTCTTTTCGTAACAGCAGTGGACGATGAACCCTATGCAAAGGGAGGAGATGTTAACAGGGAACAGCTTTCCTGTCTGCTAGCCCTTTTCCTGTCTGCTAGCCCTTACGTTTGTCTCGCGCAGGATTTCCTGTCTTGTATGATCACTGAAGAAGGAACTGTACTTCACAGACTAGTGGATTTTAACGGACCAAGACATTCTTTATTCTTTTTAAATGACTGATTTTACTAATATTTTAATATCCTTTTAATCCTCATTCCACAAATTCCTTCATGTAATTTGGGATACCTCGAGCTAACGCCTTACACAACAACACACAAAGGGTATCTGCATTTCTGGAGCTGGACGGGGCACATCCGGATAAACCCCTACTGACAGAGACGGGAGAGCCTCTCAAAATGAGCAGATGGGCTCTCTTGGAAAAACGTGGATCGAGTTAGATTTGGGCGATGACTTCAGCTGAAGGTCCTGCTCTCCAGCATGTTCTCATATCGAGGTGACAGAAGTCAGCCAGGGGAATAAGGACACGGCACCCCCGTAACGGGAGGGGCCGCAGGCCGAGCCCTGCGGGTGAACCGTTACTGCAGAGACCGAACCCGGACAGGCTGGAAATAAAACCCGCTCGAAGTGCAAACCGTGAGCACCACAGCCCGGGGCAGGAGCCCGTGCTCTGTCACCTCGTCCCGCACCCGCCGGGCGGCAGAAAGGGCATTTCTGGGAATTCCATCCGTTTTGTCGGGATTCGCCTCAGCCGCGGCGCCCGAGTCCAGGGGCGAGGGACAAGAGAAAACTGCGGCGGCGCTTCCCCGGCCCCGCCGCCCCGGGACATTCCGAGCAGCACCCGGAGCTTCCCCCCACCCCGCACGGTGCACAGCAGGCGCCCGTTCGGCCCCGGCAGAGGCAACGGCGGCCCCGGCCCCGCCACAGCTCGCAACTGGGAGGAGCCCGCGCAGCCACCAAGCCGGGAGGGGCGGAGGAGTCGCCGGAGGTACCTGGCCTGGTCGGGGTCCTGCTCGGCGCGACGGGCTCCCGCGCCAGGCCTCCAGTCTGGACCGGGTCGGCCGCACACGGGAGCCGCGCTCCCCAGGCCCGCGTACTTCACCCCCAGCGGACTGGAACGGAGCGGACCGGAACGGAGCGGACCGAAGCTCAACGCTGCCCCTGCCACCGCCGGACGGCGCTTTACGCACGACGGGGCGGGGCCACCCCCGCAGCGGCGTCACGGGGCGGGCCCCGCGCAGAGCCGATCGATCGCAGGCGGCCGCAGCGATCGCCGAAGGATCGAGTGTGGCGGCTGCCCGAGGCTTCACCGGCGGGTTGGGCAGGCGCCCGAAGGCCGAGCGGCCGGCGAAGCAGCGGTGCCGGGAGGCCGGGCTCGGGCGGAGGCTGTCGGTCGCCCCTTTTGAAGAGGAGCCGAGGGCGCTTTGTCGCCCTGCCCGAGAAACTCCCACGCCCGGGTCCACTTCCCGCGCTCGGCCGGCGCCGCCGAGTGCCGCGGCGGGGCGCGGCCTGGGCCTCGCTCGGCCTCGCAGGGGCCCGGAAGTTTTGTCGTTCTGGTGAGCTGTTAGCGGTGGTTTGGCTGCAGCGGTCAAGGGTATCTGGAGATGCGTTTATTTAGTTCTGGAGTTGTTCAGGACGTGTAGAGGGGGGGGGGGGGGGGTCTGTCCGGAGCGAGCTGCACTCCTCATTGCACAGGTCACCGGGGTGTGTGGTGAGCAGAAGCATCAACACAAACCGTGCAAGGTGTTGGTGGTTACAGATACAGCACTGCCATGGCCAGTGTGGGTATGAGAGAACAGTGCCTGTGCTCGTCTCTTCTGCAGCTAAAATTAGTTGGGCTTTATCTTTTGCATCCTTCCAAAACCTTGGAGTTAGTCACTGTCTGTGTTCTGAGAACAACCTGGGGATTTTCTTTTTGCAGTGTGTGTTCTCCATCTGCATGAAAATATGCACTGATAATGTGTATGCCTCTTGCAGCATTCAGAGCCTGGTGGAGTATCACGATGGCAGCTCAGATGACTGATGCTCATCGACGGTTCCTGCAGGTCCTGATGTCTCATGGGATAATGGAAGGATCGGAGGCAAGGAAATTACACAAACACTGCTGTGAAGTCCATAACGGTGTGTCTCTCTTTTGGGGAAAAAGTGGGGAGATGGAAGAACTGTTTTTTTCCTGGTTACAAATAATTGTATTTCTGAAAAGCATGTGCCATCTAAAGAAAGTTTAGTGATGGGAATGTTCTCACAAGGAATGTTCAAGAACAAAAAGTGCCATTTAAAAGGAAACACCCAAATACTGTTCAAATTACCGATTTTAAAACATTATTATTGAAAGGCAGGTAACTCCAACAGGCATTGTTTTAAATTACACATCCTGAGATCTAGCATGCAGTGAATATATGAGTGTAGCACAGCCCACTGACTTGCATTCTGAAAACATGTTGGACATCTGATTACAGCATTAGCTGAGTTGCATTTTATGCCCTACAGAAGGAAGTAATTTATTTCTGTCACAAAAAATAATTTGCAGCACTTGTAAATTTTGTTGGTTTTTTTTTAAGGTACTGCATTTTACAGGGGGAGTTATTAGAAATTCAAGCTTTACAAACAGTTTAATCCAGTGCTTTGGAAGTAGGGTAGTCCTGGCAGAATGTCTGGGAGCTGAGCTTCTCTGAAGGCAGTAGTCAGCAGCAGAATAAAATGACCTATCTGCTAAACACGATAAACCTGTTTGAATGCTGCCTTATTAAGTTCAGTTCCTTACCGAATTACACTAAAGTTTCAGCAGATAAAACACATAAAGAGCTGTCTGACATGGAGCTGTTTGGGTTGTTTGTCTATGTGCTTTTTCTTATTTATTTTCAGTCTACTATGCACATGATAAACTGGCTGATTTCATCAGTACCATCAACAGGCATCTACAGCCTTTTTTTATGCAGATCCGGAAGGGACTGTCAGAAGATGACGGGAGAGCGCATTATGCTTTAGTAAGTACATGTATGATGCTGCCATCACCTGGTTTAAGTGGGGCTGTTCCTGTTATGCTGGCAGGTGCTGTAGAAGCTACTTACAGAAGAGGGAAATGGGAGGATAAACTGCCAACAACTGAGGTGCATGGAAATGGAAAGTGGCAGCAGGACTGCAGCAGTGCTCATTTATTTAGCATTAACACTGCTGACGTGAGATTTCTTTTTCACAGGGGCTTTCTTTCACAAGACTAATTTTTAAACCAGAAAACACAGAGAGCCCCCCAACATAGTTTTGTCTCTTAGTCAGAAATCAACCTAGCATAAAAGGGTTCCTAAGGAATGACCTATAAAAGTTTCCCTAAATGCTGTGCATTGTGCATGTCAGAGAGGGAAAGTTATATAGGAATTTCAAAAGACTGTACAGGAGGTATTCTAACATTAGCTGCTGCTTTAACCTTTCTGGGTCATTTTGCCAATTTAGTTGAGCTAACAATCAATAGCAGTAGCATATGCAGTAAGAATACAAAATAACAGCAACTGTTCTTCAGAGCAAAACAAGAATGGCTATTATAACATAGTTACTGCTACTGTCCAGCACAGTATCCTGGTGTTCTACTACATGGAACTGATATCCTGTATTAGAGCTATATGGGGGAGGTTGGGCTGTTTAAGAGCTTCGACTGGGCAGAGAGAGCTGTGGAGAACATGTGGCTGGAAGATCAGTCCTGAAGAAACGACTCGAGTACCACCGAGTGCCATCTTTAAGGAACAGCCTCTTTCATGCCACTTAAAAAAACAACATTTCTGTGAACTGATGTATTCTTTACCCCAGAGGATCTTTTACAATTTATGGTGCGGAAACACAAAGGCAACTTTGGTGGCAATTTAAGTATTATTATTTTCTTTTTTGTAGGTGAATTTGGCAGAAACTGAAATAACTAAAATGGCATCTGACTATACCGAAAATGAATTAGAATTGTTCAGAAAAACAGTAAGTGCCTCAGCTATTAGGTAGCAAATCACATTATTTGTGGAGGTACCATCTTAAAACACATGAAAATGGAGGTGATTTTTTCCACACTCACGAAGTTTTCCGTACAAACTGGCAAGAGGTGCGTTGCCTGTGCTGTGCCACCTGCAAAGCCTAGTCTGCATGGACAGAACCCACAGATTCCCCTGCCCTCCCCCGTAACCAGTGAAGCACCTCTGCAGGCCTGTCAGCACTGCAGTGATGGCATTAGCATGGCACACAATCCTACTGGCTCTATATGCTGCTCTGTGATAATGGGAAGCAAATGTTTCCAGTGAGAGATTCCGCAGATTGGTAACACTGTTACAGCCTTCAAATGCCAGGTAAGTTCAGCAGTGCTGCTGACTCGAGTGTGGGCAAACTTACACTTACTTGAGTAAGGAGAGGGTTTTCCTCAAAAGAACCTTGACAAAGACCAAGTAAAAGGAAGTGGATCTCTTACCGCCACGTATGCTCACGGTCCCTGAGTGCAGCTTCATCTGGCACCACTGTACAGTTGTGGAAACGTTTTCCTGGCAAGAATTAAAGCTGTCAAAGTACTGACAGCTGTTTCAGCTTTTGGCCTTTGTGTTACAGTTCTGGACCAAGCCATACACTGTAATATATCTCCTATGTTTGGAAGCTAAAAAAGCTGCACATTACTATAAGGTGTGTCTGTCTAATTGCATGGGTGTTTTTAATAGTTGAACATATTTCTTTCTGTAGATGGACCTAATCATTTTATCAGAAAATGGCTTTGCCCCTTCTACAGATATTTTAAACTTGGCTGACCAACTTAAGACAAAGAAAATGAAGAAAAAAGAAGCGGAACAAGTGCTGAAAGTTTTTGTGGAGGATAAGTGGCTCTCTGAGGTAACTGCTGTATCTTCAAGTGTCTGTATGTTAGTAAGTGCAGCTATTACTTTCTTGTGGATGAAACTGGAGCTTTCTTTAATGAATGATGGCAAAAATGTCTTTGTGGAGCATGTGCTTATTGCTGCTTCAGTGTTTGTTGCAGAAAAGGTAGTACATTGACAAGGAAGAAGTCCTTGTGTAGGTCTGTACAGGACATGATTCTAGTTCCTTGCCCATGAGCTAGGTACAGCCCTGCACTGTGGCACAGAGACCTCTTTGGTTCACAACAGCATGGCTTACTTAAACTTGGAACAAGACCTGAGGAAAGCTTTTCAGGGTGATCAGTGCCATTATGGTTAAGGTAAATGTCAATTGTAACTGTTAAGTTTATAATATCCTGAAAAGCTGTGAGGCCAAACATGTTGAAAACTCCTGTACCAGAAATGCATGGGCATAAAAATGTGCACATTTTTAAATCTCCTTTATTTTTCATGAGGGAGAAACCAAGATGAGCTTACCACAGTTGCTTGTCAGGACAAGTGAGACCTCCATCCTTTTATTTCTGGATTCCTTGCATCATAGTCTCTAGCCTGCTGCCACATGTTTCCTTTTGTTAGTGATTTAGCAGAGATTTTCAAAGATACCTCAAGCAGCAAATGCCCAGATTTTGCTGAAAGCCAGCAGAATTTCTGCTAATGGGCAAATGGAAGCTCCAAAAACTGCACGTGTTTAAGGAGAGCATGCCTAATAATGCATACCTTCTTAGGACTAGATAAATCTCTGTAAAAGGTGTGAGATCTTTATTCTGATCCTCTAAACACATTAATTCTACCTCAAAAGTATTCTGACTTTGCATTGCATCAGTGTCAGCATGTTAGTTTCATGATGGCAGAAGAAAGTGGATGTCAAATGCTTGCTAGCAGGTGACCAGGAATGTCAAGAAGGTAAAAGGGATTAAAAGAAACTCCTCATCTTGCCACTTGTTTCCTTAGAGAAATGGAGAGTTTACTCTGCATACTCGCTGCATAATCGAGATGGAACAATACATTCTCAGCAACTACCAAGATGTGGCAAGGAAGTGTAACATCTGTCACAGCCTTGCCATCCAGGTAACATTTGTTTTGTTACCTCAGTGGGCATCTGCCAATGTACCATGGGAGTATATCCATGTTAATGTTTCCATCCCAGAGGTCTCCTTCATTGCAGCCAAATACCTCACCATAGTTTGTCTTTCAAGCTAGATTTTGCCCATAAAGGGAAATAGTTATTTCCTAGTTTCCAGGAACATACCTCCTTTATCATTTAGCAGCTTTGAGTATCCACCAGCTCTACTTTGGAATGCCCCAGTGCGTGTCTGCTGCCCTTTTAACAAGATTAAACTGAAGCACAGATTATAAAGATTTTCAATGCTTTTGATTTCAGAGCCAAGTATGTGAATCCTGTGGAATTGGAATGCATTTACCTTGCATCAGAAAGTACTTTAGAGCTCAGACTGAACCTCGCTGTCCACAGTGTAATGATTTCTGGACTTGTGACATTCCAGGTACCAAGAACCTATTTAAAACAAAAACAGATGAGTATAGTAATACTCAAGAAGGGGCTGATACTCAGGGCACTGCTTATGTTAGTAACAGCTCTAGCAGGGTTGCCAGTTATTTCTGACTTCAGTTGTATGTTTCATAGAGAAAACCATACAGGGGCAACACTGAGCCCTGAAAACACCAGGGTTATGCCTTGTGTCATGAGCAGGTAACGTGCATATTGTTTGTAACAGGAGAGCAGGGGACACAGCACCTTTGGAAATACTGAGCTCCCAAGACCACCATGATCTCTTCGGAATTCCTTTATTTAGCCAGGGAAACTGGACACTGAACAGGAACACAGGAGTGTATAAAGCATTTTAGAAATCTGGAGGTTATATAGTATCAACCTTTTTTATGTGTCTGTCATTGACCTTCCTTTTGTTTTTTTCACAGGAGTGAGCCGCACGGACACCCAGTCACCACCAAAACCAGCGCGAACAGAGAAGAACTTCGTGCTCAGCACGAGACGATCCTAGGAAAACTGGATTTTAGTAAAATCTCTTCCCCACTCCTGCGGAACAGCCAGGCTTGTACTGTATTCATTAGCAACAATGCAGAGGTCAGTGTGCTTGGTTTTTCCTCAAGCTTTTAAGAATTTTGCAATAAAATTATCATTGACCTTCCTGTTCTCCTTCAGTTATGCCTGCACAGCTCTCTTGGAGGTTGTTGTGTTTGTAGTTCTCCATGCTCTTGGGCTGGGACACAACTGAAAATGAAACCTGTTCCTAGCACCACAGGGCTTCAAGCAGCTGAAAAATCAGTGCAGTACTTGTGGTGTCGCACTGAAGTGGACAGCTGAATATCTCACCTATGGCTAGAGTCTGAATGCTTTCAGTGGGCACTGTTGCTTGGGTTTTTTTCCTTCTGGAGACACAGGAGAGTTCATCAAACAAAAGGACAGTTTGTGAGCAGCTGTGCTCAGTAAAAGAGGGAATATTCCCACAGTCAAAATGATTGGGCGGGAGCCGGACAGAACTGGGGCAATGGCAGCTTTTGTATGTGAAGTGTGGAAAAAAAAATGTAATTAAAATTAGCTTTTGGTATTAGCACTTCACTGTCCAGTTTTATGCAAGGATGCTTTTTACTTTAATAGTGACTTAAAAAAACAGAAGCATCAAATCTTGCCAGGTACCAGTGTGGAACGGCAGCATATCTGCAGAAGGCAGATATTCAAATCATGATTCAGTTTATTTAACTGCAATTAAGCTGTGGATTAGCCACAATTAATTATGTTCCTAGGTCTTAACACTGGTAACTTTCTGTGTATAGGAGACTGGTATCTTGCTACCCTTGGGTAGTACCATCCCTCACTGGGATTTAAATCCTGCTTGTGTAACTCCCAGTTTGTTGTTAAATCCAAGTAGAAGATAACACTAACCTGATGTGCCAAATACACTTAGAAGCAGAGTCCTGGCAGCGGCCATAGATAGAGCCGTTTCAGATACACACACACATGATGATAACCTAACATATGAGGCGTTCATATTTGAAACACCCACAACAGTAAAGTGGCTGCAGCATCTTCTTTCTGTTTATCCATCCAGATTCTTTCACCATGCTGAAGCACGAGTTTGTTGGGTTTTTCAATCGACCTCTAACTTCTGGATAGGGAAGAACATTCTTGTACTCAAGACGAATTCTTAATTCCTGTTGCAATGCTAACAGACTTTCTGCATGCTTCAGAGCTATGACCACCAGAAGCTGACTGAGAAGCTGACATCAAGCGATCGTACATAGTGCCAATATTTAACTGGAATAAACAGAACCTGTCCAGGCATCAGAACACAGGACTGAAACGCAGCCTTTCTGAAATTGGGAAACTTAACTAAGTCAGGGTCTTCCACATCAACCTATGAAAAACCAAAACAATCCATCATCAGTAGCATCTCTTTTCTCAAATTCAATTTGATAAAACAACATTTTACTGACATTAAAATTTCAGGTAGCTATTTACCTGACTGGTGTTGTGAAGAATTTGACTTTCATGTGGGTACAGGTTTTCTGAATCTTGTGGTGAATACAGGCGAATATACTTCCTTCCAAATACCTGTGTATATGACAGTAAACATTTTCCATGTGTCATTAACCTGCACATTACATTACAAACTGTGGCCAAGGCTGGCACTTCAGAGTAAAATAGACCTGATTACAAGAAACATTGTCTTTGTTCACAATAAACAGACACTGCTATAATATAAAGTTAAATCAGAGTATTGGAGCTGTAAAAACTCACATTAGGCAGGCCTGAATTAAGCCTCAGTACAAGTGAAAACACAGGTTAGCAAGATGCAACTGTCTGGGACAGAGGAACTAAGCCTCAACCCACAAATAGACAAGTAGAAAGCATTCAACACCATGATTCTCCTGGAAGATGTTTCAAAGTGTAAGCCATTTAAGAAACAGCAAACTCCTTCCAGTAAACACAAATCCCATCAGGGTCTGAAGCTGTCAGCTGCCTGGACCAGGAACACATCTTTGAACTTGTGTATAGACATACCACACAGGGCCCCGGTGCGTAACTGTGTCACTCTGAAGCCTACAAACAGCATCTCCCTTAGCAGCAATGAGGTCATGGTGCAAATACTACTTCATCTGACTCAGTGCATGCATGAGTAGGTATTTTACCAGGTAGCCTGAAGTTGTTAAAGTATGCACCTATATCCACCCCAAAATCTTCCAGTTACAGAAAAGCAAATTCCTTGGTATACTCTGACAGGATCTATGTTCTTTCCAACTCTTACAAAATCTGTGTGTGACCTTGGAAAAGCGGCTTCTTGTGATTCCCAATTATCATCTGCAAAATGAAGATAAGTAATGATCTATCTCAATGAGGAGCACTTGTGGCCTACAAGATTAAGCTGCAATAGCAACTAATGCAATAGAATAGCAAAACAATATCTGCATATTCCCTACCCTTCAATTGTTCATCAAGTTGTCTGCTACCCTTGTCTCTAGCACTTGCACACCGTGAGCACTTTTCCTAGGTAAAGCATTAATGGTACATACAGAGTAATCACAGTACAGACCTGGGCTAAAAAATTTTGCTGGGGATCCTGATGGAGAGGTGAGATGGTGCCTTCTGGACCAAACCAAGCGTTGATGGTGATGTGCTCTTCCTCCCCTTCCCCCAGGCAGCAGTAGTCAGGGATACTGATATCTTCTTTCAGTTCCGGGATCTATTCCCATAAAGAAATAGACATTAAAAGGGTTTCTGCTGACTTGCTAAAGGTATGTCATTCACAGAACAGAGGAACAAGGCTTGACACAAAGAAAACAAATGACCTGCTTGTCCAGCAAAGGCAGGAGAGAAGTAGCTGAACTGCTAGGAACCTGCAGGAAATGTCCTCCCACCTTCTGTCCTAGCAAGCAGATTCTGTTGGAAGGAGAGGTGGGAGAAAGAAAGGGGTTTCTCATTCTTCAGAGAATCTCTGCAAGATCCCTTTTTACATCTCCCATCAACCTCATCTCTGGTTAATGGGAATGACATTTCAGAATATGGTGAACATATCACCACTGAAGTCCGTTTCTTGTCCAAACCTATTCCCTGATTTACATATTCTTTAGGGAAATGCTGCTTTCCAGTTGATATCCCTATATGTTTATGCTGCATTGTACTGAAAAGGACTAAGACCGAATGTCTTCACCCCTGAAAGAGATTTTTTTTTTTCCATGCCTTTCAGCCAAATGGAACAAACCCCTCCCTCTGTTCCTTCAAACTGTGGGACTAGAAACATAAGAAATACTGTGAATTCTCCACATGCCCTTCCATCTAGCAGAGTAGACATCCTCAGAGATGACAAAGGGAACACTGGACTGCAGAAAGATAAAAACATTCACTTGGTTTTACCTGATCAAAGAGCTGGTGCTGGGCAAGGTATCCCACACTCTTCTGACATCACAGCAGAGAAAGAAAAAACCAGAGAAACAGAGAGTGACACATAGGTAAGAATTCTCAATTAATTTTCTTATAGGTGAGCAGAATTTACTTATAGGAAACCACCATTTCCGATGTCTGTTTCAGAGTACTGGAATTGTTTCAGCAGTTGACTAGGATAAGGGGTCTTCTGAAATAGTAACTTCCAGCTATTGCAAAAAGGCAAGTCCAGCTGTATCCCCACCTCCAACACATGAGCTCGCCCAAAGCAGCCCAGTGATAACCCTGCAGCGCCCACCAGCTCTGCTGCCAGTCCTGTGACAGTGCTCTGCATCATTACTGCCAGGCCCTGCCGGAACACAGACCTTCTCTGTAAGCATCCTGGATTCCAGGCTATACCACAGACCATGTGCACATGGTCCTCCCTGCCAGAAGGCTTGGAAATGGAAATGAGGGCTTTGGATCCTCAGCTGGGAAAGTCAAGGGACATTCAATTGCTAACCAAGTCTTTATTCTTTTAACTGGTGGCACAGGAATTTGGATCCTGCATCTCACTAAGCAGTTTAATAACCAAGAGAAACAAAACTGCTGGCTTGAGTATCCCTTATCCTTAGACTCCGCCATTCAGGTTTGTGCTGCAGAAGGTATTCATCTATTCATCAAATTCCAGCTGCTGTACACTTGATTATATATAAAAATCAAACCTAGCTATTGTTACAATAACTATTAGCAGGTTCAGACCTTGAAAACATCAAACCTTCTATAGCACACCCCTCCCTGACTTCATCTAAGCAGAAATTTGGTACCAGTAACACATTGCTGTATGAACCAAAATGAGAGTAACAAACCTCATTCACAATATACTGGCTGATGAAGTCACCAACAGTCATGAGCTTCTGAGACCAATCCTCATCTGTGTATCGGGTGCCCAATTCCACAGGCACTGTGCGGCACCCAGCGACTTGACAGAAATAGTCCACACTGAAATAAAGGAAGTTCCATTACCCCTTTATTCTGCTGCTCTTACTGATTCTGAATGCAAGGTAATCAAGCAAAATCAATCTTTTAGAATAATAAAGCTCTACTACCATGAGGTTTTTCTCTCTAAAACCAACCAATGAGACACAAAAAGGCACCAGAAAAGGACGGAAGCAGCAAGGAAACAAGCAGTCAGGTTTGTGTGTACATTATGCCACAATGTCCTTCTTGTTTTGTTTCCAAACCTTGTTTACCTCAGTTAACTATTGCTTCCTACCAGCTGAGATGTAGGCTGTTAGTCCCTCTTGCCTAGAGATGTCTTATCTTTCTACTGCCTGCTGCCACATTTCCTAAACACGTTTTACGTTTTCATCATTGTGCCAGATCAGCTCTCCATCAGGGCCAAACTCTGTTGCAGGTGGCAGTAATACCCATCCTGGCTAAAGGTGGGGGAATTACTTTGGAGGGTGGCATACAGCTCACCACTGACAATGACGTTCACTAAACAGAGATATTCATCTTCTTAAGTGTCTGAAGTTAAGCAGTGGAAAACCTTCCCTCAAAACAGAACAAACCCCCTGTGAAACAAGTGCCTTTGGTTAACGTCGATTTCACCCTTGGCTGTGGAATGAAAGCAACTGCTTGAACTAAGCAGAAGTGTTGTTTCCCCTTTTCTAGGGAATCATGAGCTCACAAACACCCGATTCTCAGTGCTGGAAACACTTGCTTACAGGGCACAGGCAGCACAGTTACCGCTCGCTGCTGAATGCCGGTGTCCGGGACTCAGCACTCAAACGCGCCTCACGAAGGAGCCGGTCGCACCGACCCGCACCTCCGCAATTCCCTTTGCGCGCTCCAAACCCCGCTGCTGCGCCTGACCCCGGCGCGCTCGGCTCGCTGGAGCGCTCAGCGGCACGCGGCGGCTCCCACGCCATACCGGCCACAGAACGATCCCACAGGACAGGGCTCAGCCTCCCGCTCCTCACCTCCACTTCCTCATGCACGGCCAGTGGTCCATGATCCCCTCCAGCACCACGGGCTTCTGCGGGATGAGGTAGTTGTCTCGGAAGTGCTCCAGCGAAGGGCACCGCAGCCGCGGGACCGCGTCCTCCGGCCGCACGGCAGGGGCGGGGCGGGGCTCGGTCCGGGCGCTCTGCAACACCGGGGCTGGGTCCCGCAGCTGCCAGCGGCGGCCCCGCCGAGCCCCGGGGGGCAGAGCAGGGAAAGAGAGGGCGGCGCGGGGAAGCGCGCGGGGGGCCGGGCCCCTCAGGCCGTACCTCAGCGGCCAGCCCGGCCGCGCCGCGCCGCTGCTCCCGGGGCAGGTGCTGCTGCAGGACGCGGACGAGGCGCGCGAGGACGTTGTCCAGGACGGAGGCGCCCATGAGCAGCCCCATGTCGCAGAGGCGGACGGCGGGCGCGAGCGGGCGGCCCGCGGCGACCTCGGCCAGCGCCCCGAAGAGGCAGCCGTAGGCGTAGACCTGCCGCCAGGCCTTGCTCACCTCCCGCCACGGGCCCGCGTTCAGCTTCTCCCACGAGTAGTCCCGCAGGACGTCGCCCAGGCGCCGCAGCGCCGCCGCCGCCGCCTCCCCGCCGGGCCGGCCCTCCGCGCCGTACAGCAGCCCGCGGGCCCGCCGCAGCAGCGGCCGCACGCAGCCGTCCACCTCTCCGCTCAGCGCCAAGGTGAGCTCCTCCTCGCTGCCGGGCAGCAGCGCCCACACCTCGGCCCAGAGCGCGCCGCCCGCCGCGGGGCCGGCAGCCGGGGCCTCCCCACCAACGGCTGCCGCCATGGCAGCGCGCGGCTGCCGGGCCTGCGCGTGTGCCCGGGGGCGGGGTGAGGCGGGGCAGGCCCCGGCGGAGCTGCCGGCACGGGGCGGGGCCGCTCTCCTGCGGCTCGATCCCGCCCCCGGCTCCCTTCCACGTTAAAAACCCCACTACGTTGCCTCTTGTCAGTTCTGGTCCGGAGCGTCTCACTTCCCGGTTCCTCATGTAATCGGCTTTGCCTCCGCAGCCCTGAAGGGAGCGGCAGCGGGCTCAGCGGGCTGAGGCGAGCGGAGCCTTCCCTTTCGGAGGCGTTGGTGGCTCTTCGGCTTAAAGAGTCCGTGAAGCTGCAGCGCAGGTCTCCGCGGGCAGTGGAGCACCGGTAAAAGTCTCTCCAGGCAGGGCTCTTTGGGCTCTTGTCCAGTGGCTCTGTTGGGATTCAGTAACTCTATAACTGGTGCAGCTGCTTGTGTTAAAGAGAAGCATGTAAATCCGATGTAGTCTTATTTCTGCTGTACCTGGCACCTTAACTATGCAGCCATGGTATGAGGAAGATAGCTGTTTTCGCTTTGGAAGTCTCCCTGTTCCGGAAATGAGATAGCTATTCACAAGTAGACGACTACTGTAAGATGAGGAGATGCTCTAATCAATGTTGTTCTCAAGTATTAGAAAGAAAGCCTGTCTAGGACCTTGTGTGCTGAGCTGAGTAA
Organism: Pezoporus flaviventris; assembly: GCF_033815535.1. Taxonomy (NCBI): domain Eukaryota; kingdom Metazoa; phylum Chordata; class Aves; order Psittaciformes; family Psittacidae; genus Pezoporus; species Pezoporus flaviventris. The sequence continues at coordinate 19,474,675 of NW_026892626.1, read as the reverse complement.
CCTGGGAGGAGCCTGGAAGCGTCTGGGCTGAACCCTGCTGGAGGCAGCGTCCTTTGGGTTGTTCATGCTGCGTGGTTTTAACCTATACTTAGGTCGTGCTTCCTGTGTGGAATATGCACCTCAGCCTTGTAGCGCACTTCACACAATGTCTTTCAGCCCCCCTTTGCTTTGATAATGTGTCCTGAACATGTTTTCAGTACTTCATATGGGACTGTAAATATTATTTTGCTTACAATTCAGCAATTCTGAGGAAAGTCTTAACATCACGAGCCAAAATTTAAAGCAACATAACAAGAAATGAGGAGTTTGTAACTCATGAGGTAGTGTCGCTTGTCTGGGATTGAAATCTGGCTTGATGCAAAATCTTATTTTTACAGAAAAAAAGTTAAACCCACCACCTTTTGTACTGAGAGAGCACCTATTCCTCTGTCCCCTCTGCTCAATGGCTACTAGTGTCTCTGAAGAAAGAGTTGCTCTGAGTCCTATCGCTGCTGCTCATGCCTCTTCTCTGCCCCATTTCCTGCTGTCTGGTTTGAATGACTTCCATCACACTTCAGCAGCTTATCCTGCTGGCCCGTCTGTCCTCCACCTCCTTTCTCTTGGCACCTGAATTCGTCCTGTGACTGTGTGATTTCAGCACCTTCATTTAGAATGTTCGTCTCTTTGATTGCTAAATGTTAATTTATGCTGCTGTAGGGGAAGTATTGAGCTGTCAAGGAAAACTTCTTGTTAGACCTTGTGTTCAATATTTGTAGTTTGTTTTTTTCTGGGCTTGTGCTTATAGACTGCCCAATTTTTATTGCCATTTTTAGTAACTTTTATTCCTCTTTAATTTTGTTCATACAATTCTTGCCTAATGGTAGTTTGCCTAGCTTAAATGCTAGGTTTTTTTTCCCCAAAAAATGACATTTCAGAGGTTTGGATTTTCTTTCTGGTATTTTAAATAGCACCAACTTCTAAACACGCTATCTCTAGTGCAATGGTAGGGTGTTAAGTTTATGATGAGCTTTATCAGTTTTAGTGTAGGTGAGGAAGTTTTGGGTAGATTTTAGATTTTGGGTATTCAGGGAGGTTCAGTGTTTCTCTAGTTATTTCCAGTCAGTCACGTTTTGGTACAATGGTTTAAATGCTGACATAGCATCAATAGTCTTGAAAGGGCTGAGCTGTGTATCTGCTAAGCTAATAAGGGCTGGTTTTCAGATGTGAAGCCTTGTTGTAGTGTGTGAGTTTGGCTTTTAGTCTTGGAGGAAAATCCACTAAAAGCTCATAATACTGTGCTCTATGTTAACAATTTGTTGGAATTGTCTTTATTGGGAAAACCCCAACAGATCTGCAGAAGCTGAACTGGGAAGTTTTGCTGTCAGAATAATTGACCTTGCAGTACATGTGTACTAGTGTAGAAATGGCTGTAAACTAATGCAGATGGGGGGTTTGTGAGCTGTCTGACCAGGAAGCAGAGCACTTCAGTGCTAGATGTTTCCATTTTAAGTCAGCAAGAAATAATTTAATTCCTGGTGCCAGCTGGCAAAGGTTATTGTCACCTGTGTAACCTGCAGAAGTGATTGTGGGTTAGGCCACTGCCACTGAAAGGTGGGCTGGCCTCATCAGAAGTAAATTCTTTAAAGGCTGTGGAGGCCAAACTGCCTAACCTTGCAGGAAGATGTCCCTTCTCAAACACAGAGGAAACCATTTCTTCGCTGCATCTTCCTGTGGCATAGTCTGCAAAGCACTGCTTTTACTCTTTTATAGTCTGTGTGGATTCTAAATGTGGAGCACACCCTCACTTTCTCTTAGCACTGACATCCAAAAAAGAAATGACCCAGTTAACTCCCCAATAAAGAGCACACAGCACAGCTAACAAAGCCTGATGAACCATCTGTATTTCCTCTGTTTGCAGTCAGGGATTCCAGGTCCCATGGTTACTTGATGTTACCTTGTCTGCCATTGATGTAAAAGTGGTCAGTTACACCAAATACCAAACCCTGTGCTTTGTATCTTATTTTGCCTTTGTGTTTATTGGGAAGAGCAAGTGTTTGGCCTTTCTTTGGCCTTGGTTCAGAATATAAAAATTATTTATTTGTAGTAAATTCTTTTTCGTAACACTCTTTCCTCGTTTACTCATTTGATATAATAAACAAAGGCAATTGGTTTTGGATTTTATGAACATAATCTCAAGACACATGCTCAGTAATTCAGCACTTCAGTCCTGAGCAGGATGGTTTTTACTAGGTGGATCAGTTTGTGAAATGACAGCATCTGCTTGCTTGTACACATTTATTTATGACTCTTCCCCAGGTGAGTGTAGCAGGTGGCTGGAGAGTAATAACCAGCTGTTGAAATTAGCAGCAAGGGAAAGCAGTTACTTGATCTGTGAAGGAGTGTGGGAGCCAAGGCCAGAAGTAACAGAAACTGAACAGATGCCCCAAATACATAAACCTGAGTAGGGCTGTGTAAATTACTTTGCTGATGGGCAGAGCAGTGTCAGATGAGTTGACTTTGGCGTTTTCATTAAAGATGAAATGTTTTCCAGCACTGTATGGCATCCAGCATCCGGAGGTGTGATCCTGGGATCTCTGCAGTGCTCAGCTGGCATGAGCCGTGGTGTTGCGGGCACGTAGCTCTCTCTGGTGGCTTCTGGCACTTGACAGGACACAAAGCCTGTCCTGAGCGTTTGTGTTCCCTTCCACCAGGACTTCTGGTTTCCTAAGCAGCAGTTTACATCGTGCTCCTCAGTTACTGCAGGTACTCTTAAATCAAATTTCTGACAACAAACAAAAAATGTATGTTGTTGGTACAGGACCTTCCTCTTTTGTAAAGATGAGAAACCAAGGTGAAGCTATGGAAGTTTCACTGAAACTTTCCCAACATTTCATAACGTTTTGATGGTTGTCTGGGTATTTTATAAATCACATGTCTATAAAAATGAGTGTGTTTGAAGATATCTTATCTTGCCATTAGCTGGCATAAGCTGTGTCTCTGTGGTATGTAAAGTGGGACCCTCAAATCTCTAAACTAATTATTTATACAAAGGAAAGAGGGTCTAGCAGTATTTAAAGTGGGCTATTAAAGAAAAGGACTCTGTAGTCATGTGAGGTGAGCGCAGATCCAGAATTTCATGATGCCTTTGAGCGGAAAGCATAAAAGTTCAAAACCAACCTGGAAGATGAAGCCTATCCTGTTCAGGGCATGAGGACCAAGGTGAACCTTGCAGAGGTCCAAGGTTTGCAGCCACATTTTTAACCATGCGGTGTTTTGATGATGATTAACGATTGCAGTTGTGAGTTGGAGGTAGTAGGTGTCAAGCTTCTGGTGTAAGTTACTCTGATTACTTAATAAGCAAGGATGGAATCAACTTTAAAAAGATATCATGGTTTGAAGTTGTATATTAAACATTTTATATGCATTTTATGTTTGTGCCCCAGTTCTAGATTCTCTGTTACAAAAGCTAGAACTTAAAATTCTGGTTGATTTTATTAGTTTGCCTACTTGAAAAGAAAGCCTTACTATAACCAAGAGTCTCATTGGCATTAAGAGGTTGTGAATATTGTTTAGCACCCTTGTTCTCTGCAGTAGTGTTTCCGTGAGATGATGGTAGTGAGTCCCTGCCAGCTGCCAGCACCAGCAGGATGTGTGCAGCTTCCCTGCCTACTGTAGCAGAAGTGCCTGCAGTGTTAGCAGTGCCCTGTCTGCAGGGCAGGGATGAAGGGGCTGGAGGGCTGCTCCTGCTTCTGTTCTGCCGTATGTGCCCTGGGGTAAGGAGGCTGTTTCCGCTTCCAGGAGCGGTTGGCTGCTACCTCCCATAAGCAATGTTCTCGTTTAACAACTCCCCCCCTCTAAAAAAAAGGTAGTGTTTTTTTTTGTGACTTTTTTTTTTTTTTACAAGAGGCGACAATGGTTGATGATGTGTGCCCTGGCCCTTAGTGGAGTGTAGATTGAGGGTTGCTGCAAGTGGTATCTGGCTGAGTCTGGATTTGCATTACAGGGCATGAAAGGTTGTCTCCCTCAGCGAGAATGAAAGTACAATGAACACACAAGATTTTGGATGTCTTTCCTGGGTGCTTTTTCTGTTCCTGTGAACAGGAGATGAAAGTGATTCTGCTTAATAACATGTAGACAGTTAATTGTTCTACAAGAGTTATTTTCTGCAGATGAGCAGGGTCTTCCTGCTCAAGAGTGACCCTGCCATGCATTTCAGTTGTATTCTAGAGCTGAGTGTAATTGCAGAGTGAAAGTGTGATGAGGGCTCTGTCTTTATCAACCTGTTCCCCGCATTGTGTCTTTATCAGTGCCATCTGCTGTGCCAAGAGTGGCAGCTGCCAGGTCTCAAAAATAGCACTGTCGTGTACTTTCATGTAGAACAACATATTGTCATCATTTCTCTGATATTACTAGATGGAATAACTTTAAGTGAGATAAGGTGACATTTTGCATGGCACTTTGGAATGCGTTTCATTGCAGTGTGTGTAGGACAAACAGTGTTCTTTCTGGAGCAGGCTGTAACAGCACACCCAGTTCTACTTTCAGAAATCACTGGAAAATGCTTATTTTTCCAAAAACATTATGTAACATCCATCTGGGACATATGTGTCGGTGCTGAGATGTAACCGAGACACAGTCAGCATTAGTATTGTACGTACGTAGCCTTAGTTACCTTTGCTGCATGGAAATGATGTAAGTTAGACTATTTTTAAAATCTATTTATTTCTTTTTTCTTTTTCTTTTTTTTTTACATCCACTTGAATCTCATTCATATTTGCAAACATGTTCAGACAGCTCCTTCAGCATTAAAGGTTTGTTGTAACGAGTTTTGGTTTCTTTTAAAAACATCCCCACGGCAGTAAGGACTCTATGTTGTCTTGGCTGGACCTCAGGTAGGAGATCTACTTTTGGACTAGGCCAAGTTCCACTAGGTGTGCAGCCTAAACCGATCTTCTGGGTTCTCTGGAGTTGTTTGAGAGAAAGGGATCCATCCCAGCTGAGGTGGGATACTTGAGGTAGGCAAGTACCCCTTTGTGGGAGTCTGTATCCTCAGTCCACAAAGGGAAAAGACTAGCTTAGGCGGCCTTCTTGAGTTTCTGGCAGATAAATGTAGGTGAAGTGAATCACATCCTGAATATATGCCAACACATCCTCTTGTTCTGAGTGGCTGCCAAAATCCTGGTTGTGCACCAAGTGTAGGAAGATATTTGGTGTAATCCACTTCACAGAGGTGCCCATCCTTCAAAGCAGTGAGGTACATCCTCTTTTGCATATTCACCTCACTCTTTTGGACATGCACTTGGTGCAGTTTTTCCTATGGAGGTAGTCCCAGTGATTTCTAGAACAAGTGACTGGCTGATCTCTTCTTGTCATAGTCCCTTTTGCTGCTTGCAAGGGATAAGCAGTGAGGAAGGAAGGAGGAAAAGTGGTGTGTAACTTGGAGAATGTACCTGTCTGTTGCAATATACCTGGCTAATACTTGTGCTTTGTAGAACTGCAGCACCAAATCTGGCTGCCTACTGGGAAGATGTATGAGGAAAACTGATTTGGGATATTTCTTCTTACTAATGAGCATTTATGAGAAGCATGTCAAAACCCCAGTTGTGATGAAGAAGGTGGAATATGTATTCTTGATTCTCGTGTCATTTTCTTTTCAAGTGTGATAGAGTGTAAAATGCTGAGCAGCTGATTACCAATGTAAAGGATGGAGGCAAGGAGGCAGCTTCCTTGGGAGGCAGCCTGCTTGGAATGGCACTGCAGGTGGGAAGCTCTTCTGCCAGGAGCATGGAAGGAAGCCAGGATATGGCTCCTGCCTCTGCGAATGGATGTGTAGTGTCGGCACTTCATCGCTAGCCAAGCAGAGGCCATTTGAATTGTGAATAGTGTTTTCGCAATGCAAACAGGAATCAGCCTGGAGAAAAGTCTTTTGGCGTGTAGGGGAAGTCGTACACTCTAGAAATGTAAGTGGTGCCTTTGGATTGCCTTTGTTGCCTTGGAAAGTGGTGCTTTTCAAGAGCTGATAAGCAGCTCTGATAAGCTGATAAGGCCTCCGGCATTGTACTGCTCTTGAGCACAAGCCAGACTGCCTTTTTACCCTAAGGGCAGGGCTTAACCATTAACCACACTTTATATATATGGACGTACCTTAAGAGGAAGAATATGTATTATAAATATTGTTGTTTTTTTTTTAATTCATCCCAAGATTTTCAAATGAGATTTGAAATTTGTTTGATTTATCCCTCCGAATAGTGCTATAAATGCTGCATGAATTTGTTTTTGTGCTCTGTTTGAAATATATTTAGATGTACACAGTTAGTTGTGCTCATACATCACATTCCTATTAATGAGCACAGTGTAATTGCTGGTTGTATTGACTTCTGTTTCTGTGGATGTTTTTAAAAGATATTTTAAGGGCTTTGGTGGAGTTTGCGTGTGCTTCGGAAATTAAATTTAGTCTGTGATTTTATTACCCTTTTTATTTAATTTATCTTAACTGTTGCTTTCAAGCTGTGAAACAGCTGTTGACTTTGAAAAAACTGCTCAATTTGAAAGGAGCATTTTAAATCTTAATGTAATGGCTGTAAGTAATCACTGCAGCAATTATATTCTCTGGTGTTGTGCGTCACTATAATAATATTGGAGGTTGTGAGAAAATGCAGGAGAGAAACACAACAAGCTCAGAGTTCCCAGCGCTGCCTGGGATGCCTGGGTTCTGTGCGGAGCCTGGTGTCAGTGTGTCACTGCATCCCCTGCTGTGCCTGCGCGCCGGGGCTGGGCAGGGGCTGCTCTCTCTCTCTCCATAGGGGCAGGTTGTAGCTGGCCGCTGCGGCAGTGCAGGAGCTCCTCCACCTGACTGGTTCCGAGATGCTCCCCTTCACATGGGGTGGGACCTCGGTGTTGACTCCTTGAGCGGCTGCCCCACACCTCGTATGGTGCCGGTGGGGGGCGGAGCTCCCCACAGAGCACACACGCACAGTCCGGCCAGGGCAGCAGAGCGAGGTGTCGTGCGAAACCAGGTCATGCTCTGGAAGTGAGCAGCTACTTGCCATGGTGAGGAGAATTAACAGAAGTGGGTTGATTTTCATCCACGTTCTGAGAAGGAACATCCTCCCTGTGAGCACAATCTCCAGTTCAAGCAGGCTGGAGCTCTTGGGGAAGAGAACTTTCCGGGTCACTGCAGTGAAGATCAGAGAAGCAGCATGCACTCGGGATCCCTGCCTGTTGTAACAATGAAAATGCTCTGCAGCTTCCTTTGCCCTGGAAATTCTCTCCATAATGATTTTAGACGGAATGTAACACTCGTCATCGTGGGAGTGAGCTACATTTCACAGTGACTGGCTCTGCTTTACACAGCTCCTAGTGGGACACAGTGGGCTATATTGCACTATAAAAGTGCTCACCAGCTCGCATAGCTGTGCAGGACCAAGCTCCTTTCTTGGCTTTTGCAGTGCGTGTTGCCCAGCAGGACCGGGTCACCCACCAAGCTGCACCTTCAGTTCCTGTTAACAGGAATTGTTAACACGTTGCTTTGTCAGGCAGTAATGCGGCTGGGGAAGGCCCAGTAGGAAGCTTAGATTCAGCAATGTACTAAGCCTTGCCCAAGTTTACTTGGTAGTAAGATCTTTCGGAACAGGATCTAAAGCCAGCAAGATCTGAGCCAATTCAATATAGTGACAATAAGAGGAAGGGCAAGCGTGCAGGGAGAGTTGAGAGCATGGCACAAATCAGAGAGCAGGCTTACTACTACTGAGGCAAAATTGCTCAATGGTTTGGTTGCTGTGGTTATAAAGGAAGGATAGATGATGCGTTTGGAAGTGGGTTTTGTGATGGCACTTCTCATGGGTGGCAGTCCTGGTGCTGCGATGGGGTCGATCCTTTACTAAGAGGTAGTCCTGCTTTGGCATGGTAATGCTCAGCGAGCATGGCCTGCACTTTACCTTAAAAGATAAAGTAAGATTAACAGGAGAGTGAAATCATACTGTGTGCATCTGAGTGTGCAGTGTGTCTGTAGGACATCTGCAGCAAATGAACTTTGCAGCTCCCTGCTTCACCTGTGTGCAGTGCACAGGATCTAGGTGTGCTACGAAGCTCAGGGTGTCCCTTCTGGACCAGAGTGGTGGCAGCTGGGCAGGTGAGCATGGATTTGGCACAAAGGGATAGAAACAAAATCCTCATTGTGACAAAGGCAATGTGACATGTGGATTGCGTTGAATACATATATGTATGTATAAATTAGACAAAGAAGGTAGCTGCTGGGATGGAGACAGACGTGGAACAGCGTGTTCTGGAAAGTTAAAAGCTTAGCCAGTGTCCCAAGGTATTTTTTAATGCAGCAGAATGAAATTCCTTTGGGTGCAGCAAATGAGACACATAAAGTGTAATGCCCTGTGAAATCACAAAGAGCCACTTTCAATAGGTGGAAAAAACAACTTTAATACAAAACAAAAAATTGATAGACTCTGCCTTTGATAATCCAAATACGAGGTTACACTTTTACAGTATCCATTACTGTCTATAAAGTATATTTTGGTTGTTAAACGCACTTGCTGGTTTGTCTCTATATAGAATTTAAAGTAATGAATCCTATATTCTTCTGTCTTCTTCACTCTAAGAAATTAAAGGCTGTGACAAATGGCTCCCCAGCTACACATGTGATTTCCCTCTGCTCTGTACTGCACCTGCGCTACTGCTCTCAGTGGGGATCCAAACCCGTTGTGCCGGAGCTGCATGTAGGAGTCCCTGTGGGGGGAACACAGCTGAACAGCCCATTGCCCAGGGCCTTTCCTGTGCCCTCAGAGAAGGAACATCACCATGCTCATGGGATGAGAGTGCTCACTCTCCCCTTCCACCTTCCTGAGGCAGCTTCTCTCCCAGCTGTCCCATGCTGCTCTCTGCGGATGCAGGCAGGAATTCATGGGGATGTTTGGCTGAATATGCCCAAGATATGTCAAAGCTGGCACTTGCAAAAGCTCCCTGGACACCATTCCTTGTAACCTAGCCAGGGAAAACCTGGAGACAGCACGAGGTGGGGGAGGAATCGGTGTCTTGTTCTTTTAGGAATGCATGAAGTCAGTAGCACCTAAGTAAATGTGACACACTGAAGACTTAGGACTCCTGTAGGGAAAGAGATGTGAGATGGATCTCTGGGAGTTCTCTTGTGCCAGGATGCTGTAGGTGCTAAAAGTTTCAAAAAATGGAAGTGTAAAATTTGGGAGAAAAACCCATCTGTGAACGTCAGATCCCAAGCACCCACTGCCCTCTGGCTCGGGAAGCTTCTGAAGTGCAGCATTGGAGGCTGGCCTGTGCTTACCTGCTCTTCTAAGTGCTGTGTTTTTCTTCTGTCATTGCCAACAGCAGGATATTGGGCTGAATGGGCTTTAGATTGGAACTCCAGGTTAGACTGGTTTGCCAGCAGGGGAAGTCAGATCTAAAGACTAGGCCACTAAAGTGCCTTGCTGTGTGTATGTCAGATCCCACTGGACTTGGGTAGGAGAGCCCCTGATCTTCTGATGTTTTGCTGATTGTTTAGGGTGGAGGAAGAAAAGGGAGGAAGAGGTTCAGTCAGCATCTGGGGTCCATTTTGAGTTCCCTGTGAGGCACTGAGTACCAGGGAATATTTAAGGAGGCTTCTGTGCAGTGGATGGTGATCTAAGTCTCTGGACTTTCGGTGAGGGTTCTTCATGCCTGTGCAAGGGGATGCTAGCACAAAGGTGGTCAGAAGCTTGTGGCTTTTCTGGATGGAAATTCTGACATGCTGGCTCCTCTCTCCAGCATTCCCATTCCTTTGCACACTTGGTTGCTCACTGTGTAGCACAAGAGTCATGGGGGTAAGTTCTGGGCTTCCTCTCACTCCATGGCTGTGTTGCTCTTGGGATGGAGCCAGCTCCCCAGCTTTTCCTCTGCAGCAATCTTCCCATTTACGTGCCTCAGAAATAATTCCTGTGAATTTAATTCATCACAGTTTACATGGTAATAACCCTTGGAAGATTTTGTATGGGTAAATAATGTGTATCCCCTGCTGGGGGTGGGGTGGGGTGGTGTGTGGGGGTCTGCTGGTTCCAACATTCAATTACTGCATAAGCTGCTTCCCATTAAATGATCAGAGAGCGAGATCAAAGGGAACTAACAGCAGTGGGAATAATTAGCAGCTATGTTGTGTTTGGGGCAGGAACGAACCTTCTCAGTGCTCCAGCGGTCCCTGCCTTAAGGGGAATGCAGGTTTTGGTGCTGCCAAGCAAGTGCTGCCGGGGGGAGTGTCCGTTTGGCAGCATGGTGCTGTGACAGGGACATGGCTTTTCTCCATACGAGGAACCTTAATCCATGTGAATGAGGCTTCTCAGTCCCTGGTGCCTGCCCGAGGCCAGGCCCCTTCCTCACTCAGGTCTGGCTGTGAGCTGTGTTGAAGGGGGCCTGTGGATACCCAGCTGCAGGATTTTGCTCAGTCCCCCTTCTCCTGTCAGGCAGGCTCAGAGTGGCCCTGCTCGGTCCCGAGTACATCACTTTCATGTGAGACGGTGAGGAGTGTCCTTGTCACCCAGCACCTCTGACAGAAGAGAAGCCGGAAGGGCTTGCCCCAGGGCTGCGCAGGGTCTGCAATGGAGTTGGGGTGTCTGTGACAGGAGTTACCAGTGCCATGCTCCCCACTGCAGCCAGCCAGGCCCCAGTGCTGAGCGGTGGCCCAGGAGCCACCGCCAGTGCAGCCCAGCGGGGACACAGTGCACGGCGATTGCTGCTCCGAGGTGAGGTGATGCCTGACGGGGATGCACGTGCGCAGGAGATGGCTCCAGCCGCTGCACTGGGATTACCCTGAGCACCAGTGCATTTGTCCCAGTTTATAGTTCCTTTTCCTCCCTTGTCTTTGCTGGTTTTGCTTTTTTTTTTTAATGTTGTGTTCTCTGTTGTAATTACTTCTCTGATCTGTAACATTGCCACCTGCCCAACTCCCCCAGCTCCTGGCTGCCTTCAGCACCAGTGCTGTAAACAAGTCTCTGTGTCTCTCAGCAGCAAGGTTCCTGCTGAAATAACTCCCTAAATAAATAAAGGGCAAATTGGATATTGGAAAAGAACTTTAAGTAACATCTGAATTCCTAGGGAGCTACATCTCTGTTAGGGACAAAGGGGTTCAACATAAGTAATAATCCTCTGGAATGAAAAATAAAGAAACACTCTTCATCAGCCTCTGTGGGCTGGAATGAGAATAGGCTTTGGTAATAAATAAAAGGAAAATGCAAAGATGTCCCTGGGTGGTAGATGGGAGTAAAAGATTTAAACATTGTTGACCTGTAAACACGTGATCTCTGAAATAGGCCGCAGTTTGCCTCCAGATAGCTGCTTTGGACATGCTGGATCTAGCGCTTTCCTCTTGTGTAATGGGCAGAAGCTAAAAGCCCATTTCTGAGACAGCGTGACTGGTGGGTCTTTGCGGCACATGCTGGACCGTGACCTTCCCCGATGTAGTTGTGCCCTTCAAACACAGCCTTGCTGTGCTGAATTCTAGCTCTTTAATGAAACGTAACTAGTTGAAATTCTCTCAATACCTTTCTTTCTGGCCTCCCCTGTACTTATGTAATGCTAAAATCCTCCCTTGTTCTAGCTTTCAGGTGATCTATTAATGCTTGGATTTTGATGGCTCTGTCCCTGTTGTTTGATACCCCTTCTCCACGCCTGTTTCAGGAGTTCATGACTGGACAAGCCCAGCGCAGTGCGTGTGCTGGCTCCTGGCATTCTTCCTCTCCTGTGCAGCACATGCCCATCCTTTTTGTTCTGTGGTGGCACATTCATCTCACAGTGACTGATTTGTCACTGGATGCTTTGCTTCCTGAACTATAAAGTCCTCTGCTGAAGTAGGAGGTGCCAGTGTTTCAAGCCCATGCCTGTGGTGTGGGTGTGATGGCATGTGCCATCAGGGAATCCCCTGCATCAGAATATGATGCAGGGAGTAGGGATTTTGCTACCCTTCATCTCCTTCCATCTGTTTGCTCCTGGAGTTAACAGGCAGTGGGTATAGCTACTCCCTACTCCTACAACTTCCTTTGCGCCTCCTGGCTGCATATTCTACCTAGAGAAAAGCTGGTTCTTGCTCCTATGAGTCTGAGCTAAAGACTAGGGCGCTTCGTGCCATAGAAAAAGCCCTTCCTTTTCAGAAGCACTTTATCTTCGCCAAATGAAGTTCATGATGTGCCTGTTCATGAAAACCAGTCCAAATCACTCCCTGCCCAGCAGGGTTGTGCTCTGGTAACGATTTAATAGCAGCAGCTCCTGAAGAGGGCAGCATGGGTTAGCTGATGCTCCTGCACGTGGAATTACACTTGATATTCCAGCCGTGTCTGAGGCAGAGCTAGTGAAATGTAAAAGAGCATTGAAGGAATTGGTAGTAAAACTCTTGGCGCTGTGATAAGATGCCTGGGCTGAGCAGACAGAGTTATCCTCGCTCCTGTTACTACGGAAGAGGATGCTACTCCCCAGCGGTTGTGCTGCCTTGCCGCAGGCTGACGTGAGCTGCCCGGTGCCTGCGGGAGGGCAGAGCCCTGGAGGAGCAGCGCAGGCAACCCCGGCTGCTCCCCTCGCTTTAAAGACTGACCCCACGTATTGCATGGGTTTGAGGCACCAGAGCTGTGGGCAGGTGGTTGCTGAGCGTTGCACGCTTGTGTTGCACTGGGCTCTGGAGTGTAGGCAAAATAACCAAATGGGAAGACAGGCTTCCTGCGCCAAGGAGCTTGGTGGGCTCTGAGGGCAGTTTTTCACTGAGAGGAATACCTAAGGGAAGAGGACCGGCTTAGTTAATGAAGCCTGGGGCTTTGATGCCCAGCTGTCCTACAGGTGATGAATGAGCTGCTTTTTGTCTTGAAGCAGAAACCAGGTTGGTCTTAAGCACAGAAGCCTGGAAAATCACGTGGAAGTACTTGTGACATCCACATTAATACCAGAGGAACTAATCAGGATGAATGTTAGTGGGAGTGATCCAGTGGATAGCATAGTGGTTAGATTATTGCAATAATGAGTTTTCCAGGGAGGATGATGATAGATGATTTATATATGGTGCAGGTGTTTCTTCTGTGCATCCAGGTGATAAGCATCTCTGGCACTTTGCTATAAGAAGATTGGACTTACTCCTTATTCCTGCAGTTGCTCAGAACGTGGCTGTCTTCTAGCTAGTTAGTTGCCTAAAAGGATCCTGGTCAGGAGGGGAGGGAGGGCTGAGTGGACGGAAAGGATGCTGGTGTTCCATTGCTTAACTGCTTGGAGAGTGCTGTTGTGACCCTAGTCCTGAGATGTTTTCTGGCCTCACTGGGAAAAATGAGGAGAACTCTGGAGAGGTGATGCAGGGACACTTCTACAAGCACCAAAGTACTTACAGGCAATGAAGTGATGAGGGTCTGGCTGTTGTGTTATCACAAGCTCTTCCCCTGTGAGGGGATGGGATGGGTGAGACTGCACTCACTGGTTGTACTTCTTATTTCAGGGAATTCAAAGCAATCCATGTTAAGTGTTGTTTCGGAAGTGTTTGGAAATGTATGTAACCCTAGGCACATACACCTCAGCTTAACGTGTTCTCAGTGTTACACCGGAGAACACTGTTACATGCTGGTTAGATACACAAACATGCTTTTATGAACAGTGCCCCCGTCGGTACTTGTGGTTTATTTTAAGCCACGTCAGGAAGGGCATCCGGTAAGGTGCACTGAAGGAGGGCTGTGCTGTGCCACGCTGCCCCTCGAGCGCTGAAATACCCCAGTCTCTCGCAGATTCCCGGGTGCCTGTCATCCCTGCGTGCAGCTCAGAGGGCCTCTTGGCCAGGTCCGGAATGGGGGGGGAGCGCAGGCCAGACTTGGTTACTCATTACCTGCAGCGTGAGCTTACTCTGCTTGATGCTTGACTTGATGTACTTTTGAAACTGTGGTGAGACACTGGGGGTATCTCGCTGACAGGCAGAAGTCAGGCTGGGAAGTAGCCTCATGCCCCAGGAGAGCTGCTGTGAGGTGGTGGCTCCCACTGTGCCAGCAGGGCCTTCTGAACAGGCAGCACTTGGCCTTGATGGGCTGAGGGCTTGGTACTGCCTTGTCAGAGGTCCTGTCTTTGCTTAGCCTCCACCCTAGCGCGTTCTGATCTGTAGTGCTGTACTGAAGAATGAGACGCCTGATTCGGTTCTAGATTAACTTGGTCTCCCCTTCACAGTGTAGATTTACCAAGGATCTCTGCTGGGGAAATCAAATGGAGTGCCATCCTCCTGAAGCATGTTAGGTCTCTTGTCACCAACTAAAGATCAAGAAATTGCATTCAGCTCATTTGTTTCGGAAGTGAAACAAGAATACGTGAACGCTGCTGAGGCCTTTTCATGGCGCGGGGCTGGCTCCGCAGTGAGCAATCCCACAGCCAGGAGCGGAGGCAGTGTGACTTCTGCCAGTGGTGAATTCACCTCCCTGCAGCTGCTGGTTCTGTGCTCTGCACTGGTCAGATGAGGTTGAGCCTTTGCTGGGGCATGCAGCAAACTGGCTGATTTTGTTCAGCCTTGGATCAAGGGAGCAGCAGAACTGCCTGGGAGAGCTGGAACTGGAGAGTTCAGTAATTTTACCCCCAGAGCCCCATTAACCATAAAGGGGATAAAGTGATCTGTAAAGCCAGCTCTTGTCATGTTTGTCTTCTGTGCTGTCAGTTTATCAGGCATGGACGTTAGAGTGCTCATGCAGGAGTAAGTTACACTTGTCTCTCCCTGATTTGTGCTTCTGGGATGAAGTGACAGTACAGCACAGCTGGACTAACTGTGGCACTGAGAGTCTCTAGCTTGGCAGTGTAAAGAAAGAGTATGTATAGTGATGGTCTTAAAAGCAATTGAGAAGGGGGTGGTGGATACCGAGAACATGAGTGTGTCCACTGGGGTTGCCAAGAGCTATGCAGAGCTCTGCCTTTGGAGGCCAACAAAGGAATTCCTGCTTGCCAGGGAAGAGTTTTTATCCTTGGTCAGAACCTGCATAGCGTTCTGGGTTCACTTTTCTGCGCGGGTTCACGTTTTCTTCCAGGTAGCTGGCTACATCCAGAGCCTTTGGGAGCTATTTTTGTAGCCTCTTTGCATAGCAGGGCTCAGCCTCTGAATTACCAGCAGCTGCCTGAGGCACCATGGGCTGAGGGAGGAGGAGGAGAGGTTCTGCAGCCAGCAGAGCAGGTCAGGACTGCATGAGCGAGGTGATCACATGCACCTTCTAGGAGGCAGAGATAAGAAAGGCCATGGCTGGGATCAGGATACCTGTGTAAGGCTGGGAGGCAAGATGAGACCATGTGAACAGCCAATGTCTTTGCTATGTGTAACTGGTTTGTGGCTCCAGAGAGCCTCACCTCTTCCCTGACTGCTGATGCTCTTGTCTGCCCTCGCCTCCCCATCCTTGCATCAGCCCTTGCTGGCCTCCTGCTTTGGTTCTCTTTTTCAGCTAATCACTCTGTGTCTTCTCCCTCTTGATCCTGCCATGTAAAACACTGGCTGTACATAATAAAATCAATGAAATGTCTACTCAGACATGACGTGTCAGCCCAACCAGTGGAGTCTGAGCAGGGCAAAGGCAGCCTGTAATGAACACCTCCTGCGAAGGAGCAGGAAGGTTGTCTCGCTGCAGAGGCACAAGGGCATGCCCTATCCAGACAGGCTGGCTCCCAGGTGCTTGGCTTGCGGGAGGCAGAGTTTTGTTGTTTGCATATCTTTCTTTGTAAGGAGGTGCAGGGTAACAACTTCAGCTTGGTGCCAG
Source organism: Pezoporus flaviventris (assembly GCF_033815535.1). Lineage (NCBI taxonomy): Eukaryota > Metazoa > Chordata > Aves > Psittaciformes > Psittacidae > Pezoporus > Pezoporus flaviventris. The sequence goes on along the minus strand of NW_026892626.1, from coordinate 19,458,962 downwards.
CCAGCTGTTTTAAGCCAGACTGCACTGCAGGCTGCTTCCATGTGTCCTTGGGAAGAGGCTGAGTCCAGCAGCTTGAGCCCTCCATTTTCAGAATCATGCTAATCTTGTCCTGTATGCTCCAGGCAGACTCTTCCCAATGCATACAGACCCACAGTGCTACACGCTGCAGATAGAAGTACCCAGGGCCCCAGGTGCAGGAGTTGCTGCAACATGCCGTGGAGCTGAGTTCAGGGTCAATGCCCACAATGTGGTGTCTGGAGACCCCAGGGTTCAATTTCCTAGAGCTGTTCTCCGTGTACAGAGACCAGAGCACGCATTGCATCACCTTCCTGCTCTCACTGAAGGATGTCACCCGGCACTGTGTGGCAGGTTTACCAACAGGAGCTTGCCAGCCTTGGTGTGGACTGGCTGCCTCCCTCCTCTGTTAGCTGTAGACTTACAAAGAGGTGTTCATATTTTAAATATGGTGCAATGACATCAATAGTACTAATTCTTGCATGCATCAAAGCTTTGGAGATGAGCCACGGATCATGCATCGAAATGGCAAATGGTTATAATGGTTCAACACGTGAAACATCAAAGTCTGAGGAAATGTTGCTCTGTTATAAAAAATACATCAGAATGATCATTCCTCTGCAAGCAAAGTGCAGAACTGGAGACGTGCATGGAACAAATGCAACACGTTTCATACTCTATTTGGGTGTTTCAAGTATGGGAAAAATTGATTCCACAGCTCCAATTGCCAGTCTACATCCAGTGAAGACTGTATTGAAATGATGAGATTTCACACGATATTAGGCTTAAGTTGACTCTCCTTGTGAAAATATATTTATAATTAGGGCCTAGAAAATCTTCTTGCTTTTTTTGGGGTTTTAATTTTTTATGTGCTCCCTGGCAGAGAGAGAAGTGGCTGAGATTGCATAAAGTTCTTAAACCCCAGTATCCCTTTGCTGAATTGAGTGGCTTGCTTGCAGATTTCAGGAGCTGCACTGTTGTTTTCTTTGTTAGGAGGCAAGTCTTCCAAACCCAGGGAGCCAGAGGCTGAGCCTGGGGACAGCTGCTGCAATGAGGAGAGGCAGAGCAGTCCCTACAACAACAGAACCTCTGAACTCGGCAGCTGACATTCCCATTTCCTCCGCGCTGCCGTTGCTGTGCCCTCCTCATGTCTGTTGAGCTTGCTCCGTCCCGCGGCCCGGCGGCTGCGGTGCCATGCCAGCTCCCGCAGCCAAATGAAAGCCAAGCCTGAGCCTCAGCCACGAGTCTGGAGGAAAGCAGAGCCCCTCAGGGAAGATTCAGAGAAGCCAAACTGGTGTGAAGATAGCGCTCCAAAATGTGGTTGGGGAAAACAAATATTGTTTTAACTCCATTAATAATTGATGTGTTGCCAGTAGAGATCCTCATAGCATTAAGGGAATTGAAAATTAAAGGCACAAAGACACTACTTTAAGAAAACATCTTGATAAATAATTAATACAACATAAGCCTACTGGAATCTGAAGAGTGTAGGTTTTATGCTTTCTAATACCACAGTTTCTTCCAGAATGAGAGCATGGTCATTTTCATTTCATATCCACAAAAGCTCTCACTTGTTTGTGCTGCTCAGCTAAAATAATTTACTGTCTCCTCTTGCAGTTGCTTGTGCTGAGCCCCCAGGATTCAAAGCAACACATAACTAAAGATCATGGCTTACTTAATTCAAGAGGGAGAAAAGATTCACGAGTATTTGGAAAACAGAAGAGAGTATGTCTGGTTCAGGGAAACTTCTGTTTGTCAGGGTCAAAGTGGATGAGAAGAAGAAACCCTGGCAATGCCTGTTTAGCAATAGGATGTATAAATAGCTGGGAGAGGTGTCTTGGGATGCGTAAAGCTACTGCTTTAGTTGTGTGTCTCTAAAGAGATACATTTTCGATGGTGAGGCCAATCTTGGGGATGACACTGAATAATTCAGTGGCTGGCACTTCCCCTGTGCATTCTATCTGTTGGGGATCTTAAGGACAAGAAATAGCTCAACCCAGCATTCCACAGAACACAGCCCATCAGTGAGACTGGAGAAAGGCTGCTGAGATGGCTGGAGTCTGCCTGATGCACAGCTGACATGGGCAGACATTGGCTCTAAAAGAGAACACCGAGCACTGTGTTAATTGACAGAGCTTCTGCCATCTCCGAAACCTGTATCACTGAAGGGCGTCTGAGCTCTTTAAAGTCCCCGTGTATTCCAGTCCACTCTTCTCTTAGGCTGTTGCAGTGAAGCAGGGAGGAAGTCAGGCAGAGCCGCTGGCAGGCTTTCGGATTTAAGAAACTGCACGAGAGCATCCACAGGCTATATTTATTCATTGCTTTAAATAAAGCAAAAGTGTGAATGCTGCTTCTTCATTACAAATGTCTCTGTGCTTTACATGCAAAAGGTTTGTAGTGATTGATGGAATTCATAAACACCCTTTATTTACTACAGCAAGGTTAATAATTAAGCAGAAGAAAGAATGTCCATGAATGCTGCTATAAAGATAATTCTTGCCCTAGTTCCAGGCAAAAGCCCATGTAAATTAGTGATTGAGAATGTAAGGGTGATCCACTGGAATCGAGGGGAGTTCATTTTATCTGCTCTTGATAAAGCAAATGCAGTGGTCAGACTCTGGGCAGTGCAGAATTACCCAGGCTGCAGCTGAGTGTGCTCTGTCCCAGGTGGATGCTGATCTCTCCATCCCCTGGGGCATACACCACGTTCACTGTATCTGCCCAGTGCTGCTCGCCACTCCAGCAATGGTCAGGCCCTCATTGAACCTGAAATGTAAAGCATGTGGGCTGGCACCCACTGGGAAGGTTGGGCCTGGCAAGCCAGAGAAACGGTTGTGGACCATCACCCCTTGTTCACAGTCCAAAGTAGTGGAGTCTCTTGCAGGAGAACCTGTTGGTTTCAGCGCATCATCTCCTCTGCACCCCACTGCTGTCCTCCTGCAGCAAGGCTCGGCTGTGGCACGGCAGCGCTGCAGTGGGGCACCAGGAGCCCCAGGCAGGGGGTGAGGGGTGTGGGGCTGCCCCGTGGGCAGCTCTTCCTCTGAGCACTGCCAAAGCCAGAGCTGCTGCCCCACAGCACTGGCCCTTCCTTCTGCTGCAGCTGCAGCAGTGCCTCAGTTCTGCAGCGTGTCCTTGCCTATGGCTCCCTGTGCTTCTGCTCCCACATCTTCCCTGCATTCCTCCCCTCTCCCTGCTCTTGCCTGCCGCTGCCCGTCCCATCTCCCAGCATTGCTTCCACAGCGTCCCTGCCTCTTTCTGCTTTGTTTTCCTAGAGCAGAGGCTTCCTACCCATCCTGCTGCTGGGTGGCAGGGTGACTTCTATGCCTGCCAGACAGCCCTATTGTTATTTAAAGATGCTGACTCTGGGAGCCTCATCCCCATCAGGCAGAGCTGAGAGTGTCTGATTTAACAAGGCAGGGAAACAAGCCAGTCAGAGTTATCTTGATCTGAAGCATATTCTAGGAGTGATTAGCTGCCTAAACTTACACTGTAATTATCTGTGCTGAGTGGCTTCTGCAGTCATTGCCCATTTTTCTGAGTGTTTTTATTTAAGTTGATAATGGAAAATGAATAAAGCTTTGGTTCCACTCTGGTTTTGACACTTGTGCCAGAAAATATCTGAAGATGAACATTTTTGTGTTCACAATGGTTAGATTAATATTTAATTTGCTGGCATCCAACAAGCTGATTAGTTTTCCTCTGATATGGCTCAACTTTTTAATTACAGGAACTGGCTCCTCCTGGTTTGTGCCTGTGGTAAGAAGCTCAGGGACCATCCTGACATCAGTGTGACTGTGATTTTGCCAGGCTCACACACTGCAAGGCTGTCATCACCTGAAGCCTCTGCTCCTGGAAACAGGTACACACTGGGACCTGCTCTGTATCTGCTGAGGGGGGAGATCTGTCCTTGACTGAATTTAAACTAAAGGGAATGAGGGTGGAAGCAAGATACAGCCATGTCAGGTCTCAAGGAATGCATGATAAGTGCCTGCTGCTGCAAGCCAGGTGTAGGAGGGAGCCCACCACACTGTAGTTTGTCTTACACCGGGTATGGGCAGAGCTAACCCAGACACAGGAGATCCCCCCCTTGACCATGATCCTCTGCTGAGTGTGGGGAATGCTGCAGGGGTTCTGGCTGTGATAGGCCTTTGAATGACCCCCAGCACCACCATGAAGGAGGTCTGAGAGGAAGCTCAGTGTGGTGTGGGGGGCTGGCTAGCTTGGGGCTTTTTTTTTTTTTGCCACAGCCATTAGGAGATGCTTGTGAAAACCCATAGCAGACAGGGCATGGATGATGGGATTATTTGCCTGCAGTCCTCAGAGATCCTGCTCACAGTCCTTCTAGAGCAGTGGTTGTGTCTGATCGTTGCACTGAGCTGGCAGGTGAGGCTCTGCTGCAGGGGTGTCTCTGAAGCCTCTTGAAACCCATGAATACTGTGGGGCTCCACAGTGTTCTGGGCAAACAGCCACATTCGATTCTGGGATCATACTGCCCATCCTCTTGCAGCTTGAATGATCTCACTGGCACCTCGTGATTCCAGTGCACGTTCGGTGTGCTCTGGGGATCCCTCCTGGGAGGGACCGTCCTGCATCTGCAGCACAGTACAAAAAGTCTGCCTGAGCTCTGCTGGGCACTCATGGGTGGGCAGGGGCTCTGCCTGCTCTCAGGGAGGCAGAGGCAGCAGGCAGACTTGCATCCTTGCTCCCAGGACCATGCTCCCGGTGCTCCCTTCATGAATGGACTGCTGCCTGGGCTCAGTTGTCTGAGTGATTAAGCCTTCCCTATTTACTTGGAGAGTAGCTATGGCTTAGGATCAAATCCAGCCTTCAGAATTAACCCATCTGTAATGTCCATTAAGTCTGAATTCCCCTGGCCAGCCATGCAAGGTAACATCTCATCTTAGTGCCGTATTCATCTTACACTGTCAGTTTTACCCAACTCCTAAGCACTCAGTAACAGCAAGACTGTCAGGGTGTTAGTTATTCATTAGTTTTCACTCATTTGAAGAATATATCGTTGTCATAATATGGCACATTGCACTGGGAACAAACTCCCTGTGCAGACAGGGATTAGGGCCATTTTTCAGATGCTGCTGACTATTAATCTGTATATTGTTTGAAGGGAAAAGGTCTTGTTAAAACTCGATTTTGAACGCTACTTTGACAGAACATAGTGGGCAGTTTTGGCATATTCTCTGAGAGCTATGGGTGCTGGTGACAGGGATGCAGCACACCAACCCCTATGGCAGTATGTGCCCAGCGCCACACACACAGTGCTTGTTCCTGCATCCAAAGCTAACCAGGTGAACCTCAGCTGCTGGCTGCTCAGCCTCCATCCCTCATTGTTGTTCTTCAGAGCTGTCTGCCAAAACTCCATCACTGGGAAGTTCAGGTGTCTTGTTCTGGTGCAGAACAACCCTGGCTGCATGAGAAGAGCACCGGGACAGTGCCATAATGAACAGAGCACTGGGAGCAGCCGGCTCATGGGCAGCTGAGCTGCTCTGCTCAGGAGAGGCATGGCTGGTGGCAGGGATAAGTCTGATAAAACTGAGAAGGAAAAGTTGATCTTATACAGAAAATGTGAAGACAGCCACAAGTCTGCAGGCTGGTGTGGAGGGAACCTGTCTTTGGTGAGGAGGGGAGACCCTTTCATGCCGACTACACAGCTCCTGTTGTGTTCCCACCACTGAGGAGAAATAAAAAAGGAGAATTAATCTCTCAGGGGCAGCAGCCTCCACTGCAGCTCTTGGCTGCCGAGGCACAGGTCTGGCCTACAACATTTGTTGCAGCTGTTTAGTGACCCACGCTCTTCGCAGATTCATTTTATGAACTGGAAAAGCAGTTTGTGTGCTCCTGGGCCCTGAAGTACTGGCATTTGTTAAATGCACGTGCTTTGAAAGCCCTGGAGTTGAACTACTGGATATGTAAAGACAAAAGCAAATAAAGCTGGCCATGATATGTCTGTTTCATCTAGATAATATTCTGATAGGGCCTGATTCATTACCTTCATGTCTTAAGGCCAGGCAAGCCACATGGGGTCTCACCTTCATTCTGGGCAGAAGGAGAGCTTGAGAAAGAAGAACCAGAAATCCCATTTGCCTGTGGAGGTCCCAGGGTGCTTCCCGTCCCAGCTTGCCCGCTCACACCGTGTCTAGTTCTTCAGGCTGCTGGCTCTTCACATGCCCCTTGTCTTGTTGCCAGTGGCTCCGGGGTGGCTGTGGCAGCGCTGGGGTCCAGCCTCACCCCTGTGCTCTGCTCTCCTGTGCAGAGCCTCACCTTCCTGCTTTGAAAAATGTCACAGTAAAAAAGCCCAGGCTGTTATCAGTGACAAGGACAACGTGAGTATTGCCTGTGGACCAGGGATAAATAAGGCAAGACAAGCACAAGGCAGGCAGAGGGTGGTTAAACCTGAAGGTATTTCTAAATGAAAAAATGATCTTCACAGTGAAATTGCAAAAAGATGCATCTCAGTGTATTAATTCTGGCCAAATTAGCAGTGCCTGAAGACCTGCTATCATTATCTGCTAGCTTCAGAGAGACTGCTGGGTGAGCAGATCAACAGGGCTTTGGTCTCACTGCTTGGCGTGGCATGGTCTTGGGGACCATGGGTGGGGAGGTGGCACTCACTGTGTTTGTGCACCTGGTCTTGAGTGGTGGTTCACAGCCTGAGCTCCTCCGAGCTCCCTGTGTCCGGTGCTGAGCAGCAGCACAGGCTGAGCTCCTGGAGCAGGCAGGAGCAGTATTCCCCAGCAAAACACCAGCAAATCATCTTTCAGGAATTTGGTTCCTTTCTGATGACATGGGATCACAGTTTGTGTAACTCAGGTGGATTGATGCGGTATCTCTCACGTGCACCTCTTCCTGGCAGAGCGGTCGGTCAGTCGAAGCAGGCATGGGCCGGGGCGTTTTGTCACTATTCTAAATTTTCTCTCTCTGACAAAATTGAGGGCCTTGAAAAGACTGGAGCCATTGTAAAGGAGAGAGCATCAGAGAATAGGTCACACAGTATATTAAGGAATGAAAATTGATTCATTCTTTCCTCTGTTGAATAAGCAGCTGTACTTTGGTCCCTGTGATCCATGAAATAAGCTGTCAGGGAAATAGGAAATGTGCCACATTTGAACTTCACTCATTGATTCTGTCCTGAGCTGAGGTGCAATATTAACACACGTTCTGGTGGGTGCAGGATGTGCTGCGGGAGAGCGGCTGGGCCCGGTGTGCTCGTCACTTGCCTGGGTTATTTGTGCCTGCATTAATCAGTGCTGTACAAGGCTGTGACTCAGTTGCTTAGGTCAGAGCCAGCCACCAGGAGGAATTTCTCGAAGGTGCCATTTGTTAGTTTTAAATGAAATCAGAGGCTCCGGAGGAGGCTCGGGAGGAGCGGCTCTGGCACGGTTCAGTGGCCCTTTTGTCTGGAGAAACAGCGTTGACAATTCAGAGGTTCTGAAAGCAGCGTAATTCAGAGGTTCTGAAAGCAGCGTCAGAAGGGGTAGCAGAGGTTTCTAGTACATGGGGTTACCGACTGGAGCACATTAGGCCAGCAATGCCTGCAAGTCTAATGTGCTGCTTAGCTGCAAAATTTAATGCAGGACATTCGATTATTGCACAAAATCGACCCAGTTTCACCTCCTGTAACAGAACACACCTTCCTTTACACACCTTTTCCCAAGTAAAAGGTTAGCTTTGTGGTGGTGTCCATAAGTGGCACCCAGAGGACTGCCTGCAACTCTTGTTTGCTATGGCAAGCCTGTGTTATCCATACTGAAGTGTCTGTTGCTTCTTTTGTGAGTTCTTAAAAGTTTTAACTAAAACATCACTTTTGCTGCCTTTGCTTTATTTGCCTCAAAATTGTGATTCATAAAGATAGATTTTTATAATTAAGGTAGAAATGAGAAATAACCCCCTATATATAATTTAAAATGTTGAAATTATAGACACTATCTAACTTCTGCTTTAAATCACGGGAACAAACCGTTCCCCATTACCAGCCCTAATTAAATCCATTTTTCTGTGAGTCTTTGGCAAATTCCATTTTAGTAAAGCTGTATTAAGCTCTCTTTTATTTCTTCTTGCTTTGCAGAATTCTCTATTTGAGATGAATAATACATTGAATATGGTATGTGGGCTCTGTAGACTTGGAAAATACAACATGAGCAAATACATTGCTCTGGCAAGGTGGTGTAACAGCGCTACTGAGGATTTAGAAGCACCTCCTCTACCACAGAGGTAGGAGCACTACCACCATTCTGGCTTGAGGAGTTTGTATGTGGTGCAAGAATTGGCAAATGCTGTGCAGCAAAGAGGCTGTGGATGGGTAGAGAAGGCTTGAAGAAGGGGCAGAGGGAAGCAAGCAGCGTGCTGTTCCCCTCCATACGCATTTGAGTGTTGCATGCTGGAGGTCTGCCTGCTGTGCCCTGTGGTGTTGTCCTTGACCTTTTCTGAGGAATGAGCGGTTGCAGAGGGGTAGAGAGGATGAAACTTTCCAAGGATTGCTCTGCTTTCCTTCAGTATGTGCAGGCATGGAGATGTGCTTTCTGCCAGGCTGTGCTGACTTGCCTGTAGCATCTGTCTGAGTATTTGTGTCATTCCTGCCCAGCAGGGGCCATGCTCCTGCTGAACTCAGACCTGTTTCCGCACGTAGATCAAAATATGGCCTTGGTCACAGGTCCTGTGCACAGACCGCTTTGTTAGGGTGATGCTCGGTGCTCAGAACGCACCTGAATCAGCCTCTTACCTTGCAGTCCTTGTGTGTGAAGATTAACTTACTCCCAGTAACCTGCAGCAGTCCCGGAGCAGCAGGTCCCAGAGCAGCAGCTTACTCCTATCCTCAAGCGGCTCCATCAGTCGTTTACTGTAACGATTGACTTCAGCCTTCAATTTCCTCTGGGGAGCATATTGGAAAGAGAGAGGCTGAGCTGTGAACATTAATAACAATGAGTAATAACAGTACGAGTTCCACAAGCTTTTACAATCAAATGAATCAAAAATCAGGAGAGTTTCATTAATAAATACTTGCTGGGGTTAGTTGACAAGGGAGCTATTGCCAGAGGTGCGTGTATCAATTAAAGGCACTTGTGTGATCCATTCTCAGACCTTTTGCTTACTTGGTAGGTCTCATACTGTCCTTCGTCATCTGCTGCGGAGGGGGCAGGGGTCAGAAGGAGCAGATGGCTTGGGCTGTGTTGCTTGATCGGTGTCTGCATTGGGTTTATGTGGCAAGGTTTTGGTAGTGGGGGTGTGTGAGGGTGGCTTCAGTGAGAAGATGCCAGAAGCTGCGCCTGTGTTGGACAGAACCAGTTCCAGCCAGCTCTGATACGGACCTGCCCTTTACAAAGCTGAGCCCATAGGGGATGGTGGTAGTACCTCTGTGATAGCTTATTTAAGAAAGGGTAAAAACTGTGCAACAGCAGACAGGAGGGAGGAGTGAGAAAATGTGAGAGAAACGCTGCAGACACCAAGCTCAGTGAGGAAGGAGGGGAGGAGGTGCTCCAGGGGCTGCAGAAGATTCCTCCGCAGCCCATGGTGAGGCAGGCTCTGTCCCTGCAGCCCATGGAAGTCCATGGTGGAGCAGATACCCACCTGCAGTCTGGGGAGGATCCCACATGAGAACAGGGGGATGTGCCTGTGACTCCATGGAGAGCCCACACTGGAGCAGGCTTCTCATAGGACTGGGGACCCATGGAGAGGGGCCCACACTGGGATGGGTGTTTTGGCAAGACCACGCTGGAGCAGTCTGCTCCCGAGGGACCCCATGCTGGAAGAAGTGCTGCCCTATTGCAGAAGCTTGTGCAGGACTGTCTCCCATGTGAGGGGCTCCATGCAGGAGCAGGGGGTGAGTGTGAGAAAGAAGGAGCCACAGGGACAACGTGTGGTGAACTGACCGCAACCCCCATTCCCCATCCCCCTGCACCGCTCAGGGGGAGAAGGTGGAGAGGTGATGGTGAAGTGAGCCCAGGAAGGGAAGGCTGGGGAAGGTGTTTTCAGATTTTTTGTTATTTCTCATTATCCTCTGCTGGTTTGACTGCAATAGATTCAGGTAATTTCCCCAGGCCAGATCTGTTTGCCTGTGATGGTAACTGCTGAGCCATGTCCCTGTGCTCATTCCCCTGGCCCTGTCCTTATCTCCATCCAGAATCCTTTTGTTGTATTTTCTCCACCTGTACCTGTTGGGAAGGGGGAGTAATGGAGTAGCTGGGTGGGCACCTGGTGGCCAGCCAAGGCCACCCCACCATGATGTCATGCTGCTGGAAGGCACGTGTCCTTCAGAGCAGGGAGGTGGGTGCTGCTTCCTCTTGACAGAGATCTCTGCTGGGTGCAACAGCTCCATGTGCCAGCTCTGCCTCATTGCCTTCGTCTGCCTGTGGGACCAGAGGAGCTTGTTACACTGCAGAGGCCGTGGTGCAGCCTGGGGTGACTTGCACTCCCCGAAAACACAGGTGGAGTCTTGACAGATGCAGTCCCCGTGTGTTGATAATGCAATGAGAGATCACTGGGGAAGGCCAGAGCTGTTACTGCAAGAACGCAGTCATGAAGCAGCCCTGGAATGTGTATTATCAGTTAAAAGTGACCAATGCAGATATGAATTATTAAATCTATTAGCATGGGGCTGCCATAATGAACTGTCAAATTCTTCATAAAGCCAATTCCTATTCAAATGACCTAAGATTAAAAGCAGGGTAGATTCTAAAATGATGGGAACTGAGAGGAGTGAGAGAATGCAGTATTGATCATCCACACCAGTCATGTCTGTCTCGATTTAGAAATATGAAAAACAGATTAATGAATTAATGATTCAGTCTCAAAAAAAGGCCCAGCAGGAGCAGGTCTATTTAAATCATGTGAGTGTAAAGGCCTCGACACCATCGGGAGCAGAAGGAGGATGGGAATGAGCAAGGGGCTGTGTGCCAGTGGTACAAAACCCCAGCACGGGCAGAACAGGGAAGGATGGGCCAGATTTTAACTCTGTGACTCTGTGATGGGCATTGAAGGTCTGGGTTCTCGGGCACACAGCAGAGGTAGGTAGCACAGAGGTAGGAGGAAGCAGCGGTATCCATTGGGTTGAGGCTCTTGTTTTCCAGCTCAGACATTGACTCACCACAGATGCGGTGGGTTAACCCTGGCTGCTGGCAGGCACCCACCAAGCTGCTCTTGCTCCACCCTCTCAGGAAGAGTGGGGGAAAGTGAGGTGAAAAAGCTCCCATGTGAAGGTGAGGACAGGGGGATCACCCACACTTGCCATCACAGGCAAAAGAGATTCATTTACAGCGTTACAGAGTAAACTAGAACAGGATAGTGACAAACCAAACACCTTGCCCCTGCCCTCCCTTCCTCCCAGGCTCACTTCACTCCCAGCTCCTCTCCTTCCTCCCTCTGAGTGGTGCAGGAGGACAGGGAATGGGGGTTGTGCTCAGTTCTTTATGCTTTGTTCTGCTGTTCCTTCACCCTCATGCCCTTCCCTGCTCCAGCATGGGGTCCCTCCCATTCGAGACAGTCCTTTGGGAACACAGTGCTCCAGCCTGGGTCCTCTATGGCCACGGTTCCTGCTCCAGTGTGGGCTCTCCATGGGGTCACAGCTTCAGGCACATCCACCTGCTCCAGCTTTTCCTTGCTCCAGCCTGAAGCCACATCCAGGAAGTCAGAAAGTGCATTGCGGGAGACTAAAATATGAAACCAAGGTGCCACGCAGCAACTCACACCCTGAGTTTGCCTTTTGAGATGGAGGCTGGTGACAGGAACTGGTAAAAGATGTAGAAACAAGGTTAAAGAAAGCTTTGATGGAGCTTTTGTTTCCAGAAATAACCGTTACCAGCATTTGTTAGCATTCAGTATAAATTGGCATGTCTGTCAATCAGCTCTCATTTATGGTTTCATAACGGTCTCAATGAGATCACGTAACTTGTGAAGGCAGGATTTACCCAGCAGGATTCTTGTCTCCATGTGGCCGGTTGCTCGCTGCTCTCGTTGGGACTGGTGCAGTCCTGCAGCTGCGCCTCGGCGCTTCCATCGCGACTGCTGCAGCACCTCCCGGCTCGTGCCATGGCAAGGCAGAACTGAGTTAATTGTGTCAGCAAAATGGGGTTTAAACCATTCCAGAGCATTCTGTCAGCCTGACAGGTGAAGGGAATGCTACAAAATGAATTTTGTTGACAAAATAATTTCAGGGTGTTGATAAAATGCATTTTGTCTTCAGATGAGAAATGCCAGACTGGCAAATGCTATTGTCCTTAGCAGGTTTTTTTTTAGCTGTCAGTCAGTTATTCCCTTTTTAAGCCAGCCACTGATAGTTCTTCATGTCTGACAAAGCTTCTGTAAAAGATGGCATAAAGCTCTGGAGGACAAAACGATTAAACTTTGATTTGGTGCTCTCACACTGAAAGCAGCTTCGTTCCTGTGAGGAACAAGATGGGTCGCTGCGCAGTGGGAACAGATGAGGTGTGTGGTGGGGCTTGGCGGTGCCTGTGCAGGAGTGAGGGGGTTCCAGGCTGTCCGTCTGGAGATGTGCTGTCAGACGTGCTTCTGGTTTCTTACTGGGATCTTGGGTTCAACAGGCACCCCCTCCCCTTTTGTCCTGCAGCACAGAAAAGGAAGGAACACTCTTGTCTTATGTACAAACTGGACTCTACTGGGATTTTTGAGGAAGCTTGAACTAAGGAGATAGTATTGCTTATAATGTAATGATGCTTCATTGCCAGGTTGTAGTTATTTTCTTCTTTATCAATACTGGCATAACTGATTGCATTAAAGCATAAATGACCTTGTTGGAACAGCTACTCTTTGTAAGTGAGCGTGCCACTCGCACGAGTCCCTGGAATGACACTTAGCTCCTTAATATGTGGAACATCTGTTCTTTGTTTTTGAAATAGTCAGTGACTCTTCCTCACTGCCTTCACTTCCCAGGGCCAAAGGGAGCCAGCCATCCCTGGCATAACATTGAAACTTTTCCGCTTTTGGCTGGATGGACTTCTGAAACCACTGACAAGAAAACAAGCCAGCAAAACTACAAATCATCTGAAATCCCAGTTACGATAATATGTGAGAGCTAACTAATGGCAGTTAATGGCACTGGCTAATAAATTCACAAAAGCACAGTTTCTCTCTTGGAATTAGAGTAGTGGGATGCTAGCAGCACCAAGTGTGCCTTCAGTCTTGCTCTTAAGGGAGGCTGTTGCTGTAGGCACAGTAGGGTTGAAACCCCTCCAACAGAGCTGGCTGCTGTGTGGTGGCTGTGCTCACTGCAGCAGCACTCAGGCTGCTCCAGCACTGCCTCAGGAGGGCCAGGGAAGGGATGAGCTTCCTGAGGCCCTGGGTGGTGCTGAGCTCTGGCTGTTTCCCTGCTGAAGAGCAGCTCCAGCACTGTCTGCCCGGGTACTTCAGTGACTTGTGCCAGGGACCCTGCCACGGGCAGAACACGCCTCAGGTGGCAGACGAGCCATGCTTGGCTCCTCAGGCGCAAATCGACCCCTCCAGCTTGGTTTTGGGCAGCAGGGAAACCCAGAATGGCCGTTCTCCGGGGCAGCTGGGGCAGCTGAATATTATTTGCTGACTGAACTTCAACAGAGCCGTGCTTTCCCCTTCCATGCTGTCTGTCTTCAGCAGGCAGATAGCAGCAGCCTGGCTCCTCTTGCTGGGACATGGAGGACAAGGGGGATCAATGCTTACTAATCTGCCTTCAGTTCACATCTGCCTTTCAGGCTGCTTGGTCCCGTGGTGCAATCACAACAATGCTCGAATAACACCTTGGAACCAATCATTTTTATGGGAACACACATAGTATAAAAGGTCTGACTGTCTGTGCACACATATACCATCAGTGGCTATTACCCAATAAAGCTGTCAGATAGAGAAACATCACAGCAAGTCCTTGAACGGTATCTCCTCAAGTTTAAACAGAGCAAAAGCTCCTCGCAATTCATTTCTCATAAAAATAAAGAAAAGAGGATCAATATGGGCTGAATGAATGAATCAGGGTTGCTTCCTGTAGGCAAGGTGAGAAATAGGGCTTATGGCTGTAGGTGCTGGCTTTGAGAGGGCAGCCCCGGGCCATGCGAATCAACCTGACAGACGTGGCAAGAGCCACTGGCAAACACCGGTGCTGGCCGCATGAGTTGTTCTGGAGAAGAGCAGGAGCCCAGGGTCCTTCCCGAGAGCTGCCAGGCCAGGGCACAACCAGCCAGCCCTCTGCATCCTCCACAGTGAGCACAGTGTTGGCACAACGACAGCCCTGGAATGATGAGCTGCTCTGCTGCACTGGTGTCCTCGTTGTCCCATTTTTTCAGCAGTTCCTGGCCCCAGAAGGAGTGGTAGAAAGTGCTTTTATTTCTCTGTCGCGGTTAGGAACACAGTGCCTCCTTCATGACATACTGTCTCTGCTTCTGAGGCTCCTGCACACTGAGCCTTTTATGTCCTCTCTTCACAGTGAGTCCCACAATGCTCCCATTTAATGGGTGTTATTTAGGTTGAAAGGTAAGCAGCTTAAATGCTTTGCTTTCTAGCATCTGTGTCCTGTTAGAGCCATCTCTTACTTACTCTCAATTGCACATTTTGTTGCATGAACATGTTTAGATACAACAAGGGTTTTTCTCTCCTTCAAATATTTATAGTGATGACTTGTGATGTAATCAATGGGGTTTGCAGAATCTCACCCTGCACCATTGTGTCTTTAGTCTTCAGAATGGTGCTTGCTGCAATATTATAGCTCGGGCTGACAAGGTACAGCTGAGTTAAAACAAATTGCACATTATCTGCTTCCATCCTGTTGTTGAGATTGCGAAAGAGAGCAAAGGGAATTCTATCAGAGAAGCTCTTCTCTCTCCTCCAGGCAGAGGAGTGGCAGCTACTGAGGCAGACCCAGAGCAGCTCTGACAGAAGCTGTGCTGAGATGGGGCTCCTATTCCCTCATGCCAGCTCTGCACCAGGTTTCCAGGTCCTTGTGCATCTCTCCTCTGTGCTAGATCCTGAGCACATCTTTCCCAGCCCCTCTTCAATCTTTGCTCAGTCAGCTCCTGGAGGATCTCCATAATTCAGCGCATTGTTGTAGGCCATGCAGGAGGATGGTGGGAGCTCTCCTGCACTGCACCCCTGGAGGTGCAGCAATAGCTTGCACCCACTGTTGCCTGATCTCCGTGTCTCCTTCACCCAAGAACCCGTGCAAAGAGGAGCACTTTCAGGGAGTTGGGATCTCAAGACAGAATGCCTTATTGTCAACAGAGATTAAGCAGTGTTTTACAGTATATATATGGTGGGTCACCCCCCGTTCCTGTGTCGGGGAACCCAGCTAACGGCCCAGGGAGCAGGGGTCCATGGCAGTGGAACAGGGCACGCATGTCTCTCACGGCCTCTTTCAGATGCACACAGAACCTGGGGCGTCCTTGCTGATGCTGGCCGTGTCCCGCACCTGCAGCTCTGCCCCAGCCCAGTAAAGATGCTGTTATTAAGTGTAGGGCTTGACACTGCCAGGCAGGACCAAAACAGGACTGAAATTACAAGTGCAGCAGCAAGGCTGATGTGGTTCTCTGTTAGGTGACTCTGCTGTATATCCCATTCCATAGGGCTCTGAGGAGGCACTGCAGATTGCCTGCCCCATCCCATTCAAAGGAGCCCTGTCTGCTTTGAAAGCCTGTTTTTTTTTTTTTTCCCAGAATATCAAGGGTTTGGTTTCTTTGGGCCTGCCTGCAAAGCCAGGAGGTCTTTGTGTGCATTTCACAGGGCTCTGTCCCAGCAAACAGGCTCCTTTGGTTTTCAAGCTAGTCAGGCCCAGGACTTGCTCTGTGTTCTCTCCCTTTGTATCACTGTTCTGTTGCAGCAAGGTGCTGGAGGGGGGAGATGAAAGGAAGCTTGGAAGTGTGTTTCTGTGAAAGTGTGGATTTATTTTTAGATCTCTTGAATTATTTACTTTGTCTGCCTTTTTTTAATGACAGTTTATGACTTGTTCCCTTTCCCAAGGTAGTGCTTGGCATGAAGGGGATTAATTACATGAAGAGTAAATGCATCTGATGTTAATTTTCAAGTGAAGTTTCAGCTTTGCTGAAATTTCAGAAAGCAATGGTTTACAAATTAAACTGATTTGTGTGCTTGCTTTGTAAAGCAGGAGCAGAAAACAAACCAGATGAGGGAACTTGTCTTTGAGGATGTACTCCCTCAGCTCGCAGATATGGCTGTGAGAGACCGGAGTGGCAGCCCAGCAGCTGCGTGTGGAGTGACAGACTCAGCAGCTCACCAGCTCCCTGGCAGGGACTGGTTTCAGTGGCAAATTGCTGGACTGTGGCATGAGCTGCTGCTTTGAGCCGACAGGGTGATTAAACTAGCTGCTCCTCTCTGTGAGAGCGCATGGCCTGTGCACTGCCAGAACAACCTCCTTCTGCTTCAGAGCACTTGAGGAACTGATACCATCAGAGCTGAACTGAAAAGAATCCTGCTCTGTCTGTGCCGTGAGTGGCTGGAGGACAGGCGAGGCTGTGCTTCCCAGGAAAATCGAGCTACCACCAGCATCCATGGATAGACTGGTCCCCTCTGTTGTTCCATCCAAGGGCACAGTGAGCATTTCAGGTCCTCCCCTCCAGAAGGTTGGAATGATCTCACATCAGCTTGGGAGCACGGTGCTGTGAGTGTGCAGTCGGTTGGAGCACGGTGCTGGCTGGCTGGGGTGCAGGAGATGCTGCTCTCCAGCACGGGAGCAGTGGCCTGGCAGCTGCTTGCCAGCCCTCAGTAACTTGGCCCCGCAGGCAGCTAACACGAGGAGGGTCATAGTTTAACTCTCCATCCGTAAAATCCAGTTTCCGTCCCTGGAATGACAACTTGTATGTGGTGCTTTGGAAGAGAGCAGTTCCTTCCAGCCTCCAGTGCTGCTTACAGGTGGTGGTGCCCTGTGCAGCTTGACAGAGAGCAGATCTGTTTTAAATGTGGTCTTTGGTTTTCATGTGCTGTAGTATTTACTGTCCGAGTTCTTGGGTCTCAGATTTCCAGCTTCTGTGTTTAAATCTGATGGAGCTGACCCCGGGAGCAGAGCGAGAATCCCTGCTGGGGTGAAACTGCTGTCGGTGAGGCACTGAGCTGAGCTGGGCACGTTGCAGTATGATCCACTTCTCATCTGCATCATTTCATCTGCTTTTAACAAGCAGACCATAGTGTAGGGTGTCTGAGCGAATTCGTTGTTCTGGGTCTTGTTCTGAGGAGCAATGACCACTGGGTGCCCCATTATCTTTTCGCTCATGCGTGTATGAAACAAAGTTATCTCGTGTTTCCTGTAGTTTATGGCCCATATCAGATAGTGGAATGTAAAATGAGTTTATGATTTAGAAGTAGAAAAAGTTAATTCTAAATAATAATAAAAAGTTAAAATGCAGAATAGAAATGTTGCTTTAGTTTCTCTGGGTTCTACATCATTTTGGCTCCTTCCCTCAAGGCTTTAGTAGAACTCAATGAGAAAATTGCATTCAAATCCTGTGGGCTGCTCTCCCGTGGCTGAGCTGTAGCTGGGGTAGATGCACAAAGTAGTTTTATAGAAGCTGTTTGGATGGCTGCCTGCTGGGGGAAGCGCTCAGTGCCTGGGCTCTGCTGTCTCTTGAACAGGACAGAGATGGGATAATAGCAGGCTTGTGGTATGAAGGGAGGACACAGCTGTGTGCTCCTGAGGCTGCAGTGCTGCACTGATGGTCCCAGGGGACCTGAGTGCACAGTGGCCTCTGCGTGCAGTTCGTACCCCTGGGATGCTTGTTGAGAGCTGCAGGGAGGGAGCTCATCAGACGGCTTCTTGCTCAGAGTGTGATTCTTGTTTTGTATGGGTTGTTGGCTTGCTGATGGCAATTTACCCTCCTGGGACTGCTCAGCATCCAGTGCAGTGGTCTGAGTCCTCACAGATGGAAGGAGTACCAGTGAGATTTTACCGGTGAGATTTTACGGGTGAGATTTTACCCCAGACTGATGGGCACTGCTCCTGCCCCACTCCTTGGCCTTGCCTGGGGGGTTTGCTGCTCTCCAAAACTTCCCTTGAGCACAAGCACAACCAGGCTGTGGCTTTGCCTGTTCCACACAGGTCAGGGCACCATGGAAGGATCCTCATGTGCACAGGCAAGATGCTCTGCCTCGCCCCGCTGTGAATGCTGTGTGGCACACGGCTGGGAAAGGGTCTCAGCTCCTGGGCTTTGGGAACAGAGAGGTTAAAATCATGAAGTAACTGTGGGTCTCTGCCCATGAAGGGCCCTTGGGAAGGGCTCTGCAGTGAGATGGACCAGCAGGGCTCTGCACAAGCACTGCACAGGGTGTCCTGCAGGGCTCAGTGCTCTGCAGCGCTTGACTGATGCACTTGGGGCTGTGAGCATGCCAAGGGCCCGGGCAGTTACTCAGTGCTGACATTCCAGACATGACTAAGCCATTTTGATGAAAGAGATGGAATCTGACAGTTTTACTATTCAGTTGTTTCTTATAGATTTCAAATAAAAATAAATTGGCTTCTTTTGAAAGAACAAACTGGAAAAGCTTTTGCAAGCAGGAGTGGTCTCTGAAGCGTGGCAGGCAGCCTTGTGCTCGCAGCCAGCTAAGAAGCTTCTCGAGGCCCAGTGTGGAGGGGACTGGACTGAAAAGCAAAGGCCTCTGCTCAGCTTTAGTGTTGCCTTGAGGCACCTGGGGAAAGAAATGCACAGGAGGAAGGGGAGGAGGTTTTGGAGTCTGAGTACCCCTAGAAAGCAGGCTCATCCCCAGCACCATCACAGCAGCAGTGCAGCCAGTGCTGCCCAGCCCAGCAGCGGGTGCTTCCTGCAGCAGCAGCAATGAGACCCTGTGTGGGGCTGGCAGTGTCTCAGTGCCTTTGTTCAAGCGGTTGGCTAGAGCCTGTGGTGGTTCTCCTCAGGCTCTTTGCACCTTTTAGCTTTGCTCCTAAGGACTGGTGTGTGCTGGGCTGTTTATCAGCTGGAGTTGGCTAATGAAGGTATAAGTATTCTGGATTCTTTGAAAGACTTTGTTTGCAAAGACCTGGGATACATGAGCAAATAGCTGTAGGCAAAATGCCTTTCATCGTTCAAGATAAAGAACATCACAAAGCCTTGGAGATATCACTTCATTCAGGAATTAAATAGCAAGAGTCATCTGGTGTCAAATAAGTTTCATTTAATAGGTCACTCACTTAAATAAAGTTTCTGTGGAAATCAATATCACTTTCTCCTGCAACTGACAGCTCCAGACATTGAAAATGGCATTTTCTACATCAGGTTTATTTAATTTTAGGAGGAAGAATCCCTCCCACACCTTCTGCTTGGTCTGGGCAGCACTGGCACAAGGTTAACAGTCTGCCAAGGTGGAAACCTGCCCTGCCCTTACCCATGGTGATGATGAGAGGTCACTGTAGCACAGGCTCGCCAGGCCCATGTTCAGTCAAGGTGCCACTGTCGCATTGGGCTGTATCCGAGGTGTGTCCACAGCTCACTGAAGGAAATGGGAGCGAGTCATTGTGTAATCTCTCACAGATGAGTCTGGCAGGGCAAGATGCCTCGTCATATGTCTTAGCATAACCAGACCTTCTGTAGAAGCAGATCTGTGGCTGTGGAGACTGGAGATTGCAACAGGGATGCTTCTGTGTCAAGGGGAGGTGAATCTTGCAGTTTCAGCCTCCCTCAAGAAAATGGGACACCTTTGTTCCATGATTTTTATTTCAGTCCACAGTTTCCCAGTGGGAAGGGAGGAGACGCTGGCAGTTTTCTGTGCCATCTCCCAAGAGAACTGTGTGTAGGAAATGAGAGCTGTTATTATTCCTACTATAGTGAAATAATTGTTTCTGAACACTTGCTGTTTCCTCCACTCGCTTTTCAGTCTTAAGCAATTTCTGAGGTTGACACACCATCTCCAGTCACATTTGTCTTGTGTGCCATGACTGATGCAATTACAGCTGACAGTCTCACTGCTTTTTGCACAAATGCCTTCAATTGCAGGCTAGCAGATGACCCCTGAAACGAGCAGCAGGAGACATCAATGCCCTAAACTCCCTCCACAGGAAAGAGTTGCTGGCCCTCAGGGTAATGTGGGGCCAGTGTGGGGGCTTTAAATCAAAGGCCTTTCTTGCCGGTGGTGTGCAGGGAGCAGTGTTATCACTCCACTCTTGCAGAGCCTGCATGTGGGCTTTCCCTGCCGGCTCTTTTGGCCATGATACCATCTGCAGCTGATGCGGGTGACTGCACTGGAGCAGCCATCAGCTGAGCACGAGGCGTGTTGCTGCCTCTGCCCTGACACAAGCGGAGGTAGCAGGGTTGGGTCTGGCCCTGTTTGACACCAGGCTCTGGGAGGGGAAGAGCAGCGGAGGTGCTGGGGCTCCCGTGCCGGCACAAGGAACCTTCACCCGGCCTGACAGGGAGAGCTGGTGTGGAAATTGCATCTCCTTGGAGCGTACCGCTCCGGAGGTGAATGTCCGTGGGCAGCAGAGGCCAGCTCTGGTGCAGGGGACAGCTGCTGGGTCCTGGGCCATCTCCTGCTGTACATGGGAGAAGCTCCTTGGTCTGCAGGAGGGACAGGAGTGTCTGTGCCCGGTCTCATTGCCCTGAGGGTGCAGGAAGGCACTTTCAGGATGTGGTTGGAGCAACTGGTAGCAGCAGCTAACCCAGAGCTGGCAGTTCCCCAATCCCCACCTGCCAGGCAGGATTAGGTGCTATGTAAAACCGGCCAGGCTTTTAACGACCTCTTTCAGACACAAACTGACCATCTAACTTTGCACGACTCACTGAGATTCCATTTTACTCAAGGAAATAAAAATAATAGTTTAAACCATTTCAAATATAGCTGTAAATCCCTAACAACATTAACCTTTTCCGAAGCATTAAACTGATCCCCGCTGGATTCTCAGAATTACTATTAGGAGGAAGCATGAGATACTCTCTCCAGAACTTCATGTTCCTAAAGTAAATAACAAGCCACACCAAGTGTGGGTTTTATCAGCTCTCTGAGTGGTGCCTTCCTGTCTCCTCGCCCTATCCTGAGTCCTCAAACATTAGCACTTGCTGCACTAGGAAGGCAAAAGTCCATGCAGAGGATGAGGGATGTGAGGAGGGGGAGCAGGTGATGTCTGGGCTCAAGGAGGGAGCAGGGAGCAGGGAGCATGGGAACGGAGGGACTCGCACAGCACGGAGGTCTCTGGAGAGACTCTGTGAGGCTCTGCTGTCAGGAGCACAGGGTTACAGCTCCAGCATCAGGCTCCTCGGTCCTGAGTAAGAGAAGAAAGCGGGATGCTCTCACTGTGTACTCGTGGCAAGCAGAGAATGGATGTTTTATAGAATTAATTCTAATAGCATGAGATGCTTTCACCAGTGTCCATGACTCATTCAAAGGGCCAGTGAAAGACTGGCACTAGCCCATATTCCAGGGAAATGCTGCCAGGTGACTCATGCTGGCTGGACAGAGCTCTGACCCTTGTCTGCAGGACCTCAGTTCTCTCCATTAGTTATGTTTCCATGGGCAAATCCCATGAGATGTAGATGAACCTGAGATACAGTTTCTATGGAGTTTGGCTCTTCCTTAGCAGAAGAAAGTGTACTGATGCAGGTTAGCAAATGTCTGACAGGTCTCGTTTGGTCATGTTTATCCATAGGTGACGCTCCGTTTTCAGTATGATTACACTGGAGGGAACAGGCAGGTTTTGCTGCAGCAAATTCCTTCAGCTGCCCAAAGCCAAGTCTAGGGCTTGATGCTTAACATGCTGCTGCAGTACAGACACATCCTTTAAGCATCAGGAAAGAGATGTGGATCAGGGCTTTTTTTCCTCAAAAAATGACATTTTGAAGTAGGTTAAATCTACCACTTTTCCACATTTTCTCAGCAAGAGATTTTGTCTGGCTGGTGTATGTGCTCTCCATGGAAAATTATTTATGAGCTCTTCTGTCCCCCATGTACTTTTGTTGACGTAACAACAGGAGATCCGGGGAATGACCAAGGCTTGGTTTATAGTCTCACTTCAGTTGCAGTGCGAAGTTACTCAGCGCTTCGTTTTGCTAGTGCCTGAACCAAAGGGCAGTTTCTCTCGGCAGTGTCCTTCAGACAGTACCTATCTACCATTTTACCAGCAGGGCGTGTGCCTGGTGCTCCAATCCCAAAAGAAATCTGTTTCAGTTCAGAGATGCTCATTCTTTGCTCTCCCTCCTTTTGCCATTCTCATGAAGACAAACTTTTTTAGGGGGCGTGGGGAGAAATAGAAGATTTCTGTTGAAAGACTGTGGAAAAACCTTGTCTGCTTCAGCTACCACATCCTGTTCAACTCTGAATAACAGGCCAGGTCACTGTAGAGCAGGGTCGTCAGGATTTGTGATCATGTATATGAATATATATGAAAGCATATTCTTTGTTGGAGTCCCGTCCAAATATTTGGCTTAAGCTTCTGCAGTCCTAGTGGGAGGTGTAAGATATGACCGTGTTGTTAACTGTCCTTGCTGGGCAGATGCAAAGCTGTAATTCAGCCTCTTGCTCACAGCCGGCCATCTCTGCTGGCACTTGTATCATTGTAATGCATGCTTTACTGCTTGTCAATTTTTTAACCTTTCTGGCACATCATCCCCTAGGGCAACCTTAATAATACAGCTGATAATTATCCTCCACATGAATAAAGTTACCGCCAGGGTCCTGTATAAATCACATAGCAAGATGGCAGATTCCACTGTCTGGTCATCACGAAGCAGGAAGAGGCACAGATTGTGACAGCTTAATGGGGAAGGTAATAAAGCCAACAGTAAAGTCATTTATAATATAAGCAATGATTCTCAGGCCCTTCTATTTGTTTTCATGCTAATAGAAGATAAATGTCAGATTAGGAACAAGATCTGAAATTTCCATTAAAAATATTTGGAAAATGTCATTAAATATCAGCAATTCACGGCTCCAGAAGTGGCAGCGTGGGCCTTACTGGGGATAGCAGGATGTGCTTTGCTGTTTCCTGGGGAGCTGTGAGGAGTAAAGTTTCTACAGTGCTGAGAGCACCAGGACCCTGTGCTGTCCCTGCAGGCAGCAACTACCCCTCAATTCTGGAAGGAGGAAGATGCTGTGTGTTGCCTCAACAAGAGAAAGCTCCTGGGCACTAGGGGGGAGTGGGACAGATCCCTGTCAGGGATCCCGAGTCGCGAACCTCCTGACTGGGTGGCAGGCTGCGGGGTTCCCAGGGAGCACAGCCTGACATTGTAAGTAAAAAGAGAAAGGCTTCAGGGCAGGTGTGGAAAAGCCCTGCAGCAGTACCAGGGTGGTGAGAAAGGGGAGTGTGCATTATAGGGTATGTGGCGGTGTAAGACACACTAGAAATACATGGAGGCCTGGTGTTTGCACCCTGCAGCTCCAGGGGGTGCTGGGGTGCCCGAGCACTGGATGGGGTGTGCTGGGGAGCTGGAGCAGGCCAGGGCTGTCATGGTGCTCCCCAACAGAGAAGCTCGGGAGCTGCCTGAGCATCCCCCCTGTGTCCCAGCTGCCAGCCAGGCCAGCGCTGCTGCGGCTGGAAAAGCAGGAATGGCTCTTCCCAGCAAACAGCCCGGCCCGCGCTGTCCTGGCGCTGGGTGGTCCCTTCAGCACAGGGATTAACCTGAGGATGCCTCTGTGATGCGGGGCTGGGGAAGGGAGGGTGATGGAAATCGTATTTGTGTCTGTGCTTGACATTGGTGGGGCTTTCTCTCACTTGCATTGCTCCTAAACAAGCACTTTGAGGTCTGAGCCCTGGTGCCTGTAAGCTAGCGAGTGCCTTATTGATCAAGTCTTGCCGTTTGATCCCTGAGCTGCCGGAGTCGCACAGAAGGGGTAAAATTGCTCCTTATACTTTAAACAATCAGAATGGTTTTGGTGCGTGTAGACCAGTATGATAAATACAGAGGCACAGCTGGGATGAGAATAGCAAAAAGCAGAGGGATAATTAACAGCTGCAACAGCACAAGCCAGTTCCCCAGCCCAGGCCCGGGAGGAACTGATCCATTCATCATGCTGCTCTCTGGGCTGATGCTGCAGCTCTGGGGTGTGAGGCATTGAATTACGGTCTCTAGAAAATATTGTTTAGGGAATGCTGAGGAAAGCTGGTAAACAACGTGCGGGAAGGTGACAGATCTGTTTGCAGCTTCATGTGGTGCTTTCCCGATCGAGAGCGCCATGCGGGGCTCCCCCACTGCCCGGCTGCGGGGAGCAGCAGCAGGCTGGCTGCCACGGGAGGCCACAGAGCAGCCAGGGGCCTTGCTTCCTTCTGGTGACCGTTCTCTTTAAAAGATTATTTTATTACGGAGCGCAGCACTAACAATGGCTGATGAATCTCAGGCTTAATGGAGCACCATCTGTGGTTCAGCTGCTGTAGAAAACAACATGGAGAGAGCTCTGAACACTGGCACTGGACACGATCTGTCCCAGACACCCCTTCTGGGCTCTTCTGTCCTTGGGTGGTGTCAAGGAAGATGTCACAAGGGCTCTGAGCTGCTGTCACATGGACTGGGTACCACTGGCAGCCTCCCCTGGGCTTGCACCACAGCCACATGAAGCCTGGAATGGTGGAGGTGGCAGGATCTACTCTGAAAGAGGCTTTCCTTTCTATCCCCCTTCACAGGGAGTCATTGAGAAGACTTTGATGTAGAATGACACTTCACTCCTACAAACCTGCCAGCGAGTCATGGCTGTCTCCCTGAGTGAAGCGTGGGATTAAAGTTTATTCCATCCTTGCTCATGTGCCACCTCCGAGAGGGATGTTTGGTAACTGGTACAGCACTAAAACACTGCTCCAGAAACCGTGAGTGCATGGGGGTCCCTGAGCCGGAGAGCTCCGAGCCACTCCCAGCAGGCATGACAGCGTTTGTCTTTCCAGTGCCATGGTGATGAATATCTGTGGAGTCCAGGTTATGGACTCTGAGGCTGGAAGGACACAGCAATTGCCTAGTCTGGTGTCTTGCATAGGCTTGGTGATGGGTCTTCCTGCAAGAACTGGAGAGCTCTACAGCCAAAGGGAAAAAATTGCCCAGTGCTGGAATGGTCCCTGACTTCCTGGAGAAGCTCTTCCCATGACGAACTATCCCTGCTACTGAGCTGTTCCTTTCAGACTCTTGTCCTCATGCACACCAGGACTGCCCAGGCACTGCATGGGAAACGGGGTATGCTCGCACAGGCAGTCGTCGAGCTACAGGGTGGACAGGGATAAGGATGCTTGTTTCACAGTCTGTCTCATGTCAGGAGCCCCAACAGGGAGCTGTGGTTCTCAGGGAAGTAGAGTGCACCAGGGCTTCACTGCTTTGCAGTGGCTTTGCCCTACAGTGCAATCTCAGTGTAAATTTTTACCCTGTCCCTGCACCTTGAAGAACAGAAAATACAGCAGTGGAGAAGGACAGCTGAAGGAAGAGCAAATGCATTTTGCAACTCCATTCCTGGTGCACTTCCATGTGAGAGAAAGGGATGAGATGTCACAGATGTGGTGGGAAGTGAGGTGTTCGACAGGAGGGCACATTGTGGAGAAGCTGGCAAGAGCTATTTGGGTTTATTTTAAGACCTGCCACTCTCTTGCTGAATTTCTTTGTCTTCCTGGGGAAGCACCTGGGGAGGTTCTGAAAACTCAGATGAAATTTCTGGTACACATTGACTTGTGCTTCCTCAGTGCTCTGGTGAGGCCATGTAGGAGGTTGTGCCCAGGGCACACATCACCAGAGGAGTGGATCCTGCTGGTGCTGGGCTTGGGTGCCAGATGCGCATGTGATGTGTGTTGCCATGTTTGTGCCTCTGGCTTTGCCTCGGCTGGTGCCCAGGGCTGTGCTGAGCCTCCTCCCCATGTTCAGACAGGCCAGGGCTCAACAGGGAGAATGGATGCATCCCACATCCTGATGCACATGTGTAGCATGAGCAGAGGGCAGCCAGAGCCGTTTCAGAGGCGCTGCACAGGGCATCTGCTTCCCCTCCAGCATGGGGCTGGCTTTTATGGGCTGTGTTCCTGCTCCAGAGCAGTATTGTGGTTACAGGGCAAACATAAAGTCACAGAATCACTGTTAAAACCTGAAGTAAAGAGTTTGGCTCATAAAAAATGTGTCACCCAAACAAAGAGAAGAAGAGTTATGACTTTCCATTCTCCCTTCCTGGAGCCAAGGGGAGAGTATGCCACTACAGCAGACCGTGGCTAGAGCGTATGGAGCTGACAGTGGCCAAAGTGGAGCATTTCACCGCTCCTGGAGAGGTCCTTTCAGAGTTATTACTCATAAGTTTCTATTTAATATACTGATTAGGGCCAAGACTCGTAGGCAGCCACTGACTGTGCATGTGAATTGACTTAAGCATTACTATGTACAACCATTGTCAGCTCTGCTGCCCAGGAAGATTGATACACAGAATGAATCTTCTCAAGCTGTTTCTGAAAAGATTCACGACTCTGCAGTGAAAGTGGCTTCCAATGGGAACCTCTGTGTACTGATGTCAGCATATATTTTATTCCTCTTGACTACAAGGGCTGGTTAGGTTATGAGCCTCCCACTGAAATGAACTGCATACAATTGCCAGGTAATTGGTTCTTTTCCTTGTAGGCTGATGAAGTTATGATTCACCCCTGCCTCCCCCAGGAGTAGCAGTCACAGCACCATGGGTGGTTTATCTCTCATCCAGCTGCACTTGCTTGCTTCCCTTTCCTCCTGGCATGGCAGAAGGGAAGCCCCAAGAGCAGAGGGCAGGGGGCTGGAGCTGAGCATGGCTTGAACCCTGGGCTTGCTGCGTGAGTGGGCACTGGCACTGCAGGACTACACAGCTCCACAGGCTGGTCCAGGTGGGCTGGGGAGCAGTGATGCTGAACGTGGGCTGCTCTGGGCAGGGGTTCGTGGCAGCTGCGGCCCTGTTGTGCCCAGCTCTCCTGCCTGTGTCCCTGGGACCATGGAGGAGTTTTGTGCTGTGGCATGTCACAGTTTCTGCTCATGGTGGTGCTGCTCAGGGCATCGGATCCATTCTGATCTGATGCTGATTGTATCCAGCTGTGGCAAAGGCTCGGGAGGCCTTTGGAAACAGTGTGTCTCTTCGCCCCTCTCTCACATCCCTGTCTGATTTGGTCTGACACATAGAGAGCACAGGATGCCTGTCCTCCTCCTTTGGCCTTGTCCTTCCTCAGACATTGACCCTCACCCCAACACAGCTCCTCTCCTCTGCTAGACATGCTTCATTCTGCAAACATGTGGCTCTCCTCTGTGCTGGCATTTTACAGTGGGACTGAACAGTGCTGCTGCTTGGAGGCACCCTGCTTCTTGCTCTGCCACTCCTTGCAGGCTTGTAAAGCACCTTCACCCTGCACGAGTGGAGTCTGGAGTGAAGTGGGGCAGGGTGGTGGGAAGACCATGCTTGACCTCTTAGGTCGTGCTCTAGGAAAAAGCCTTTCTCTAAAACCTATTTACTTCTATTGTGTCCTGAGTGCTTTTCCTGCTGTGGGGATATCATTTGAATTGCAAGACACGTACCCTGCTTCACTGGATGTGTATCCATCTCCTGGAGTATCGGTCAGAGGTGGTGCGTGGTGAGGATCACCCCAACAAAACCAGTGCATCCAGCAATGGGTAAATATGTGCAGCAGAGACTTTAGGCAGGAGTTTGTATGCAGTTCTCCTCATAGCAGTGGCAGCTGAGAACAACGTGCGGTGGAGTGTTACCCACCACTGACAAATGTAGAGCAAGGCACACTGGAATGAGCACTCTGAATTATTCATATATCTTGCAGGTTCTGAATCAAGTGCAGCATTGTTGCAAGCAAGCCAAGGAAACTGTTCTGTGTGTGCCAGGAGTCAAAATACAAACCATTACCTAAGAATTCACAGGAAATGTGATAAGAAACAATACTGGGTGCATCACATCTTCATGCAAATGGCTGGCTCCTCGGCTCTTGCTTTGCATATTGGGTAGTTGATCATTTCCCTTTCCAAAAGGCACTGCAGGTAGAGTGAAGAGGGAGAGATGCACATCAAATCTGTGCAAGATAAATGCATTTTGGCTGACTTGGGCAGGGACAAGTATGAAAGGGAACATGAGAGAAGAAACAAGCATCTCTGTTCAGAGAATATGATGTCCTAGCAGCACAATACCACCCAATACAGATGGTCTATTTAGCAGGTTTTCCCTAGATATGCTGTCCAAAGAGAAATTGGCCTCTGAAAGGCATGAGTTAGTTCTAAGCAATGAAATCTGCTCTAGGAACATAAAGCTTTTGCTAACTGCTGTCCAAACATTGTCTCATCATGACGTTTAGCCAGTTTATCTGTTTCTCTTCATTCTTCTCTGCTATCAAATTGAAAACTCCTCATAGCAAGGCAAGATACACCAGCACCTTCTCTGCATGGAGGCCACAGTTCCTTCAAGAAAATCAGAGCAAATTGTAATACACCATTCAAGACAAAACGTGTAGAAAGCTGTTGCCATTTACTTTGTCACAGCAAGATGCCTTATTTCCAGAAATATCAATCATTTTTATGACATCACCAGCAAAACATTGCACTCATTTTTCACCATCTTGCATGATGAACACAAGAAATCCCTTCCAGGAGGGCTGACGGAGCCCTGATCTCGGTCTGCTTCCCAGTGAGTATACCAAGCCCATCTTGATTGAAGAGGGGAACCTCACTATTTTCCTTTCCATCTGAGGACGCAGTTCGATAGTAGATGTTGTCATTGCAATGCTCTGTTGGTTTGCATATTCAGAGACTGTGTGCTTTCCACAGGTACCGGAAGACGTAAAGATGGCTCTATTGCAGTGCAAGGTATGTCTCACTGAAAGCAAATGTGTACGTGGAGCCTGTTCAGGATAACTCTGCAGAAGATTTGGAGGTCATTTGTACCACGTGCCCTTTTTTATAGAGAAACAAGTATTTTTTTTTCTGGAGAAGTTACATTGTTTAATATGTGCCTGTGTGCCAGTGCCATAAAGAGGCAGTGTGAAACACCTAGTTCTGGGGTTGCTCAGGGGGTCCCCTCCCAGCACGCGGAGTGGCACTGTCGGTATGAGGAGGTTTAAATGGGGGCTCTGTGTTGCTGTGTTCTCTTGCACCCAAGGACTAACCCTGCACGACCGGGGAGCACTGAGCAGGAAGGATGAATTTCCAGGAGCGTGCACCCTGCGGTGTCCGACGTCCAGAGGCAGGACTTGGGCTGGTCCGGTGTGCTGAGGTCTGGCAGGCCTTGTCCATTTACAGATGGATGCAGGAGAGCAGTGGGAGGCTGCTCAGTGCCCAGCTAGCCAGGAGCGAAGAGGAGGGAGCTCCTGTCTCCTTTGACTGTGGCAGGTTTCCAGACCTCCTGTAATGGTCTCTAACAAGAAGGGGAGAGAAGGAAGCAGGGAGAGATATTCCTCTGTGGACATTTGGAAAGCTTCCAGCTCTCGGTCGTTGGCATTTAATTAAGTCTGTAATCCTTCAACAGAGAGGTGCCTCCCCTGCAATCTTGTCAAAATAGACTCTTTTAAATAAATCAAGAATTAATAATGTTCCTTAATATTAAAGGTCACCAAGAAAGTACAAACTGAATGCTCTGGGCAGCAAATCCTGCCAGGGAAGCTTGGAGCGAGGGATTGCGAAAGACCTGGAAGAACAGAAACACAGCGCTAAGTGGGGTGAGATTGATCTTTGGTTCACTGTGGGGCTGCTGGAAGTGTGGGAATGGGGGTGCAAGCCCCAATTCCAGTGGATGTCTGTTCCCATGGATGTGCCTCCCCAGGGCTTGCGTCCCTCTGCCAGCTCACGGTCCTGGTGCAGGATGGTTTGTCCCTGCCTTCCTCTTCCCACTGGCAGGGTGTGAGGGCCGGGTGGGCAGCCAGGACCCTGCAGTGTGCTCCGGGGCTCCCCATGGGCAGGAGCTCCTGGGCAGGATGCGTGTGGTGCCGGTGTGGGCCCAAGGAAGCATGCTCCGTGGAGCCCTGCCTGCTCCTGTGGAGCGCTGCCTTTCTTGGGGGAGACAGGAAACCAGCAGTAAGAGTTCTCTATGGATCGTGGTAACAGGTTAAGTTCTGTTCTTGAATTACATCTAGCTGAGGATTTTCTGGGAGAGCGAAGGTGAGGAGGAGGTTGGGTCTCTGCAAGGGTTGGTTGTCTTGTTCATCTGTTCCTAATCCCATTAATACTTAGTGCATATTACCTGCGCTGCATTTGACAGAAAGTACCAAAAATGTTCTCAACTTGCTTTGCTGGAGAATCTACCATTTATCCACCTAGAAACACCAGTAAGTGGTGCACATCATCCCCACAATCCCCTTCCCAGTCATCATACGAAGAATCGCTTGACCCCTGCCATCCTGTAACTCGGCAGTGATTACAGTGCAGTCACCTGTATTTTGCCAGCTGGAGATATCTGTTGTCATGAACTCAGGGTTCAGCAAGTGCTCCCAAGAGGGGATCACTGGAAAACAGATTTACTTGTGTGGCAATAATTGAGAAGCTCATTTTATTCCAGTAAGGATCTTTCAACCACAATCAATTTCACATGCCATCATAAATAATGGAGGTCAGCAGAGCACTGCGAGTGCTTCAGCAAGCTCTGTTGACAATGTTAAAATGCAATAAGCAGCAGAGGGATGCAGCTCTGCCTGAGTGGGTGTACATTAATGCTTGTTTAGAGAGTGTTTGATTGGCAGAGTTAGCTCCTTTAGGCTCTTTCTTATGGGAAGTGCTCCCTATTTCTGTAGTTTGGCTATTGGGGTGGCTTGTCTAATTTCCTGGTTGCTTGGGGAGCTCATGGCAGCAGGACCATGAGCTCCCCACCAGTGCAGGGGGAGGCAGTGGCTGGGGATCGGCCTCACCTCCCTCGGGGACTGATGCTTCATACCTGTGTACAGCTGTGCTTAGCCTGGGTCAGTGTGCATTCTGTAAGTGATTAGCCCTGAGCCATCAGTAAAGCCCACAAAGACATGAGAGCAGGTCACTGAGTCACGATTCCCACATTCATTCCAGCTGCCCTCAGCATGGGCTGTCCAGGCATCACTCACAGTCGCTTTTAGGAAAGCAAGATTTTGTTTCCAGTTTCCTGCCTTTCTCTTCCATGTGTCAAATCTAATTAGACATCGTCTGAATACGGGCTGTGATCGAGTCACCTCAGAAATTTCCCTTTGATGTGCTGAATCTGCAGAGTAACCTCAGCCTCTGGCTGTGCACCAGGTCTGCAGATGTGAAACCACCCTTGCTGTGCACTGAACCCCTTCCAGTCTTTGGAGGAGGCTCTGCCCCTGCTCCCATCCAGAGCTCTGTACAGCTGTGAGCACTGCAGATGCACTAGTTACTGTGTGCACAGGACCTGGCACATCCAGAGCTCTGTACAGCTGTGAGCACTGCAGATGCACTAGTTACTGTGTGCACAGGACCTGGCACATCCAGAGCTCTGTACAGCTGTGAGCACTGCAGATGCACTAGTTACTGTGTGCACAGGACCTGGCACATCCAGAGCTCTGTTCAGCTGTGAGCACTGCAGATGCACTAGTTACTGTGTGCACAGGACCTGGCACATCCAGAGCTCTGTTCAGCTGTGAGCGCTGCAGATGCACTAGTTACTGTGTGCACAGGACCTGGCACATCCAGAGCTCTGTTCAGCTGTGAGCACTGCAGATGCACTAGTTACTGTGTGCACAGGACCTGGCACATCCAGAGCTCTGTTCAGCTGTGAGCACTGCAGATGCACTAGTTACTGTGTGCACAGGACCTGGCACATCCAGAGCTCTGTTCAGCTGTGAGCACTGCAGATGCACTAGTTACTGTGTGCACAGGACCTGGCACATCCAGAGCTCTGTTCAGCTGTGAGCACTGCAGATGCACTAGTTACTGTGTGCACAGCGCGGTGTCGGTGCGCAGGCAGCGCGGCAGTGCGCACTGTTGTTATTAATGAAGTTTTCACTCTCTCTAAGACTCATCATGGGCAGCACCAACCCCGAGCGTTCAGTTTGGCAGTTTTGCCAAGCGAATGCTCTGTGGGTCCAGGAGCAGGGTGTCCGTGCCTGGCTCCGGGAATGCAGCGTCACTGGCGCTGAGCAGGCACTTGGCTGCTGGCACGTGGAACACTCACGGTTAGACCCTGACGCAGGCAGCTCGGTATAAATGTGGGCACACGTGCTGTCAGAGGCCCCGCACAGAAGCAGCAGTTGCTGGCTCACTTGTCTCCTTTAGCTGCCTGGGGCAGGCGTTGAGGAGGGTGCATGTGGATTCTGCATGCAGGTGTCATTCAGATGCAGTAGTTCCTGTGCAGATCTGCAGTATTCTCATTTTCTTTACCCTGCCTCATCTGTGGAGCTCAAAACCAGCCCAACACTTCCTGTGCTACGCTCAGAGCAACTTCTCCAGATTCTCTTTTTTTTGTTTTTTGAGCAGCAAAGGAGAAGCTGTCCAGTCACGCAAGAGCTGGTGCTTCACTGTTCCCTGCCTTCTGCGGGGGCCTGGCATTTCCTGCAGATCCACGGTGGATTCATAAAGCCTGGTAGCCGCTTCCAACAGGGACGTTGCAACCTCAGTGTACTCTGTGAAAGAGCAGGGGGATACGAAACTAACTCTTTGTCAGCAGATAGAAACCTCTCTGGTCTGTACATTTACTGGGGTAAATAACGAGAGCAGGATTTCCCATGCTTGTTCAACAAGTTAATTCAATTTGAATTCTGTCTCCCAGACATATGCTCCTGCGCTGCTCATAAAGCTCTAGGTCAGTAAGCAGAAGGCAGTTTTCTTCCCAGGCTATGAAGTCGTGGGGAGGTGGTGACAGGGTATTTGTCACTGCTGGAGACCTCACAAACACCGCAGACCTCTCGCTGTGGGGCAGCAGTAGCTGGAAGTGTGTGTTCATCACACCCAGCCTGTCGGGCTGAATGCTGGGCAAGCCAGGAGGTGTGGGGAGGGCGCGGGTTGGTGTGTCACCCCGTGGCCATGGAAGCGACCAGCTCTAGAGGAAGGACAGCAGGGCTGTGTCCTGCCACCACTGACTGTGTGTGAGTGCAAGGGCACAAAACCAAGGAAGAAGAATCTGACCCTAAATGGAAGAAATCTGGGGCCTCCCAAGGTTCACTGCCTGCCCAGCTCCTTTCCCAGTTTACTCTGATCATCTCCATTTCTTGCTGTTGTGCCAGTTCTGATGTGTAGGACCCCAGGTCTCTGCAGAGCAGGGCATACAGAGACCCTGGATGCCCTGCTCCAGCTCTGGAGGTGAGACCTTGGTTTTCTGTCCAAATGGAAGCTGTGCACTGCCACTGCTCCCAGCACTGCCTTCCCAGGCATCTCTCTGTGTATGGAGGTATGCCAAAGCCCTTCTTGGCTTCTAGTCATTGCTGTTCTGGGTGGTTACTGCGCGAGCATGTGAGGAACATGTAAAGTTCAGGCAATGCTGAGCAAATCTGTGCTGCAGGGACATCGTCTGACCCCACACTGGTGCATCCTTCCCAAGGAGCTGGGGAGCTGCCCTTGCAGGCTCTGCCTGTGCCAATGCCTGTGTCTGTACATGCAGCTCTGTGGGAGAAGGTGCAAGGACGTGCCACGTCCCCAGGAGATCCAAACCTGACAGGGGCTGGCAGCTCCGGGAGCAAAGGCAGGCTGCTGAGAATGACATTGCCTTTGACACCTCCATGTCTGATTTCTTCATCTGTCATAGAGCAGCGCCTCTACCATCTGCTGTCACTTAACACTTGGAGATGGGCTTCCCAGTGCCTTTCCCCACTTCTGTTCATCTCTCGTTTTGCATTTTAGTCTTTGCAGAGAGTAGAAATGTGTGAAGAGCTGGATGCTCATGGGAAGGGAACAGGAAGGGAATGCGCTCCTTCCCTGCTGGCATCTCACAGCTGCCATCAAAGGTGCCATCCTGTCTACAGCCTATGCCCTGCCCTGCACCAGGGAGCTATGCTGATGTGCCCACGGGCTCATCACTGACAGGGTGCAGGAGCAGAGATCTGAGAGGAGCTTACGCTGTGTACTGAGAAAATAGGTCTTTTTTCCGCTGCTCTTTTAGATGGTTGGAGGGCTGCAGCTCGTTCCAGGTGTGGGCAGATGTTCTTGCCACATGGTGGTCTGTGCTTGTTTAGTGACTCTGTGCTTGCAGGACCATGATGTCTTCTGCCCATCAACACCTTTGTGAAATGAGGCTTTGTGAAATAGCCAGGGGGTGAAAGCACAGAATTTGCCTATTAACTATATCCTGGGTTTATGCCAACAGTCTCTTCCCTAGGTTCAGCGCAGAGGTGTACAGGAGGTCTGAAGCAGCCGCATTCAGCAGGGAGGGAAGAAGAGCGTCAAGCGCAGGGAGGCATGAAGCAGGCAGGCAGTCCTGTTGTAGCAGGGATGCTCTGTAACACCTGATTGCCAGGCAAGAGGGAATGGCTTTAAAGAACATCTTTATTAGGGTACACTACTTAGCATCAAAGAAATGTCAGGGCTGCTCTATTGTGAGTCCCTGCCTAAGGCACCGGACTAGCCTGTCATTCAGCAGTCTGAGTACAAACCCAAAGAACCACTGCCAGAGTCTGGAAAGATTTATTTTTCCACATTTAATTGCCCTTTTTGCTTTGTAAACATAAAGGTTGAAGCTTAAACTCTGACAGCTCCAGTAGCCTTTTTCTTATCTCCTTAAAAAAAAAAGAGAAGACATTCAGCTTGTTAGATTTTCCTTTTACTGCAGCCCAAAATCTCTCAAAATCTGCACAACTCTTTTTTAAAGATCATTGAAGCATTTCAGTGCTCACCTTGGGAAAAACCCTTCAGCTTGCAAAAAGACAAAAGCTGGCACCTGAAGAGTCAAGACCTTTCCCCAAAGCAATGCAGCATAAAAATGTGTGGCCAAAGAGGCAGAGAAGCAATCAGCGTTCCACCTTTTCACCAGGAGCAGTTTAAAGCCTGGCTTATCTGCTCCTGTTACTGTTCCAGAAAGGAATGACAGACCAAGAGCAGGAGGAAAAAGAGAATGCTAAAAGCAAAACCAGATGTACCATAGCCCAAAACATCCCGAGCTCATCCCTTCTCTGAAATACGCTCCCTGCTCCTGGAGGAAAGTCTTCCCTGGAGTGGAGGAGCTGCAGGCTGTACAGCACGGTGACCATGGGAGCACTTGGCTGGGTCTGGGCTTTGAGCTGCTCCCTGTCTGCAGCTTTTCATGCTCAAAGCTGCATGACTTGCATTGTTTCAACAACAGAAAAGGGGTTTTAGAGCTACAGCTCTAGAAGGAACTGCCTCAGTGGCTGCAGGTTCCCTCCATCTGACCTGGGAACAGGGATGTCACCCTGCCACCGCCTCCCTTCCCTGTGCAAGTGCCAGGGTGGTTGATGCTGTATTTCAGGCCCAGGCACACATGCAGCCTGGAGGAGCAGCAGCTCTAACAGGTCATGGGGCTGGGCCAGACAAAGAGGGATTTTTCCTGCCTGTCCACTCTTCCCTATTTGCTGTGGGTTCATGGGCTGCGATCCTGGAGTTAGCCCTTCCGCTTAATCAAATGCAACATGCTTTCTGTTTCTAGGACAGGCTATGTCAGGCTGTGCCTGAGAAGTCTTAATCAAGACCAGTGCAGAGGATTCAGAAGTTTGCTGGTGGGATGCTGTAGGTGGGATCCAGACCAATTATTTTCTGGTGTCTGCATTGCTGCACTTTGCTGTGTGCTGAAGGCAACTGCAACGAGGCCATTTCAGAAACAATCCAATCTCCTCACAGAACAGAAATGGAGAAGAATCCTTGAAACACATTTTGAGCAAATCCTTTGACTCAAACTGCAAGCTTGAAATGACAAATGGGAGAGAGAAGCTTCAGGAGAGTCTATGTCTATCACAGATCTTTCACGTCCCCATTGTCGTCAATAAGGAAGCAACAATGATTGGCAAACTCTAATTACCAGTTACTCTGCAGAGCTGAGTGCAGGCAGGGCTGTGCTTTGTGCTGCTTGAGGAGCAACAGTCACAGCTGTTACAGTGAATATGTCTCTGTTAAGTTTTTGCCTTCTTTATCTTCCAGTTTGCCCAAATATCTGCGTTATTCAGGTGGGGCTTTCAGCAAGGCGTTGAAAGAGAACAGCTCTGCAGCAGGTCAATTTTTCATCCTCCTTTCCACAACATTCCTATTCATGTGTACTACGGTCACAAGGCCCCGTGTTTCTTGTAATGATCACGTATTTCTTTCTCTTCCTTCGACATCCGTGTTGATGGGCTGGACACATTCCAGGAGTCCTGCCTGGTCCCTCCTCTCAGCGGCTCACAGGCCTAGCAGGAGGGGTGTTGCTGTCTGTACTGTCAGATGTACTGTCTGCCCCTGGGTGTGCTTTGTGGAAGGATGAGCTTCGTGTTCTTTGCTTCCATTTGTTTTCAGGCTGCTGAATGGTTTGTCCATACAGAGTCCATTGGTGTTTCTTTATATGTATAGCTATGGACTGCTGGTTTGGGAGCAGGGTGTGGACGGGTGCATGCTCCCTTCTGACTGTCAGTTGGCTGGAAATTCAGACCAGTTGGTGAGGACGAGACTATTTCTCACTGCTGGTTAATTTAAAATCTGACATCTCCTTGGGTTCAAATGCATTTGCTGTGTTTATCTCCTCCCAGAGCCTTGTTATCCCAGGAATGTCTAGTCACCCATCAGCTATTAGTGATTAGATACTCCAGACATACTGGGGAGCAGACCCCAGAACAGTTTTTGGGGCAAAGATTTAACTCCATAATGAATTTGTCACTTCCTTACTGGGCTAAATAGTGAATAGCAACCAGTAATGCATTACCACAAGTGGCTGTGACATCCCTGTTGGAGGCTTTAGTTTCATTCATGCAGATACATTTGACTGCTTCCCGGACTACACGTTTTAGCTACTGTTTAATAGCAGAAATGAATTTAACCAGAGGTGTACTGGAGCAAGTAGAGGAACCTTGTGTAGATGCTCCTTGGTTTTCACTGGACTCCTTACTGCGCGTTGCTTTAGCTGCCTGCTCTTGGTGTATTGCTCCCTCAGCCCATCAGACACTTCCTTTCTCTCTCACAAGATGCTCAGCTGATAAGCACCTCAGCTCCTCGCCAGACAGCGGGTGCGCTTGCTAGCTGCCAGCCAGCTGATATGATTACACTGTAGTTTTGATAGTTGTTTCCTGTCTTTCAAGCCTGAACAGATGGCATGCTACTCCCAGTGCAAGCTTTGACATTCATAGTGCTTCATGGCTTGGCCAAGTGGCAGTTGTGTAGCCTGCACATGTGAAGCTTCCCAAGGAGATCCTTGCAAAGGGAGAGGTGCAACTGTGTCCTTTAAGGACCCTGTGAAGTTAGTATCCACTTCAGGAGAAGGAAGCACTTTCAGGGTCAACTCACTGTGGAAGCATCCCAACTGCTGTGCAAAGATCTTTGAAATGAATGATCATCAACCATGGCCACTGTCTGCAAACAGTCACATCTCACCAGCACCAAGTCCTGTGAGAAAACAGCTCCTTCTTATGAAATAATCAGCTTTCATCTCTTCATTTATTGCATTGCATGAGAACAACTGGCAGCCTGCTCACATGAGCCCATTTATGAACTAATTCACTAGCTGGGAACAAATTCTTTTTACTTATAGCTGCTGAATACGAATGAGCTTGGGCTTCAGAGCTGCTCAGGTGCCAGGTAGCTTCCTTGTACCATTTGTCCTTGTGTCAATGGCAGTGTCACTCTGCCGATAATAAACCCCTCTTCTGATGGGCCCTGCTAGACATGAGCAGGTTGCTGAGCCCAACCTAATGAAAGCTTACACAGAGGAAGACCAGACTCCCTGGGAGCCTGATTGCAGTGGGCTGAGTGGGAAGCAGCCTGCTCCAGCTCAGAGGAGCACTTCACAGCACTGGCAATTGTTTCTTCCCAAGTAGCGGGAGAGAAGGGACAGCTTTGGGGCAGGCAGCTTCCTAAGGGCAGCCATCGGCCATGCCCTGCGCCCGATCTGAAGGCAGATCTGTAATGACGCAGCAAAGGGAAGGAGCAGTGCTCGCTGAGCTGTGTGCCGGGCACAGCAAGGATTGCCCCAGTTGCACACAATTCCTGATGGTGGGTAAAGCAATGTTTCTCAAACAGACCAGCATTCCCGCTCAGGAGAACGTCCCTGTGCTGGCACTTGCTCTCTGCCAAGAGACAGGCACTGTGGAGAACATGGTGGTGCCTGTCGCAAAGGCTTTGTCAGGAGGCAGACAGGCATGGTTAGTTTGAGGTCTCCAGGCAGGGCCGGTCTGCTGACAGTGTTTGCTTCCTCTTCATACCTGCCTCCAGGTTTGATGGTTTCTCCCAGGCAGAAAAAATAACAATAAAGATAATTCTTTTAAAACTGATTATCTTAGAGGACAGATTGTCAAGCTTTATACTCTTGGATAAATCAAACTAACTGCTGAGAGTTGATTTGTCTGACCATAAAGTGGATTCAATAAGTGTAAAACAAAACTAATTGGTTCTTTTCCATAGAAATTTAATCATACTATAAAATGTGATCAATGCAAATAAAAAGCATTGAGTAGGTTAAGCATCAAGAATCTATAAAGGAAAAGATGGCTTACGTGCTTTCCTGCAGGCACTGAAAACTGGGTGGGTTTCCATCTCTGCATGAGTCCTCTCCCAGTGTGGCTCCATTCCCAACATCCCAAGAGCCGGCGCTGCGCAGCATGTTGAGTGTGTTACAAATAGCTTGTCCCTTACGTGCTGTGTGTGGCACAAGCAACTTGTCCCTTGGTCTTTGTAGTTTCTGTTTTCTCATGGGTTGAAGCTGTTGGCGGATAATCCATGGCTCTTGTGGGTGCTGTGCTTAGGCACACAAGCCAGGTACAACACACGGATTTACTTGATAAATACTTAATATAGCTTAAATAATTATGTAATGCAGACAAATGGAGAAAGAGAGCATCCATATGCTGTGCTACAGCAAATTACAGTTCGCAACTTGCTGGGCAATAGCAGCAGCAGCTCGAGCAAAGGGCTCCACTAAGGCCTGGGAAGGAGGGCTCAGGCTGAGGGTTTACTATGGAAAGGGCCTGCCAGGTACTAATGCAATGATGAGAACCCTCCCCAGTGCAGTTAGTGCAGTGCTGATGACCTTGGTGGAGCACGTGGGTGCTCTGTGCTGCTGCCCTGCCCCATGCCGGCCGTGGGGCTGAGGGCTGGTTACCATCACTGTGTGTGAGCCTATGCAGGGAGCATCCATGCAGAGCTGGGGCTGCTGCTGTGGCCTGGAGGGAAGTGGAGAAGGGAGTGAGGAGGCAAATGGCTCCCGGTTAAGCTGAACAAGCTCCTGGTGCCAAGGGCATGCTCCTCCCGGAGCGGCTCCTGTGCTCCATTCCCAGGCTAAGCTTGTGGTTTTCACGAGCGTAGCTCTCGGTCTTTACCTCTGTTCTGCTCTGTGGTCAGTGATCACTTACGGGCTTTGGCTTTGCTTTATAGGCTCAGTGGTATTTCAGGGGATGTGCAGGTCTCTTCCGTGAGCTCTGGCAGAGAGCAAGGGCTGCACTTGGCTGAGCTCCCGGTGTTGTGCTGTGTCAGCCTTGCAGCAGCAGAGCTGTGGACGTGTGCTTTTGCATAGCCCAGGATAAACACACGCAGAGATGGAAGATAAGTGGCAATAAAAAGTAAAATGTGCAGCACCTGCCCTTTAAAACATATCAGGCAGTTTAAAAATGAGGCTCTGTATTTTAGGATATATGTGGAATCGTTCAGGCTGTAGCCTTTAAGGAATCTGACCTTGAGGGGTTGGAACTAGACAATCCCGAGGTCCTTTCCAACGCAAACTGTTCTATGGTTCTATGAAATACAGCTGAGAGCAGCTTTTGACATGTCCTGGGAATGGACAGACAGGACAGTCGTGTGTGCCCATCACTTTGGCAGTGGGTGAGTGTCCTCAGGATGCTGTGGTCTGGGGAAGTGACTCAAGCTCCAGCGCTCCTCTTGCTGCCTGATAGCCTCAGTAGGCAGTCAGAGGCAGAGCACTTGGTAAAAATGCCAAGTTCCTGGTGAGATTTCCTAAGTTTCCTTGTCTCCTGGCAGCAGGGCAGTCTCAGCCGGGTTCAATGGCACCCTCTCAGCCTCCATTTTCTGGACAATGTGGAAAGTAGTAGCCCTGCAGATTCCTTTAAGGGCACTGAGTGAGCGGAGACAGCTTGAGCCGAGCCGAGGGATCCGAGCGTGGCCCGCTCATCTCAGATTTGTTCTTAGACAAAACACGGGTGATTGTCTATGTGGAGGAATTAACTGTGAATTGACCCCTGCACATGCTGGTGCAGGGAGCCGGAACCTCCATGTGCTCTGTGTTCTGGTAGAGAGATGTAAACAAACTCCAGTTTTCTGTCTGACCGAGGAGATGTAAATCAAACGTGTGTGTTGAAGCCTTTTAAATGTTTTGACATTCTCCAATCCATCAAGGCCTTTAACTGTATTTTGAGTGAGTTGTTCTATATGTAAATACCAGTTAATGTTGAAATTGTTTATAGCCAAATTGTCTGTGTATGCAGATTGTGTTCCAAGATCACAGAGCTTCTATTGCAGAGCAGAGCCTTCTCTTTAATTTACCACTAGAACCGTTCCCTTTGGCAGTGCCAGCGGCGCGGGAGGGCTGCGGCTCCGGCTGCTCCTGCTGCACTCACCCAGCAGCCGGTGCCCTGCGGTTGTGCCGGGGCTCGTTTGTGCCGGCCCTGCCATGGGCTCCAGCACCCCTGCACCCTGGGGAGCTGATGGCTCTGCTGAGCCCCACCAGGCTCCCCTCTGCATTAAACCCCACTTCTGCTGAGCAGAAATCAACACCTGCGTGGTGCCTAAGCAGGACTCAAGATCATCACCTGGAGATAAATCTCTTCCTGCCCTCCCACGGAAGAGGAGGAGCAGTTACCACGGGCTTTGCCTCCAGGTTTTTAATCATGGGGGAACACATGCAAAATAATGGCTCACCCATGATAAGAATCAGTAGTGCTGGAGTGTTTGCAGGCTGCCGCTCGGGTATGTGATGGGTCTGATACACAGCCAGGGAGCAGAGTTCACGAGGGATTCTCATGTGGCTGTTTGGCTGCATGTAGAACCTCTTGCTGCATCCAGCGTGCCTGGAGCAGGGCTGGGATGTGGCCTCCCTGTCCAGGGTGTGCTCACTTTCTCCTGGATTCTTCAGTCAAACAACACTGTTGATCTGGCCTTTGTGTTTGCTTAATGTCAGCATTCCTCAGGGAATACTGCAGAGTAATAGTAAGCTGTACTGCCTGAAGTTGGGCTCTGTATTATTTCTTCATTAATATTTGTTGTTCATAAATATATATTCTCTCCTATTTATCACAAGAACACCAATTACCAACCATAAATTCTAACTGTGGGGAATGTTTCAGACCAGTTTTATTAAGAAGTGATTTTTAAAAATGTTGCTGAGGCTTTTAGCCAGTTATGTGCTACTAAATATTTAAATCTGTATCTCTTGCTGCATGCTGAATTACAGCAGGGGATATTTAATGCTCCCATTTCTCCAGCATAAATCTGTGAAAGACTGACTGGAAGAAAAATGGACTCATGAGCAGCCCCACACACGCTGAGTGCTCGCCCGTGCCCTGCACCCGGTACAGGCAGCGATCCAGCCCGAGGGCAGTGAATGCACCTGCCGTCAGCACAGGATCACCCTGCTGCAGCGGGCGGCAGGGCCGGGACGTAGCATTGACAGAATGTGGCATTGACAGAATGTGGCATTGACGGGCCGTGGCACTGCTGGGCCGTGGCACTGCTGGGCCGTGGCACTGCTGGACCGTGGCACTGCTGGGACGTGGCACTGCTGGGACGTGGCATTGCTGGGACGTGGCATTGCTGGGACGTGGCATTGCTGGGACGTGGCACTGCTGGGACGTGGCATTGCTGGGACGTGGCACTGCTGGGACGTGGCATTGCTGGGACGTGGCATTGCTGGGACGTGGCACTGCTGGGACGTGGCATTGCTGGGACGTGGCACTGCTGGGACGTGGCACCGCTGCTCTTGGGCTGCATGGAGCAGGCGGCTGTCCCGGTGTGCCCATGGCGTGGCTGCTGTCAGCCATCAGGAGCTATGAGTGCCTGGAGGCCTGTTACCCACCAATTAAACTGTGAGTTTTACTGTTCGACCGTGAGCCTGGTTTACGATATGAAAAGCTTTCGACAGTTAAATAGCACTAATATTAACCACTCCTGCATGGGCTCTAACAGTCTCCCCATTAAAAGTGTGATTAAGAAATTAATTCATCTGAAAGGGATTGGCATGTGGTGCTAAACAATGGAATAATGATTTTTTAATGAAGGCTGAACCCCTGGCTGCATGGAGAGAGGAAGCTCCATAGCTCTTGCATGATGACTATGGCAGCAGCTAAATGTGGTGGGAGGACCCGGCCCTGGTAGGGAGCCGGTCGTGGGTTCCCAGGGTGGGCAGGAGGCTCCTTGTGTCTCAGATTGGATGCTGGCAGGAGCTGTGTGCTGCTTGCGTACAGACACTGAGAATATTCATATCTTGATTTATCCCCTTCTTTTTCTCCATTGATTTTAATTAAGTTCAGTCTCTCCTGCCAAGCCTGGAGAACACAAGCAAGAATTGAAAATACTGAAGGTGAGCTTGCTTTGTGCGTGAGTCCTCCCAGCCTTCCAGAGAACAGAGGGAAAGGATCCCACAGCACCACACAAGCATTGCCTGTGCTTTGCCAGTCCCCAAATAATAAACATAAAATTAAAATCTTGTTAGGAGCATCACAGGAGCTATTACAGCTCAGCAGCTGATACTGACGGCGCTCAGATCCGTGATGTGATTTCACAGCACTCTGCGGGCTCACCGTGCACACCCTGATCAGGTTAGCTGTGCCTTGGCTTTTTTTTTCTCACCCCACTGAAATGAAACAACGAGAATGGCAAGAAAAACCGATCTAATCTTGTGATCTAGGTTTGTGTCACACTTGTCAAATGAGCAGCAGAGCAGCTGGTGCTGCTGTGTCACCTCTGCAAACAGGGTCCTCCTGGGATGGATGCTCACCCCTGCACTGAACATTGGACTCATCCTGCACCCCACACATGCTGCTGGTTGGGAAGCCCCCGTAGGGACACTGCTCAAGGAGAATTTTATTTCCTGCATTGTGCCCATCGCTCAGAGCACATCAGGGGTGCTGCTGCTATGCAAAGGGGCAGCAGGGATGCTCTGCAGTGGCCCCTCATGAAGTAATGCATGATGTTGCACTGGTGCGACCTGCACCTTTTAAACAGCTTGGCTCTTCTGCTGGTGCCGGTTCTGCCAGAGGCTAGGCAGGACGGGCCCATCAATGGGGCACTGGGGCAGGTACAGTGGGGTGGATGCTGGCTCCTTTCTGCAGCTCCTTTCCTTAAAATCATCTCATCATTTGCATTGCTTTTATTCTTACAACAAACACTGTGATAGACACTAAGTACCAGAAATGAGGTGAAGTATCCCAGACCCGTGTGTGTGTATAGCCACAGCTTGTGCAGCTGGGGACAGAGAAAGCAAAACCGTGGAAACTTTCTGCACGTCTCTTTCAAATACCACAGGCAAGCAGAAGTAGTAACGTGCCTTAAGTCAGAACCAGGTTTAAAGAACCTCCATTATATAGCTATCTATCTTTGTGCTATTTTTCATCAGCTAGATTCATTCTTCATATCAGATAGGGTGATAAGAGCATAAAGGTGCCTCTTACTCAGCTCTAATTTTAATTAATATGG
This sequence comes from Pezoporus flaviventris, assembly GCF_033815535.1. Lineage (NCBI taxonomy): Eukaryota > Metazoa > Chordata > Aves > Psittaciformes > Psittacidae > Pezoporus > Pezoporus flaviventris. Next base: position 19,415,391 of record NW_026892626.1, on the reverse strand, counting down.
TCATCAAATTGGATCTGAAGAATTAGGAAACCTCAGCAAAAATTCCGAAGGGATATAAACCAGGACAATTTATTGTTTGTGGGTCTGTGCTCTGCTCTAGTCACAGGCAGTCATGGTGACTTAGTTTTTGATAGATGTCTGGAAATACCTGCAGCGATCTCTTTACAAAGCTTAATGACCTTGGGTCATTTAGTTTTTGAAATATTTCAGCTACCAGGGAATAAAAATGGCACGACTGTCACAGTTACACTGCAGAAGGTCACATGGCTAAAGGTCTGAATTCCCTCAAAGCTACCACCATGCAGCAGACAATGCACCCAGCTTGTTTAACTGCTGCACGCCTTGTCCAGATGGGTAACTGAGGGAATACCAGGGAGGATGTTGTGTTTCATGGTACTGGCCCTCGGCTGTGGGGTATCAGCTTGCCCTGAGGGGACAGGAGTCGACCACAAACCATTTCCTCAGGTCTGAACTCACTGGTTATTGCAACAGAGCAGGAATTTTATGGCTCCCAAGGACAGGGTTAAATACACAGGGACAGCGGGAGAGGGGAAGCTCACGTCGCCCCACAGCCAGGACCATTCACTTCCCAAGGCTCCTGCACACTGTCCCCACCTCCTCCCTGCAGCACCAGGGCCATTGCCCAGCTCTGTGCCCCACGTCGTTGTGTCCTGCCCCAAGCTCCTGCTCAGGATGCTGCTCACAGCCCAGCTGACCTTCCTGGGACCTTCTGTTGGAGTCAGAAGGTGATTTTTCTCCACCTCTCCTTCTCCTTTAGCAATATCCTTGTCTTGCTGGTTCTTACAGGATGCAGCTGGAAAACCAGGTATACAAACCTGGTAGGGAAGTAGGAGAAAAGTTGTGGGTGCTGCAGACAGCCCTGTCTGTCCTCGGCAGGCTCAGGAGTCTGCAGACGTCCTGGGATGGAGCAGATGCAAGCAAAGAGCAGAGGGCTGGATGACAGCCATATCCTTTCCATGTGCCAGCTTGGCAGTGGCAGGAGCGAAGTGTGGGTTTGAGGCTGCTCGCATTTCCTCCTGGATGTGACTTCTCAAAGTTCCTGCCATGTGGCTTGGCACAGAGAGCTGGGATGAGACGGGAGAAGCGAGGGCCTGGCAGAGCCAGCAGGAACAGGCTGGGCTGGGTGGTGCTGCACGGCTGAGCCTGCAGGAGGTACAGGGGCTGGTGCTGATGGTCCTGGGGAGCAGATTCGGTGTGTTCAGTGGGGACATACTGGTGAGCCAGGGCCGGTGCTGTGCTCCTTGCTCACCTGAGCATGTGTGTCTTCAACAGCTCCCTCCTATTACTTAAAAAATTGACTTTGCCATAAATGACAGCAGATTCTGAGCTGGTGTCACCAAACAGCCTCTGAGGGACAGAAAGAGTCTTCATTAAGCTCATCTCTGGAGTCCTCTGGCTGGGTCTTGCACAACGTCCACAATGACCATTGCAGACAGACAATCTGGGGGCAGCCTTTGGATTCACCCATGAAAATCAATTAATCCTTACTCCATCTCAGCCTTTGTATCATGTATGGCATTCAAAAGGGGTATGAGGAGATAGTTTCAAGTCAGGCACTGAGGGAAGGAGAGAGGTTCTTACTGGCCAGGGGAAACGTCCTCAGAGAGCCCCTGTCCCTCATCCCTGCGGATCCACTCCGCTCTCCAGCCAGTCCCCCTCTGGATGGAGCTGGTGGGTGCTCCTCCCGAGGAGGGGGCTTGGTCTGCCCCCCTCCAACTGCAGCTTCTGCGCCGGGAAGCACTGACCGGGGCCGGGCAGGAGGAATCCTCTTCTAGGGAGCCCGGCGTGCCGGGAGGCAGCAGTGTGAGTGCTGAGCCGCAGGGACCAGGCAGGGGGATTTGTGCGGGAGCTGCTACAAAGAGCCAACAAGGGTTCAGAGTCTTTCAGATGAGTGTTTGCTAAATGCAAATGCATGTGTGAAATGCAGATAAGTGTGTGTTAAACCCATCCCAGCCCTCTCAGCAGTGTGGAGTGCCTGGAGCCTGTTTGCTTTGCTGCGGCTCCTTTATTTGCTAACAGTTGAGCTCTGCTAATCTCAGAGGAAGCTGTTGTGGGGACAGCCCCTCGAACCGAGGGCGACTGGGATAATGGGAAGCTCTCAGAGCTGCCAGGAAAGGGAAGACTGCAAAGTCTGATCCTTTTCTCTCTGTGGTGGTGGTTTGCTGGAGGAGGATCCCTCGTGGGCTTTGCACCGGCTGCTCTCCTGCTGCCCTTCCTGTTTGCGCTGCCTGCAAGACAATGCCTCAAACCCAGGGCAAAGCCCACCCAGTCCCGCTCCTCAGTGTGCTGGTGGCTCCATCCTGCTGCCACTGGTGAACGTGGCCCAAGAAGCAGGGTGTCCCTGTACGGTGACAGCCCAGCCAAACCCGGAGTGCTGCTGGGGGAGAAGGGGCTGCTGTTGCTCAGGGCCCAGCGATGGTACCCGGGGCATGGTGGCCACATCTGCCGCTGCCCTCACCCTGCCGCAGATCCTGCAAGCTCACAGATAATTCATGTCAGCAAGATGCCATGGTGCCATTGCTAATAGCTCAGCAAAGGGGGACACACTGGTCAGTTAGCAACTGCTTGATGTGACAGTGCCAGCAAAAGGCAGACCCAGCTGCCAGCCCCCCCTAATACCATTAAGATGAGAGATCTGCCAAGGCTGGGGTGGGAGGTGGTGGGACCATGGGAGGGGGGAAGGACCTGCAGGTAGAGCCTCTGCCCTGTGCTCCCTGGGGGTGGGCCAGGCGAGGGTGCGTGGGGCTCCCGGCATCACCCTGCATCCTGGTGTGGGAGTGTGGACTAGCCCAGAACTGCTGCAGTGACAGGCTGCCCTTTGCTGGGAGATCAGCTGGGTCCTCTGGAGAAACCCGTGTTATGAGTTTTGCAATATTGGGCACGTATTAAATTAGAAAGAGACTTCTGAGCAACGGAGAAGTTAATATCTGCATATGTGAAGGCCTCCAACTGCAGGCACAGCAATATTAGAGGATTTGTGAAGTTTAACGCTGTTCATTCATCCTGGGGCTGATGCCATAAATTGCAACACCACGATCTGCTTCGAAATAAAACCGCGCGGAGGATGTGGGTAGATCTGTTGTATCCCTCCCCAGGGGGATCTCCAGCCCCCTGAACTGCTGTTTGTTGCTGCAGCTCTGATCCTGGGATCCCTCCCCAGCGCAGTGTCTGGTAGCTCAGGGTACAGCGGGCCCCGGGAGGTGCCTGGTGTGCTTCCAGCAGCCCGTGCTGCTTCTACGTGTCAGCTCTCGGGGTGATGTGGCACCCCAGCCAAAGGGGGGAGTGCAGTGGGGCGGGGGGGGGGGGAAGGGGGGGAGCTGTGGGCACTGTGCTTAGTGCCAGCAGAATGGAACAGCAAACATCAGCTGTCGTGGGGAAGGCTGTGGGAGAGCTTGGGATGCCCGTGTGGGTGCAGAGAGCAGACAGATCAGGGCGAGGATGCACGTGCTTCATGTCTGGGTACAGGCACCCGCCTGTGGACACAGCCAGGCTGGGGCTGCCGGGGCTGCAGGGGAGGGACCGGTCCCCCCTTGTCTGCACTGAGCAGGCAGAGATTTCCCGTGCCCACGGGGAGCCTCAGAAGTGCCCAAAATGTACAATGGCCTGGAAAGCAGTTCCGTGTGTGTCCTGTGTGTGTGTGCCCGTGGGACCTGCTCTGTCCCTTGCAGAGTGTGCGCTCCCACGGCCACCGTGCTGCTTTGTGCCATTGTCTGAAGGATGTCGGTGCCAGTCCCTGGGGTTATTTTTGCTTTCCCATGGCAGGAGACGCTGCTTACAGGCAGTCTCCTTCAGGAAATTGGTGCTTTAATATTCAGTCTCATCCGATGAGGGTGAAATTTTATTCCTAGAATAACATTTAATTAAGTCTCGGGCTCTCAGTGATGCACCAGTGGTCTGCAGAGCTGCACTTACCTACATCAGCTCTTGTAAAACCAGCTGAACTGCAGCTAGAGTAAACTGTAAAATTTATGGGCTGTTCCCTCCCTTTTTAATTAGCACCGTACGTGTGTGACAAGAGGCCTCAGGCCAGGGGAAGGAGCAGTTTACTTGTTTACTGGTACCTGTCTTGCTCTGCAGCCTTGTCCAGCAGCATCCCCCCTAGATGGAGCTCTGCAAAAACATTTGAAGGCAGGAAAGCAGAAGCCTCCTGTTGCCCTGCAGCCCTGCACCGGTCATCAGAGCAGTGCTGGGTTTGGCCTCTGTGATGGGGTGGATGGAGCTGATGCCGTGGTCAGGAGGTGGGAGCGGGATGGGGCACCCAGGGCCCATGTGGGGTGGGTGCTGGTGCTGGATGCGGCACATGAGACTCTTCCTGGCATTGGGGGCTGTGCTGCAGGGATGATGGGATGATGGGTCAGAACAGCGGATGTTTGCTGCACACTGGTGTGGCCTGCCATTACTGCCTCTCCTGCCCTCACAGCTCTGCTGGCCCCTTGCCGTCCCCCTGGGCCCTGTGCAGACCGCTCAGCCTGGATCGTTAGTGAACGGATGGTTGATCACTAGATGGAAACTGAGCTTGGATGCAAAATCTGGCATTCCACAGGCTCCTGACCAGAGGGGACAGCTCTGCTTGTCAACTCTGACCTCCTGCCAAAGCTCTGCCAGAGCAGGGCAAGCAGCTGCCCAGGAGGATCTGCAGCAGGAAGAGGAGGAAGAGGAGTGGGTGGTCCTCTGAGTGCACCCTAGATATTCAAAAGCCCTATAGATGCAATGAGCAATGCGATGGGGATGTCCCACCTGATGATCCTTTTGCTATCAGCCAGCAGATCTTAGACTGTAAGTAGGAAAAAAGTGTAAATGATTGGAAAAAAAATCTGCCTGTGTCACTGCATGAAAGGGAGATGAAGAGAGATGAAGACAGCGTCAGCGCAGCTGATAAGGCAGGGGAAGAATGCAGGAGAGAAGCTGAGTAAAGCAAGAGGGATGGGGCCCCGGCGCCGAGGCAGCACATGTTCATGCAGCAGAGGAAAGTACACGTGGCAACTACGTGGTCATTGCTGGCTGCACAGGCAGACATTGCAGAAGGCTGGGCAGTTTTGCAGGCAGGTTGGCAGTGATGTGTACAGGGTGGAGGCTGAGGGCAGAGCTGGAAGCTGGGAGCGATGCTGTGGGAAAGGTGGCTGCCTGAGGAGTTTGCCAGGGCTCTCCAGTGCTGGACCCCCCTGGCAATGAGGAGCAGTGGGAGGACAGAGACCACTGCAGGGAAGTGCTCTGTGGTGCAGGAGGAGCAGCTCAGCTCTTCTGATGCCCAGCTTGGAGGGAAATCAAACCAGTTACTCCTTTGGGACATTTTGGGTCACCACTCTGGAGATGACCGGTGTGAATCTCTGGCAGGCAGAGCTGCATGGAGCTTCGCTGGTACCACTTGTGCCACTTAAGGACTGGCACAAGCAGCTTCTGCTTTCATGACTATTGTGCTGAGACTGGTGGAGATTTTCCTGCTGAGGAAGTGAGCACTGGAGTCCCAGGGAATGACTGGTACCTGATCTGGAGAGCTGGAAGAGGTGGGCGGCTGCTTCCCTGAGTGCAGCACAAGCAGTATCACACATAGTGCTGTGCTGCCTCAACACCACTAGATACTGGCCTGTATTTCCACCTTACCCTGGCTCTTGCCAGTGCTATTACTCCTTTGGTTTCATAAGCACTAAATTCACTCACAAATTTTATATATATATATAAAAAAGACATACTGTCATAAAATCAGCTAGCTGAGCATTCCCCAATGAAAATGAAATGCTGCTGCTCCTCAGAAGAAGTGCTGGTTCTGGATCATTTGTCTATTCAATATTTGGCAAAGTCTGACTGCAGCCCTGGTGTCCTCTCACTGCTCAGCCTTTTCCCATCCCTGGATGCAGCCTTTTTCCTGCACCTATGAAGGCAAAGCATCCGTGCTAGAGGTCGTGTGCTGTGCTGCCAGTTATTGATTGATTTTTCTTGCTGCTAGAGCTGGGCAATTTGAATTTGTGCTGCTGGACGTGTCTGGCTTTGCAGGGCAGAGGTGTGTGGTGCTTCATCAAAGTGGGGAGTCTGCAGAGCCAGCTCAGCATGGGGGAGTGCAGCAGCATTCTGCTTGTCCATTGGGATGTGGGTTGCCCAGCAGGATCCCACCATCAGCTCTGTCATCTCAGCTGCAGTCCACATGTAATGGTGCTACTCCTAAGGAGCATGGATCTCCTGTGCCTGGGCCTGGGGGCTCTGGGGCCTTTATAAACCCAGGGGACCATGGTGAAATCTCTGCCTTGACAGCCGGGGGACGTTCAGCTGCTGACCCCTGGGAAGGCGCAGAGGTGGGTGCAGTGCCCAGAGCCCCCCTGGAGAGCTGGGGTTAGTGCCTTTGAGTCGCTGCAGGTCTCAAAGCAGTGCTGGGGGAGCAGGGACCAGCGTGTGGTGCCTGACCTATTCAGCAGCGTGGAGCAGGAACGTGGCTGTCCCTGCAGGCAGCGGGTCCTGCTGTGGCTGTGCTCCCACAGAGGCTGCTCCTGCTCTTCCTGCCAGTGCTTATCCCAGCATAGCAGCAGAGGCTCTCCTCAGGGAAGCTGGAAGCTGTGAGTGCTGCTGGACCCCATCGCTGGGGCGCAGTGGCGCAATGCATGGTGTGCGTGACCAGTACCATCACCCTCCTTGCGGTCTGACTTTCATGCTGGTGTGTCTTCAGAGACAAAACGCTTTGATTCTACCTAAACTTATGACAGGTTCCTGTATACAGCTGGGAAGGGCAGCTCAGAGAAGCTTTCTTTGGCCCATTCTCCATTGTTCCCTCACTCCTGATGCAGGGCTGATGGTAGGGAAGTGGGACTCTGCCAGCAGTCCCGGCTCACACAGCTGTCTGGTCATCTGACAGTGCAGCCTGAAGGGAAACTAGGAGCCAAATGGCAGCTCAAGGACAAGGTGGGTGCATCCTGGAAGTGCCTGATGGAAGCTCCTGCTGCCTGAGCGGGCGGTGAACCTGGGCTGGCTGTGAACAGGAGCTGGCGTGCAGCCCACATGCCTGCCACAGCTCTCCCAGCGCTCCCTCATGGACTGTGCTGATTTTGATGGGCAAGAAACACAGCTCAAGGCTTATTATATTCCTAGAAAGAATGAAGCTTTGAAAGATCCCCCCTGAACCAAATCCAAACTGCAGAATGGTCACCTCTTGTCAGTGTTAATGCCACTGAGTGGCTGCTGGCAAGGACAAAAGGGACGGGCTTTGCAAGTTCAGCTCTTGGCCTTTTTGAGGCACCTTGGCTGATGTGCTAGCAGGAGGAGGAATGTTAAAGCTGAGCCTGGAACATTTTGCAGAGGCATTTCTGTTGGCAGGTTTATGATCTTTTCTGCCTCAGCTGGAAGCCAGCAGAACTGAATAAATCTCCAGGCCAACAAAAGCTCAGGATGTTTTCACAATTGCCAGGATTGTATTAATTTACAAGTGCATTAATGAATTTACTCCTTCCTAAGAACAGCTTTCATTTAGATGGGGAGTCCTACAGTGTGTTTGCGTGTGCACGGTAGGCAAGGCTACTAACACACTGCAAGGAAGTCACCTACCAAATAGCTGTGCCATTGATGCCAGTGAAGTGCAGATGTGAGAGGACAGATTTGGTGCTCTCATCTGCCAGGTCCTGCAGCTCTGCAGAAGGGATCTGCCTGCCCCGTGTCTGGGAGGACCCCCTCACTGGGGGCTGCTCCACACCACGCAGCTCGTGGGGCTCGGGGCTTGCACAGTCTGCAAGTTCCACCAACACTTAGTGCAAAAAGAGGCTCTAACTTCATCCCATAGGTGCACATGGTGTCTCCTGTGGATGGGAGACTGTTCAACCCCTCCAGGTAACAGTAATGGGAAATAGCTTCAAGTGATTAGAAACTTCAAACAGCTTAATTATTGCCAAAAAGAGAAAAGAAGAATTAAAATGGTTTCCGTGGGTACATTTTGAATACAATCAATAATTTATCAGACAATTTTCATTCAACAATGAGGAATTACGATGCTTCAGACCCTCCAAAATGTTATCGGCAAGGGAAATCGTTTCAGTTCTCTCTTTGTCTTCCCGTGGGTTGTGCCGGGGCAGGAGCCCCTGTGCAGCCCCGTCCCTGTGCCCCTGCTCTTGCTCTCTGGCGCCAGGAGCGTGGTGGCTGCTGCTGCAGCACCTTCAGCCCACCCATGTGCTGCTGGGCACCTCCTGGCCTGGGAAGGGGTCTGGAGGGGGTTGAGGGGTTCCCTCTGCCCACCCAGCCCCAGTCTCTAATCAACCCTTGGGGAATGCAGCAAAGCTGGACATGAAAGAGCATCCAGCTGGAGCTCATCGTCCACCCCATGAAAAAGCCTGCCTACCGTAAATAACAGAAGGGGCACGGGAGCTGCTGTGAGAAATCCTTCATCATCTGTGGAAACATGCTTGGTTTTACAGGAAAAACAAATACAGTGAGTCGAAAATAAATGGCATTATTAGCAGAAAGGGAGGCTCTAATTAACCAGATATAGTCCATTACTGTAGCCTTCAATTCATTAAATTGTATAATTACATAAAACCACTGTTGATGTGCTATTCAGTGTATCTGGTATTGTCTTCCTAATAATTAGCTCCATAATTGTCAGTTTGACAGGGTAATTAAAAATGTTTAAAGATGTTGTGTCAGCCTTTTCTCCTTTGCTGAGCTCAGTTGGATGTCTCTGGAAGATGATTTTCCACCTGACTCCACCGTGGTTTTGTTTTTGATTTATACCAGTGTGCTAGAGGAATGACCAGACTCATGGATTACTTTGATGTTCCTGCTAGGCTGATGTTTAAAAGTAGGAGAAAAATTACTCCTGATGTCATTTTCATTTACTTCCAGGAAATCTGTGGTCCCATCCCCTGGTCCATGCTGCTGGTGCTGTGACTTTCTTCTCAGCAGTTTTATGGACAGTGCGTTGTGAGATCTGACATTTGTAGCCCTTAAACTTGGTTCTGTTTGCTGTGTAAAACCTTTCACCCCACATGCATTTTTTATGGATGGATGGCAGCAGCAGGAATAGAGCCCATAGCTCCAAGGGGCCCCGTGCAGGACACAGGGTGATGGTGGTGAGGTGGATCTGTGTGCAATGGAGGGGTGCAGGCAGCCTGGGGAGCAGGACCTGAGCCTGGGTGTGCTGGGGAGCCCGGGAGCAATCGCCTATGAGCTGGAGACAGCCGGAGAGCGGCGCACCCGGTCCCTGTGCTGGGAACGTGCTGTAAAGGAGGCGGTTTATGGAGCCCTTCATGGCAATCACTCTTGGTTCTGTTGCTTGAGGGCACTGATTGCCACTTTGGATGGTCCAAACCCTGACTTGTTTCCCTTTTCAACAAAATAAACCCCGAATATTCATTGCCGAGAAGTGATAAATAAATCTGTCCTCACACCCAGGAGCTTCGCCAGCTGGGTTTTGGCTGGATGGGAGTCTGTTTGTGGAAGCTTTCAAGGGTTTTTGAAACTAATCTGTTTTGAATCATTAAACAAACAAAGTGATCTGGTCTTCTGGAATAAACAGTAATCACTTGGAAGTGAGATCTGAACTTCTTTCTTGGCAAAAGGATTTCCAGCACTTCTCCCTTTCTCCGTTTTCCATTTGTTTGTGTTTGTGTTTGTTCTTGGGCACTGTTTCTCACGCCACAGCTTTTCTCCCACAGCATGTCCGTGAAACTCACACACTTAGCCAAGTACTTACTGCATTCAGCTGAATGGGTCCCCTCCCCGCACTCCTTCCCCTTGTAGTCGGGAGCATGTCTTCGAGTCCAGATGGCCCCGTTCCACCACTCTGTAGCCATTAGTTTGCATTCAGTATTCATAATTGCTTTGCTAACTGAGAAACTTTACAATCTGTTGCAGGCCATTATATGCAAAACCATGCCCAAGTAATTGATCCCCTGCCATCCAAATTGCAGAAGTGCTCGAGCGTTTTGTAATCTTACAGAAAAGGTTTGTATTCTGAGTATTCCAAACCTGTGTTGGAATAAAACTGACAATGGGATAACAGGGCATGGTCTCCGCACGGCCATCACCCAGCGAGCAGGCACCGTACCTGCAGGTGGGCTCCTGCTGTGCACCTTCTCTTGCTGGTCCAGTTGACTCCTCTGATGTTCCCTGTTTGCCAGCCCCATCCCTCTGCTGCTGTGGATGCTCGCTGCTCGCTGCTTGCTGGCAGAGGGGCTAATGCTGGGGTGGGAGCAGGAGCTCTTCAGGCTGCTCGAGGGTGGTGGATGGTGAGGCGCGGTGGCAGCTCTACTGTCCTCAGCGCGCAGTGGGACAAGGCAGGGGCTGTGTGACCCTTCCCATGGCCAGCACCCCAGCACCACTGCCAGCGCTTTCTTGCAGCAAGCAGTGAGATCTTCTCTGCTTCTGGACTTTGTTCTAGGCGAGTCTCTGGGGGTGTCATGCATGAGTCCTGCACGGCAGGGCCTGGAAGCGCAGAGCTGTGCTTCTGTGGGACATCCACGCTGTGCTGCCCGGATGGATGGCTGCCCTGGAGCACTGCCCAGGGCTTTTCTCAACTCTCAGCTGCTCCAAGTGCAGTGGCTGTGAGCACAGGGACGCAGCCTTGGTGGGCACACGGGTCATGGCAGGAGCAGGGTCGGCACGGCTGACACTGGCAGGGCAGGCGGGTGCGGGTTCCAAACCCCCTTGTTTATAACCAGTGATTCACGTGGAATAAACCCTTGGGACATGCAGGCAGGGAGTGCAACATAAAGCCTTATGCAGGTTTCCAAACAGGGAACCAGCAAGGTCTCCTGTAGGATGGTAGATCTCTCCTTAAGTCATAGGAGGAAAGGCTCCTACAGAGTAATAAATTCATAAATTCCTCTAGTCAACAGGGTTATTTCCCACAAAAGGATTTATTGCATGGCACACTTTGCTCTTCTCACAATAATGAGGTCTCCAGCACGTGACATTTATGGCTGGAATTATTGTAAAAAAAAGAAGACATACAGTCTTTGAGGAATATATGTGGGACAAATCTCCAGTTCATGTACAGAGGGTATCCATGGGCGGCCTGGGCTGAGTTTCAACCAGGGAACCTGGAATACTTCTGTGAATGTTTTCCTGGGGAAATGAGCCGTGGTGGCAGTGCTGGTCCTGGACAGTCTCCAGTCTGCTGTAATCTCGGCCACCTCTTGAGGGCTCAGCCGTGCCACCAGCCACGTGCAGGTTGTACGTGTGGATGCTCAGTCCCTGTGCTGGACGTGGGGCTTGCATCCTGCCCACAGAGAGATGCAGACACCACCGAGCTCTGTGTGGGACCAGAGGCAGAGGCGATGGTTGCCTCCTTGCTCCAGCATTACCACATTGATCCCTGCAGCCTGGCGTTCTCCCGGGCACAGACTCCCAGAGCCCTTGCAGAAGGCCAGGGCAGGCCAGAGGCTCAGTGCGGGAATCACGGAGCATCCCTGGCCTCTTCCATGCCAGCAGCAGGGCTGAGCTGGTGAGGAGAGCTTTAAATCTCTGACGTGCTGAGACCATGGCCCAGTGAACCTCTGGTGCTGCAGGAGAAGCCCCTGGAGCTTTGCACTCCAGAGCTCTCCATGCATCTCCCTGACATCACATGGAAGGACACTTGGAGCTGCTCTTTGCCTAATGGGGTAGTTTGGATGTTACAGCCTAAAATTAAAGAGCTCATTAATTACCATGCTGAAAGCCAGGCTCTCTTTAAGCCTGTTCTTTATCATGATTAATGAGGCAGCACCATCTCCTTCCCCCTTTATGCAATCTGCTGTCCTGCCAGAGTGGGATCCACAGTCCTATCTCCTGCTGCTCATCCTCCCTGCCTGGCAGTAACAGCAGGAGCAGAGGTAGGACTGTGGATCCCACAGTGCTGGCATGGTTTGGAAGCATGGGGTATGACTGCAATCTGCCATGGAACTGCAATCCCCCACCTGCCATCATGTTGCCTATGTCTGAGGCTTCCCAGTTTTGCAGAAAAGGCGGAGGCAGAAGATGGGCATTCCTGTCTGCAGGATGGTCACTTACTACCTGGGAGTTTCCAGTTAGATGCGTCTGCAGAAAGCAAGCAAAGACATTACTGCGCAGCAGGGCTTGTTACGCAGCTTAAACCTGGGGTAGTGGTTATTCAATAAAATAGATGAAAACAATACTGGTGGCAGCAGCATGCACAGCGCAGTGCAGCTGCAGGAGCCCAGCCTGGATTATGCAGATGTGCCTGCTGGAGGAAGGAGCCAGCCTACCTTTGTGCTTTGTAATAAAACTTTACACGTGCTCAGTGCATTTTAATGGACTCTTTCTGCCCCCCCTGCCTGTGGGAGGCTTTGAACCCTCTGCATGGTGCTGGCAGCTCCTGGCTTTCTGCAGCTGCATCAGGTGCTCTTGGAGCTGCCCATGAAAACAGTGTGGCTGAGCCCCGCTGTGCCGGAGCTGCCAGCGGTACCAAACACACCGGCAGCAGCATCCCTGTGTGGGGACATGGTGGCAGACACGTTGTGAGCAGGATGCGCAGGAAAGGTCATGAAGGGAAAACCCAGTTTATGGGAGAAGACCAAAGTTTGGCCCCTGCTCTGCTCAGATGGAGACTGCAACTACCCCTTTTGGGGCTGGGGAAGGGAGACACGAGGCTGGCAGAGCATGGGGTTACCCTAATGTGTGATACGGGCTGCCCCTCTCAACTCCCACTGTGTAGAAGGTGTGACCCTTGAGAGGAGGTGTGTGTGCAGAGAGGCAGGTCCCATGGGATCCAGAAATTGTCTGTGTGTGTAATCGTCAGGTGTCTCTGTGTTAGTCTCTGAAGTTTCTGTACCTTGGTTCTATGGACCTCAGTGAAGTCAGGAGAAAAGCCCTAGGAATCATACTGCAAGGTGGTTATGGGATAAATGAATCCAATAGTACAGGGTTTGTAAATCGCAGTGACAGTATTTGGTGTGATGAAGCCTCTCCAGGAGCACTTTGAGGAGCGGAGGTAACACCTCCCAGCGGAGCACTGCATGCTCCACTTGTGTTCCGAAGCGATACGTCCTTGGGTGTTAATCCTCTGGTGGCAAGGCTGTCAATACCTGGTACTTCATGTGCAGCTTTTATACAAAGCTAGAGGTCTTCTGGAAGCCTTGAGATTAGCAGAATGATTGAATAATTGATATTACATGATTTATGTGATTTTGAAAAATTCAGTGTGTGTTGTCTGGGGAGGAGCCCAATTAAGGTTGCAATTCAGGCAACCCACCTCTCTCCTTGTTCTCCACCTCCTAAATCTGGGAGGCAGGCAGGGACAGAGGGAGCACACACATCATTTGCATTGCAGTATGAGTGAACTTAATGACAGCACTTCATTTGCATTTTTACTGAGCACAACTGAGGCAGGGAGAGAAACAAGGAAAAAAGATCCCTCCGAAGCCTAAGGATACCGTGTGTACTTTCACATGTGTGCCATAGCATTCTGTGCTGTCCTGCTCTGGGGCGGGAGATTCCTGGACCACATCTCCCTCACGCTGCCAGGGGGACATGGTCCTGCTGTGCAAGGACCAGGCTGTGTGCAAGCAGTGCTTTGAGAATGGGATCACCGTCCAAACCAGCCTTGTAATGGACAGGAGTTGCTCTGAGAGCTGTGTCTCTGCACCCACTCTGCAGAGAGGTCTGTGCATGTCAGACGGGAGCCAGGGGTCAGCTGGCAGTGACGGGAGTGTCTGATACTGGCAGAGTACATCCCTGCTCCTTCCTCATGTGCTTCTGATCGGGATATCAATTGCTTGATCCTTTAATTCAGCTCAGCAAACAAGATCAGTGCGGTTTACTCTTCACTCTTACCTTGTGACACACACGGTCTTCCTGGGAGCACCTGCACTGGCAGCACTGCTTGGGTGGCTGTGGCACTCACACAGCACCCGCCTGCCATTGGGACACACGGGCTCTGCTGGTGCTGGTTATATTACTGCCAAAAGCCACGTATGCCAGAGGAAATCTGCTCTGCAGGCCCCTTGTTTGGGTAGAGCCCTGCAAGAGCCCCTGGGTGGGCAGCACAGCCCCTTCCAGGGGTTCCCTATTCCCAAGGCAGTGGGGTGGAATGCTGGCACGGAGGGAAGGCTTCCTCTGTAGTCAGAGAGGGTGCAGCTGCCTGCAGCTGTCCTGGTGCAGCTGCCTGCAGCCTGCCAGCAGAGTCCTGGTGCTAGGGCCCAGAGCTGGCACCCGGCAGCCCAGGATGGTGCTGCTGGGCAGGGATGGTGGGATGCTTCGGGTGACCTGCAGTGCATCCCCGGGCAGAGCCCAGGAGGAATCGGCCCCCAAGCCTGCTGCAGCTGCGGTGCAGTTGAGGAGGGGAGCCGGGAGCACTGTTACTATAGTTACTGCAGGGTACAGGCGGAGAGAGAGTTAAAAATTGATTGCTCTAGCAACAGCTCTTCTGTGTTTGGCAACATCAGGCGCATGATGTCAGGTTGCTGAGCCGGGGCCGCAGCCTCTGACAGCCTCGTGTCCATCAGCGCTGGTGCGCAGGGAGCGCCTGGCTCCATAGGGATGTGCAGGAGCCTGCCAGCTGTGAGCAGGGGGATGCCGGAGGGGTTAGGGCTGGCCCTGTGCTGCAGCGTGGAGCCTGTGCAGGTGCCAGCTGCTGGTACACGAGGAGGGGCTTTTTTGATCCTCTCTTAGGTGTCACTGGTGCTGAGTCCCAACAGAGGCTCCAGCGCCCTCAGGGCTTCTTCGCAAGGCAGCTCCTGCAGATGCAGCCTCAAGTTCCCGTCGGACCCTGCGGGGCCCTGCCTGGAGGAGGAGAGCAGGGGCCAGAGGGTTGGGCTGGGGCTGGAGCTCCCTGGAGCTGCCTCCACAGGCAGGACCCTCCTGAGGGACCCTGACCAGGAGGAACGTGCGGCTGGCAGCAGCCTCCGGACGGCTCCTCTCCGCGGAGGGAAGGTGACGGGCTGCCCCAGTGCACCCCAGGAGCCAGCAGCCCCCGTGTGCTCCTGGTCATGGAGCCAGCAGTGCCTGTGTGCTCCCGGTCATGGAGCTTCAAAGCCCCAGTGGAGGGGATGCTTCGGCAGCCACAACTAATTCGGTAGCACAGGGGATGCTTAAGAGGACTTCAGAACCGTGTCTCGGGCAGGAAAAGCCTGGCTGAAAGAACAACAATGTTGGATTCGTTTTGTGTAGAGCAAACGGCTGCCGGGGAGTCAGGACATTGTGTAGAAGGTGCTTTCATTCCTTGTAAATTAGCCCAAGGGCTCGTCCTGCTCCTGCACGTCCTGCGGAGCTGGGGCTGGTTCTGCTGGCAGCCTGAGCGCTGTTGCTAGGTGCCACGGAACGCACCGAGTGCTTTGTGTGGTTTATTTTCCAGACACCAGAAGTGAAAGCTGCCCATGAGGCTGACCTCTGGGTAGGTGTCACCTGCAGGCAAATAGCTTTCACTGGGCACATTCAGCTTTCTCTGCGGAATGTTGGTGTTGGTGCCTTGGTCTGGGACCAAAGAAGGAAATCATATTCCTCTCTCTTTCTTCCTTGGTGGTTTTCTCTAGGGCTAAGGACAGCATTCCCAGAGGAAAGCAAAGCAGCATCAGCCAGCAAAACACTTTTGGGATACCTGGATAAGCAGGTCTCAGAGCAACCTCAGCACAAAGGGGAGCTTTACAGAACATGCAGAGACAAAAGGGTGTGTGTGTGTGTGTGTGTGTGTGTGTGTAAGCGTTGCCCAGGTGAGGTGTGAGCAGCACCCATCACAGTGTGCACCTCCATCCATCACAGCATCCGAGGCACATGGGTCTCTCCCATAGCAGGTCCTGGGCTCCCCCAGCCTTGTGCCCATGCTGCAGCTTCACTGGGGACAGGTGATGCTGCTGTTGTCCTCAGTATTGGCTCTCCCCACCCCTCTGGAGACCAGTGACCAATGGTTTGTGAGGGGCTCTCCTCTAAGGAGAGATAAAAGGGAGGGCAGGTGAGGTGGGGCTTGGGTGGTGATGGGGTAGTGCATGTGGGGAGGAGGTGAATGTAAGAAGTCCTGCTAGAGTCATGAGAAGACACCAAAGTGAAGGACTGCTCCTTTCATGTGTGTAAGTCATACAGAGCCCTGGAGAAGGGAAATGTTTTGATCATTTGTGTTTTATTTGTGTGGAGGTTAATTGCAGTGATGGTGAAGGTGGTCACTGGCATGGCAATTTGATTAGAAGGGATCTTTGGTTCTCAAAGCTGGGGCCAATGTCTCTCTGAAGCAGTTGTTTTTAATCCGAAGGGCTGCAGTAGCCTGTTGTGGGGGACTGGGGACAGCTTTGGTATGATTTCATGCACCAGTTGGAGTATCTTTATCTGAGTCACTGCCTGTGCTTATAAATCCCTGCCTGTGAGCAGGGGTGATAAGATCTCAAGACATCCCTATCTGTGCAGTGAGGAATAGGAAAGATATGTTAACAGAGTTATTTAATTGCTGTGCACTGGTTTATTTGGGTAATAAACAAGAAGATTCAGAATTGAGACCCAATTTCAACTATTTATTGTTGCTGGGACCTGCTGAATGAGTGAACTGGAATCCCAAAGCCAGAGGCTGTAGATCTGTGACTTCTGGGAGTGACTGGGGGCCAGGCAGGTGGTCAGTCCCTGTCCTATGTGGCACTTCTGCCCCTGCCAATTGGTCAGGGAGCGATCCCAGCTGCGTGGTGATGGATGTCCTGGTGGGCAGGGCAGCAGGGGGATGGTGGCAGGAGTTTGCTGTAAAAGAGGGCAGGAGGATCAGCTCCATGTGCGTCTGAAGGAAGAGGGAGAAAAGACCAGGTTTGCGCTGGATGTTGTGCTTGCAGTGATGGGTGCTGGAAGTCCTGTGCTACCAGAGCTAAAACGGCCCTGGTGCTTCCAAAACCCATACGTGATAATTCCCTGACTCAGGAGCTTCATCCAGGAGCTCTGCATTGCCCCTTGCTTAGATGGAGAAGGACTGGTCACTGAACTTAACCCTTGAGCTACCTTGATGCAGGTGGTTGTGACTCAGTGATGTTTCTTATGTAGGAACACAGCCGATGTGCATCCATATGTGGATGTACACGTGGTGCTTTAAAAGGGCTAGCTTCAGAGCTGACAATAATTATGAAGCTGTTGTTTGGGAGCCAGGATGTTGGGAGAAAGATGTAAATGAGTGAAAGAAAATGAGAATGTAAATGTAAATAGAATGTAAATGAGAAGCCAAGTCTCACAGGATGTTGATAAAGGGAGGAGAGAGCTTTGCTGGGAAGCATTGACCCTGTGAGGGAGGAAGGGGTGCTTCCCATGTGGGTATGGGGGCTGAAGCCTTTCATGGATGCAGGGAGTAGGTGGAAGTCAGAGGTTATCTCCTGCCGGTGTGGCTGCAGGGGTGGGCCCAGCTCTGCTGTGCTGAGGTGGGAGCTGACCTCTAAGAGAAGACTTAGGAAGAGCTGCAAGATGAATGATTAGAGAGAATGAGATCGCATCGCATGGTGAGAGCCTGCAGGAGAGATCTGTCCTCTATTGGAGGCGGCTGCGGAAGCAACTTCTGCCCATGAGTACTTCTGTAGGGAAGGGAGCTCTGGCAGCAGACAGCTCTGTTGTCTGGCAGACAAAAGTCTGTCTAACTAGATGCAGCTGAAGACAGACAAGTTCAGATTAGAAGGGAGCTACACGATGGAAACTGAGTGTAATTAAGCACTGGAGCAATGCACCCAGAACCTCTCCCTCACTAGAAATGCTGCAGTGAGGATCAAATGGTTTTAGTCTAAGAAGACTTGTGGCTGTTCAGACTGTTCAGGCTGTTCAGGGCAGTCTGATGGCCTGTGCTTAGGCCAGGCTGGTGATCCTTAGGTCCCGCCTGGCCTTATTACCCACAAATGTGTATGCAGATAGGACACAGATGGCTCTCGTAACCATCAGCTTGGCCAGGCTTGAGCTCAGGGGAAGCTCTGGAGGGGCAGCTGGTGTTGGGCTGTGTTGGGATGAACTCGCTGAGGGCTGCAGCACAGAGCAGCTCCGATGCAGGGCTGTGCTTAGCAGGGATGCAGGGCTCTGGGGGGGGGGGCAGAGAACAGTGCAGGTCAAAGCTGGGTGCTTGCGTCTTTAAGCAGCAGCTCTGTGTGGGGTGATGTGATGTGGTGTGTGCTCTGGTTGTGCACGGGGGCAGTTTGTCTGGCTGGGGGTGCTGCTGGCAGGGCAGCTCTGGGGGCAAGTGTGCCTTCAAAGAGCTGCTCCCTGAGAAGGCTGACTCTGTTTGGATGGCTTCCCTTGTCAGGTTTGTTTTGCCTCTGGTGACCTCGTAAGGGGAGAAACCAAACTGCCAACAGTGCCCTGCTCCCTGAGCCCTCGACCTGTGCAGGTGGATCCCACTTCCTCTACTTTGGAGTGCCCTGGAGGACTCTCCCCATATGTTTCTGGGGCTGACTGTTGGTGCATTACACTTTGCATTTAAACATTGTTATCTGTGTTTGTCATGCCCATGGCAGTCTCCCCCAGTTTTTAGTAGCTGTCAGTTTAAGTTATAGATGCCTAGAATGGATTAGATAGAGTCTTATTTTAATGGAAGAAATATTTGAATACATCAACATGCCTTGAATGCTTAAGATTTAAACCATGCAAGCATGTGGGCTCTGTGTGTGGGAATGAAGAGGAATGTGAGCAGTGTGATTGCCATGCAGCTCTGCCTGATGTGTTCAGGAGCCAAGCCCCAGGGCCCCTGAGCATTGCTGGAGCTCTGGGTGACCTGTCCCAGCTCCCACCTTGGCAGGTCCTGGCAGAGGGAACATGGGGTTTAATGCAGCAGGAAGCAGAGCCCAGGCTCTGGAGGGGAGGATGCTGCAGCAGGAGCTGTGCAGTTGTGCCTCCCTGGTGGCTTGTCACTGTCCTGTGTGTGCCTCACTCCCTGACAGCCTTGCAGGCTCTTGATCTCTGTCCTGGCAGTCCCTTGGTGCACCTGGAAGGTGACTGTTCCAGCGCTGGTTTAACCTCTGCGAAGCGGCTCTGTCCTGCTCCTGTGACCCTTCTGCTTGCTGTTATTGTGTGCTAGATAAGTGGCAGCCTGGCCTTGTGCTCTGGGTCAGGACTTGCCTTGACCCAGGCTTCCCCTGTCTCGGCACCACGAGGCTGAGCTCTCCGGAGCAGCCTGTGGGAGCTGGGCTGGCACTTGGTGGGTGTCTGCAGAGCCAGTGCTTCCCAGGGACCCGTCCAGCACCTTCCCCTTGTCTCTGCCGGGGCCAGCTGCTGGCAGGCTCTTCTCATAGCCTCCTTGTGCGTCTCTGTTGCTATTGGCACGTTCTGCCTGAAACTTGCCTTGGTTTGGAAAAGCCTTTTGGGCAGAGGCTCAGCACCAGCCTGTGCTGGGCACTGTCTGAACCTGACCATGCTGCTCCTCTTGCTCTGGCAGGAGCAGAGCTGTGGGGCTGAAAGGGCCATTAACAAAACGCCACTGCTCTAGAGCCTTGTTTAGTTCTTTGTGCGCTCTCCTTCCCTGTCCGTAAATGCGCAGACATCTGGGTCAGTCGGTGCCTCTTTCTGTTCCAGCGACTGCAAGCATCTGCTTTATTTCTGAACTCCTTAATGAAAACTTCCCCTCCTTTTATCTCCCACATGCAGCAATTCACCCTGAAGCAGCTCATGGGCTTGCTCTGGAAATCCTTGGTACCTGCTCCAGGCTCTGTCTCTGCCCAGGTTTCTCAGGGGTTACACCTTTGATATGTTAAACTTTTGAACCCTACAAGTACAGTTGCTCTGGAGGATGAATGACCCCTCTAGCAATGCCAAGGATTGGAGGTTTTTTGACTCCTCCTCTCGCTGTAATGTAGCAGTTAATTCTGAGCTCAGCACCACTGTGCCTGGATGCTTCAGTCACAGCCTGGTGCATGGGGTAGAATGGGAGCATGAACCCAACCCTTGCCCTGAGGGCTGATGGGGCACATTCCTCCTCCACTTGTGCTGCTGACCTTTAGCATGGGCCTGTCTAGAGACCTCTGATAGACCAGCAAGGATCGCTTTACACTGACAAATACAGAAGGTACCATATTATGTAAGTGGCTTTTCTCCTTTTGTTGGGTTTTCCTGCTGTATAATTCCTCCCTCCACCCCCTGAATCCCTTCTCTTTTTGGCTGACCCATATAATTCAGGCCCCATTTGAATTCTGTCATTGTGCAAATCAGGTGGCCAGATACTCTCCTCTACTGATTCGTGGCTGGTGCCACACTACCCTCTGATGTGTGGAGTGCTCCTCTCTGTATAAGCCAGGATCTCACCGACCTTCTAAGGCTTGGTGAGACCCTCTTTGTGGGTCAGAATACAGAGGTGCTGATTCTCACACAAACAGCTACTGCTCCTACACTGTGCTACCTTCTGCAGTGGCATTTAAGCTGTTCTTAGATTCAATATTATTCCTACCCACATGTACTACTTAATGCTGATAAATTGCAATGCATTCACAGCTCTTTACCTTTTCCTGGAGCTTTCTGAGGCTGGAGAAGTGGATCCAGACAGCAATTTTCATCCAGAAAGCCTGCTAGTAATGGGGCTGGAGCAAGCACACAGCTAAGGATGCCTTGACAATGGTTCCTCTTAGTCTGTGGGCAATCTGTCCTCCAAACCCATGTGGTGAGGCTGATCTTCCTCCTGCTGTCCTGGAGAGGGGCTGTTACTGCCCACCCTGACCCCCCCACCCCACAAGTGCTGAAGATGCTTTAAATGTGAATAAGCCATTTGAGTGCTATAAGCTGAGGAGCTGGATGGAGACCTGGGACATAAAGGGCACTGTATGGACCTGCCTGGGTAGCCCCTACCCAGAGGACCTGGAGAGCTCTGCCCATGGCGAGAGCCCTGGCAGGGACCAGGCAGAGCCCAGGCTCTGTGGGAAGGAGGCACCTGGGGAGCAGGAGCGGGGCTGTGCAGTGAACTCTGCTCACCGGCTCCCTGCAAGGGCTTGGGCTGGATCCTCCAGAAGGGCTTCCCTGCACCTTGCTGCTCCACTGGGAGCTGAGGTGAGGAGCCCTTGGAGAAGCGGCTGCTTCTGCAGGCTCTGCGGAGCGATGTCTGGAGGGTTTTCAGTTTGTTGTCATTAGGACTTACAGGAAAAATCCTGTGACTGTAACTGGGGGTGAAAGCTAACAGCTTGTCTCGGCTATTATTATACATGCCAGAAGCAGTAATGATTAAAAGGACTGCACTGTGAGGTAAAGAGATGCCATCCTGGAACCAGATGCCTGGATGATACAATTAAGATAAAGAAATCGCATATTGTTGGCAATAGGGAAGCAGAAGTGATGAAACGTGTGATTGGGGAGTGTGGGAACAAGATGAAATTAAAGAAAACTCACAATAAGGAGTAGAAAATGAGCAGGACTTGGAACAAGAGATGCAGTTGTTGAGGAGATAAGAAGAGCAGAAATAAATTGAGAGCAAACATCCTTGGAGTAGAAGTGAAGATACACAAAAAGTCTTCCCAAACTCGATTAGAAATAAGTTGCTGTGCTAAAATAACAGCGACACAGTCTCAAAGAACTGCCAATATTACACACTGGCCCCTACAGTCAGTGTTCAGCCCTCACAGGCTGAGCTATCCCAGTGCGAGGCTTTCTGCAGGGACCCAAACTTGTGTGAGGATCGCATCTCTTGGGAGCGGAGCCCTGGGATTTCAGTGAACACAAATAAACCGAAGCCAAAAACACTCTATAGAAACGGGTGAGGAGGTGACAGGAGCTGGGGGGCACTGGGAGGTGAGGGGAGTCCCTGTG
Organism: Pezoporus flaviventris; assembly: GCF_033815535.1. Classification (NCBI taxonomy): domain Eukaryota; kingdom Metazoa; phylum Chordata; class Aves; order Psittaciformes; family Psittacidae; genus Pezoporus; species Pezoporus flaviventris. The sequence goes on along the minus strand of NW_026892626.1, from coordinate 19,393,743 downwards.
TGGAGGCACTTGCACGGGAATGGGTTTGAGGAAGAGCCTGAGGCGAGGTGGGATGTGGCGCTCGGGCTGTGCTGCTGATGGACGATGCCCCCCCATGTGCGCACTGTGAGCGTGGGCTGCTGTGTCCCTGCAGAACATGGAGAGGGTCTGACCCAGCTCTGCAACGGTGCCAGCAGAGTTACTGCCTTTGGTGAGTGGTGCAGCAGCGTGGTTCTGTGCTGCCAGGAAAGGCCTGCACAGAGACAGGGAGTGTCCAAGAGCAGACTGAAAGCCTCAAAGGGTGCGGTGGCATCTGAGGTGAAATGTCTGTCCCGTGTGGTAGAGCTGCTCCTCCGGGGCTCCCCTCTGCTGCTCCCAGGCAGCAGTGGCAGTGGTCCCAGCTCACCAACAGCTCACCAGCTACATCCCCGGAGCAGCAGCACCAGTGCAGCCACTGGGACTCTGCCACGTGCAGGGATCAGAGCTGTCACTGGGCTCGAGTCAGAGCTGTAATCAAAGTAGATGCAAAACATCACTGGCACAACCCTCCCCTTCCTCCCCAGAATGATATTGTGTGTGTGTGTGTGTGTGTGTGCGCCCAGCCTCAGGAAGCTCTGTGCAAGAGGAAAGAAAAGTACAAGGCCTCATGATTTCCATTTCTAAATCCTGGGGAGGCTCTGGGACGTGCTGGTGACAGGGCTGCGTAAGCAGGTAGCACTGAAATGCATGAAAGGGATTCTGTCCTTGTGCTGAGCACAAGATGTCTGTGCTGAGCTGCTCCGGAGCCTCTCACAGACGATGAGGAATTGGCTGCGGGAGGCCGATGGGAGCTGCTGCTGGGAACAGCTTCCAGCGGGTGCCTGAGCACGAATGCACTCCAGGAGCCTGCATGGCCCTGGGCCAGCACCAGGGCGATGGGACTGTGAGGAGTCCAGGACCTCTGAGGAGATGCAGCACCTGATGCATGCAAGCACCATTAGCATGGTCCTCCCCAGCATCTCTCATTTGAACCCCAATGATGGCATCACCTTTCTGAGGCTCAGGATGCCACTGTTTAATCCTCAGGACACACTAACCCTGTGGCCTCAGTGACGTGCTCTCCCCTTGTACAGACTCCACATGCCCAAAGGGTGTGTGGAATGGAGCTTTGTCCATGATGTTAAAGAGCAGGTTTAAAGCTGTGTTTTCAGCTTGGCACTAGTGCTGTGCTGCCTGCTCCCATCCTGGCAGGCTGTGCCTGCTGCTCGCATCCTGTGCCGCCGATGCAGGCGCTGAGCTCTGCTCCTCTCCCTTCACTGTCTGCAGTCACATGCTTTGGAAATGAATCTTCTTAAACCTCCAGTTGGTGATTCCAAGATACATTTTTCCACCTGTCATTTTCTCCTTGACCTCTGTGAAGAGTTATGGGATAGAAGTGAAATTCAAATCAGGCAACTGTTCTGTCTGCTCACCCTGCATTTCTTCCTCTCCAAACGGAGGCACTGCTCTGACACCTGCACAGATGGATTGAGTCAGGGTGAAGATTTTAAACTTTATTCAATGAAGTGTTGGAGCTAACCAGGAAAATATTATTTTATCTCTCTAACACATGTGCTCCGAGCTGCTCAGGGCCTCCAAGTGACAGATCTTCCCTGAGACCTGCAGGCACTTGCACCTCGCAGAAGGAGCAGTGCTTGCATCTCCTCTGTGCTGGTTGGAGCTGGCACAGCGATGCTGTTGGCGCAGGTGCATGGATCAGCTTGGTGCATGGGCTTTTGCCTCTGAACCTTTTGCTTCTCATCAGCAGAAATGTGTAAGAATGGAAGCGTCCCAGGCAGGATGGCTGCTGTTTTTCTCTCTTCTAATGATCTCTGACTACAGCAGCTCCTACCAGTTTTGCTTGGTGCACAAAACCAAAACTGTAGTTCCATATAACTACGTTAATTTCAATTCATCAACAAGAACAGCCTCTTGCGTGTTAGGATCTAAAGCTTTGCTGTGGTCAAGAAGCTGCTTTCTGTGATGGGCCCAGGGTGAGGGCAGTTCTGTCCCTGTGGGCTGTGGGAATCCTGGGTCATTATCCCTGTGTGTCTGTCCCTGTGGAAGCTCCCGGGCAGATGACTGTGCTGTGCACAGCACAAGTGGAAGCGCACAGAGCCTCTGTAACTCTCTTGCTTTCTTAATTAGCTGTGGATTACCACGTGTTCTGGCACTGATTTTTGGGAATCCCCCTCATCTCCCATATGACCCCATGGAATTAGTACGCGTTATCTGGAGCTTGGAAGCCGTTAAGGACAGCAGCAGAGTTTGTCAAGTAGTGGAGAGTGGAAATCCAGTGACCCTCATTTAAGGATGATGTGCTCAAACTGGGAAATGTGCAGCAATCCTGAATGAGGGAATGCAGGCACCAGAGCAGGGACTGCCACTTCTTTGGGGGTTTTATCAGGGGGGAAAGCCACCAGTATAGCACAGTCTAGTGGAGTTGTGTGCCCACAACAAGCTGTGACTGAGCCCACTTCTTATGACTCTGTCCTGCCAGTGCCTCGGGTTCAAATCATTGCCGTTAGTGTGCTGCTGTGGTGTCTGAGTGGCTCTTTCCTTTTCTGTCCTTCCTGAGCCGTTCTGCAGGTTTTGTGGCTGCTGATCTCTGAAGTCAGCCCTGAGTTTCCCTTCTCAGAATAATGGAATTTAATGGAATTGAATTCCTGCTGGGCTAATTTCTGTGCAGTAAAAATAGCTGCAGCGGTGATGCATGTAATGTGCATCCACTGCCACCTTCACAAGGGGAAATGTGGCTTAGTAGTGGCAGAAACAAGGGGCATGGTGACAGTTCGGATCATCTTAGCCCTTCAGCTCTGCAGAAGGGCTTGAGTCTGACGCCTGCTGGGGCAAAAGCCTCACTGTGATGCATGGAGCATCCTTGAGGGCTGTGGGCTGTAGCATCCCCAGTGTGTCCTGGCCAGGTATATGTTTTCAAATTGATCAGTGATTTGTTTGGTCCATTGTGCTCCAATTTTGGGTTGGAGATGTCCAACATGCACCTGGAGAAGACTTTCTGGTTTAGTGTTCTTCAAAATAAACCTTTTCTCTGGTACTAAAGCCCTGAAAAGAAAACCAATGCATAGGATTGGGCAAATTGCTTCAAAACCTTTCTGTGCTGAAATGCTGAAGGCAACTGCGGGCAGAGGGAGCTCTGCTTGGCCCAGGAGCAGCACAATCGGCAGCCACAGTGAGAATGTGTGCTGCTGGCTATCAGGGAGGAGCGAAGGGATGTAAGGAAACACAGAGGCCCCTGCCTCCAGCCCTGCGGGTGGCCCCGAGGGGGAGCAGAGGTGTCCTTGTGGAAACCCCATTCTCCAGGGAAGCTGTGCCCGAGTGGTTGCAGTGCAGGAGTCCAGGAGCAGACACAGGACAGGGGATGGTAGATGCTGGTGCGGTGGCCTCAATAGCCAAAGCTGGAGCGAAGGTCTCCTGGAGCAGTTTTTGCTCAGGATGATGTTAAGGCTCTTTATGCAATATCCTCATGCTTTTTGTAGGTACAGGTATAATTATTTCATTATGCTTTCCTGTGAAGTGTGAAAACTATCTTTACCAATCCTCTTATATTAGTCAAATATAATATTCAGTGAGACAGGAGATAGAGAAATGTTAATTGAAACTGGAGAGGTGTTTATAGGGTGATACAGTGTGGCCAGCTGTGACTAAAATTAATGCTCAGGGTCCTTGGTAGTGATTCATATTCCTGGGTTTATGAAATATTTTCAGCAGCAGTCAGGCCACATGGAGCAGCCCACTACATTTGTGAAATCATCTGCAGATACGTGGCGCTCACCAGGAGCAGGCCAGCCCAAATAGTTTCTAATTGGATCAGGTTCTCCCCAGGCTGCTCCAAGGACGCTTTCAAGTGCGCTCTGTATTAGCAGGCTCACAGGCCTGTCACATCCCATACGCCTCCTGGAGCCAGACCAAGTCCTCCCCAGACCGTCCTCTCCAAATGGAGGCAGGGTTCTGCTTCAGAAAATGAGCCCCATGTTGGTGCTGCAGGGCAGTGGGGACCCGGATCCCCCTTGGCCTCGCTGCAAGAGCTCGGCTGTCCTGCCTTCAGCAGAAACCCCGTTTAGAATGTGCCATCTCGGATCCCATCCACCCATCCCTGCTCTGCTGCTGACCTCCTTGAGAAGGAGGATCTGGGGACACCTTGGCCCCTGGCTTTAGGCATTGCTGGAGATGCTGCCTGGGACAGGAGATAGTGTCCCCTGGACAGGAGATAGTGTCCCCTGGACAGGAGATGCTTCTTCCCAGCCCAGTGCCCCTGAAGCCCTGGAAGCTGCTGCCCTTACCTGAGGTGCCACAAAACTGCTCAAGGGGCTGCTGAGCTTGGCAAGTCAAGGTATAGAGCTGCAATCTGTGACTCGTTAGCAGCTGCTCATTGGTAATGGAAGACCCAAGCCTTCACCTCTGTTTTCCCATGCAGCTGCAGAGCAAGGGGCCTCTTGGCATCCCACTGCCTGGAGACATGTGTCTTCATGGGGAGCAGGGACCCTCTCGTCCTCTGTCAGATCACATCGCATCACTTCTGAAGAGGTCTGATTCTCTTATAATAATTGGAGACTCTTTAATTGAAGCATGTCCCTTTATTTGCACCAGGTCTTTGTTGCTTTCCCCCATCTGTCTGAACAGCAGAAATGGGACTGTCCTGACACTCAGTCACCAGGCAGCCCATGCTAGCCTAGAGATATCATCTCTCTAATTCACTGCTGCTGCCATTCAGAGTTACACACACTGCAGGGGAAGGAAGAGGAAATGCAACCTACCTGCTGCTGAGTGACAATGATACATCACGGGCGACGGGCTCAGCACTTCTGCAAATCTTCTGCTTGCCTAAGGCACCAGAAAACATTTGAAACTATTGAATACTGCAGCCAATAAGAGGCTGCAGTAATTTATTGATGTTCCCAGCTTGCCTTATTCCTTTCATCTATCTTTGTGCTTGCCCTGGAAGGCTGAAAAAAACGAATGTTGCTGTTTTTTTAATGAAGTTAGGTGAGCGGTTCACCTTTCACTAGGAGGGCCTGAGCTCTTGTTTTAGGCTCCTGACAGAGCTAGATGTCAAGAAGGACCTTCCTGTGCTGTTCCTGGGAGCGTGGCGAGCTACAGACAGGTCTTTGTGAGAGGAGGCAGCGGGTGATGCAGTTGGGCTGACCAGCCTGTGGGAGCTGCTGCTGCAGTGGTTGCTCCTCGGTGTGTTGCCATTAGTTCCTGTTCTGCATGCTGCTGAGATCCCTCCCTGCCCTAGAAAGCTCACATGCTCCAGGGATGCCACCTTCTGCGGGAGCCGGGCCTTCCCACGCTGAAATATTGATGATGTTCAGGCTCTGTGTGTCTTTCCTCTTTAGCATAACGCTCTGGGGCTCAGATCTCATTGCCTTTTCAGTTAGGTCCACACAGACTTGCATTTCTGGCAAGTGCCATCTCACACAGCTACTGAAAACCGATGAGATGATTCTGTGTAATCCCATCGGCAGCTTGTTAAACTGATCAGCACATCCCATCACCATGGAGAGAGACAGCTTCCATTGGAGGAGAATGTACTAAAGAAGAAATCAATTTCCCATATAGCACCATCACAGCTGACACTGAACAAACTCATCTTAGATCGATGCCCTTCTATGAACTTGTAACTGACGGGAGCTGCCAGGGCATGAATACTCTGCTGTTTGTGTTGGTTTTCCACCTTTGAAACAGAATGCCATTGTGCCACCTGCACTGCTCCAGCTGTCTGCTCTTTGTCACTGTTCTGATGTTAGTTTCTCGGATTTTGGGCTCTCTGGTTTGTGGAATTCTAGCTTCTTTGGTTAGAAACAGTGAAATGAAATATCCTTTTGTCACTCCAGTAACTCAGGAGATCCACAGGAGAAAGAGGCAGCATGAGCTTGGTGTGCCAGGGATTCCTGTCCTTCCAGATTCACAGGCACAGAGTGTCTGTCTCCCTGGGGAATGTTGGTACCCCTGCACCTTTGACAATGGGATCGCTTTTTCTTTCATGAAGCATTTAAGTTATCTAAATTCGAATTATTTTTGCTATTAATATTATGTCAGCAATCACTGACAAAAGGAGCCATCCTCAGATTGCAAAGCACTTGTCACTTGCAAATTAGTTAATGATAGTCCTTCAGAAATCACAAATTACTTTCAGTGTTTCTGTGAGTTTGTAAATACTGATGGAAGTTGCTGCCTTGTCCCAGGAGTGTCAGGAAGAACAGAAACGTCGCCACTGCTCTTAAAGTGGATAGGGAGTGTTCTCCGTTTATTGTAAAACCCCAAACCACCCAACAGCAGCAGCTGTAGTCCTCCAGCACACAGAGCCTTCTCACCAGGTGAATTTTCACGCTTTCATGGCAGAACAAACAGCAGCTCTGGCTTTTCAACTGTGCTGCTTTTCTCTTAGGAAAACCAGAGGTTGGGAGTTGGATGAATCTCGTTTGCCTGGAAAAGCATTCCAGCGTGGGAAGGAAATGTTGGTTCCCCACTGAAGATAAATGAGCAGAGCAGCTGGGTTGTCACTTTGACCGTTGTGTTGCTGCCCTCCCATTTCTTGACTGGTGGCTCCTGCTGAGGCAGCTCCTGCTTCCCCTCCAGTCCCACCCCCATCCCGTGGTGTCAAATGTGGGGCGACGGGTGCGACCTCCTCTGGCAGCTCAGCCTTGCTCTGCCTTTGCCAGGACCTTCCCCGGGCACACGTGGGACAGAGGTTGGAGAGGCAGGCTGCAGGGGGGAAGGACGGCTGAACCAGGGGCAAGAAGGGGGATGCTCCCAGTCCCTGGCTCTGGGTGTTCCAGCCAGGTACCACAGTGAAGATGCAGAGGGATGGGCACGTTTGAGCTACTCGCAGCTGCCCAGTGAGCCTGGGCCCAACAGGAATTCCAGTCAGTCTTTACAATTCTTAACTCTTGCTGCCTGTGGCACTCAGCGCTTTATAGACATGCAATTTTACACGTAAAGCGTTGAGGCTTTGCTTTTGCTACAAAAGACTACTGAAAATGCAGCTTTGCAAATGAGGTCTACTGATTATTTCATGGCAGAGAATGGGAGACATTTAAACTACTTTCAGGAGAAGTCTTGGTTTGAATGCGCGTGCTGCCTTATGAATCAAGGTCAGGTGGCATAAGCCGTGCAAATATTCCAAGCCTCTGGAGCTTAGGAAGGAATTTAGGAGGCTTTGAAGTGCTCTTGATCTTCAGAAGGACATCTGCAGCTAATGGTCTGTACTAGCACGCCAAGAGCTGTAAGGTTACGTTGCCACTGTCTTGAGCCTGCTCAGTCCCAGGAGGTTTCCAGGGCCCTTTAATGCAAGTTCAGAGAAAAGCAAGTTGTAAAAAATGCGCTCTGAGGCCAACAACTGATAATCTGGTGCTGGTTAAGTCGGGTGTAAAATGTCATCCTGGGGTTTTAACTGTGGTGTTTAAACGGCTGATAAAGTACAGCACACAGTGTTATAAGGATTTCAATGGAAAGTTAAGTAAGCAGGGACTCCAGGCTCCACTACACAACTAAAGGTCCATTTTTTAACTGTATGTGAATAGACAAATATCTCTTTATTGGATATGCAAAGCAGCACAGTAGTTGGCCAGATTGTCTTGGTTCCAGCCCTAATAAGCACACACACAAAAAAGGCTTGATGTGAATTCAGGATTGATACAGGTTTTCAGGAATAGCCTTTTCATCTGGCTCCCTTCTCTCATTAGCTGGTAGTGCCAGGAAGTTCTTTGCTAATGAATGGCTGCAGAGTTCTACAAGGGCTTCAGATGAAAACACCCGCAGCAGCACAGCACAAGGTACAGTCACCCCTCAAAGCATGCTGCGTGGAATGAGCCAAGACATAAAGGCTTTGCTCTGTTGGGTTCAGCTCAGATCTGGAGCTGTGATCATCTCCTGGGGGTGAGACAAGGTTCTGCTTTCCACTCCTGGAAGTTACGGGTTTAGCAGCTGCTGAAGTTACACTGAGGTCTTGGACATGGTATCTGGGACACAGATGTGTCAATGTGACACAAACCTTCACCCTTTATTACAGGGTCAGGACAGGAGGAGAAGCCTCTGATCAGACATAATGCACCCTCCGAGACCCGTTTGCCTCTTCTCCTGCCAAAGCTGTCACTGGAGCTGCTCCGTGTCCCCATTGCCTCCCTCTATCCATGCAGCCAATGCTCGGCTGCACTTGTGTTCCTCATGCAGGACTCCCATACAGATCCCCTTCTCTTTGCAGCTCTGAGGTGATGCAAAAGGTACAAAAGCCAAGCTGGGCTCTGTCTAGCTCTGAACCTTCTCTGCTCTGAAGGTGGTGGAGACCATGCCCAGTTCTGGCTGAGGCAGAGGGAGGTGCCTTTGTGTCTGCTCAGCAGGTCTCTTGAGCAGGCTGGAAGGTGCTTACTGCATGGCAGCCCCATCAAGGCTGTGGCCACTGTGTTCCAGTCCCATGGAGTAGCACTGGCGAGGTGCCGCAGCACGGTGGGACCCACTGGGTGCTGAGGAGGACGATGTGCTGAGACAGACACGATGGCTCAGCTGCTCAGATTCCGAAGTGGTGCTTTACTAACTAACAAGAGCATTAAAAATGCACAGAGTCACTGGGCTGAGCATCAAGGGCCATGACAGAAAGACAAATTGGACAACTAATATGTTATGTGAGTGGCAAGTTTTGGTGACAAGCTGACAGCGTGACCCAGCACAGTCAGAGCAAACAGATTACTCAGTGGTTCCTGAAAGGTCATGTTGTCAGTGTCCCCGTCAGCAGCCGTTCATCGCTGCCAAGAGGGAATGACGAGGGGCTTCGCTGCCCCAGTGCTGCTGTCGGGATCTGACATGCGTGTGTGAAGGGCAGAGCTTGGTGGCATTTCCCAAGGGCTGCTCGTGGGTCAGAGCTGCGGGGGGGTGCCGGTGCTGGTGTGAGGAGGGGGCTCCTGCTGCATCCCAGGCATGGCACCCGCTGGCCCTGTGGGGATGAGGGAGGGTTTCTGCAGGGCTTGGTGAGTGCCATCGCCTCACACCTGCCTTCAGCTGCTGCTCTCTGCATGGTGCCAGCGGCTGCTGCTGCTCGCTCATGCTGCAGGGCTGGCTGGGAGCAGCCGAGCAGGAGCCCCAGTGCCTGGATGGCATCACAGAGGGAGCAGATGATGGGCATGGGAGCAGGAGGGGGTTGTGCTGGTGCTGGCAGAGCAGAGGGAACCAAGGGAGGCTGTTTGGAAACAAGAATGGTTTGTGAAGAATAAGGTCCTGGAGGCCAGGATTTGAAGCACGGCCGAAGTCCTCAGAAAGAGGCAGATGCGGTGCCTTGGTTATCTGGCACCTTGTGGCTTGGTTTTGACTGGGAATTAAAAGAGAGGACTAACAGTCCAGCCACCCTTCAGAAACAGTGCAACTAGGGACTGGAATAACATCCTGTAGGCAGGAAGTAGTTACAAAAACAGTGGCTTTCTGAGATGCTGCTTGGGAGCCTCCCCAGCTTTCCTGGGCTGAATTTGGGTCTCTAAGGGACATGCAGTATCTTGAGGAAGCCTGGCTCCCCATCTCTTCACTGCACAGCCAACAAGACCCAAAGTTAGACTGAGTTTGCTTTGATTTTCAAATGATTGTCCTGCTTTTAGCTTGAATAGGGTTGATCCTCTTCCCAGTAGCTGGCATAGTGGTATGTTTTGGACTTGGGATGAGAATGGTTGTCAGTATCTTTTGGAAGGTGTTCACTTCCACCCCATCTGGCCTGTTCATCTCACTGGGACACTGATATTCTCTTGGGAGTGACCAGTGCCATGCTAGTGCAAGGTGATCACCAGGCATCAGTGCTCAACACCGCTTGCTCTGCAGTCTTGGGGTTCCCTGGGCCCAGGAGGGGAGAAGTCAGCTCAGTGGCCTCATGGCAGAGGTCTGTCAGTAGCTTTGTGCCTGTGGCAATGGCAGAGCCACCCTTTGGCTGAAGAGCTGTACTGATGTGCTGTATCCTGCTTTGTGCCTGTTGCTGCTGGAGCACCACAGGATTGCTTGTGCTGGGGACAGTCACCAGGGCTGAGCCGGGTCCTCGCAGCACCAGAACAAACCTTGCACCTACCTTTGTTTTCCTAGGCAGAGCAGGGACCCAGTGCTCTTGGTGTTTGGATGCTGTGAATGAGGACAATGTCCATCCATGTCTGGATGCAAGTAGGAGTGCAGGCATGTGTGCGAGCTGGCTCGAGTGCCCCGAGAGTGGTTTGGCTGGAGTGAGAGCTCTGAGAACTCTCCAGGGTCTCAGTTTTTGTTAACGGTCACTGGAGGGTTAATGTAATCTTGGTTTTAATTGCCCTGCTGGAGGGTACGCTTACCCACGGGAGAAGGCGTAATTACCAAGGCATTTTATTAAGATATTATTTCATTTTATTGATGTGTCACAAGGAAAGGCACAGGAATGTTCAAATCAATGCACACTTACATCAGTGCTTCATCTACTTCCCGCATATTTGCCTGTTCTATTTATGCAGTTACTTGTTGATAGATGAACTTCCTAGGAATATGCAGAAAATGAATGAATTTCCAGCAGGATCATGCCCTGCGTGTTTGTTTCGGCAGGAAACCCGAATAGGAGCAATAGGCTTTCATCTTCTTCCAACAAGATTTTTCGAGCCCTCTTCCTGGCAGTTCACCATTATTCCGCTGTGTTCTTTGTCACCTTTTCCAGAGCAGTTTCAGACTGCAGGTCGGGGGCTGCTGTGTGAGGGCAGAGCAGTGCTGGGCAGCACCTCCTCCTGCCCAGCCACCAGTGGAGGCATGGAGCATCCCCGCTCTGCAGCGGGAGCCCCCTCAGGCCGGGCTGGGGCCTCTCCCAGCAGCACTTGACAATAAACATGGGTCTGGATGTTTTGTGGAGCACCTGGGACTGCTCTTTGCTCGTGGCATAGAAGCGTTTATGGGATGTGAGAATACAGCTCCATTTGTCACTCATTCCAGGAGCCAATGTCTGCTTAGATCCTACAGAAAAGCTGCCTCCAGTAGGGAATTGCTGCACAGGACCTGGGCCCTGAGCATGTTGTCTCCGCAGTGAGAGTGATAGGAACAGGGAGTTATGCAACTTGGCAGTGACAGAGAAGCAGGATGGGGTTCAGAAGGAAAATGGAGCTCCTGGACAGCTTATGGACCAGGGGCTGTACTGAATTTTGCTGTGCTCTGATGCAGCACAAGGTTAGCTTCAGGTACAGATAAATTCAAGTTCATGATGGATTACAGAGTGGTGAAATAAGAGCTTATTTTCACTCCATGTTTGCAGCTGGAAGAAGAGTAAAAACAACCTGAGTGGTTAGAGATACAGTCTGGGAGAAATGGATGTCTTCATCCCCCATGGTGTCTGCTACTACTTTCTTTGTTTTCCTGTGCTTGGGAAGCATACCTTGCCTCCTCCGGTCCTGAGGTACAGGTTGTGGACAGCCAGCCCAAAGAATGGATTAGCTATGTGCCAGGTCTGTCTGCCTTTCCTCTCCTTGCAAAGGCAATTGCCTTTCCATCTTTCAGTCTTCTGGGCCCTCACTTGTGTTTCTGTGCTCCTGTGCATGGCATCCTTCACTCTTGTGCCCTCGGCACCTCTCCACACACTGTCATTTGCATCCAGTTGCCTTGTGGATGAGAAATCTCTGGTGTAATCTCTGATCCAGCCAGCTGCTGAATTACCCTGACTCCCAGTGATTCGTCACCAGTGGAAGGATTGATGTTGGGAAGCTCTTTTCAAGATGCCTTTTATCTTCCCACATGCATGGGGCTGCAGCACAATTCCTCTGTTGTCTTCATCTATCAGCTGCCCCAAGTACATATATATTATTCACAGGTTCAGCTGCTCCAGCTCTCTCTCTTGCTCCCCACTGCTCCAAGACACGTGGATGATGCTTGCAGCTTGGTTTCAGCTTCCCCATGTGTAGGTGGGGGGCAGGACAGGGGCTGATTTTCATTAATGCTTCCCAGATGCTGCCTTGTCTGGTCAGCGTTGCAGGAATCCTGGCTGTGGCCCTTCCCTTGTTTCCCTGCTGAATTGAGACATCTTTTCTCCCAGGCAGTAGCTGCCATCTGCACCAGAAGGTTAATTTGTTCCTCTTCCCCATAAGTGCATTTATCACATGGAAGTGGCTGTTGTGGAAAATATTGATCAAACACCGGCTGTTCCCTGGCTGGACTCGATCTGAGTGTTGCAGTTACTCAAGCGCTCGGCAGTTTGTGTGCAGGCAGCAATGGAGAGGGCATGTGCACGTGTGCACGCGCGTGTGCTGTGTGGTGGCTGCTGCGGTCTGTGTGACCTGCCCCTGCTCCCAGCAGCAGCTCTCCTGGAGCGGGGCTGATCCCTTTGTGTGGAGCAGATTTTCCTAGGCTCCTGGGCCAGTGGCTGCTGTGGCCAGAGGAGAGAGGGAAGGAAGGAGGGAGTTTGTGGGAATGGTGTCCCGTGTTTGGGAGCAGAGGATGGGGCGTCTGTAGCTCAGCAGTGTGCCATGTGTGGAGCCATGCCTTTCGAAAGGCATTTGGACCTGTGACCTGGCCAGCAGGAATGCTCTGCCTGGCTCTGTTAGACCTGGAACTCGGCCCTTTGCTTGTCTGGCGCCTGTTGTCTCGGAGCTCCCTCCTGCTTCCCAGCACTGCCACAGACGATTGCTACCAGTGTGTGCCCCGGAACACGCTTGTCTCTCTATTAAAGAAAAATACAATAATAACAACTCCTTGTGGCAGCTGCACAAATATAGGCTGTTTTGACAGCACCTTATTTCAGCACAGTGCTCGGCAAGGCTTGCGTGAACATTCTTGCAGGCAGCTTCGCGGTGGGAGAGCTGTGGCACAATGAAAACATCTGAGTCACCCAGTTAAGAATCGTAGTGGGTTTAGCAGCAGCGTGGTCCCTGGCCCTCTGTCAGTGACTGCTCCCAGCAGGGTGCCTCTTAGGCAGTTATTGTCCAAGGAAATAACGGCTGGGACCCCTGGGCAATGTGTGAGTGGCCGCAGCCGCTTGCTGTACTGTGTCTACACAGGGGGCTGCGGTGGCTCCTGGTCCCCATCATGTCATAAGGAGTTGAGGGCATTCAGACAAGGGCTGGGTGGTGGCAGACACAAGGGCCACCCAGGAGCAGTGAGCTTGTCCCCTGGGCTCATCCGGTGTGCGGAGCAGCAGAGCGGACGCCAGGAGAGGCAGGAGGAGCTTGTGTAGAGGATCACCAAGGGCAGGAGCAGGGCAAGGACTGCTCAGCTCTGTGGGTCACTGTGGAGCAAGGCCACATCCTGCACAGCAGATGCTGCTGGGGACAGAAAGGGACCATGAGGAGAGCAAATGCCTGGTGTGTGCTGGATGCTGCAAGCTGGTGCAAGGTGTTAACCTGTCTCTGGAGCAGGGTCAGCCCTTGTGACAGCTGTCTGCCTGTTAAAAACAAGCAGAGGAGTCCTCACAAGTGAAAAAGAGAACCACTGCTGGCATGAGAAAGCCACTTGGCCCACATGTAGCCTATTAGCAAGCAACAGAGAATAGGTAATGAACTCAAATACAAACCTACTGCATGTGTGTGCCCGTGGTAGATCAGTGCCTTGCTCCATTTCTCTGTGCTTCAGATCCCCCAGGAAAGCACCATCCCTCCACTGTGCCACCAGCCACTGGTGTCATCTCCAGCATCGAGGTGCTTGCGTCCTTCCTTCCCGAGTGCACTGTGGGGATACCAAGCTCCCTGGGCGGCACATCCATGTGTGGAAGCACAGGGCAGCTCTGGGGTGCTCCTGCGCTGCTGGGAGCGGGATGCGGTGCTGCGGGCAGCTCCAGCCTGCTCTTTCTCTGCACAACCTGGCACGGCGTCCGGTGCGGATCCGCGAGAGGAGCTGTGCTCTGCCAGTATATTAAAATTTAATTAGGCAGTAAATGCTTCGTGCTTCCAAGCCCCGAGGCTGGAGAAGGGCAGAATGTCTTTTGGTTTCTTAATGGGACAACTGTCCCCTCCGATAGGCTGTAAATGGTTGTAGTGACATTGGGCAGGAGCCTGCCGTCTGTTTCACAGCTGTGGAATTGCCACACGCCCAGCTCATCACAGCATCGCCTCTTGGTGCACTGGGGAGTGCTGCCCAGCTGAACTGCTCCCACGGGACGCTGGGAGACGCTGGTGCTGCTGGGGGATGAGCTCATGGGGCTTTCATCCCAGCTCCCCTTTCTGAGGGTCTGTGGAGGAAATGCTGAGGCTCAGGGGCAGGACTGGGGCAGCAAACCCCTTCTCCCCACCACAGGACCCCTTCTTCTTTGTGCAGCACCCCCTGCCCTGAGCTGCTGCTGTGAGAGCCGCTCACGGTGACACCTGCCTTTGCTCTAGTGGTTATTTCTTTGCTCTCTGCACTGTGGCAGGAGCTCGCGGCTTCAGCAGGCACAGATCTGTCCTGGCTGCTGTGTGCTCTACTAAATTAGATAGAACCTTTCCCAGGAAGCTCGAAGTCTCAAGTAAATTGCAATGCAAAATGAGAGAGTCCTGTGCTGTGGAGAGCGGGGGTCTGCAAGAGTCACTGCCAGACCTGCAGCTTGGGCCGGAAGCTCCTGCTGCCCCCCCTTGAGAGCCAAGCTCTGCTGCTGAGGCTCTTTACCCGAGAGGTGTTTGTAAATTCTGAGTATTGAATCTGAAAACGCTGCTCCTCCTTATAATGTAAAGAGATGAGGAGAGGAGGTGCTTCAGCACTGAGAGAGCTCCCCGTTATTTAAAGCCCTTTCAACTTAAAGTGTTAAAAATGAAGCATTTTTTGCACATGTTGGTGCCCCTGTGGGTGAGGGCAGGGGGGATTGGTTGAGGCCTTTCCACGGGAGCCCAAGGGATAGATACCGCTATTGCAGGGAACTCATTAAAACGTGTTTCCAGTATCAAAGGGTTGTTCTGAATCACTCTGTGGCAACCTGCTGCTTCCAACAGCGTTTCCAGGTTCCCGGACGCCAGGTCCCCTCTGGGATGGCTCCCGCCCGGCTCAGTGTGTTGTTCCCTCTCACTGTGGGGTGATGCAGCGCTTTCATCTTGATATGAACCACGGGAGAAGCTTCAGGGGGAGATGCTGAGCACAAGGCTAATAGGGAGCAATGGGGGAGCTGCTGCCGCCGGCTGCATGGGAGCAGCGGCACTTCTGTGCGTGGATGTGCCTGCTGCTGCTGTGAGCTGTGAGTGTGAGAGCTGTGTGTGTGTGTGTGTGTGAGAGAGCTGTGTGTGTGTGAGAGCTGTGTGTGTGAGAGAGCTGTGTGTGTGTGAGAGAGCTGTGTGTGTGTGTGTGAGAGCTGTGTGTGTGAGAGCTGTGTGTGTGAGAGCTGTGTGTGTGAGAGCTGTGTGTGTGTGTGTGTGAGCTGTGTGTGTGTGTGTGAGCTGTGTGTGTGTGTGAGCTGTGTGTGTGTGTGAGCTGTGTGTGTGAGAGCTGTGTGTGTGTGAGAGCTGTGTGTGTGTGTGAGAGCTGTGTGTGTGTGTGAGCTGTGTGTGTGTGAGAGCTGTGTGTGTGAGAGCTGTGTGTGTGTGAGAGCTGTGTGTGTGAGAGCTGTGTGTGTGTGAGAGCTGTGTGTGTGTGAGAGCTGTGTGTGTGTGAGAGAGCTGTGTGTGTGTGAGAGAGCTGTGTGTGTGTGAGCTGTGTGTGTGTGAGCTGTGTGTGTGTGTGTGAGCTGTGTGTGTGTGAGAGCTGTGTGTGTGAGAGCTGTGTGTGTGAGAGAGCTGTGTGTGTGTGAGAGAGCTGTGTGTGTGTGAGAGAGCTGTGTGTGTGTGAGCTGTGTGTGTGTGAGCTGTGTGTGTGTGTGTGAGCTGTGTGTGTGTGTGTGAGCTGTGTGTGTGTGTGAGCTGTGTGTGTGTGTGTGAGCTGTGTGTGTGTGTGAGCTGTGTGTGTGTGTGTGAGAGCTGTGTGTGTGTGAGAGCTGTGTGTGTGTGAGAGCTGTGTGTGTGTGTGAGCTGTGTGTGTGTGAGAGCTGTGTGTGTGTGTGTGAGAGCTGTGTGTGTGTGTGAGAGCTGTGTGTGTGTGTGAGCTCTGTGTGTGTGTGAGAGCTGTGTGTGTGTGAGAGCTGTGTGTGTGTGAGCTGTGTGTGTGTGTGTGAGAGCTGTGTGTGTGTGAGAGCTGTGTGTGTGAGAGCTGTGTGTGTGTGTGAGAGCTGTGTGTGTGTGAGAGCTGTGTGTGTGTGAGAGCTGTGTGTGTGAGAGCTGTGTGTGTGAGAGCTGTGTGTGTGTGAGAGCTGTGTGTGTGTGTGAGAGAGCTGTGTGTGTGTGAGAGCTGTGTGTGTGTGAGCTGTGTGTGTGTGAGAGAGCTGTGTGTGTGTGAGAGCTGTGTGTGTGTGTGAGCTCTGTGTGTGTGTGAGCTGTGTGTGTGTGTGAGCTGTGTGTGTGTGAGAGCTGTGTGTGTGTGTGAGCTGTGTGTGTGTGAGAGCTGTGTGTGTGTGAGCTGTGTGTGTGTGTGTGAGCTCTGTGTGTGTGTGAGAGCTGTGTGTGTGTGTGAGCTGTGTGTGTGTGTGTGAGCTCTGTGTGTGTGTGAGAGCTGTGTGTGTGTGAGAGCTGTGTGTGTGTGAGAGCTGTGTGTGTGTGTGAGCTGTGTGTGTGAGCTCTGTGTGTGTGTGAGAGCTGTGTGTGAGAGCTGTGTGTGTGAGCTGTGTGTGTGTGTGTGTGAGCTCTGTGTGTGTGTGAGCTGTGTGTGTGTGAGCTGTGTGTGTGTGTGAGCTGTGTGTGTGAGAGCTGTGTGTGTGTGTGTGAGAGCTGTGTGTGTGTGTGTGAGCTGTGTGTGTGAGAGCTGTGTGTGTGTGAGAGCTGTGTGTGTGAGCTGTGTGTGTGTGTGAGAGCTGTGTGTGTGTGAGCTCTGTGTGTGTGTGAGAGCTGTGTGTGTGTGAGAGCTGTGTGTGTGTGAGCTGTGTGTGTGTGAGAGCTCTGTGTGTGTGTGAGCTCTGTGTGTGTGAGAGCTGTGTGTGTGTGAGCTGTGTGTGTGTGTGAGCTGTGTGTGTGTGTGTGAGCTGTGTGTGTGTGAGCTGTGTGTGTGTGTGAGCTGTGTGTGTGTGTGAGCTGTGTGTGTGTGTGTGAGAGCTGTGTGTGTGTGTGTGAGCTGTGTGTGTGAGAGCTGTGTGTGTGTGAGAGCTGTGTGTGTGTGTGAGCTGTGTGTGTGTGTGAGCTGTGTGTGTGTGTGAGAGCTGTGTGTGTGTGAGAGCTGTGTGTGTGTGTGAGCTGTGTGTGTGTGTGAGAGCTGTGTGTGTGTGTGTGTGAGCTGTGTGTGTGAGAGCTGTGTGTGTGTGAGCTGTGTGTGTGTGTGAGAGCTGTGTGTGAGCTCTGTCTGTGAGTTGTCTGTCTGCCTGCCTGTCTGTGTGCTAGGAGATGGCCACTGAAATCCTACTGGTGGTGGTGGGACTGTGTGGATGCTGCACCCTCAGGGACTGGCTGGAGTGGGCACTCAGGGAGCTGATACAGCCACATTGGCAGCTATAAAATTGGTGCTATTTTCTTTCATTGTAATGCAGAAACTCTTGACCTGAGGGTGTCTGCATGCTTGAGGCAGGTCCCACTCTCCATTCTGATCATGGGCAGGACCAGTTTGAGGTGGCCACGCTCCCTGGCAATGGCATCTGCTCAGGAACCTTCATTCATTTCTGAATGTGGGGCCCGCAAGGAGCATCTGGAGAAGCCTGTGATCACTCTGTTTGGCTCTGACTAATCTGGGCTCCAGAGGCTGTGCAGGATGCTGCTGAGATCTCGTTCCCTGCATCTGTTCCCAAGACTTCAAAAAGAGCCTCCCCCAGCTTTTGCTATCAGCATTTGAGACACTTGTCACTTTATGAAATGTCTTCGTTATTTTAAAATGAGGTTTTTGAGAGGAGCTATTGTTATTTATAGATTTCTATCTGCTATCAAAGCACTTATCACTGTCATGTCCCAGAGCCTCCTAGCAAATGCCATGTTGATGGCCACTTTGGAGATGTGGTTAGACAGGGAGGGTAATCGCTCTGTGCCCCTTGCCACTGTGTGGGTTGGCAATGTCGTTCCCTTCAGAGCAGCTTATGGGAGGCAGGGATGCAGGTAGTGGTGGTGCAGCAGGGGTGGTGGATTCCCTGAGAGGCATCACTGCCTCATCCATGGTGGTTACGTTTGGGACCACTGTTGTGATGCAGCCCAGGACACCTGCACGGTGCAGGTGCATGGTGCAGGCATGCATTGTGGGCACGCAGTGCAAGCACATGGTGCCGTACAGGCACTGTGCTGGTGCCCAGGGTGCTGCTGTGCGTGGCTTTGGGTGCTGTGCCTACAGTGCTGGTGGGGCCCCGTGTGCCCGTGTCTGTGCCTGGTGCCCTGAGCTGGGTCCCATCACTGGCAGGATGCCCCAGGCACCTTGGTGTAGGCTGGGACTGCACTAGAGCCTGGGAGGGTGCAGGGTGCTGTGCTTGAGCAGCTGTTTTTCACCCAGGGGCAATCAATTCTCCTCATGAAAGTGCCTGTTAGTCACTCACAGCTCTGACTGGTGCTCTGAGATTAACTGCATGACAACAACTCAGAGGGGTTGTGCTGCGGTCGCGTCTCTCCAGAGCACGAGCCTTTGCCTGCATCTCATGGCCAAGTCTTCACGGGGAATCAGTGTCTGGCCACCTCTGGCCCCATGTGAAGTGTTAATGTATAATAAGGAGCAGTAAGCATCCACTGGCTATTATTTTCCATTTGCATGGTCAGCTGGAACAGACAGCATCTTGGAGTAGGGTTTGATATGCCTGTATTGATTTTCTTTATAGATTAGAGTGATCCAAGCAGTTATAAGGTTAATTTCAGATGATTAACTTCACCATATTGTAATATTTGATTTAGATTGGCTTTCAAACACTTTTGACTTATTGATTTTCAATATGGTACTTTTAGCACTGCAGCCAGATATCATTTAAATACAGGGTTGACAGAGTAGACAATATTCACAGCAGACCCCGAATATTCTCTCACCAACTTGGACCTGCCAGAGGAGCAGAGCAGCGCTGAGCAGCTCCTTGCCTCCAGACCCACCTCTGCTGAGCTCTGCTGAGCTCTGCTGGGCTGAGGCAGACCCATGGTCCTGTGTGTCACCCTGGATGGATGGGCCCCTCCCCTGGGGCTGCATCGCTGGTCCCCACCAGCACCAGGGTCAGCCATCGCTGCCAGCGCCTGCATCCCCGATCACAGAAGCCGCGGGGACTATAGAGGTGCTGCTGTTGGCAGGGATGCTGCTGTTGTTTGTGACATTAAACCTCCTTCTTGATAAAAATCAAACCGTGGAATTGATGGGTATGACGAGAAGTTTGCCCTGCCGATTTCTCCTCCTGGCTTCAGATAATCCTCCCGTCCTGGGAGGAGGTGCCAGACTCTTCTGGTGTAAGCTGAATAACGAGATTTTATTTGCATCAGCTAGAAGTGGCTGGGGCTTTGGAGACTGCAGGAAAACTGCACTTAGGTGGTTTCTTAGGGAGCTTCCTCCTAAAATATTCAGATGAAGCATTAACATCTTTTTTTGGTCAGGGATCCTCACTCCCTTGCAAGCCCCACAGCCCAGGAGGAGTTCAGGGAGTTGATGTTTCTGGTGGAGAGAGGTGAAATATGAGCAAGTAGGACTCCGTTCCCAGCGATCTCACTGCCAAGCTCGAATGCTCTCACAGCAGGTCACCCCTTTTGCTATGGATGCTTTCCTCGTCCTCGGCACTTACAAGTCTTCCAGTCACTCTGGTTAAACAAAGAGGCTTTCTGATGGGAAACCTCATCTGCGTGTGTTGGGGGATCTTCGTCATCCCCTCCTTACTAAGCTGTGTCCTTGCTCCAGCCTGTGGCTATGGGTAAAGGGTGGGTAAGGCATTACTTCAGCTCCCTTGGATGATGCTTCTCGTTGTGCCATCGCGCAAAGAAAAAAGCTCTGCGATTCTCCACTGTTGAGTGCAGTGTGGTGCCCTTTATATCCCTTTGAGACCAGACTGTAAAAATAATAGAAAACTGACATTAAGCTATTGGAGGCAAGAACTGGTTTTTTTTATATTGGATTGTTCTGAGCTAAAATGCACAGAGAAAAAAAAATCACCAAAACTGTGCTGCTTCTTCCCTGTTTTACATTTCAGTTTGGGTAATATGTGCACACCTCAGAGCAGATTATATTAATGTTTCTGAACATTGATGAGTCCAACGGCACTAAGAGCTGTTCACAGCAGCTCAGAGGGTGTGGGAGTGACAGAGGTGCTGGGAAGTCGAATACAGGCAGGGAGCTGTTTGCTTGTTTCATGGCTCGTGTCTCCTCCTCTCTCTCATACTTTTATTTTCAAGGGCTATTTTCTTCTTCACATTTTGGCGATGTGCTGAATACAGATGAGACACAATGCACACAGCGCTATTAGACTGACACACGCTCATTGTGTGGGTTTGGGAAAAAATAATAACCCCCAGATCAGGCTGTGCTGGAGTATGTGGGACCCTGGCCAGGAGCAGTGCTTTCACTGGCTGTGACCCCAGGGCTGCTCTCAGGTGCTGGGTGCAGGACAGAGCTGTGCCTGCTCCTGCTCCTGCCCCTGGGGCTGCCTCTGCTCCACAGCCTCCTGCAACCCACCTGGTCCCTGTTTATGGTCCTGCCATGGGATCTGGGGCACAGGGGTGTTTCTTCCCACACATCCCAGGGGTTCTGCATGGGGTGCCTGGCTTCCACTGTCCTTCCAGCAGAGCTGGTCAGATGCTTATTTGCCAGGTGAATTGTCTGGTTAATTTTGTCACTTCAAATGATTTATTTATAAGTCATCTGCAGTAACAAATATTGATACTGCCTCCTGACCAGTAATTATTTACCCTTCCTGATTATAAACTACATCTGCAGCAGCGGATGCTGATGGTCTAAACTGTAGAGCTACAATCCAAGAAGTGAAGAGCAGGCTGTAACTCCTTCAAGCAGCTGCAGGACTCGTGTATCACCTTCAGCTCTTCTCCAGAATTCTCCCACACACACTTTTGACTAAAGGAGACTGAACAGACCCCACCAAGGTCAAAGCCATTAACAGTCTTTTCAGTGAGCAGTGCTGCAGATTCCAAACAGTTGCAGCTCTTCAGGGAGAGTCTGAACTTGCATTTTTCACCTGTAGCTGTTAAATTCCCATCCAGTACCCACCAAAGAAACTAGTGTGGAAAATAACTGTCTGAGGCACCTGTGTCCGTCAAACCAGGCTTGATGAAATACCTCTTGTATGGTACCTGTTGAACCTCAAGAGATGACAACATCTGTTCAAGTAATTCATGTGACTGGAAAGGTACAGGTCATGCTAGATGCAAGACATTTTAAAATGCAAAGGAACATTTCTTCAATGCTTTTTTTGGGTTGAACCCGTATCAGTAAAGAAAATCATGTGGCTTACACAGACCTTGCAATGGCTGCTCTAAGACTGCGCGTATGTGGCAAGATTTTGTTGCTCACTGTCCTTACCTGCTTTCACATCACCTTGGGAGATGCATTTCTGGATGTGAATGATGTAAATAGTGGTGTCTGTCCGTGATGTTTCAGTGATGTAAATCTGTGTGCTGTGCTGAATTCTCATACTGGCTCCTGCCTCACTTGTTGGCATGTATGTTAAAGGAAAGCTGTTCCCATTCACCCTGCTGCTAGCCTTTGTCCTGCAAACATCTAGGACTTGTATCTGCTCTCTCTGATCCTGCTTTTCTGGTCCCAGCTGGGGGTGGGTCTGTAGGGATGCAGCAGAACTTCGCTGCATATGACCAGTAATGTCACCCTCATGGCTGCGAGGTTTCTGGGAGATGATGCGAGGATGACATTGCCTGCAGCATCTCTGTCTGAGCCAATTAAGCAGAGAAATTAAACAATGTCTGAGTCAATTAAAAATAGAAATTAAACAATGTGACAAGCACGAGACAGTGGAGCCAGAGCTCACCGCTGAAGTACATCTAAGGAAGGACACCAGGTCCACGTATGCAGCCAGTGCCTGCCCACCGTGCTGCAGTGCCTTCCCTGGGTCCTTGCCTTCATCTCGCTGGAGAGAGGGAATGGTCTCAGGGTGCTGCTGCTGGCTGGAGCCGCTCCGAACGCGCATCTCGGGAGATGCTGCCTCCTGCTCTGGCCTCTCTTCCTTCGCTCACACATCTCCACATGCAGGACGAGCCCCGTCAGCCCAGGAGGCACCTGCAGCCCCCGTGCTCAGCAATGCGCTGCCGCTGCCTCTGGCACAGGCTCCTGGGGCTCTGAGACCAGCCTGGGGTGAACTTCGGGTCTGCAGGACCATGCAGGCAGGTGGGACTCACCCGGCTCCTTTCAGCACAGCCCAAGGTGTGAATCGTTACAGGGTGTAAGGGAGGGGTTGAGCACCTTGGAAAGGAAGAGCTAAGGATGGACCATCACGATTTCTCTCCCTGTCTGCACTGTTAGCAACTGGGCTTTCCAGAGTGTTTTCCTGCAGTCTATTGAGTGACCTTCCTCTTCCAGAGCTGTCGCTAGAAGCACCTAAGCCAGACTACTTCCTCGCTGTATCTAATTGGCACTTTCAACTCTAAGTAAAGTGATCTACTAATCATTTTGATCTCTGCTCAGTTCTTTGATCTAGCTGTTGTTCTCAGGTGCACGTAGTGACAGCACAATTAATTGCAACTTTATAATTGTGCAGCTGCAGCACGCTCTAGTTCACACTTGGAGTTTCACTGGTTGAGCTGCCTGGGTTTGTCATTAATTCTGGCAACAACAGTGATCCAAAATACCATTCCTTGACCTTTTAGATTTCCCCAAGTCCACGAGCACAGTGTATGCACCAGGGACAAGCTCCAGCTTCCTGCTGGGGCTGCAGTACCCGGCACTCGGCTGGGCTCCAGATCAGCAATTCCTGATGGATGCTCTTTGATTATTTATTGGTAAGTGCTGTGTGAAGCACACGATGCAGCTCCCAGGAAAAGAGGAGAGAGCAGGAGAGCGCTTAGCAGAATAACCCAAAGACCTTCGCTATCATTAACTATTCTGTATCCCTGAGTTTGAAAGGGAATTAATTAAACCTCCTGCTGCAGGGCTGTGATCAGTCCCTGCTGCAGGACAAGATGAGCCCTAGCAGAGGAGCAGGATGCCCTCTGTTGTGTGCTCTTCTCTGAAACAGCTGCCAGGAAAGTAAAGCAGATGCATCACAACGTGATTTGTTTGTGCTGCTCCTTTCCCTCAGCTCTTTTCCACACCAAAGAGGTGATGTTGCTCTACTGACTCGGCACCGGAGAGGCTGGCACAACCCCACGCTGCGGGCAGAGATCTACACTGTACCTGTGAGGTAGGTCACGTTGTGGTGAAGGGCAGGAGAACCTGTTTGCTAGCGCTGGTGGCTGTGGGACCTGCTGGGAGCAGGCTGCAGCCCCTTGGGCCGGGCATGTTCCTCTGGGAGCCAGCTTTGCCGCTGTTCCGTGCTCCAACAGGGCTTCTTCAGCTTTGACAGGCTCATGCTCCATGAGCTGTCAAATCTCATTGCTGGCAGAGCCAGCGGACAAAAGAACCTCATCTATATATTTTGCCTCTGCTAGAACAAGGCAAATATTTCAGTATCTGTTGAAAAGTATTTGCATTTTTATGGATAAATTCAAGAAAAAAGGCACCACACAATCCCAATTTGCATCCCTTATTTCCATAGAAACTACAGGAGCCTTGATTGCTTTCATGTGCTTTTGATGAAAATTGAGTGGGGTATCTTTATCCTGCCATAAGGTGGGAAGAAAAATTGGCATTCACAATAATATCTAATGGTTCAAAGGATACTTCTGCAAAACAACTTGCTGTGATTTATTAAATAACTTGGTGTTTTTCAAATAATAGGAAAAAAAGTTTCTAGAAAACTTGTTGGGGGCCTTTGCCACAGTGCCATGGATGAGCCCCCGCCTGTGTGGAACCTGGGTTGTCTTTGGGTAGGTGGCTGCTGCGTGTGAAACCAAGGTCATTGAGCTCCTAATCAAAGTTCAGACATGAGCAGGGAGCAGGAAAGGATTCAGATGTCATAATCTATACAAGTGTTTTTCCAGTGTAAGGGAGGAAGCAGTAAATACTGGATTAGTGCAAGCGAACGGCTTTGCTGCAGGGCAGAGGTACCGGGATGAGCCAGGGATGCGCCAGGGATGCAGGGCTCGGCTCAGGCTCTGTCTGCATCTGGGCGCTGTGGGCACAGGACAAGGGACAAGGCCCCAGTCAGTGCCCCCCATCCTGTGGCCGTTCCCACCAGCCACTCAGTCCCGGTGTCACATCCTGACTGCGAAGCTGTGGAAGCCGCTTGGTGCCGGGTCGCAGCGTGGTGGGAGGCTGCCATGTGCTCTGCGTCCCGGAGCAGGCTGGCTTTGCAGTGCCCGTACTGCTCATCCTGACACGAGGCCATTCATATTTGATGGTGTTTGGATGAATTATGCACATAGCCACTAAGAGAAATTTAATGATGGGTTTTGTTGTCTTTTTTATGGATTTCAGCCTTTGAATTAAGCACCAGTTCGCTTTCAGTGCTACAGGGGATAAAGGGAATATTCCAGTCCTTGCATCCGTCACGACTGCTCTGCCAAGCAAAGTTAACAAGTAAACAGTAATCGCCCACAATTATTGCCCATTACGTGCTCTCTTCACCTGAGATCACACAACAGAGCCTGAGTGTAGAGGCACAGGAGGAGCTGGGTGGCAAGGAGCTGTCAAGATGAAATAACAGCAAAAAGGCTTGTCAAATGCTGGCTCTGTGAAAGACCTAAATCCTCTCCTGATGGCCCCTCGGCGCAGTGTACAAGAGCTACTTCTGTGTAATTATAAATTGTCTGCCGGGCTTATCTGAGAGGTTCAGAGTTGACATTACAATAATAGGGTGGGTGAGCTTTATTTAAGGGATAATGTTCCTGGCACTGGTGTATACATGGCAATAAATGAGTGTGGCGGGTGATTAACACCAGAACAGAGCCCATGGGGTCCCTGCTGAGTGGACAGAGGAGAAGGAGCCCAGCAGGCCCCTCAGCGGTCAGGAGGGCCCATGGGTCTGGTGGGGCTCCACACACAGCCTGAGGGTGGCACAAGGCTGCGTGTACAGGCACGGGGCTCTGCGTACAGCTGTGGAGCTCCATGCACAGCTGTGGGGCTGTTGGGGCTCCAGGTGTGACATGGGGCTGGTGCTGGGAGCGCAGAGGTGGATGAATGGGTGGCCACAGGTGGCCAGGTCCCATCAGGAGAGGGGTGGGGGGGATTTGTGCTGCCTGACACGTGCCGGTGCGAGGTGTCTGCCCAGGGTCTCTTCACAGGTAGCAGAGAGGGCAGGGCGAGGCTCTATGTGGGTTACCTGAGCCACTTTGGATGCCTGCTTTAGAAGGAATTGAATTGTCTCAGAATTGCCTTTTCTCTCCATTTGCTATAAAAAGCAGGAGGTGGTGAGCTCAGATGTGGACCTGCAGGACAGGAGGGGTTGATCCTGCTGGAAATACCTTTCTTATTTCACCCAGCATTTTCTTACTGTGCTTCTCTGGTTCTACTTTATTCTAAGGATGAATTTTCTACAGTGCTTCCATAGAAGTGTAAGTTAGAAAGGGAAGGTGCAGAGAACAAGCCTTGCACTTGTGTATTCAAGGTGATTTTGGGTTTTTTTTGAACCAGATTTGCCCTGAAGGTGGGTAGACTTGAGCAGTACGTGACCCTCTGCCAGCCCCTCCTTAGAGACAGCCCCACAGCTTGCGTGCAGAACATGGCTTTGGAGTCAACACCTGAATCTGGTACTTTGTATTGCAGCAAAAAGAAAGGGGAAAAAAATAGACATTGTGGCTCAAACAGAAGCTTGGGTAGGAGCACGGTGCCTGGGGCAGCTGTGATGGTGTTACAGCTGAACATGGTGGGAGGGCAGCTCATCACTGGAGCAATGTGCAGGGCAGCAGCCCCGGAGCCCTCGTGGGCTGCTGGGTTGCAGTAAATTACCAGATTCCATCACTATTTTAAAGTGAGAGGAAGCATCCCTGCTCCTGAACGCATCAGCCGTGAGGGGCTGCAGCATCCTGCAGAAGAGACAAACCTGCCAGCTGCCCTGGGAAACGGGGAGCAGCACAAAGGGAACAAGCCCGTTCCCAAAGCCCTGGTCCCATCACGTCAGAGAGAGTGATTTAGATCAGTGGAGCTGCCAGGCTGGTCCCACTCAGGAGAGTTAGCGCTGACATTAACTGGAGGAAGTCGTGCAGAGTGAGCGTTAGCCTTGTGTTGTGTGGAATTTTAAAGTGCTTCATTAATTTACAGTTCCAGTTTTTATTAAATTAATTTGCATTTTAATGAAACAAACCCGAGGTGTCTCCGGCTCTCATCTTGGAGCAGCAGTAACGTGCAGCCCTTGTGTGGGTGACGTGCCCCAGCAGAGGCCGAGCAGCGCAGCATTCCTGGGAGCTCCCAGTGCCAGGCGTTCCCTATCTTCTGTGTGTCCTTGAGGAAACTGCTTTGCAGGGGCACATGCAGGGGGCTGTAATGCAGAGCAACAAAGCACAAGGTAAAAGGCTGTAGGGAAATGCAGGAGCAGGATGCAACGATCATGTCCCACCGTGGAAAATGCCTCTTGCTGTGGCCAGTGGACAGCCTTGTCCTCAACAGAGCTGGTGTGCATCCCTACAGTCAAGCTCTTCTCCAAGAGATAAGTGCTGTGACAGTAAAATGCCTCAGGACTGAGGAGCCCCTGCATCTCCTCTGCTGCTGGGCAAACTGAAGAATTCAGCTGAAAGTCAAAAAAGTAAATGAATAATCTCACTGTCGGGCATCCTCTGACAACAGCACCCAGACCTCCCTCATGTGTCATCTGCCAGCCCCGACAAACACCCTCAAAACAGCTCCTGTTCCTCACTGGGGACAGTGCTCTTCAGGGAGACCAATGTCCTGACACCCCTTGGGTGGTAGGTACCAGTTCTGGAGGGAGACAGAGCATTCTTTTATATAGGGACACTGCACTGCACCAGCTACCAAGGAGGAGAAACATGACTGCTACTGCTGAACCCAGGACAACCACTCTCAAACCCCTAGTGTAGAGCAGCTTGGCTAGAATGTAAGTGGGACAAAGGTGGCTTTTTTCTCTGCAAGGTGTGTTTCGGGCTTGTTTTGGGGTTTCTTTTGTGTGTGGTTTTTTGGGTGTTCAGTCATTCGTTTTTCCTAGAGACAGTTCCAGGCATGGTTACAGCTTGGCGAAGTACAAATAAGTAGAAGTCCAGCAGCCTCTTTGCCCCCTGGCCCTCAGATCAATAGGTAGCATCTGCAGTGCCTCCACAGACTCCTAAACTCATTACTGGCACACAGGTGTTTCCTTCAAGGTCCTTCTGCACTGTTTCAGAGAGTAATAATTTAATGATTCTGTTCTTCTGGGCTTTACTAATACAAGTTGACTGAAAATTAGATGCTCTCCACCAAACTGTCTTTGCTCCCAATCTCTTTTATCATCAGATCTGCTGTTAATCTCACAGGCAGCAATCCCACATGCTCCTTTTCCTTTTTGGACAGATTAATTTCATAAGCCTTTTAATCATTTTCCTTTTTTCCCCAGTAGCCTCCACATGTCTGCTAAGAGAACTTTGACTCTGTTACCTCGTGGCGTACGTGCTGCCATGACTTCAACAACTGTACATCACAAATGTAGATCTTCGACCTATGCAGCTGGAGGTGGCAGGAGCTTTGGGACCTCAGGCACACACAAACTGCAGTTCCTTGCAGCTTGGCAGAGGAACACCAGGGGCATTGTGTGTGTGTGTGTGTGTGTAGGGTTTTTTAGTAAGGTAAATTGAGCAATAAGCATCCAGAGAAATGAGACATTTAAACATTCAAAGTAATTGATACTAGGAAAAAAAATGCGATAGGATGAAATCTATTCCTGCAATAAACTGTCCATTAGTTAGGCCATCAGCATAACCCTAATCTAAAGTTACGAGGATCCATTACAGATATAATCAAATACAATTTTCCATATTCCATGAATCAAAAGTACCGTATGTATTAAGAGCCTGGTTTGTCTTTTTGTTCCTGCCTTCTCCTGGAACAGTATATATCTGATTTCTTGTGTTATATTGCTCTGATGTCTGCTAAGGGCACCATGCCCTAGAAATTCACATTAAATAACTGAGAGAGAGCACTAGAAATGAAAAAAGTGAAATACTATCTAGACAGCTGGAAGTAAAAATATGAAAAGTGTTGCACTTACAGAAGGAAAAAAAGCCTATTTTTATGACTTGAATCGACAGTTTGGTATAAAGAGAAATTCCTCACCCAAGATCAGACATACACTGAGCTGCATCAGGCAGCCTGAAATGTCGTAATCCACAATATGCCAAGGTGCAGTACACATCCTGGCTTCAGAGAGTGGGCTAGGATGTGGGTATGGATGTGGAGCATGCAAAAGCACAAGAGGTTTCCAGACTTGCTGGGCTAATGTTCTCTTCCAGCCCTGGAGAAGTGTTGGCTTCATGAGGATGTTTGTGCCATGCTTTTAATAGACCCTGCGGCCAGGGGGTGAGGCTGTGGCCAGGTGTGGTCTGCAGGCTGCAGATGTGTGCTCCTGCAAGGATGCTCCTTCTGCTCTCAGGGCCCTGACTTCCAGCTTGTCCTTTCTTTCCCCTTGTTTTGTACACTTTTCCATTTCTCACCGTTCTTCAGCAGCCCGTGCCCAGGTCCCTGCCTTCCAGTCCTTGCCTCTGCTCCATGAGGGATGTGCGTGTTTGGGCAGGTGACAGTCCCATCCTGTCTAGCTCACAGACTTACGGCTGCCTGTCCTTAAGAAGGGGTGCTTCAATTTATTCGTCACACAGGGCTTTTTTGCCATTTCCTCCAGTTTTGTGTACGTACTTCTGCTGCTGACCTGCGTTATTTGCCTCTACACAACCTTTTGGGCAACACGGAGCAGGGAAGATGCTCTCCAGAAGAGCACCATGGTATTGCTGGTGCTTGGATTTGCCATGGGCCTCCGCTCTCTCAGCCCACCAGACTCGGGGCACCGGTTGGTGTCCTGGCTTCCGGAGCTGTTGCGCTTTCCCTGGCTGTGGTTCTTGCTCTCTGGGATGCTTCACCTTGCAACTGCTGCGGGCGGCTGTGGCTCCCCCTGCATGGGCTGGCCCTGCTCTCAGGCCAGGGTGTGACCTGCGGGAGGTTCTCTTGTGTGGAGCAGGGTCTTTCACACTAGTGCAGGGGTCAGTTGTCAGGGCACGTTGCAGGCTGGCTGCTGAATTCCAGGGTGAACAGCAAAAGGTTATCAAAGGCTAGTACCCTGTTGGTAATGAGGACACAAGTTAGTGTCCCTGTAACCAGCCCAAGTCAATTAATAGATGTGAGACGCTGAGAGTCTCACGGCAGGGGATGGGAAGTGAAAGCCTGCTGAGGGCATTGAGTGGGAGAGGGATTGCATCCCTTGGCTGAGTGGGATGCTGCCAGCAGCTGAGACAAGAGAAGGCAAGGCAAGAAGAAATGCAACCCAGGTTTGGGTTTCTTTGCCTGAGAGCTGGGGATCAGCCAGATAATGAGGCAGCAAGTTCTGAGGGCAAAGGAAGAGCTCAGGACATGCTTAGCTGCTCATTAGCAGCCAGAGATGCAGGAGCTCTCAGCACGGTAGCTCTGTGCTCTGGCCAAGCCTTTGGCTGTCCCTGGGAAGAGGTCCTGCGCTCTGCTCCCTGCGGCAGGGCTCCCGGCAGGCGCTGACCGCTCCGGGGAGCAGGGCTCCAGCGCTGAAGCTGCTCTGCTGCAGGCTTGAGAAATTAATTCTGCCTGTCAGGGATTCAGATGTAAGTGCGTGAACCGGGGCTCGCGGGGCGAGCTCACCCGCCTGGCTGCGCTCCAGCTCCTGCGCGCTGCTCACCGCGGGGAAGGGGAGCCCAACAAGTACCTGCCGCTGTAAGCCGGTATTGTCTTCCACATAAAACATGCCCTTAATTAATAGCTAGCATGAACCTAAGCCACTATCTCTGTTATCAATTTGTGGATGTGGTTGGATTGTCTGTCTCCCAGGACAGTAATATCCCTTCATCTTATTGCAAATTGCTCGCAGCATCCTTCTATTACACAGGCTTAATGCTTGAAAAATAGAGATTTAGTACTCCACCATATCAGACTAAGTGAGGTCAAAGCAATTCATATTCACAGTCCCACAAAGCTCCTGGTGGTGTTTCCTGTGAGAAATGCGGCTGTGGAGGTAGCAGATGGGGGAGTCCTGCCCCTGCTCCCGCCTGCCCCACACCAGTGGGACAGCAGCAGCCGCCCATGGCAGAGGTGTGGGCTCTGTTCTGAGGGAGGAGAGGATGCTCTGGGACAGGGCTGCAGAGGACGCGGCGCTGGATCCCACTGCCGGGCTGTGCTGGTCCCATGCTCTGCCCTGCCTGTCCATGCTCCCGTGGCCCTGCCCTGCATTTCGCTGGTTTTTGCCATGCTTTCCTAGACCAGAGCGCAGCAGCATGTGTATCTGCTGAGTGTGACACAACCAGGATCTGTGCCTGCTCCCAGGGTCCCGACTGTTCCCCAGTGTCGGATGGTTGATGTGTTCTTAATAAGCTGCTTGTAAGTTGTACGCAAGTTTCCTGCTAACTGCCGGTTGTCACCTTGCCTCCAGAACAGAGCCAGAGGAACACGCTCTGTATTTACATGTCTATTTTTGTCCTGAAATGTACTTATTTTGAGAGAAATGAATAGCTGGGCTGTGTGTGAGCTGGGAGGGCTCCCTTCCCAGCAAGAAAAGATTTATCCCCAGGGATGGTGCATATATTGCCAGGACACATTCCTTCTGCATTTGCTTTTATGTGTGTGCCAGGACATGGATTTCACCTGCAACTCATGAGGAAATATCTAAGCACATAAAATAAATGGGAAGTTTAGTTTTAGAGGGATTTATGTGCAGAAATTAAATGCGGGTTAGGAGAAATATCCCTTTGCTTTGCACAAAACCAGTGTAACAGACATAATTCTTGTGGTGTGAGCTGAATAGACCTGGAGCTGCCTCCTTCCCCAAACAGCAAGACAGTCCTGGGCTGATCCACAGCCTTGCTGGCTGTACCTCGCAGTTAGGAGGGTCTTCCTGGAGGCTTGGATATAGGAAAACAGCCTTTAATGGCACCAAAGGGGACGTGTTCCAGCCTCAGAGGAACAGGGTCAGCAGGTAGTCTTTTTGAAGACCTCTCCTTAGCTCTTGTTGAAACTGCACCTTGGGGCTCCATCCTGTGTGCAGCTGCCATCAGGTCTGTGGGCTGTCTGCACACACCCAGATGTCCCAGGCGCTGTATTTTAAATGCATGCTGCCCTCTATTTCTGCTGTTGTGCACCACTGTCTGCTTTTCTGCATGAGTGGAATCTCCCTTCATCTCTGGCCAAGAAGAATCTGAAGAGCTGAGTGCCTGAAGAATTTGCATGGAAACGTTCATCCCTCTCAAGTAAATACCAGCTCACCCAGCTCACCGCAGCAGGTCAGCTCTGCCTGCACAAATTGGGCCCCGTACACCTTCCTTCACTGAAGCTGCTGCTTCCAGCAGAACTTCCTGGCTGTGTGTCCCGGGAGGAGGGAGAGGAGGATTGGGGCGTGCTGGAGTGGCGCTGGCGAGGCTCGCAGCGCACAGCGGCGGTGAGCAGGCAGAGGGACGGCGCATCCAGCCGGGGTGGCTGGAGGGGGCCGGGTCCCTGGGTGCTGCTTTCCCAGCGGAGCCGGTGGACAGGTGACGGGGGTGGGAGAGGATTCCCAGGAAGCCAGGAAAACCGGATGGTAGTGCTGGGCTTGGAGGACGTGTTGTGGAGGCAGTGCTGCAAAATGTACAAGCCTACAGGGAGGTTTAGGTTGGATGTAAGGCAGAAGCTCTTCTCTGTGAGGGTGCTGAGGCGCTGGCACAGGGTGCCCAGAGAAGCTGTGGCTGCCCCATCCCTGGCAGTGTTCAAGGCCAGGTTGGACACAGGGGCTTGGAGCAAGCTGCTCCAGTGGAAGGGGTCCCTGCCCGTGGCAGGGGCTGGGACTGGATGAGCTTTAAGGTCCCTTCAACCCAAACCACTCTGGGATTCCATGATTGTAATCTGTGCTGTGCAAGAGCAGGTATGTGTTTGCCTGCAAGGTGTGTTTGATGGCACGTGTACAGGTAACACCACACATCTGGGTTTGAGAAGCCAGTTTGCAGTGAGTGTGCATGTGAGTGTTGGTGTGTGAGAGCAGTGTTCCTGCATTAGTACCACAGCAACAGTTTTCATTAACTGTCTGCTTTCCCTCTGGAGGGATGTAACTCTGCTCCATGCAGCAGAGATGGCTCCAATTAATCGGATGGATAAAAGTGGTTAATGCACCTTGGAGAAGCGTAATTTAATTGGAAATTATTATTACGTGCTGCTCCTATGTAAAGAGTGTGAGAATCAGCACTAATGACTCTGTTATGAACATGACTTTTAACTGCTTTGCGGTTCTGTGATTTAAGTCTTTTTCTGGGCGTGCTTGTGTGTCCCAGGGATTCCGGTGGGATGCTGAATGCGATGACACGTATTCCAGTGAGCTGGGCTGTCAGTCCTGTTTGTGCTGGTGCTTGGCTGGAACTAAGATCCGTGATTTGCCTTTGAAGGCTGGGGATCAGCTCTTTGCAGCATGCCAAGGCCTCTAAGCAGCCGCGCTCCTGGCTGGCGGCTGCAGCCCACGCTCTGCCTCCCTGCTCACTGCCGCCTCCCCGTTTGACGGCGGTTTGCTTCTTTCATGCCCACCGAGGCAGAGGCTGTTCTCTGCTGCCCCGCTTGCCTTGCGCGGGCGTTGCCTTTCCCACCACATCTCTGCAGGTGCAGATGCACTCTGCAGGACGCGGCTCCTTCCCTCGCTGTGCGTGAACCACGTCAGAGGTGGCGCGGGCCGGGGCTGCGCTGAGTGCACGTGTGCCATAGGCAGCTCCTTGTTGTCCCTCGCCGGCTGTGGGTGCCCTGGGGTTCCAGCTGGTGATGCTGCAGTAGTAACTCAGCTCCTCCATCCCCTGTCATAGCGCAGGCTGTGCATAGGGGTGTTTGACCGTGGAGCTGGTGAGCAACAACTGAGTGAGGTGGAAAATCAAGCCTGTACAACCCGCAGAAGACAACAGGGCAAGTACAGGAAACATCCCCCCTGAGCTGTGAAATGTTCCTAGGCCACATGTGGTGCCCTTCACAGCTGTGTGGGTTTTGCTGCAGCACGGGAACGGTGCTCTCACGGACAGTAGAAGGTATGTTTTTGTACAGGCATGGAAAATGTCTGTGAGAAGACAAGATACGAGGCTGTCATCGGCACAAATGTATCTGTGCATTGTTTTCCTGGTGTTTTCTGGGCTCCCGGACAAGTGCCACTACAACCAACAATTTTCCTGTCCTTTTTGCCTTTGCTTGTACAAGTGTCTTAAACCAAACCCCTCCTTCCCAGCAGGAGCAGAATGCACTGCTGGGCATAGAGTAAAAAAAAATACATCAGGACTTTGACTCCATCAAGGAGAAACAAGGGAAAAAGTTTGTGTTGGATGTAAACCCAACCAGTGCCCATGGAGCTCCCTGTGTCCCTGCCCATGCAGTGGGCTGGAGGTGGCTGCTCCCTCTTACCCTGCAGAAGTTGATCTGAGCACGCTGGACCTCCCGCACTGTGTCCAGCTGATCCCAGCTCCATCATGCCACGCTCTGGGCAAAGATGGGGAAAGCCATGTGTGCTGAAGGTGGCACCAGAGGCAGCAGGTTCCCTCGTCGTGCTGTGTGTCAGGAGATGCTCTGTTCTGAAAGGGAGGTAGAAGCGTGCCGGGGCTCCTGCGGGTTTTCCCTGTAGGAAAGTTATAGTATTTCACTGGAATAACATACACATAGAGAGGGAAGGGAAGAGAAACTCGATTTTTAAGCAGTTTTACAAGGGAGGGAGGAGGAAACAGAACAATGCGGTTTTATTTCACGGTATTACAGCCCCCATGCTCAGTGGCAGTGAGGTGGAGCCAGCACTGGCTGGCACCAGGTGCAGGCAAGGAGCCACTCGTGGTGCCTGCCCAGGGACGATAGTGCAAGGGCACTGGGGTGCCCCATCCTGGGTGACCCCCATCTCTGTGGAGTAAGCCTGGTGCTGAAGAGCCCCTGACCTCCCAGGCTGGCAGCTTCTGCTGCTGAGCCACCTCCCTGGTCCCACCTTCTCCTGCCAGAGCCGATGGAGCACGAGGGACCGGCCTCCAGGGCTGGCACTGCACCCCTGGCAGGGATGGGCGCAGGCAGCGACAAGGGGCAGCAGGAGAGGACAAAGTGACCAGTCTGAGGGCTGCCTGTTGGGATGCAGGAGCATCAGCAGAGCTGCTGGGAGCCTTGCCTGCTCCCTGGCTGCACTGCAGATGTTTAAGTCTGGTTCTACTACGCCCCTGTTTAGGAGTGCTAAATTTGTTCACAAATCTGAAAGGAAACAAAAGCTGCTCTTTTAAACATGCCATTCACAAGTTCTGTAGCACGTATTCTCTTTGAACTTACTTTAAAAAATGACCTTTAAGCATGTAGTTCACTCACTTTGATGTTAGATACAATTTTCTCCAATAAATCTCATTTTAGCTGTTGCTTTAAATTAAGTAAATTGTCCACCTGCAGGGCTGGTAACCAGTGGCCACATCTTGCGGACATCCTCTGGCTGTTCAGTGGAAGTGCCATGTGCAGATCCATGAATCTCATTCCCCAGCCCTGAGCTTAGCCTAAGCCCCAGCGTCCTGCTGTGTTTGCTGTGTTGTTTCACCTCAGATCCATCTTCCCAGGGCATGTGGTTTGCCCTGGCTGTGGGAAATGTTCAGCATTCTAACGATGTGCACGTGATGCTCTGTAATTGATTTAAAATTGTTAAGAAGCCACGATGGGTGGTGGAGCTGTGGTTCTCACAAAGGTGCTCTCAGGAAGCAGGCACTGCCTTTGCTGATGACTCCAGAAACACTGAGACTTTGCAAGAAGCTTTTCTTGTCTCTGTTCTTAAAGATGGAGCCGTGTGTTGTTGAAAAGACAGACGGTCTCTCACTGTTCTTCCAGAGTGGGAAATGCAGATTATGAGAGCCAGTGAGGCCACAGTGCTGCCAGGCTTGGTCAGAGGCACTGACTTTGGAAAGATGCTCAGGGAGGAGCCTGCTGCAGCTGAAATCAGGGCTTCAGGGTGAGTGTGAGCAGAGCCTGTGGGGCTGAGGCTGAAGAGGGTGCAGGCAGCAGGTTGGGGCTTCCCACATTCCTGCTCCAGGATGCTCACCCTGTGAGCTTGCCATGTTCCTCCTGGCTCTCGAGATCATCATCCCAACGGCTTGTTTCTAGTCCTCTGGCAGCACTGCAGAGACCTGAAGTTCATGTATTGGCTCTTGGGGCTCTCTTCTCATTGAGGTTCTTGTGGCACACCCCACACCCCACACCCCCCCCCCTCTTTGCCCACATCTGCTGGTGAATGCTCATAGACGATCAGTGAAGAACAAGCTGGAGATGAAATGGAGCTGGGACGTCTGAATGCCTGTTATCACCCTGCCTGGAGCAGCAGGACCAGGGAAAGGAAGGAGGAGGCTTCTGTTCTGGGGAAAGGGTTCTCGCTATCCACCAGCACAGCAGCACCATGTCGTGGGCACTCCTGCTGCCCCCCACAAGCAGCCTCTGCTCCTCTGCTGTTTCCCGGGTAGCTCAGGCCATGGAGGAGCCGGGTGTCCTGTCTGCCTGTGCCGAAGCACCGTGAGCCAGGGCAGCAGCGTTCAGGGCACAGCCGGGTGCTGGGGTGGCCGAGGAGGAGATGCTCTGAAGATGACAAAGGCAGAAACCTCACCACCATCCAACAGGTAACAGCAGGCTGGGAAGAGGACTGGCACCTGCATGGGAATTCTGCTTTTACGTGTGAAATGTGTTCATTGCAGATGGTTCAGTGTAGAGAGGAGAAGGAGGGACAGAGGGACAGTGGATCTGAAATGGTGGTGGTGTGTTTGTGCCACCTCCCGGGCTATTCCCAGGCTGCCGTGTCCTCACCAGCGCTCGAGGACCTGTCAGAGGAATTGGGAAAGACACAACCTGTAAATAATGAAGCCCGAGACACTCTATGTAAATTTAAGCACAAAAGCAAAAAGTCTGTATGGGCTCAACCATTTTCCTTGACAGTCTCCACTTTGCACCTTGAATTTCACAAGCCATTATTTTCCTCTCTAGTAGCGACGCACAACAAAGGCAGAGTGAGCAGGCTCTGAGGGATCACAGGCAGCCCTCAAAGCAGCATCTTTGCCATGCAGAATCAAACCCCAGTTCTTGTTATTTATGCACTGCAGAGCAAAAAGAATTCCTGAAGCACTGTGAGGAGGAAGAAAGGGGTTGGTGTGTGTGTGTCTGTGTGTGTGCATGTGTGTGTGTGCATGAGAGATGAAGGCACCCGCAGCCCTGCTGCTGAGCAGGACCCTCGTGTCAGTCCATGAGCAAGCCCAGGCAGCCCTGGGGAGCCCGGGCACGCTGGGAGCGGTGCCTTTCCCTCCTGAGCAGCCTGTGCTCCAGCCTGAGGAGCTGATTCTGCATTTCAGTGCATTTGGAATGCACACAGAGGATGCCCCAGACCTGAGGCATTGTGGCAGGCCGGTGCCTGTGCAATGGGGCTCTGCCTGTGCCAAGACAAGCTGTGATACTGCCCGTGTGTGTGTGTGTGTGCAGGGTACTTGTGTCCCCTGGCAGGGCACTGCCCTCGCCCGCTCCTGCTGGGGTGGCACCTGTGATGCTGTGTTGGCCCTGTCCTGTCCCCCTTCCCTGCCAGCAGGCTCCGGAGGTCTCCGTGTGGCCGGGCTGTGGTGCTGCCAACACATCCTCTGCCCCTCGATTTCCACAGCTTTGCTTTAGGCTCAGGCTGAAGCTGGGGATTGGTGATGTTCACGGAAACCAAACGAGGCACCTGCACAGGCACTGCAGCCCCGCCAGAGACCTCACCTGAGCACGGGTCTCACCTGAGCACCTGAGGTCTCATTTTCAAGCGCTCCTTTTGATTGCACTCTCCACCTGCCGTCCGAGACCCAGCAGCTTCTGGAGCAGCCCTGGAGCAAGGTAGCGCATTGGCTCCTCCATCACGCTCATGGCTGCGGTCCGCAGGCTGAGCCCTGTGGCTCCGCTCTCCGGTGGGAGGCTGTACCGCTGGCGGCGCGGCGCGGCGGGGCGGTCTGCGTGCTTCCATCTGTTTCCCGGGGCCCGTCAGAGCCAGCGGTGTTCTCCCGGCTGCGGGCGCATCGACCGCGTCCCCCGGGACCGTGCGCACGGAGAGGCGGGAGGGAAGGAAGCGTTTGCGGAGCGGGAAGGGGCCGGGTCACCCGGGGACACGGTGCCCCCAGGGCTGCTCTGCCCCGGCGGGAGCCCGCAGCGTTTCTGCCTTCGGAGATCCCTCCTCAGACCCGCTCCCGGCGCCCGTGCAGGGGAGCTGTGACCCGGGGCACGGCCGGCACTGCAGAGCCTGTCCAGGGCCCGCGGCAGGACCGGGGGCAGCGCCCCACAGGGATCCCCCCCGACCCCCAGCCATCAGGGCAGGGCTCCTGGGTGCTGCTCCTCCGAGTGCTCCTGCACACTGGGCTGATTGAATAAACACCAGGAGTGTTTTCCCAGGCCACATGCTGAGCTGTATTCAAAATACATTTGTACGAACATCAATTTTTAATGCAATTTATGCCAAATGTTGTTGCAAAAAGCAGCCGTTAACATGACATTAATTCAATCACTGGAAATACAGTACGTGCTGCTAAATGAAAAGATGTTATTAGCCAATTAGATTAACTGGATGTAACTCTTCCAAACACAATGTATTATGGTTTCTACATGGTTAATTACGTTGTACAAATTACATGGCAATAAGGCTTAGCGCTGGACACACACATAAAATTAATACATAAGCAGAATACACAGCTTGCAATTCACAGTTAAGCTCTATAAAAATTATTTGAAATATAAATATCTTGCAAGCTTGAAATAAGGAGACAGAATTATGCTGATATTATAACGGGAACGGGGCAATTTCTGAAAGAGGCAGGAAAGCCTTTGCTGTGAGATCACAGATGTTCACGGTTGCTTTCAAACGGGTTTTAATCTGCTTTAAAAAGACCATTTTAATTTTAAACAGAAACACTCCTGGCCCTGGGAAGTCTCTGCTGCACCGGAATCTCGGTGCCCACGCACGCGGCAGCTTTGCTGCCTCCTCCGTTGTTTGTGTTTCGGAATGAATTTGTGCCCACGTGCGGGGCATCGAGCCAGACGCTGGCACCGGGAGCAGGCATGGAGCCGGCAGCCGAGCGGCACGCCATGGGCAGCGCACCCCTGCACGGCTCACGTGCCACCGGGGACACCGCGGGGTGGCAGCGGGGGGACCCCAGCCCTGCTGCCCCTGGGGATGCGCAC
Organism: Pezoporus flaviventris; assembly: GCF_033815535.1. Classification (NCBI taxonomy): domain Eukaryota; kingdom Metazoa; phylum Chordata; class Aves; order Psittaciformes; family Psittacidae; genus Pezoporus; species Pezoporus flaviventris. The sequence goes on along the minus strand of NW_026892626.1, from coordinate 19,355,520 downwards.
TGTGAGGTCCTGGCATGAGGGGCCCTGGCAGAGGAGGCTGCTGCTCTGGGAAGGACTTGGGTCCCTGCTGCAGCCACAGGGACCCCTGGGGCACAGCCCTGCTCTGTGGGAAGGGGCTGCCTAGGGCCCCCTGCTCTGACAGCAGCTCTTACACCACTCAGTCCTGGCACAAGCTGGCATCCTTGGAAGAGCAGAGTGCCCCCAGCCCCCAGAGTCACCCTCCCCCGGGGGCCTCGGCACCCTGCGCTGCAGAAACACCCAACTGCACATCGCCCTGCGAACAAGGCGGGATTGAGCAGCAGTTTTCATTGCTGTTGATTATCACAGTTCAGGGAAATGTGGCTCTCCTCTCCTCAGATATGCAATCAGCAATTTCAGCAGCACTCCAGTGAGGCTCTGAAGCGCGGGAGCGAGGGTGAGAGCTGCACTGAGAGCACACTGCCTGTCGCCAAGCTGCACCAGGAGCATGCTCTGCCCAGTGCTGATGCCTCTGTGTTGCCAGAACCACCCTGGTGCCAAGGAGGATGTGACCAGGAGCATAAGTAAGGGGAAAAAGGCAAGTAGAGTGATGGACAAGTAAAACACAGGGTGAAACATGGGCAGGCTGTGCTCACAGGCTGGGGAGGATGGGCCAGTCCTTGCTCATAGGCCATGGAACCAGTGCAGGGATGAGGTGCCCAGGCAAAGCCAAGAAGGGGCTGTGCATGGGGCAGTGGGAGATGCAGCTCTTGGGGTACCCACCTCTGCACACTGACCCTGCAGTGTGCCGGGGATGGGCCGAGGTTTAATTTGCCATGGGCACAGGCAGTGCAGTGGAGTGCAGCTTATTGGTTTCACCGGGAGCAGAGAGCGGTTTGAGCAACCTCTGTACGGGCACTGCAGACACACACCACTGCACTGTTGACTTAGCAGCCGCCGCTGACAGCGAGAAGTGATAAAGCTCTTGGAGATACTCCTGTCTCATCTGTCTTGGGTAAATCAGAGGAAGGCTGGAAACATCAGAGGAGGCAAAATGCAAAAGCAATAAAAACCTCCTGATTCTCATTGAAGGCAGGAGCTGGTCCGACATGACCACGGGCAACAAAGATTTCACGTGATCAGGGGTTGCTTACTTGAGGAATTGTTGACTATTTAGTGGCTGCTTAAGGGGCTGGGGGAAAAAAAAAATCAAAGCTCCTGCTGTTCGCAGGTTGATGAAAGGACTGCATGCTGCCCCTCTGCAGCCCTTGTTTACCACCAGCCTTACCTGCTCAGAATAGCTGGAGAGGTTTCTGACTGCTTGCTCAGAAATAAAAGGAGCCCGAGAATCAATCATTTGTTTACATGGTATAACTTGTTGAAAATCAATTGGCTCCACATGTTGCAGATCTGATTGCATTTTGTTAGCGGTCACAGGGAATGGTTTTCCCTTGACATGCCTGTGTTCGTGGTTTCTCCAATGCATCAATTGTACCAAGCTTTTAGAATAATTGAGACTGAGCAACAATCCCCTTTATAAATATTAACTCTGATATGCTTGGGAAACTCTGCTCTCTTGCATGAATTTTTAACTAGCTTTTTAATCTATCGCTTCTTGTTACAGCAGCGGCAGCATTCCTTGGTGCCTGCTCCTGTCATCCCGGCTCCAGGAGAGCAGCATCCCCATCAAGCCCCAGGTCAGGGACCGGCTCCTGCCTGGCCCACAGAGCCGCTGGCTCCTGCCAAAGGCAGGAGGGTCACAGGGGTGGGAGATGCTCCAGCTCATGGGGCCCGTCTGGCACCCACTGCCCACCCGTGGCCTCTGTCATGGGCTGTGCTATAGTGGGATACGGCGTGGGCAGTGGATCGGCTCCAGCTGCGGCACCCCAGCAGCATCGGGAGCAGAGATGGGCTCAGCCCTCACCTCAGCAGTCAGCCATCTCCCGGAGAGCTGCACCCCAGCCTGCAGCGTGACCGAATCCAGAGCCTGCCTGAGGGGTTCTGCTGGAAATTCAGTGCTGAGAAGCTGGTGTTTGAGGGCTGTGGGATCAGTGGAGGACGAAACAAGGAGCACGTTTTCAAGAGGAGGGGAAGGGCTTTGTTAAGGGAACTCCAGCCAGATGCTCAGAGACCCCCCTCCCTTCCCTGCAGACTTCAGGAGGGAAGCTGGAAGCAAAGCCTCCCCTTGGAAACACTGGAGAGAGGGCTCTACCTCAGCCATGGGACACTGCAGAGGTGGGGGACCCGCAGTCAGAGCCAAACACACCACTGCTGTGGGGCCAGGACACACTGGTGGAGGCTGGGCGCTGGGAGAGCTGGGAGAGGTGGTGCGGAGGTGAAAGGGCCGATGCTCACAGCTCTCACTGCCTTTGGCACTGTCCTGCCTTAGTGCCCTGCTTCTTCCCTGCTCCTGTCTCTCACCTTCCCTGCGGCCCAGGGAGCGTGGCCAGCAGCAGCTCCTGCAGCTCTGACTGAGGGCTGTGCTCGGGGACCTGGCAGTGCCACGTGCGCCCATCCTCGAGCAGAGGTGGCAGCTCCGGCACCGGTGCCCTCGTGGTCCTCCCTTTCCCCCGCGTGCCCCTGGTTCCACAAAGCAGTGGATCAGAGTCCAGCTTTGGCCCGTCTCAGTCAAACTGTTTCTTTTCCCCCTCAATCAGAGGTTACCTTCTTTAACACCACCTGAGACTGTCAAGCTGTGTATATTCTTGTGAAACCTCTATGCAGAAAGAGACAAAAGGAATCAGGGATGCTGTTAAAATGAAAGGCCTATTTTACATTTCAAATACTTTAATAGATTTTTCTTTTCTTTTTTTTTTTTTTTTAATCTTGGATCTTTAATAAAAGCTTTTAAAATGCATTCTTTTGAATGGTGATCACTTTGCAAAGGGACGTGTCCATGGGGATGTGAGCAAGACATCGCAGTCAGAGGTTGCACAAGTCACTGCCCCAAACTAGACTCCACTTTCCGGGCTGGTGCTCGGTTGTTCCAGCTGAGCGGCTGCTGCGTTCAGGAGGGATCTCCTGGAGAACCCAGCATTTGCCTAATAGGTGCCTTGGAAATGCATCCTGGGAGCCTCTTTCCTGCACGGCAGCTGTTTCTCTCCAGTAAGTATGTAAATCCCAGCACATTCCCAAGTGCAGGAGGCTTGTCAGGCTCTAGAGGCTGCACGGTGCTGCGGAGGCTGGGAGACCCTTGGGCAAACTCTGGTGCATCATGATAGGAGCAGCACAGGGTGAAATAACCACGCTTGGGCACCTGCTTGTGTTACAGGGTGATGCTTTTCTCTAAGCAATCTGTATCATGCCATGAATATTACTAAAACGTTCTACTCGTCAGTAAAAGTGCACTTCCCCCGCAGAGTTTGCAGGGATGGAAGGACAATGCACACATTTAGTGTTAACTAAGGATGCGAGAGCAGGTTTTGTTCCACACAGACAGGCCCTGGCGCAGCTTTGCCCCAGTCCGTGCAGGGAGTGGGTGGATCCCCTGGCGGGCAGCGTGGGGGCATCTCCTTTGGAAGGAGGAAAATGGAATTCCTGATGAAACGGAGGCTGCGGGGCTGCTATGAGCTGCGCCCCAGCGGCATGGCCAGGCAGGCCGGGGGAGCTGCCCGCTGCTGTCATGCGGGGCAGCATCACCCATATGTCAGCAGCCGCGGAGGGCAGGCTGTTCCCCGGCTCCTTGGCGTGGCTGCAGAATGTAGTGGCAAAGCTGAAGCAAAGGGCCTGTGCAGTGTCACAGGGTGTTAGTGCTCCGGAGGAGGGCTGTGGAACTGCAAACAAGGCGCGGGAGAAGCCGGCACTGGAAGCGCTCGGCCGGCGGAGCAGGGGCTGGGGCACCTTGGATGCTGGCAGAGAGGGTGCTGGATCCTGGAGCACCCGCAGGAGCTGATGGAAGTGTGTTTATTTAAATTGCCAGCATACATTAACTTTTAAAGCCACAGTGAAGAACTCGAGGAAGCCTGTGCTGTGGGTCGGGGGCATGAATATTCAGGCACATGCACTCATTGAATTAGTTTGTTGCAAACATATTTGGAGGCAGCTGTTCATTTAATAATCAGGGATAATCACAGAAACAGACGACCGGTTACTCCATCTAAATTGCATGGTTAAAATTATAATTTTATAACTCTATCTGAGCAATTAGATTTAATAGCTATGAAAATCCAGCAAAGCCCAGTTGATGGAAAGCTGTTACTCTTTTAATGCAGAAAAGCCAAGGTCAGACTGGGTCTGGTTGGCTCCTACGCCTGCCCAGGATCCTCTCAGGGTATGGGTCGTTTCTGACAGCACCCAAAGTGCAGAGGTGAGACTTCGGGGCTAACCAGGAGATGCTAAAACCAGCCCAAGCAGGGGTTAATTTTCTTGGCACTTCTTGTCTTCATTATAATATTTGTCCCAAGGACAGATTAATTCCTCTCATTCTTTCTGCCTCTCCAGCCTTTTGTCACGGGGATGCATTTCACAGGACTGTAATGTTTGATACATGCTCTGAGTTATAGCTGTGCCGTACGCTGTAAAAGTTTGACTCTCTCAGTATTGTACATTTTGATTCTACCCCTGCAGGCTATAAACAACCCAAATTACCTCTTTCTTTAGCTTCCAAGAGGACTAATCCCCTGTCTAGTGCTTTATCAGTCAGTTGAGAAAGAGTGAGACCAACCTGCCAATCCAAACAGAATATATTGAAAAAATCATATTACCACAATGCAGAACCTTGCCGTAATTCACCCAGCAGCTCAGCCGGTAAAAGCCTGATGCTGCGGCTGCCTCCGGTGCTGTAACGAGACCAGCACCATCCATCCACCCATCCATCCTTCAGGCCCGCCAGCCTCTCCTAAGGCACTGCTCAGTGTGGGGAGGGTCTGCGGGTGGCACAGGGGGTGGCAGACCCCAGCTAGGACCCTTCTAACACAACGACCCTGTGCTGATGCTGGGCGCTGTGCTGCTGGCTGGGTCTTGCGGTCCCTGAGCCTCTGCTGGAGCATGAGGACACACCGGGGATGCTCCATCCATGGGGTGCGGGGGCTCCCGGGCTGCTTCCCACTGGTCACTCTGTCCTGGTCAGATCCCGTTGGGCACCTCTGGGTTTCTCCTGCATTTCCCCCCGATGCCCTCAGGGGCTCCTCCAGCTTGCAGGTGTCCTGTTCCTGACCGGCATCACGCGATGCCTCCCGCTCGACAGCATCCTCAGATCCACTTGGACTGTTTTTACTGTCCCAGACCCTCGCTGACCAAAGCAGAGCTGCGGGGCCTGGCCCCTGGCCCTAAACCCCACCCCAGCACCCCTGAGAGCCCACTGGGGTTGGGCAGGATGCGGCCTCTGCCTGGGGAGGGGGCTCTGTGTGGGAAGGGAAGCCAGGATTTATCAGAGCTACTGTGAGAAGAGCCCCACTATGGGGAAGAGCCCACAGCAGTGCCCTCCAGCACCCCGCAGCAGCTCCTCGGCTCAGCAGATACTCCTCTCCCACTGAGGCCAGTGTGGGTTGCTCCAAGGTTTAACGCTTTATTAGAAAATGAGAGGTTAGAGCATGTTCCAGAGGAGAGGGAAATTTATTGTTGCCCTGGCCCTGCAGCAAAGCAAAACTCAAATAACCCAGGTGCAGGGAGGACTATAAATCCGCCCCTGGCAATCACACTGCTAAAAGGATGGTGACAGCCGCAGCAAAGTTTGGCCAGTTAATATTTCTCATATCTGAGTGAGGAAAATAGCAATATTTAAAGTGATATCTGTGACAAATTATGCAAGGAAAAACCCCTGAGCTGTGAGCCCTTCCTGAGGCTGGGCTGCAGGAGGGGCAGGATTACAGAGGGCTCCCGGGAGCAGCGGAGGGTCTCGGGGGTCTCCTCCCCATCACCCTCCTCTGCTGCAGGGCCCCTTGGCTGTCCCAGCGCAAGGTGACAGTGACAGTGTTGTGCCTTGGCACAATTTCCTGCCTCGCACTGGGTGAAGCTGAAGCCTGGTCAGGTTGTTGGGACCCGAGGAGAGAAACAGTGAAGGAGCGAATGCTCCTGCAGACCCTGGTGGGTGGCTGGAGCATTTGAGGGGTGCAGGAAGGTGGTGTCACACTGGTGTCCTGGGTTCAGCAGTAGCAGTCATGTTTCTCCTCCTTGGTAGCTGGTGCAGTGCAGTGTTTTGACTTTCGGCCTGGGAACAGAGCTGATAGCAATGTTTTGGTTTGGCCAAGGACTTTGTGAGCCTCATGCTCTGCCAGGGAGGAGGGGAAGCTGGGAGGAAACAGAGACAGGACACCTGACCCAAACTGACCAAAGAGGTATTCCATACCACAGCACGTCATGGCCAGGATGTAACTGGGAGTTAGCCGGAAGGGCTGGGAGACTGCAGGGTTGGAGGAGGTATCGGTCGGTGCTTGGTAGGGCTGGGGGGGGGGGGGGGGGGGGGGGGGGGGGGCGAGTTATCAGTCGGTTGGTGGTGAGGTGTTGTATTCTCTTCCCTTGTTATTTCCTTTATCATTATTATCATTGGTGGTAGCAGTAGTGATCTGTGTTATACCTTAGTTACTAAACTGTTCTTATCTCAACCCGTGGGAGTTGCATTCTTTTCGATTCTCCTCTCCTCTCCTCCGGGAGCAGGGGCAGGGAAAGAAGGGGGGGAGCGAGTGAACGAGTTACCTGACTGGGTTTAAACCACGACACTGGCTCTGAGGGTGCTCCATCCGTGACCTCCTGCAGCCCTTCTCATGCCTGGATCCCCATCCTGGTGGCCCTGCACCACTGCAGGGATGGGCATGAGGAGGGGTGTGCTCCTTCCCAGCCTTCCTGGTGCCTCTGCAGCAGGATGGAGAGGATCATCATCATTCCAAGAGCTCTAACTCTTTTTTTCCACTGAAAGACCTCATTATGAGAAACTTTTACTTTCTAACTTTAATTTTGGGCATTGTTTTGAAGTCGTATTTGTCCACAGATGGAAAGTCCTTGGCTGATGGTCCTGGCAATGTCAGGGAGCATGTGGCAAAGGAAGCATTTCAGCTCGATAGATCCTATTTCCAATGTGTGGTTTTGGTTTATGCTGCAGGTGAAGGGAGCAGAAGTCATCAGTTCTCCCCCATGGCTGACCCTGAACTGCCTGCGTGCAGGCAGGCCAGGCACCTGCCTGGGACAGCCCTGGTGGGGATGAAGGTCGGGGGGATCCTGGGATGCCTCGGTCTGACAGGTTTGCCTATAAAAACTGATTTTCCATGAGCACAAAATGAAGCTGCTGAGGGCATTGGGGGTGGGGGGGTGGGGGGAGGTTTGGATCTTCCTGGTCTGACATCTGACATAACTCGCTGTTAGCCTTAGCAACGCCTGGGTGCGAGTGCTGGCACGGACCCCCCTGCTCCTCCTGCAGCCACGCGATTCATGAGCTTTCACATCTCTGTCATTAGCCCGTTAATCCAACACCTTGCACCAGCCTCACACCACGGTGAGGATTTATGGTTCTTGCAGGCCAATTTCATTATCCCAGGGGGAAAATCAGCATCTTGTTATAGGTAAAATGAGAATAAATGAAACGGCCATTAATTTACGATCTTGCCACACAGTGGCACTCAAACAGATTCCCATTAATGGCTTGTTATTATCACCTTCCATACAGGGCTAATAACAGTTCATGGGAAAAGCTGCTCCTGAGCCCAGTGGTAATGCTGGCTGCTGAGAGCGCAGCACCCCCTGTCCCTGTCCCTGTCCCTGCCCACCTCCCCATCCCACAGCGAGAAGTGAGGCTGGGCTGGCCTCATGCCCTGGGTCAAAGGGAACAGGGATGCACTTGCACGGGGCATGCTGGGTGGTGGGGACGCGCATCCTGCTCTCCACTCCTTCACTGTGCACTGCCCTGGGCTCTCACCTGCTCACGAGCAGCTCCGTTCGCCACAGTTTGGGTTTCCATGCACGCTGATCTCATGTGGCCTGTGGCAGGCTGAGGCAGGCGGGATCCCTGCCCGGCACGAGGACACGGTGGTGGCCGATGCCCATGGTCCCCTGGGAGCCTGGCCCTGCCTGTGTGCCCAGGGCAGCTGGAGCAGAGCTGAGCTGAGCTGGCTGAGATCCGTGGGCCGGGAATGATGGCTGCTGTTCCCAAAGGGGAGGAGAAGCTGCTGGGAGAGCTTCCAGGGGAGAGCTGCAGGAACCTGGTTTTTCTGTTTGCCGTCCAGAGCACTGGCTTGACATTAAACAGCTCCCAAAGAACTTCAGCACAGCGAAAAGCTCTGTAAGGCACGAAACAAAGGCCAGCCTTTCTGTGTGGTTGCAGTACTTAATCTGGTCCAGAATGAAGAACCTAATTTCCATACTGAATTCGTACTTCTGAGAGCGTTAAATGGCATTGGATGGAAAAGCCCCAAAACTTCTGCTTTAAACAGTGTCTGTTTTAAAGACAGCTGAACTGGCAAACCCAAACTCAGAGAGGTTTCGGTGTCACCCAATTCGCTTCTTTGCCACAAAACATCTCATTTGGAGAACGTCTCCTGGCTGCTTCCTGCTGCCTGCGCGGATCCCTGCGCTCGGTGCTTGCTGGGACCACGCTGTCCCGAGCGCAGCCGCGATGCGCGGGGCCAGCACCGCCTCGTGTGCTGCCCACTGCCACGGCTTCGGAAGCAGCTCCTCCTCACTCAGCAGCGCAGGGCCTCAGGGCTCTGTGCCAGCACACACGCACAGCCGGACCCAGCACCGCCGCTGGGGTGAGCTGTGTTTAATGCATGCTCTCCTAAACACGTTCATTTGCACGACAAGTTACCATGATAGGGCCTTGTCTTCATGGTCACACTTTTACAGTAATAAACAGCATAAGTAAATGCCCCAGCACATCTCCCAGGGCCACTTTTATTTACATTTTAAGTGACCTGTTCCTCCTGACCCCTCTGCCATGAACGCGTAGTTGAGAGGAGGGCACTGAGCAAGCGGGGCCGGTGTGAAAGTGCATCGAGCTAAATAATTCATAGCGAGCAGTTGCAGTGCTCCGCATGAACAGGGCTCCTCAGTTTTTAACTTGCAGGCTGTGTTGGTTTATGAATTTTAAATGGACAAAGTCTCCAGTTTCTAGTGCAGAACTGAAGTGTTTCTCATTCCCTGAAGTCCCATCCCCAGTACGACTGGGACTTCACGGGACTGACTGAGACAGGAAAGACCCACTCATGGACCCCTTTCTGCGTTAGCACATAATAAACCGACTTATTCCTGTGTTTTACCTGTGGCCATCCCTGTGGGTGCCACCTGCAGATCCAGAGGACGGAAACTGGCACCCAGGGGTGGGAGCACAGCATCCGCAGGTTGGGGTGTCCTGGAGCATCCCTTACTGGTGTTCGGCTGCAGGGACCTCAGCCCTAAAGCCCTGACTCTGACTTTCTGTCCGTGCCTGGGCCTGTGCAGTGCTGAGACTCTTTACAGCCTGTGTGAGAAAAGTATTTCCTCTTTATTCCACCTTTTAATTCAACATCATGTTTTCTCTTCTTTTGCTATGGGAGTGGGATGAGACGAGCTCCCAGTCTGTCTCTTCAAGACCATTTATTATTTATTCTCTCTGTTTCTGTCTTGTTTTAATGTCTCTCCTTATTTGAGAATTTTTCCAGTCTTTGGTATTATTCTTGTCCCTCTCCAGTTCTCCTCTGTTCCTACAATACCCTCTAGAGATCGGGTAATCACTCCAAGAAAATTGACTTACATTCAGTGGCAAAAATCTTCATTAAAACGCAGTTAAGGTTCCCAAAGGTACCTTCTGCTCCTCAGAAGTATTCAGCAAAACTCATACCTCCAACAACACGAACTGAGGCATTTTGGTGCCTCCCAGGCGAGGCTGCGACAGCAGTGGGCTCCTGTGCCCCTTGCAGGCCAGTGCGGGGCTCACCCTGCCTGTGCTCATGCTGTGGGGTGCAGAGGCCCCTTGAGCACCTTCCAGGAGCCAGGGCAGTTTCTTCAGCCCCTTGCAGGGTGTCTCAGGCCTCCCTCCATCAGTGGCTTTGCATTTGCAGTGCTCGCGTGCCCCTGAGGGGCTGCTCTGCTGCTCACCTGGACTGGTGTCAAAGACAAAAGTGATGTGTACATCACTGCTCCCCCTCCCTGCCCTTTCCAGCTCATTAACACGTTTGTTAGCAAACAGGACCAACTGCAGAGCCTCGACACCACTGCTGCTAACGCATAGTGACAGGGAAAGAGATGCTGCCGCCTGCTGCAGCCCGTCTGTAGGCTTCCTAGGAAGCCGTGGGGTGGGCACAGGGCAGGCAGGGCAGTGCTGCCTTCTGGCTCCTCACCAGTTAACCAGGCTCGTGGCATCAGTGGGGGCTGCTGCCGGTGCATTCAGCATGGGAAGCAGAAGAAACTTGTCCACAGTGGTGCAAAACTTCAGTGGTACCAGCGGGCACAGAGAGCACATCTCTGGTGCTGGGCTTTGTGCTTTGACCCTTCGGGCCTGCCTTGTGTCCAGCAAACCCCGCTGGGCTTGCAGGGCAGCTGCCTGGTGCAGCAGAGGGGATTTTCTGCATGAAGGAGGGGATCCATGGGGAGTGGTGATGTGTGGGGCTCTTGGGCATGGAGCCAGGGCAGCTCCAGGCTTGGGTGGAAAGCTCCTGGGTGCCCTCCCCCCATCTCAGCCTGGAGCTGCTGCATGCGGGAAGAGAAGGGGAACTGGAAAGTAGATTTCTGCTCTGCTTTGGCTGCTCTTAAGGGCACCTCAGAGTTTTCCTAGGGTTCAGGGGACACGAAATCAGGTCTGTGCGCAGTGCTCCCTGCAAGCACGGCAGGTTGTGAGGATGAGCAGGGTGCACAGCCTTTAGGTACAGCAGAAATCTCACAGGTGTCATTAGCAGAGTGTCCAAGCACCCAGCCCAGCACCTCCGGTTTCTGGAGGCAATGGGGAGCGAAGGGGAGGCAGAGCTGCAGGGATGCGGAGGCTGCATGTGCTGCAGGTGCTGCCCATCAGCACTAATCAGAGCAGCTCATGGGCTGCAGGTGTCTGCAGAGCTCAGCTCATAAAGGGGGGTGTTGAGGGCCAGGCTCCTGCTTGCTCTGGAGGCTGGTTCTGCTGGGGGCTCTACTGCCAGGTAGGATGCTGCCAGTGTTTGGGGTGATGGGTTCCCGCTGCTGGGGTGTTCAGTGTCCTGCAAGAGCCTCTGGCTGCCCTTGGTGTCACAAAACGCAGCCAAAGCTGACAGCGCTTTAAGTGGTGCGGGCTCTGTGAGTGGTGCTTCCCAAACCCTGACCTGAGGGGTACTTCAGGAAGAGTAACTTATGCTTGTGTAGTATCGCCCAAGAAGGGCGAGGCTGGAGAACTTGCCTTGAAATAACTTAGCAAGGCAGTGTCTGTCCTCCTGCGGCAGAGCAGTAATTACCCCTTTGTAAAGCTTTAGGTTTTTTTAATGTTGCATATAAATAGTGGTGCTCCAGAGTTCAGAGGCAGGGATTCTAAATCTAATCCACATTTAACAAGGCTATTAAAGGAAATGTTTAAGTTGCCAGAATTTAACTGATTACAATATTTAATAAATCTTACCACAAAAAAGGCATCTTTAAAAAATAAAAAAAAAGGCAGCAAGGAGCCAAGATCACATGGCTTTTTATATATGAACTACTGAGAATGCTTTAATGGGAAATGGAAACCCAAAAGATGCAATAATCCTGCCAAAAAGGCCCAAATGTATTATAAAAGTGTTTAAAGCTCCATTTGAGCTCTTCTAATTAACTTGCTAATGACACCAGCATCCTCCCTCCATCATCTCCTAGAGGATCAGATGCTTCTCCATTGTTACAGCAATTTCAAGGGTGGCAGGAAAAGCGAGGGGCTCTTTGCCTCTCCCCAGGAGCCCAGGGCGCTGCTTTTGGAGCCGTGCGTGGCTGTAGGGTGCCTGGGTCAGGGTGGAAACATGCACTCCAGAGAGGAGCTGGTCCCTGCTTGCCCCAGCACCGGCAGCTGGGAGCACCGGTGTGCAGCAGCCTTAGAGCTTCCCGAGAGCCCTCCCGAGCCTCATCCCGGCACAAGGCTTCAGGACCTTTCCTCCCCGTGCTCTGCAACATACCCAGGTAGAGGGTTTTGGTAGTTCTAGGACATGAATCTGTGGCAGAAGGTGGCCAAGTGAAAGCAGCTGCTAGGGCTCCTTGCTGATGCTCAGCCGGTGTTTGGATGGGGTCTGTGGCTGCTGTTTGGGCACAGGAGGAGGAAGAGCAGTGTATGGAGCCAGAGGGATGCTGGTGTGAACTGGGAGTGAGGGAACAACGTTTATCGGAGCAGTCTGGGGCGGGATGCATGGTGTGATGTCTGCAGCATCAGCCAGGGCTTGTGGTACAAGGCCTGGGAATCTCTGTAAGGAGCAGGACCCCCCCGGGCAGCCTGTATATACTGCAGTGTCTTGTCCTTTGTCTGCAGGTGCTGTCCTGTCCCCAGTGCTCCTCTGGGTCAGGCACAGCCTTTGATAGAGCATCAGTGCCTACACAGGCTTGGGGAGACAACCCCAGAGGGTGAGAGGGGACAGGGAGGAGCTGGGCCTCTGCAGGGAGGTGTCAGCCGCGTCATGTTCTCAAAGGCACTCAAACAGGCCTTTGTCAGGTGCAGGAGAGGACCTGGGTTGGAGCCCTTGCTGTAGCAAGCCAGCTTCTGGTCTTGTGCTGAGGCCGCTCTGAGAAGCGGGGGAGGAATGGCCAGGAATTACCAGGGATCCACACTTTGAGACTGCATTTGAGTCGGAAAAGTGTCCCTGAGGGTCAGTGTGTGTTCTGTAGGAGATGTTAACTGTGGAAGATCCGAGGTTAAGGTGAGTCACAGTGTCATGATTGAAGACTCCGGGCTGCAGCAACCCCTTACTGGGAAGGTGTTTGGTGTGGTGGGGAGATACTGCTGGGAGAGAGGCGAATGTGCTTGGGCAGAGCCTCAGCCCAGGCACCCGGGTGCGTGTCCTGAGCTCCGGGAGCGGCGGGGCTGGATCTGCTCCTGCTCCTGTCTGGGAGATGCCCTGGGGATCTCGCAGCTCTGTGTGTCCGGGCTGGCCCATGCGGGGTGATGCCAGCCCCTGGGCAGTTGTGCCCTTGCTCCCAGCCTGGGCAGAGGATGCTGCTGAAGCTGCACCGAATCTCCAAGTGCCCACCAGGATGGGCCCGAGACCATGAGCTGGCTTCCAGGGCTGCGGCTGCCATTTGCTGCTCTGCAAATCTGGTCCGGGCTTTGCTGTTCAATAGCAGGAGTCTTCTCGAGACTTTCAACTGTGCTTTGTGGCTCTCGCTCCCTCTTTCACGCCTTGTCACAGCAGGGGAGGGGAACAGCTGCGACATTCCTGCCCTATGTCCCCAAAGAGCAGCTCCTCCCCGCTCTGAGCTGGTGCCTGTTTCCATGTCAGCCCATTGGCCTCATGCTGGGACTGTGACCTGTGGTGCTTGTCAGTGCATCTTGAGTGCTCTGCAAGGTCAGTGCCCGGGTCCCGTGAGGCCGCCCAGTGTGTGTTGGTGACAAGGCTCAGCAGCATCTGACCCGTGTGGGGATTCCTCACTGACAGACCCTTCAGTGCCCCAATCCCTTTAGCAGGACTCTGGTGTGGTGTGTGTTATGTCGCTCACTGGCATGGGATGTAGTGCCAAGCACCCCACAGAAGCCCATCACATCAGTGTAATTGCCTTCATCAGGCCAGCTTGTAACCTCCTTGGAGGAGGAAGTGGGAAGTTTTGATGAGACCTGTTTTCCATTGCTCCATGCCAGCTGGATTTAACCCCCTCCCTGCTAAATCCTTATGGGTCCTGACACACGCTGTCCTATTGATTTTTCCCTGAGACTGCAGGCACTCCCCAGCAGTCTCTAACTCCCCTGTGGGTTGCTCCTCTCTTCAGCCTTCCTCAAGCTCCTGGTTTGTCCCCTTTCAGTTTTCCAGAGCACTGCATTTCCCCCAGCCCCATGGGGGAAAGCGCAATGCACTGGAGACTTTTTCCTTCCTCCTCTTCCCAGATTTCACAGACAAGATTTTTTTTCAGGCATGGGACACTGAGAATCGTTACAGTCCCTGTTGTTGTGATATCCTCAGCTACTCACTGACTGAGAGAGAACGCTTACCTGTGTGTGACAAATGGACACAATGCTTCCGAGTGCAGAACAAAAGTGCCTGTCGAGTGTATGTCGGAAAGGTACATACAAACGGGCATCTTTGTGATCCCCCTAGAAACAGGACCTGCTGTTGCTGGAATTTGTCACCAGAAAGCTGTGATCTCCCTTTCCTTCCCCCGTCAGAGCCTGTTCTGCTGTCCTGTAACTCCTGTCTGCCTGGGAGAGCTCCTGAGCTGGCACAGACAGCTCCTGCCTCCCTCCCATCTGTGCGGGCACCTGCATCTCCAGTTGCTTCCTCGGCTTCCCCAGGAGACAGCAGACGCCTTTTAACGGGGATTGTCGCTCTCTGCCTCTCCCGTCACCCACCAGCTGGTTGTGCGCAGCGGGACGGGGCTGGGGCGGCACAGGGGGTGCTGGGGATGGGTGTCCTCAGCGCGGCGGCTGCGGTGGCAGCAGCACGTCCCCGAGCACCTCATATTTACATAGCGTGCCTGCAGGGCGTGATGGATGTGCCTGGAATAGATGTGGGGCATGACCAGTGTCTGGGCACAGCGCTCCTCTACAAGCCTCGGTGACAAGTGTTCAGGCACGTTCTTGTACTGTACAAATTGTCTAATGCTTGAAGCTGTCAGACACAAATTCATTAGCCAGGTATGTGCTGGAGATGGGATCTCCCGGCAGCCCCTGGCAGCGGCAGCACTGGCTCCGCAGGTCTCTCCCGTTGTACCCCCTTTGCCCACCAGCTCCTGCACAGCAGCCGCCCCCCTCAGCCCGGGGCCGTTGCCTTGTGATGGGGTTTTGTTTCTGTGCTTTCTCCCCCAGCTCAGCAGAGCTCGATGTGCTCCGTCACACTTGTGTTCATCTGCGTTATGAAAACTGAGATTTACTGCTGCTTAAAGTTTCAATTCAGGAGCTTTTTCTAGGGCTGTAGCTCTGTTTCCTCACTGTGCCTCAGCGCCTCGATCCTACAACATGGTGTGCCTGGCTCGGGGCTGTTGTGGGAAGACTTCGGTGCTGTGCATCTGTGCTTGGGGCAGACTTAGTTCTAATCAGCCCCTCCATGCTCCGCGCTTCCTCCCCCAAGGAGCAGTGCTGTGTGATGCGCAGGCTGGCCTGGCTCTATGTTGGGAAGGATGTCTTCAGACTGGGTCCAGCGCTGGGTGATTGTAGTGCAGCTCCAGAGGCACCTTTGCAGCATCTCTGCAGCCATTAGCAAGTGCCCCTGAAGAGAGGCTGGGGAAAACGGACCTGGGTCTGCAGCAGGTGTTGCTGTGGGCTTTGGGTAAGATGCGCGGGCAGCGCAGGGTTAGCACTGAAAGCAGCGGAGAAAATGACTGCTATTTATGAGCATCTGCTGTCTCTGGTCTGGGCAATGTAAAGCAGCTCTGACAGCATGTGGCTGACTTGACAACCATTGAGGTATTTGCCTAATGCAGCAGTTCCACAGCTTCAGTGGAATTCATAAAATGTGCCTCGACAGATTCCCTGAATCATTGCAGCAGGATGCCGAACCCCCGTGGAGACCGGGAGTGCAGGCATTCCCTTCACAATCATAATTGTATTTCTGAAGCGTGTCTCCTGCCACGCGACGGCATCCGAAGTAAGATCTGCTGAGGCCCGCGCTGCACCCCGTGCATGGATGGGCACACACTGAGCTTGTGGGGAGCAGGACATGGGGTGACCAGGGCTGTGGAGCACCCCTTGCCCTAGGGCAGCTGCCCACGGTCCTGGAGCAGGATGGTGCAGGCAAATGAGGGCACGGGGTGATGGGAGGAGGTAGGAGCTGTGGTTCCCATGCGCAAGAGGGTCCTTGCCTGGCACCCCCTCCCCAGCCACCTGCCAGAGTTGACAGGTCAGTGAGCACACTGGGGCTTGGTGCAGGGGTGAGGGCAGCATCTTTGCAACAGACTCCTGTGCTGGCTGCTGCATCCTGTGAAGCAGAGAAAAGCCCTTAACCCATTCCTGCTCCCTTTGTGGAGATCTATCAAATGCTGTCAGTTTGTGAAGGTGATGGTGAGGCTGCTGTGTGCCGCCTCTTCCCGTGCGGGTACCGGTGCCCTGGAAGCAGTGAGTCATGGCACAAAAGTGTCTTTGTTTTCCTGGGGGTCAGCAGGTGAGTTGGGAAATGAATGGCCAGCGTTCCCTTCCTGGGGATACGTGAGACCTGCTGCTGCTGGCTCTTCTGTCTCTGCCGCGGGTTAATCTTTCAGCAGCAGCACCTTGCTGCTCTGAGACAAAGGTTTGACTTGTGCTGAAAAACAGTAAGAGGCCGGTGGAGGAAAACATCTTTGAGACAGGAGGCAGAGAAAAATGCTGGCGATTTTACACTAAAAAACCCCAGGTTTTAACTGAGTTCTGATACCTGTCTGTGAAAAATGGCCTTGGAAACTGCTTCCTTGTTCTGAATTTTCCTTAAGTAAAATCAGGAAGTTCCAAACCAAGCAACCTCCTCTAAAAATGAGTTTGTGAGCCCCTCCAGTGCTGCTCTCGTGCAGGTTGGCTGGGTCCGGCTTCGTCTGCCATGGAACATTTGCACTGGGGAACGGCTGTGCCCCGGATCCATGTCCAGAGGAGCTGTGGGACTGAGCACCCGGGAGAGGGGTTCTCCCCTTGCTGTGATGCGGTCTGCAGCTCCCTGGCGATGATCCATCGTAGACTTCATCTATGGCATTCCCACTGCGGCATTCCCTCCGGAGGGGGGTTCAAACTGTGCCTGCATGTGTTAAAGATGCTCCATGTGTCATACAGGGAGGCATTTGAAAAACAAGCTATCAATGCAAGTGTTGAGCCACTTTGTTGGTTCATTCACTTATTAGCAGACGTGGCTCCCTTCCTGCTGTTTGTGCTCAGAATGGATTTTTATTGCTTAATTCTCTGTAAGTGAAGTGGTAGCAAATTGTAAAATCCTGTTGCTTAACATGTAGCATTAAGTATTGAACCAGCAAAAGAATCAATTACAGGTTTGGTCACTGATTAGCTTGACTTTTTATGGAATTTAAAGTCGAGTCTCATTATAATTCTGCTCTTTAATTCAGGAAATGAAGCACGTGTGTTGTGGATAATGGCTGTGGGTGGCTCTGCTCCATCTCTCCTGCTGGTGGGAGCCCCGGTGGTGGGGATGTGACATCCAAACCGCACTGCCTCTGGATCTGCTCCCCAGCTCCCGGCCAGGGCAGACACCCCGGGGCTCCCTCAGGGTCTCCAGTCCTACAGGAGACACTCCTGAGCCCGAGAGCCTGGCTCCGTTCTTCTGTGCCCTCCTTTTCTTGCCTGTGAAGGTGCCAGGGGCTGCCCTGTGGTCCTGATGCACCTTCATGTGCCTCCTTCCCGCTTGTCTTGTGATTCCCTGCAGGCTGGTGAGGGGCAGTGCTGCCGAGCTGGCACCTTCCTAGCGCAGGGGACTTGGAAGGGGCTCCCCAGGCACAGGGCAGCAGCCTGGGAACAGCCTGATGTGGGCTCTGCCATCAGAGTTGGATCGTTTCCTTACTGCCGAAGCCTGGGTACAAGGTAACTTCCATTTGGCATCTGAAATACTGATGGGCCTTCTGAGGCTCCTGCCTTGGGGGAAACCCAGCAGGAAATGGTTGCAAGTGGTGCTCAGGAGCCTTTGGGCAAAGGGCTGAGCTGCGGGCATGCAGCAGAAGCCTCGAGCCTCAGCTGGGTCTCTGGAGTCCAGCAAAGACCTTAAACTGCCTGGCTCTGGTAAAGTAATGCCGTGACTGAGGGCAAGTGACACACAAGGAGGTGTCTGAGCCCAGGTTAAAACCTGAGCAGAAACATTTAAATCGATTGCAATCAGTGTCTGGTCTATCTTGGAAACCCTCCAAGCTGGGAGCTGCAGGGAGCGCTGTGCTTTTCCCTGGGGATGGGGTACTGGGGCTGGGCCCCAGCAGGTTCAATGGGGACGAGCTGCAAGGGCTGTAGGGCAGCCTGTGCTTCCCTCCCTGCATCTCTGGGGCAAGGTGGGGAGGGTTTAGGCTGAGCTACTTTTCTCCCTCCTGATTCTCTCCAACCTGCAGCTTGTCCTGCGCATGGCTCCGTCCCATGTCAGTGCTGCTCTATAAAGCCCTGCTGAAAATGGGCTTTATGGACTGTGGTAGAGCACAGAGTCTTTGGCTACCCTGGGGCTCCTCCTGCCCCACACAGGCTGGGGTCATGCAGGATTGAGCTCTCACTCCTCTGCCCTGGTGCTGTGGGCTTGCATTGCCCGCAGCCTCCTGGCTCCCGTTGCCAGTTGCTGCCTTTGCTGATGGACAAGCGCAATTGGATTTCCAAATTACACCAGCTCAGATTAGATTCAATATCCCTTTTTCCAGCCAGACAAGCCTTTAATTCCTTTTCTTTCGATTGCATGGGGACCCTTCCTTGCAGCTTGCACCCTTCGGCAGGAAATCTTTTGCTGCGCAGAGGCTGCTGTGTGCTGCCGCTGCAATAAACCGGAGACACGGAGCTCCAGCACAAATAGCAGGAGACCAGCGAGTTTTCCCTTCCAGCACTGAGATTTCTGGAGGCTCCTTCTCGTCTGGCTGAGCTTATCCGCTTTCCAGGAGCAGCTCTGCTAGCATACTAATTTCTAGCATACTTGAGCAGTCCCCCTACATCCTGAGCGAGGATGGTTTGGGAAATTAAAATTTGTAGGAAATGCATCAAAAGTCTGATGTCCTCAAGCTAGAGATCTGTTTTTTCCAGCTGCCAAAAAGGAGGCAATAACCAACTGCAGCCACTCGGGGGTCAGCAGGGAGAGGAGAGAGGGACTTGGGGCAGGGGATGCAGTGCTGGTGGCTCAGCAAGGGGTGGGTTTGGTCAGTGCCCGTGGTCTGTTGGCAGTGGGAGTTTGGTGCTGGCACAGGAGCTGCGTTGTGCTGTGCCTGTGCTGGGCACGTTCCTGGTGCTGGCTAATAATAACGATAATGATTGTGAAAGCTGTGTGCATGTGCCCCCAGGGCTCTGCAGGAAAACTTTTACATCAAAATCCACCCCAACGTTTTCCCCCTTGTCTAATTCACAAAATATGCTCATAAAAACGATAATTTATCGGTGCAAGGGCAATCCCCATGATATTTAAACAAAGATTGATAGCTGCTGACTATATCCCATCCTAGCAGAGTGAGACCCAGTGGAATTCCCTGGGTTTTTGTGTAAATGCAGAAGTGTTTGGGGTTTGCATATTCAAAAATCATTAAATGATGTGGTATTTACTACTTAAGATCAAATGCTGGGATGAGGCTGCTCCCATCACCTGCTGTGTCTCCTGACTCACTCATGACATCCCTGGGGCTCTGGGCCTGGCTCAGCTCCTCTTTTTCAGGAAAGAAGCTGAGAGCAAGGGCTTGTCCCTGTCTCCAGGTTTGACTTTCATATCATGGCTTTTTAATGTACTTACATCTGCTTGGTGTTTAAAATTCAGCTATGTTTGCTGGAATTCAATTACCCCTGAAGATTACACAAAGATTATCAAAGTTGTAAACAGCAGAATATGCTCAGAGATCAATGAAGCGCAACAAAGACCATATTTAACAGAGAAATAAAAGTAAGAGCATGCTGGCATACTCCGACAGCGGAGCGTAATGTCGCATCATCACGCTGACGGTTGGGAAGTAATTGAAATCTATGTTATAGCACAATACATCCCTGCACCGATTTGCACTTGTGAAACCCGGTTTCAGCTCTAATATCTGAGCAATTCATTTGGTTTAAGCAGACCCGGGCTCTGAGCTGTTCTTTTCAAGCATCGGTTCAGAGCACGCATGGGTTGCGTGGCGGCAGCGGTGTTGCTGCCCATGCACATCCCAGTTTCCCCCCCCCGCCACCAGCAGGATCCCTTCAGCAGAGGAAACTCCGGGGTTTGGGAACAGGAATTATCCTTAATACAAATGAAGCATCTTGCTGGTTTTGTTTGGGATTGTTTGGTTTGAAGGCAATCCCAGCTCTGCAGCCATGCCCACAGCGCATCACTGGGGTCAGAGCTGTGCCGCTGCCAGTGTGGCTGTCCCCTCTGCACAGAAGGTGTCTGTTTGCTGTGGGGCAGTAGGCTGTGCCCCATAGGATGCTGTTCCCACAGGCACCCGGCAGTGCCCCAGCAGAGATCTCCTCCAGCCGCACTTCCGTCATGTTTTGTGCCTTCCCATTGTCATTCTGGAGGCAAGGCAGCCAGCTGATTTTTCTCCTCTGTAATATATTGCCACTATAATACCAAGTCGAGCAGAACAATGAACTCTGGAGGATGCAGATACCTTCCTCCTCTTTTGCAAACTAAACATAATTTTCGTGCTCAGATTTGTGGCTGCTGCAGGGGGCTGCATGGGGCGGGAGGACGGACAGCACTGGGCAGTGCTGGTGCTGCAGCTCCGCTCCATGCTCGGGGATCCTGCGCTCTGCTCTCTGTGCCCGCCGGTCCCGGCAGCATTGAGATTCAGAGGAGGATGCTCCTTCTGTCAGACACTGAGGGGGTTCAGAAGAAACCCTTCAACCCAGATTAATTACTGTGGTGTGTACCCGCTGGGGCCAGGCCCACCTGCCTGTCCGCTGAAGCCAGAATGTGCTCAAATTCTCAGTTCCCTTCTTTCTTTTCTTTCTCTTCTTCCCCCCCCTATTTACTTCTGCTTTAATCTGCATATTATCATCAGTGCAAAGACCTCTGAAATAACATCTGACAAATGATGCCTATTAAAAAAACCCTCTGCACTGTCCTCTTTCACCGCCTTCCAATTTGGACTAGCACTATAACTATGCATCAATAGACAAGCAATATTATGTTAAGAACATGATAAAATACCAGTAGCTTCATAATGGCAGCAGCCAAATGGTAATTTCTGCTTCAGAAATTGGTCATTTATTTTGCTGGTCTGTTCTTACGTTCAAATTAGATGAAGTTTAATATACTGTAAAATTGAATGTATTCTATCCTTTTCAACAAATATGGCATGTATGAAATGATTTATGGGTCTTACAAACCTTAAAATGTTAAATAATCTCCTTTTTCCTGTGCCTTAAGTCAGTGATGCCAAGTAGTTTAAGTACAGAGAAGCAAAACTTTATTAGCTCCCATCCTGATCATCACTTTATTTTGCTGCATTGACAGAGGCAGGAGCAGTATTTAACATATTAGACTGAGGTTTGGAAACAGCCATATTAATTGGTACATTAATTTTACCCTATTAACTGTAATTGGTAGGAAAGCAATTCTTCCCCGGTGAATGTTGTAATTTGTGTTTTAAGTTTTGGATGCAGTCACGATGGCACTGCAGGGGCCCAAATGAGGTGTTGCCCACAGCATGGACCTCAGGAGCATGGTGGGGCTGTTCCTCAGCATCCAGCACCCTCCAGCTCTGCCCCCAGCCCTTGGTATCCTCATGGGGATCTCCCATCACCTCGGTTTTGTCAGAATCCCGACATGCTCCTCCTTTGAGGAGTCGCAGCACAGGGTGGGATGGGCTGGATGGCAGTGAAGTGCTGCAGGTCTGCATCCCGTGACCTGTGGCTGGTGGGTCTGTCCGAGGTGAGCACTGGGGGGCGTCGAGGGTGCCAAGGCCATGGTAAGCTCCGGCCCTGGCTGAGGGCAGGCTGGTGCCCCTCGCACGGGGAGCCTGTGCTCTGGCACCCTGGTGCAGGATCCGTCCCAGCATCGTAACTGTGCTCTCTGGACTGCTCCAAGGGCTGGCAGAGCTTCTTACAGCACCTTCCAGCTTTGCACACGTAGGTGTTGTGCCACGCAGCAGAGCGGGCAATGAGATCCTCCTGCAGTGATTTGGATGCAGCAGCCCTTGGAGAAATCACTGCATTCCCCTGAGGTGAGAAGCTTGTCTGAGTCTGAGCTGAATCTGAGCTACAAGTTGCTTCTGTGCAGACAAGGGTATCGGCTCCTTAAAGCACAGGGAGAAGGGAGACATCCTCACCCTGGCTCACATCACCCTTCACGGGCACTGTCCGGGGCTCCCGTGGGAGAAGCCGGTCTGCGTGCTCCGGTGTCTCCCATCCATCCCCATGGAGCCAGCAGCCTGAGCTCCCTCTGACCCTGGGAGCGGAGGCATGCAGGACCCTGCCCTGAGCACGAGCTGCTGTGCTGGGATGCGGAGCCGGGACCGGCACTCTCGTGGTTTCACTGCAAGTTACTGGCAATGCGCAAATCCCACCCTGATGTGAAAGAAGGGGTTTGTGCCTGTTACGGTGTTCACATGTCTCGTGGCATTCAAAGCTTGCTGTAGTAGCTTGTGTGTATTCAGCTTCCTACAAGGCTGGTGACAGCAGCTCCTCCAAAGCAGGGGCTGCCCTCCCCTGCAGGGTGTCTGCTTGGCTACAGGACAGGAAACAATTTCCCTTCCCCATCCTGACAGCCCTTTAAGCCCTCTCCTGAGGCCTGGCCCCAGACCCAGGGAAATCACGGGGGCGAGTGCCCTGGCTGTGGGGTGGGTGATGATGATGCAGAATCAGCCAAGGAGCAGAATGAGGGTGACTCCCTCCTGGCTTGTAGTTATTTAAAACCAAATTGTCTCCTTGCCCTTAACCTTTTCTCTGTTTCCTGATCATCAGCTTGTCCCTGAGGATAAGCCTCAGAGCAGCACAATCTCCTGCGGTCCCCTGGAGCTGCAGCCCTGTGTGCCAGGATAATAGAGAAGCCTTTTATTCTGTTTATTTGCTCTATATAATTTTTCCTGGTCTTGCTGACCCTTCTGGAAAGTGTTCCACCCTTCAGTCTCTTTGCTAGGTGCCAGAATTGTTGAGCTTAGGCTATATTTGCATTTCATATCCTAGTTAAACCAACATAATCAAGGTCAGAGCACACTGTTGAATTGGAATAGGCTACAAGACAGCACCCACCCTCACAGCACACGGCAGTGCAGAAACCAGACCTCCGCTCCCAGCTTCACCCCTCCTCACCCATCAAAGACAAGGGGGACTCTGTCCTGGGGCTGAGAGGGGGCAAGCAGGGGCTGCTGTGCTTCATGTGCTCTGGGTCACTCACAGGCAGGCACTGGGCACAGCTCAGAGCATCAAGCCCCGGCTCAGGGGTCCCACTGCACAGGGTGCATGGGGACCAGGGGGTGATGAGGCACCAAGGGCCAGGCTGCCCGGCTGTCCCCTGTGCAAGGGCGGCTGCTCCAGCATCCCGTCTGCAGGGCAACCCGCTCGCTGCAGCACATGTATCGCCTTCCGGCCCCATCACCCCTGTGCTGCCCCTTCCCGTCACTGCTCTGGCCAGGGAGGTTTCTCCTCTTGGGCTGCTCTTGCTTGCACCAACCCACCCTGCAGAGCCTCAGTGGGCACAGCCATGGGCAGGATGATGGACCCGCAGGGAGGCTCAGGCTCCTTGTGAAGAGAAACAGGCAGAACGAGGGAGAAAATTCAACAAGCAGAAGCTCCCCAAAGGTAGCTGGAATTTATGCCCCATTTCAGAGCACACCCTCAATGCAGAGATGCTAATGTGCATCTCCACATGTGCATGTGTGTTCACAAAAATAGGCTGTGAAAGAAAACAGCTGTATAGGGCAGAGCTGCACTACAATGATTTTTACATCTGCACACATGGTCTGTCTTTCATTAAGGGACATTTCTTATGGAAAAGTAGCTGGATTTCTGATGTGAAAAAACCAATTCTTCTCAAGACTGAGAGCTGTTTAGAATAAACGCCAGACACTGTGTGATGGAGACATTGCACAGAGACTTAATGCTGGTCACATCTCTCTTCTCTGCCAGTAAGTCAAGGATGTGCCTTTGCTATTGTATTTGGTGACTCATCTTTCAAATAATCATCTCTGAAAGAATTTTGTGCTGAGATGAACAAATGCCCAGATCCCAGAGGCGTCTTTGTGCCTTTGTGTGAGCACAGCCTAGGCAGGAGCTGTGGGGCAGCTCTGCTCGTCCTGCCCCACGGGCTGCATGGTCCGCAAGGGGCAGTGCCTGCTCCGGGCACGGGATGGGGAGGGGACCAGTGCACATCCTGGCAGGAGGCAGCCCTGCCTCACACAGGTCCCACTCACCCCAACTGGCTGCAGGACAGGATCAGGCAGTGCCCAGGCCATTGGGAAGCCCTGCATAGGGCAGTGCCAGCATCGCCATTGCCTGGGGCTGGAGCCTCAACAGCCCGAGCATCCTACCAGCGCCAGGAGCTTTCCCTCATCCTGGAGCAGAATATGCAGATTAGCTGAGTAAGTGAAGAGCGGTATGCTAATGAATTCCACAGACCCACTGTTCCATAACATGGAGCCTACACAGGGAGGATGTGCTGGAATTGGCTTTCCCCGGAAAACATTTCCTCGGTGCTTAACAGAAACTTACACAAACTTAACCCATGACAAGAAGGTGAGCGCCAGAGAAGCTGTTGGTGCTGTGTGGGCTCAACCCGAGCAGCCAAGCCCATGGGGAGAGCAGGCTCCAGTGTGTGCCCAGTGATACTGAAACGTGCAAGCAGCATTTTATGTGTGACCCGTGAGAAACCTGCAGTGTGGATGGCATAGACCAGCAGAGCCAGGCTCCTTGGGGATGACTGAGCTGCCCTTCTGCAAGAGGCTTTAACAGCTTCTTGTACAGTACGTGTCAGGGTGAAGCACACAGATCTGAAAGGAAAACCAGCCCTGAATTTGTTGGTTTGGGCTGCTCTGTGATTTAGCAAGGATAAGGCAGGGGTTAATGCGAGACAGGAGTTGTGTCTTTGTTAATAGTGCAAGCACCATCCCTGAGCACTGCTGCTCCCTGCAGCCTTCCAGATGGGTGGCTCCTTCTCCTGCTCCTTCTGTGCTGGGGTAGGAGCTGTCACCATCATTGCACACTGGTCTGACTGGACTCAGAGCATCCAGTGCTTGCCAAGGGAATCCAAATATCACCCAAGAGCTGTACTGGAATGACTGACAGGGTGTCGTCCAGAACACAGAGGGGTAAAGCCCCACAGCAGGAGTGTTTGCTATCACCTGGGCACAGCTGGGAAGAGGAGATGAAGAGGCTGCTTCAAAAGCAGGGAGAAAAAGGCTTTAGCTGAAACGATTTGACAGCTGCAATCAGGGCAGGAGCTGAAGGAGCTGAGGAGAGAAAGATGCAGTTGGGTAGGGAGGAATGGCAGCCGGCAGTGCACAGCTCCTACGATACCCTCTGAGCAAGCACACACCTCCACAGCTGCAGAACCCTGTGCTCCTGCGGGGATCACGGGGCCAGCAGGAGTGCAGGGCTGGGGTCTGTTGTTTGGCCTGGCTCCTGGCTCAGATATTCAAATGCACAAAGCCTTCCCCACCTGAAAATGGGAATTCTGCGTGACGGAGGCCCCAGGTGCAGCTCTGCATAGAGGGGTGGTGGGAAGCTGCAGTTCCCAAGCTGCCTGCACGGCACCCGTGTGCAGGGGCACACAGGAACCTCCTACAGACACCCGTGTTCTTGCCAGCCATGGGCTGTAATGGATGGGCTGTGTCTCTGTGCCTAACGTCGTCCAGGAAGAGTCTCCTCCTCTGCAGGGTTTGAACCAGCACTGGGTCCGTCTCTTTGGTTCTGGTTTGGTTTGTACCCGGTGCCTGTAGGAACACCTGGCCTGTGTGTGTTACAGTCGTGCCCCCAGCTCCTGTTGCTGCAGCTCTTGCGCCCTGTGTTTAGAAGAACAAAGCGGGTGGTGCAGGTTTTGGCAGGACCAGGGACTGATTTTCTGGTTTGAGAGCTCTGCTGCTGCAAACAGAGCAAGACAGATGGACAAGCCGGTGGCGTATGCCGTTCCCTCTCTGAGTTGTGTGAAAAGGCATTTTCCACGATAGAACGGGGCTAACGCTCACAGTTCCCAGGCCATTAGAGTATCTCTAATGTACATCTGGGAATACAGGCTCAGGTTTGGGTTTTGTTTTTAATTTCAGGGAGTAGTGCCCATATTGTAAACCTGACAAATCTGCTTCGCCACGAGAGCTGTCGTACCTGCGAGGAAAACACCAGACTTTCTGCTGGAAGTGTTGCAGGAAGGAAAGGTTAAAGTATTTTCTGTCTTAACACTGCAGAGATGGCCCCGACCAAATGGCTGTGCTGGGTGTTTGCTGACTGTGTGCTCTCCAGCTCTGCAGACACTGCAGGGTCCCTCGCAGCGGGACCTCCTCTTGTGTGAACTCTGACAGATTGTGTGAACGGGAAGGTGGCCAAATGCAGCGCAGATAGAGAGAGCTTCTTTGCACTGTCACTAATGAACTGCCTCTGCAGATTGGTGTCACGCAGGCAGAGGCTGTTGTGGTCCCAGTGTTTAGGATTAAGATATTGCCGCAGTTGGCTCAGGCAATGCCCCGGGCTTTTAAGCTGAAGCAAACATCTGAGCAATAAACCTTTGGTAGGCAATCAGGTCAGCACACAAAGGGCAGCCAAAATCACTGGTGCTTGGGCAAAACCCCATAAACTGCTTGACCGCCTTCAGGAAGATCATCTGCTGAGAGGGGCTCCTCTTCACCGTGTACTCGTGGTACTCCATCAGTGTCCATCAGCCCAGAGTGCTTTCGGAGGTGCTGGGCAGGGTGGAGCAGACATCATAGTGCTGAGGGATTAGATTAGCAGGAGTTAGCTGTGATGAGACACTTCTGCCCAAGTAAACTGGGAACTCTGAGGGAACGGAGCACTTCTCTATCCTCTACCACGGTGTGGACCAGGGGAGAGATTCATCCACCTGCGGCTCGAGCAGGCTGAAGCCCGATCCGTGTCCTGAGCCTTGCCCCGGCTCCCAGCCCGTGGAGCAGGAGCAGCCGGAGGCAGTGCAGCCACTGGTGCTTCATCGGCTCCTGCAGGGCCTGTCCATGTAGGATGCAGCTGGAGAGGTGTCCGCAGCCGCCAGCCCATGGACTCTCAAAGACAAACTCTGAAGGATGCTCACGCTATTAATGGGGTGTATTTGTAGCTGTTTATCTCTGTCAGTTGGGTGGAAAATCGCCAGATGTGTCATTTGCCTTCATTACACAGGCATGTCTCCTGTTATCTGGATCAGGGCTTTTAAGCGGTGTGTCACCAGCAGGGGAAAGCTCATTTCTTCTTCGTGGTGTTGATGTTTGTGGGATCTGCCTTAGAGAGCGTGGGGAGCAACACCCTAGAGGCAAGCCTGCTTATGGGGCAGAGCTCTGTCCTCTGCTGCTCTGCATATCAATTCTGTGGAAGGAAAAGGAAGCAGCAGAGCTGAGAGCCTCCTAAGGGGGGCTCCAGAGCAGCCAGGGCTGCCTGGGCTGGGTTCTGCAGCCTCAGAAAGCAGGTTCCTGCCCCCTGGGCCAGGTCATGTGGGAAGTGCTCAAGGGCAGCAAGGGGGTCCTGTGGGCAGGGGCTCCTGGGGAGCACAGACACCCCATGTGTGGGGCAGGAGCTCAGAGTCATGTACATCCTCCTTCAGACACAGAACAAAGGCGTAAGAAAAGAATGCCTTAAATAGGAAGAAATTGTCTCCAAATAAAATGTTTTTCCTCATTTCCCATGATACAGTGAAATTTCTTCATGGAAAGATAGTCAGAGTAGAGTCCATTACACTCCACGCTTTTTGCCTTGAAACATAAAGAGCTGCATATCATCTAAGTGTTTGTTATGAGGAAATGTGTATGCTGGAAGAAGCTAGAAATTAAATCATTATTTCATGCAGAAAGATATTGCTAAAGGGAGAGGATTACTTACTATATTAATTCTGTCCTTCAGCTCCCTGTACATCTCTGTGCACATAATGACTTTAGACACAAAACATGTTGTTGAAATGATCCTGGGTCCTCTCCCTCCCATTTCCTCAGAGCCTGCACCCTGGGCTGAGGTCCCTTGGCTGCCCAGGCTCCAGCCTCGCTCCAGGCAAAGCCCCGGCCCTCAGAAGTTGCCAGATCCACACAGCTCCTTTGGCGGGGTGCCTCTGACACTGGTGGGATGTGTCCAACCCCATCCAGAACACCCATGGGGCTGGTGATGGCAGCATGGGGAGCTCTCTGCATGAGTCTGCAAAGCCCCAGTGTCTTTCTGCTCTGGCATCCTAGAGCGTCACTAGCTTAGAGCAGAAATTCATCTTAATCTGTAGGTGAAACCTTCCCTGGAGTAATCTTCTGGTCTGGGAGCCCCTGTCCTTGCGTGGGGTGCATGTAGGCAAGTGCTCACGTCTATTGGGCTGTTAGACCTTGTGTTACGTCTAAAAACATTCCAAAATATTCCTGTTGGTGGTATAAAGCAATAGCAAAGTGAGCCTCAAATTATTTCTTCTGATTTCAAGTCTTTCACCTGAAGTCAGAAGAGCTTCTTAAAAGGCATCAAGGCTTTTCTAATCAGATTGTTTTTCCAGCGAGTGACTCATAGAGGGATCGTTTTTGAGGTCAGCAAAGCAAAGCAAAACCCTGAGCAAAAGGCACCACTAAAGCTGTTGAAGCAAGAGCATCGCTTCCTTTGGTGGTCCTGCCTGGAACATCTGGGAGGTCACAGCCTGCTGGCACGGAGGCAGGAGCCAGCACCACGCGGGGTCGCCGGCTCCGTGCCAGGGAGGTGGTGGCAGAGGGCAGGGTGCTGGGGCAGGGAGTTTGTTCTCGCTGGCAAAGCTGCAGCAGGTCATGGTGGTTTGGACCTGGGCAGCTGAATAACCCCACGTTGCTCTTCTCCAGCTCATCTCTGTCCCAGTGTGTGAAAGCCGATGGTGGGAGCCCTTCCCGGCTGCTCTGGTTTCCTGGTTTTGCTGATGCAGGTGCAGAAAGCCCAGTGCTACACAGAGGACAGGGAAGGGCAGTAAGGCACAGGGTCTCGTATCGCCATCTGCCTGGAGGTCGTCTTGGGCACAGTGATCATGAAGTGATAGTTCCAGTTCCTGGAGAAGTAAAGAGGGGGTCAGCAGAACGGCTCCCTTGGACTCCCTGAGGCCAGACTTTGAACTGAGCACGAGTCTGGGTGGCAGAGTCCCTCAGGGCGCAGTTGTGGAGGCAAAGGGGTCCAGGATGAGTGGACATGCCTTGAGACGGAAATCCTAAAGGTGCAGAGGCCAGCAGGGCAGAAAGAAGCCAAGCCTGGCTGAACTTTGCTGAACGGGCTTTCGCTGGAGCTCGGGACAAAACAAGAGTTTATAACTTTTGGAAGAAGGGGCAGGAAACTCAGGACCACAGGGGTGTTGTGAGGTTATGCAGGGAGAAAATTAGAAGGGCCAAAGCCCAATGAGAACTTAATACAGCTACTGCTGTAAAAGACAAAATGCTTCCATAAATACATTAGCAGCAAAAGGAAGGCTAAGGAAAATCTCCATCCTTCACTGGATGTGGGGTCCATCTCTTCTTCAACAAGCAATAGGACAAGAGCAAACGGCCTCAAGTTGCATCAGGGTTTAGATTGGATATTAGGGAAGATTTCTTAACTGAAAACGTTGGAACAGGCTGCCCAGGGAAGGGACTGAGTCACCATCCCTGGAGGGATTTAAAAGATGTGTAGATGTAGGTGCTTGGAGACTTGGGTTAGTGGTGGCCTTGGCAGTGCTGAGTTAATGGCTGGACTTGATGATCTTAAAGGTCTTTTCTACCTAACCAATTCCATGATTCTGTTTAGTATGTCATCCTTATTCAAAGGGCTCTGTTTGAAACCTGGCATCAGCACACACAGAACATGTTGAATCTTTACTGGTACCTCTTCAATCTGGTTTGCAAGACATCCTGGAGGATGTGACCTTGGAAGGCAGGCGGAATATTGAACCTGCATAATAAGAGCATCTCCGCATCGGTGGCAGCCTGTTGGGTACAGGGCAGTTAATAAATAATGAGGATGTCAAAGATAACAGCAGGAAAGTCAGAGCAGGCAGCAGCTTTGCAGCCGGCGCTCTGACAGCCGCCTGGCAACGGCCAATTAAGAGGTGCACGCTGGTGCTCAGCCCCACATGGAGCACATCCAGCACCAGCACCAGGGTCTGGTGATGCCAGTACTGGCACTGGGGTCTGGTGATGCCAGTACCAGCACCGGGGCTCTGGTGATGCCAGCACCAGCACCGGGGCTCTGGTGATGCCAGCACCAGGGCATCCCGCACACGTGCAGCATGTGGAGGGAGCGGGGAGCTGCACAGGTCTGCTGGGAGCAAATCCCTGTAAGCAGCAAAAGGCGCCTGGTTATGGTGCTGAGGAGCCAAAGGGCAGTGGATTGCAGGGAGTAGCGATGCTCGCTGGCCAGACAAGGAGAGGTTTGCAGAGGGTGGTGAAGCCTTGCATGGAGCAGAGGAAGGAGATGCTGTAAGAGGCAGCTGGAGCAGCTCAATGTGGGGCTCACCTGGGTCTTGCAAGAGAGGAAGTTGCTCAGGAGCCCTGGCCCTGCATCCATCAAGTGCCAGTGCTGCCAGGGCATCTCCTCAGCGTTACAGTCCCTGCTCATGGGGGTGTTTGGTTCAAGGTTTAAATTATATCATGCCACAACCTAAATATTAGAAATCTGATTATGTGTGAGGTGTAATTGATCTTCTGCTGACTTTCTAAACATCTGGTAAGAGGGGACTGCTTTCCAAACAGCAAGATCTACACACAAATGATCTTGATTTGAATAAGTATTCCATCCTTGTTTAGCAAATATACCCAGTGTTAATGGGGCTTAATGGTGCCTGTAATTGGTGTCCAAAGTTATTTAAAAGTAAATTTACTAGAAAATAATTAGCAATTTTATAGTTGACTACTTCCTCATTTTGTTGATAAAAGTTTTTCAGTGGTTTTTATCAGATGACACAATGGGACTGTGCTGTGAAATGGCGTTTTTCAGACTAGCAGGAAATTGTGCACACAAAATAAGAGAAAAAAAATCCCCCCTCATCTCTCTGCCTGCAGCCAGCCTCCTCCCTCCCCTTGTTATCCACTGACCTGTCCTTGATGAGCAGCAAGTGAAATGGCTCAGGCACTGCCCAGGGATTTGTTCTTTGTGACCTTGGGAAGTGCAGCCCAAGCTGTGAGGCCGGTGAGGAAAGCTGTCCCTCATTGCAGGGACAGTCCTGCTGTCCCCAGCTGGGGCAGCTCTGGGTCTGGGGGCAGTGACTGATCCCTGCCTGCAGGGGAAAGCAGGGTTTGTGCTCTCCATGGGTCCCTGACTGGATCCCATGAAGGACATCTCAGGATGTCTGAGAGCCTGTGGGCTGGAGCTGGCCCAGGTCCTGGTTCAGGTCCTGGTCCCACTATGGCACGCACCTTCCTCCAGCCCTTCTGGCACCAATGGGGCCGTGTCCCATAGCGGGGTCGAGTGGCTGCTCAGGACTGGGCTGTCTGATGATGGGTCATGGCCAGCACCCATCGTGGCTCTGCTGCTTGCAGGGTGTTAGTGGGAGAAATGGAGCAGAGAAATGCAGCTGCTACAACGTTTTATTGTTTAGTGCTGTGGGTTCAATTGTTCAGTTCGGGGTTTTCATATTGTTCAGGTACACTGACACTGACAGACAGAGACGCGTTTGGGAGGAGGCGACAGCACAGCAGTTTGGTTTCAGAAAAGACTTAACTCTCCATTTCCAGTCTCTGAACCATAAAGCACCAGCTTTTCCAGAACAATGAATCACCCGGTCTGTGTATAAAATTAAATATAATTTATGCTCTGCTAATTGAAATCAAATACAAAATTCAATTTCCTGTGTATTCTAATGCTGACATTTGAATAGTTTAAAAAAAACACATTATTAACCTGACTCTCCCATTCGCAGGCCACTCTCGGCCAGATAGAAAATAATTCCCCTGTCAATCCCCAGCATCGGCGCGGCAGACACGGGGCGCGTGTCAGGGAAGCAGAAGGGGCCGGTGGCACCGTGTCCTACCGGGATGGGGCTCTCGGTGGCTCCTCCCGGGATGGAGGCTGCAGCCAGTATAAAAAATAAACCTCTGAACATATGGCAGAAAGAACGGGAGCGAGAGATGCGCACGGGCAGGCCCAGCACCCCCGGCACCCCGCACCGCTGTAAACCATGCGGTGACCCCCCCTTGGGGGCTGCGGTGCACCCTGCTCCAGGGCCTTGTCCCAGCGGCAGGACTGAGCCCCAGGTGTGACTGTGCTTCATCCCAGCGCAGGACAGATGCTCCTCCAGCCACACGCCGTGACTTCCCTATCGGGATGCTTCATCGGGTCCTGGTTCTCAGACAAAAATGTGGTTTCAGATCTCCTGTCCCTCCAAGTGAGTGAGGGGCACGGTGGGAAGAGTGACAGTGGCTTGATGGCAGCTGGGGACCAGAGGTTCTTCCCGGGAGAAGCCAGCCTGAGCTGCCCAGGGAGACACAGGGCAGCGCCTGGACCAGACCACACCAAGGCTGGGGCACGCAGGGAGACCTGCAGGGTGGGCATGGGGCTTCTCGGGGACTCTTCAAGCTCAAGAAGACCTTGCTCAGAGAAAAACTGCTCGTGGTTAAGCTGGGGATGGGGGCTGAGGCAGTCCCAGCTCTGGGCATGAGGTGATGCACAGGGCCACGCTGCGGTCATGTGCAGCCAGCAACCTGCCAGACCCCGGCCATGCCATGAGCTGGGGCAGCGTCCCCCAGGGCCAACCCCCCGCCCCCGCACTGGCAGGCTCTGCTCAGCCGGGTGTTGGGGCTGCAGCGTGCTGGGAACAGGCAAAGATCTCTGGATACCCCCGGTGAGGAGCCTGGACTCTGGTCCTCGGTCATCCCCTCCCTCGTCCTCCACTGAACGCATCGAGCAGCTTGCACTGAACTGTGTAACAACGGTTTTCACTTCGGAGCTGATCTGACATTTTAATAACATGTGAAACACTGTAAAATGATTCCTGTTACAGACTTCCAGTTTTCAGGTCATAATTCGGGGATTGTGGGTCTGTGAAAAACTGTTGTGTCAGGAGCTGGTTTTAAATCTAATCATGCTAACGGGAACTGACGTGATGTGAGCAGGGACGTCGCGGTGCCCCTCCAGCATGGCCCACGGGCTAAATTGTCCAAATGGCTTCAGCTCTGCCTTTCATCCAATCCAAGGCACCAGCACCACTTCATGGCGTAATGAACCACGCGACAGGCCACGAAACCCAAGCAGGTTCAGCTTGTTACCCAGAAAACAGTGATTTCGTTTGGTTAGCTGGCTCAGGAGGGATTTCTTGCCACCTTAATCAAAACTGAGTCTTTGTCCTCCCACAGTGATCATGCACAGCATCTCTGCTGCTTCCCAACAGCCAGGGGCCAGCCTCTTGCAAGGGGACAGGACTCACCCACAGCCCAGGAGGCATCCTCACCACTTCTTAAAACAAAGCAAGCAGCCAGCAGCATTGGAGTGCCCTTAGAAATCACCCCTACGAGGGGAGCATTCAGCAACAGCAGCTCCGCATTTTCCCTGTTGCTCCCTCTCTCTGTTTTCCCTCAGTGATGGGGATGGGAACAGCGCTGCTGTGTCAGAGTGCTGCTGGCTGCTCTCCACTGGTTCCAGCGTGCAGCACTCACCACGTCGCTGGCGGATCCAGCTGGGATCCGGGTTTATTCTACAGCTATCAGCACTGCAAATTTGGTTGACTTGGCCGTTTCCAGTAGAAAACACACATTATCTGTGCAGAGCAGTGCTCTCCCTGGGAATCCATTGCTTCTCTGTAATTGTGAACTAAAGCTGTGCGGGCCCCTCTGTCACCGACAAGCAGGAGAGCTCTCGTTTTCAAGGTGCAAAGGGCAGTGCCAGAGGCCCCACAGCCAGCCCTGCCCAGGCCCTCGTTGGGGCTGTCCCCATGGCTCTGCCTGCAGGCACCCCGCCATTCCCACCAGGAACACCTGGCTCCAGACCTCGGAGCAGGGCACAGCACAGAGGAGGGGGGCTTGGGGAGGACCCAGGTCTGACCTCACTGAGCATCCCAGCAAAGAGGAAGGGCTCCCTTCCAGCAATGGGGATGCACCCATCAGTTGGAGGAGAATCAGGCCCAGGCGTTTTGTGGCACTTGGTAAACACTAGTTTTAGTGCAACAGGTAATTGGAACATCTGGTGCAAATGAAGTTTCTGTACATAGTTCCCCTGCAGCATAACTGGCTTTATTCCTTCCACACATAAACACCAGTGTGCATGTGAATGCACGAGCCTGGACTTCAACAGATCTGATGCTGCCGCTTGGGCAAAACTAGAAGCCAGGACAGAAGAAATCAAATCTAGGAGTTTGACCCCATGCTGCTGGGTTTTGGGCCACCCTCCTGCTCAGGCAGCCCTGCAGGAGCTGCTCCTGCCTTGCCTGGCTGCGAGGGGGAGCCAGCAGCGAAATGTGGGCACGAAGCATCCCAGCACCCCGAGGAGTCCCGCACCCTCTGCCTCCTTCCTCCCACCAGCCCCTGGCTTCTCATGGTCACAGTGGGGAGAGCCCAAGTGCGACCCGAGGTTTGGTGCCAATAAGGTTTCAGGGCTGGAAACATGGGGTGGCTTTGGCAGCAACCTTGACAGTGCAGGAGCCTTGCGCTCACGATGCTGAGCCTCCAGCCCTGGGTGAGTTTTGGGTCTCTAATGATGATTTACACCTCAAAAGAAAAGAGCATTTTTTGGTCCTGATTTTGTGGGTCTACTTATCACTCTCTTCCTGCTCCCACTGGAAATCCTGGCCTGTCATTTGGTAAAACATGACATTGAAGGGTTTGTAAAACTTCCGCAGTCTGTGGATGACATCTGGGTCTATTTTGGGGTGAGTTCGACCCTTGGACTTGCCCAAGCACCGGGGAGCACTGCTGTCCTCTGGCTTCTTTAGGCAGGGGAACCCCTTGGTTTTATTAAAATAAAAATGTTTCTCTGTCACAATCCTCTTGAGGCCTAAGAAGTCCTGGACCTTGGCCATTTCCCCAGCCGGGTCAGTGATGAGCCTCTCGCCACTGACAAAAAGGATCTGCGAGAGAGGGAAGTACTGGAGCCAGTTCTCCAAGTGCAGGGCATAGATCCCGATGCGGATGGCGCTCCAGGAGGCGTCGATCAGCCCCAGGGTCCGGTTCTTGAAGGCCAGCACCTCGAAGGTGGGGATCTCCGGCTTCTTGGAGAGCGTCTGCGTGTAGTCCGAGATGGCGCGGGTGACCGGGTTCCGCACCACCACGATCAGCTTCGTGTCCTTGGCCATGGAGTGAATGCGCCTGGGGGCCTCGTTGGTCACGAAGTAGCTGGGGGTCTTCTCCATGGTGATCTGCCCGTCCAGCGTCTTGGGCATCACGTTCCTGTGTGGAAGCAGAGGAGGGATGTTAGTGAAGGGCCGGGCATGGGGGGACACCCCGTGTCCCTCCTGCCCCGTGCAGGTGCTGCTGGGGCTGTCAGGAGGGGGGATGCTGTGTGCCTGAGGGCCCCAGTGACCAAAGCACTTCTGGCTTGGCTTCCTCTTGGACCCTGGACATGGTGGGGACCTGAAGCATTAAATCAGCCTCGGTAACACATTATACAGTCAATTCGCCATAGGCATATGTAGACAAAAGTTAATTGACAATAAACCTGTACAATACCTGTCTGTTCAGCAAGCCATCTGCTTCCATTTGCTCAATTAAGCCTATTCACTTCTGAGCCTTGTACCAGAGTGGTGCAGTTAGGATTACACAAGACCTTTTTGTTATGATGACATGCTTTTAAATGTCTCAGCTAATAAAACTTAATACAGAATAAGATCCCTTGCTTCTAGTACAATAATTAAATTTATTTACTATCTTGTATGTGAGAAAGAATGACTTTTTTTTATCTCTAATTCACATGCTCTGTCAATAATTAATTGCTGCTGGGTTTTGAGCTTCCTGTGCAAGCACTTTTATTAGCCAAAAGGAATTTGCCTACTGGATAAATTAGCATAGCAAGACTTTCCTGGATAGCATATTACCATACTGTAAAATGAAACTGTGGCGAGATAGCATTTATATCTAAGAAAATGAAGAGGTAAATGCTCATCCCCGCTGCCCCCAGTTAAAGATTATCATAGCAAGCGGGAAGGTATTAAGTGATGTCCCTGGCAAGAGCATTAGAGCCTCTTTCACACCTCCTGAGGGTGCTGGAGATGCTGGAGAGTGGTGCCAGGAGCCAAGCTCCGGCTTTGCATGTGCCATGGCCATGAACTGCCCGCTTCTTAACTGAGTTACAGCAGTATTTTTACCTTGAGCTCCCCAAGCGCTCCTGCATGGGCGCAGCCCCACAACCCCTGTTTGTTTAACCTGTTGTTGGCTGGTTTGCCCTGCAGATGGGGTGCCTGGGAGGCAGGAGGAGGAGCAGTGTCACTGCTCCGGGAAGCACTGGTAGCACTGGCCAGGTCTCCTGCAGGAGGCACAGAGGATGGCGATGCTCGGGGTCTTACAGGATTATCCCTTCGCATTGCGACTATTTTTAGTACAAACATACGGTGAGGGAACAATGTGAGCAGGCTGGAAATGGTTCTGTAAGAGCACCTTGGGCACCGGCGGCCGCGGTGATGCTGACGTCAAACGGCTGAGCCCTGGGAAACAGCCATTTCAGGAATTACACAGCTTGAGTGAGGCTAGGCCCAGCTGGGTCTGACTGCCAGCCTTGCCTCCTCTGTGTGACTGCTGCCCAGCCCAAGGGAAGGGGCTTGGTGCTGCCACAGGGCTGCTCGTGCCACCAGCACTTTGGAGTGAAGATGCCAGCAGCATCCTGGCGTCCTGCAGTCACCTCTTCCCTGTTAAAATACCTCTCTCTGCGTCCTGGCAATGGGGCTGTGCTGGGAGCAGGGCTGCAGGGCTCCGGCTCACCCCTGCCAGCACACCCATGGCCAGGACCTCCAGCATCATGTCCCATCGGAGCTGCCCTCTGGAAGTGGCAGGCGGGTGTCTGTGCTCTGGGTGAGCACTGCCACAGCCTGAGCCCCAGTCCCTGCCCCGACGAGCTGCCAGGACAGTGGGAGCCTGCGGGGAGCAGCAGCCAGTGCCTGCGGCTGTCCTTGGGGCTGGGAGAACATGTGGAGGAGTGAGGCAGAGAACTGAGGCCAGGGAATAGAGATGCTTCTAATCCAGTGACTTTGCCCAGGGCGCTCCGAGAACAGGTTTCTATTGAACCATTAATTACCAAAATCAATGTGTTCCTTGCTCCACAAAATAGTTATTTTATCATCAGTTATAGCTAGCAATTTGTGTGCATTTCCTTCTTAACGGGTTCTATCACAAACTGCAGACCACACTTTACGGTGCTGCTTGCTGTCCTGTGCTAACAGCCAGAGCATATCCCTAGTGCCGGTGCTGGCAGTCTGCAGGGACACAGGTACCACATGCTAGGTAGTGGCTGGGGGTTTTCTGGTCAGGTGCCTCTCCTTGACACTCGTGAGTAATGGGAGCTCCTAAGGAAGGACCAAGGATCTCTCAATCTCAGTGGATTACTCTGCCTGTGCTCCTTTCCTCCTGATTTCTGCCACTGAAGATCTAATGAAGTTCCAAAGCAGAAAGTGTTAACACTGCTTCCCAATCTCTGTAGTTAGTAGCAACTCTAGATGCAGTTAACAGGCACATTAACATGCACAAAGGTGTCCAGTCCCGCTGGACCCGTCTCTGCTCGAAGACATCAAGCAGCAACAAGGTCCATTAATTCATCCTGCAGGGCTCAGGCAGTGTTTCTCCTTTGTGCTCTGTAGTCACTGCTGGCCTGCTCTGAGAGGATGGGAGAATAGAGCTTACCGCCTTCTCTCTTTACCCCAATCTTCATTTTACAGCACGGTAAAGCCTGACAGTGCTGGACCAGCTCTGATGCTCCCTTTGATAGCTCCCAACAGGAATACCGAGGGTCAGGGTTCACAGCAAGCTCTCCAGAGGCATCTCTTCCAGGCCAGAGGCATGTTTGATAATGAGCTGATAATGAGGGTGAAACTGGGCACCTGGGGCTGTCCCTACTGCTGCTGCTGGGAGCTTGGATCAGCACTGTGACAGGAGGGTCAAATGGGTGCCGTGGGATCACTGAGCCTGTGGTAGGTGGCACTGTGGGGAGTGGGGAGAGGCAGCTCTGATTTTTGACTGAAGAGGGCATCAGCTGAGACAGCAGCAGCCCGGATAAAGCAGAAGGAGCAGTTTGCAAAGTTCTTCTACCTTGCAAATGGAGCTGGACTGCCAGGCGAGCACCAGTCCCCCGTGGTGTTTAATTACCCGGTCACCCGCACGCTGTTTGTGCTGCCTCAGACAGGATAAGCTGTTTTCCTGAGCAGAAGGAGGGACCAGCAGAGGCAGAAGTGTCTGGTGTGTGCTCCTCTGCGTCAAACACAGGCTGTCCAAGTGTCAAAATGGGGCGAATACGCTAAAAGCTCTCCGGGATTAGGAGCGAGGGACTCCCAGACAGGAGGGCTCAAGGGGACCGTGGCTGTCACCAGCCCTGACCCTCTGCATGGCACAGGCAGCTCTGCCCTGGCCTCACAGCACTGCCTCCACCAGCACAACTGCTCTGCCCTGGGAGCTGGGGGAACGGGGGCTCCGGGTTAGTTAACACCTCTCACCGGTACCCAGCGCCTCTGCTGCAGCGTGAACCGGGCTGGCCGCAGCCACTGCCTGATGGGTTTCTGTAACACACCCTTGAGCCTGGTCTCTCTGCCAGCTGACAAGATGCTGCTCTGCAAGTAAGTGCCTGTGGGCTCTAAAAGTAAAAGCTCGGCGCAAACGGGGACTGGCTGGGCCCTGCCCCTTGTGCCCATGCTCTGGCTGTGCAATCAGAGGGTGTTACTGGTGGCATTTGTGCTTCATTTGCTCCTACTCCCCCCCGACCAGCACCTCCCTGGCACTTGGAGCCTCTTGGTGCCCAGAGACGTGGCACTTTACCTACACAAGTCTTCACTTGCTCTGCATCATGGATTGTGCCTGTGGTCTCTAGGGTTTTAGATGGCAGTGCTTCAAAAGAGACGAAACCACTCAGAGTTCAGAGGCAGTTCTGCTCTCTTCTCACCCCTGCTGCTGCTCCAGCCCATCCCAGCACTGGCCAGGGCTGGGTGACAGGAGCAGGGTCCTGTCCTGCAGGCACTGCCATGCTCCAGCTGCCCCTTCACAGGCACTTCTGTAAACAAGGATTTTGGTCCCCTCTGCTCTATGGTCAGGGCAACATGATTGTCTTGCCTTTCATATTGTACTTACTGAGTTTTGCCTTTAAATTATGGTTTCAATAAACTATTGCAAAAAAAAAAAAACAAACCTCTAAGCCCTTTCCCTGTAGTGGGGATGCTTCAGACAAGACACTGGAAGCAAGCTGTAGTGGCTGATGCTGGAGTATAAAACAAACACACCAGGGGTTTATAAAAGAAGCACGAACAAACTATTAATTACAACAGCCCCTTCAGATGATGTTATCACACCAAACAGGAGCCAAGGAATTGCAGAGCTAATAACCTGAAAGTGTTGCCACATTTACAGACCCCGTTTAACTCCATGCACAATAAAGACAAATGGATAGAGAGGCTGGCACTGAGGAGAGACAGCAGGGAAGGAGCGATCAAGGAAAAGAGGAGGAAAAGCAAATTCAGCTCTTGCTGCACAGTTTTAAGGATAACACTGGGAGCTGCAACGTGTCCTTGAGACACCCCTGGCCCTGCAGAGCACCGCAACTGCCGCGGCTCTGGGATGTGCACACAGAAAAGCTTTTTCCCCAAGCTCTGCCCTGTTTCAGAGTTACTTTTAGGTGCTGCCCGTCCTGGGCAGGCACACGGGTGCCTTCCTGAGCTCCCACCGGGCACTGGCAACTGGAGCCTATCAGCACCAAGAGCCAGTGAGCCCCACACACATCCTGCCGTATCCATCCTGCCGCATGCACCCATGGCACTGCACGCATCCTGCTGCATCCATCCTGCCGCATGCAACCATCCCACTGCACCCATCCTGCTGCATGTGTACATCCCACCACACGCACCCATCCTGCTGCACACAGTAGCTGTTGCCAAGTGCACAGCAGAGAACAATGCACGGCATCGCCAGCTCCTGCTGCTGAGGGTAACAAGGGTGTTAAACCTGTAGCGGCCGAGACCCTGGAAGGGCAGGAATACTCCTCAGAGCAGTTAACCTTCCCAGAGCTGCTCGCACGTGCTCTGCCCTAATTGCACATGTGCTGACAGAGTGCCAACCAGCTCCAAGCACTCCTGCAGGATGCAATGCTCCTATTGCTCTCCTCTGGTGGCTGCTGCAGAGCAATTGCAGTGCTGGGACAAGGCTTTGCTCCTCGAGTGGACTCCATAGCCTCTTGGACACACTTTAGCTTCTCTTGCAGCATTCCTTTGCCTTCTGATGCTAGGCTGCTGACATGCTGCTGACCATGCCTGATGCACCTCTGCAGAGCAGTGCTGGAATGGGACACATCTGCTCATGGCTCTGCTCTGGTTTCTACTTACATCCCACCCCCTCCATCACCTCCCACCTGAAAAAAGGGGACAATGACAACAAGCCCCTGGAGGGAGCTCCACTACCCTCTGGCATCAACATCTCCATCACTCATTTGTGGGGATGGGCCTCATTTCTTCACGTTGGTAGCAGCATTCCTGTGCTGTGCCATGTCAAAATGAAACTTTATTGCCGCTCCTGGGCTTGGATCCAGAGCTGCCTGGTCCTCCAAGCAGTGATCAAATATGCATTACTGGGTGCTTGTGTGGGCTTTTGATATTTCACTCCTTTCGTGTTCATCCCCTGGTGCTGAGTTGGAGCAGAGCAGGACCAGGCTGGGGCCCTGCGTGCCCCAGCTCCTGCAGCAGGATGGGGACTCACTGCTTTGGCCCGTAAGTGCAACCCCACGGCTCCCGGCCTCCCCCGGCTCGTGGCAAAGGCCAGCTCGGAGCGCTCGTTGGGAGAAGTGCTGCAGTAATTGTTCTTAACCGCCGGCTTCAGAAAAGCTCTTTATTTTCAAAGGATACCTTTTATAAATCTGTGAATTTGCATGTTGCCAAAATCCCCTTGTGCTTTATTTAAATCCAGATTATCTTGTTTATTCCTTCAGTCACAGCTGTCATTTATCTCTGTGTAGGCAGCCTGCTCACGGTGCTGCAGGTTTCCCGCAATCCCACTCTAAAGGAGCCTTTGTTGGCTGGATTTTCATCTTCTTCGCAAGAGAAAAAAGTTCTCGGCAACTCCCAGGGCCGGGAGGAGCGGAGGAGGACTCTGAGTTGCACAACCGCTGCCCGAAAGAGGCAATGCCCGAGCACTGAGACAGTGTCACTGCCCATGGAGCTCGGCTCCGCTCCGCAGGGTGGAGCAAACATCTGCTTTTGTCTTCTGCGAAGGCAAACATGAAGTCATTTTCCCTTTTATTACTAACACATTCCAGTGTAGCTGCTCGAGCTGTCAGCTGTGACCTGCCAGTAATTCAGCAGCCGTGGGACATTGAAGGGGAGAGTGGCATTGCAGCCGCACGCTGCAGCGTGCATTAAAAGCAGAACCTATTTGCTGTAAGCTCCCAAGTCAAATCTCTTGTTGAATTTGTTCAAACATAAATTTACAGCTGAATTTACATAGGTTTAATGTTTTATAATCTTTTTGCTCTGTGAATCTATATTCAAGACTGAGTGCATTAGCTTAGAAATATTGTGCTTAACGCTGAAAATAATTTTAATCTCTCCAAAGTCCAATCCTTTGCACATCACTAAACCTCAGAATCCAATCCCTTCTAATAAGAGACACAAAACTTGCATCTGTTGCTGCCTAATAGATTCATACTGCTCTAATTCAAATGGCTTGCACATGTCTGTTAAAAATCATTAAACAAATTGTAAAGCACTTTCAGAAAAGCGGGTGCCAGATCAGGCTGGGGCTAAAGCAAAACAAATCTCCCCCAGGGACTTACTGAGAGAGTTTAGTGGTTTGGAAGCTGGTGGCTGTGGGAGAAGGGGATGAACCACCCTTCTCTGTGCCTTGAGCCCTACTCGTGCGGACTTAATACCCCAAATTGAGGGCTGCCTGGGTCTCTTGGTTTCCATCACCAATACAAGCAGCTTTCCCCACTCCCAAAGGTTGCAAAGCCATTTGGTGTCCATGCAGAACACTCTCACGAGGGGCAGGTTGAGATCCAAGGGCACTGCCTTGCTCCATGCCAGCCACATCCCTGCTGAGGTCCTCCCGTGCAGGACTCAGGAGCTCAGGACACAGCAGCCAGAGCAGGAGCAGCCCCAGCTCTCACTGCAGCCAGGGAATAAGGATCAGCCAGGGCTTGGGAGCATCTCACTGCCCTGTAGCAGGGCCAAGCATGGGGCTGCACTGCCCTTCGGGGCCACAGGGTCCCTTCAGGGCCGCCTGGACCATCCCTGGACAGCAGCATCAGGATGGATGGAGAAGGGCCCAGTGTTGCCATACCAACGCAGGTGCTGACTAACTGCAGGCTGATCTGATCCCAACGGAAGCATCGAGTTGCTATGGTAACCGAGATGCCAAATTGGAGATGGTGCCAATAGCAAAGTTATCCAAACAGAGGCAAGTGTGTGCAGCAGGGCCTGGCCCCAGCCCTGCTGAGCTCCTCCTGGGCAGATGCACAGCTTGGGACACTGCGGAGCCTTGGCTGCCTCCCAGGACTCCCATTCCATGGGGCTCTCCTACTCCTCCACCCCTGCTTCCCTCACGGACATGGCCAGAGGGGTCTGTGCCTCTCATTGCAACAAATCCCAGTGGGGCTTCCACATGGAGGAAGGATGCCGCCTGCGAGCATCATCTGAGGCACTCTCCCAGACACTGAGGAAAATGCCCTTGGAGCACAGTCTATTTCTAATGTGATTTTTCATCATCTCGCCCAGTCTGGAGTCCAGCAATGGTGGTGAAAGGGATTCTGTGTCTCCACAAAATGCAAAATCTTTAACAGCGCATTGGCGTGTTTTTAGGTTGGCCTGGATAAGAAGTTGCTCCTGAGAGCCCACTATTGATTCTGTCAGAGATTCAAAGGTTTTATAGGCATCGCTCAGGATCTCTTTAGCATTTGTACCTTCTTAATGGCTCTCATTGCCAATAGGATTGAAAACATCCCCCTGCTCACTGGGAAGTGGCTGAATCCATGCCAGGAGACAGAGCTACTGCCACTGGAGCGTGGCCGCCCTCCATGGCCAGCAGACAAGCGTCCCAGCAGCCCTGGGCACGGAACACATCCATGGCTCCTCTGATGGAGGTGGAGGAGATACCGGGGGTAGGGACCGAGGCGGGTGCACCTCACTCAGGAAGGCTCCTCTCCTCCTACCACTCTGCAACTAAATCAGTGGGCAGGTGGCTGAGTAGCAGACAAAAATATAAATATGCTCTGATTTCACTGGGACCATCTGGCTCATGCATGATAGGCGGGTAAGAATGCTATAATCATGGAGCAGAGAACTAAGCTGATCCATTAAAGTCTTTTAGCTGAAGCAACTATGGAACCTGTATTAATCCAGCAACGCTTTGTGAACAAACATCACAAGGTTAGATCCATTCAG
This sequence comes from Pezoporus flaviventris, assembly GCF_033815535.1. Taxonomy (NCBI): domain Eukaryota; kingdom Metazoa; phylum Chordata; class Aves; order Psittaciformes; family Psittacidae; genus Pezoporus; species Pezoporus flaviventris. Next base: position 19,312,342 of record NW_026892626.1, on the reverse strand, counting down.
TTGCAATTAAAAATAACCCTGGCTGTTCAGGCTGGCTTGGATAGCTATTACAGCACTATGCTCCCCAAAGGCTCTCACGTATATAGAGTGTTGATGCTCACACAATGCAATCTGAAATTATGATCTTAATGCTAAATCTTGCTTTCTTCTGTTCTTTCCTCAAGTGGATCTCCTCTGGGATACGGCTGTTGCCTTGTGCTGAAATCCCTTTGCCCATCTGACTGCACAGCTCACACGCAAATTGGAGTGTCTCAGATAGACAGTGCTGCTGTGGTTTTACTGCCTTCTTCACGGGGGTGCCCTTAATCACCCCCTTCCTCCCCAGCAGCCAAGGTGAATGCACAGGGCTGTACTCACTGCCCTGGCCTGGCCTAGCAGCTCTCCTAGGAGCAGCCCCCGGAGCTCTGCAAGCTCCTGGCACAGTGGGAGGCACTCGGCACATCTGCACTGGCACACAGCACCTCAGGGGCTCACAGCCACGGCCCTCAGCACCACATGGCTTTGGCTGTGCAAAGCCATCTCAGCGCCGAGGATGAAGACGTGTGCTGTGTCACATTGTTCTACCGGGGATAAATTTGGCCCAGACTCTCCAATTTTAGCGTATGATTTATTGCTGGTCAGTGCTGAGCCATGAAACAGCTTGTGAAAAAGGCTGGAAATGCCTGTTCCTAACCCCACTGCAGTCAACGCTGTTTTGACTAAGCCTCGCTACTGTTCTCTACAGCAGCACTGTGATCCTATTCTCTGGGAATCTCTCAGTGTCATCTCCCAGGTTTAATTGCTGTATTAATCACAGTTACAGCTAAGCAGCACTGGTGAGTGCCCTGCCTCGCACACGCTGGAACAGGGACTCCCTGGCAGAGCCTGCCTCCTCTGACTGAGGATGTGCAAGTCAAAGAGGTCTGTTCTAAGACCAGGCTTCCCTTCAGCGTATGAGTACAAGTCCCTTGAGTGAGCTCATTCATTTTCCACTGTCACAGGAGAAGGGAAAAGACCTGGATGCCCGTGACTACGTGTAAATCCTAGGGCTGAGCAAGCAGCCAACCCAGAAAGCAGCCCACCCGCCCCAAAGACTGTGCGAACCACATCGAGCTCCACACTCGAGACGGGTCTTGCAGGCAGTTTGGGGAGCAAACAGCAGGTATTTAATGAGCAAATACAAACTCGCTGAAAAACTGGGGTGTCCCAATACCTGCGTCTCAGTCACAGGCAGCTTGCTCTGCAAAGCGGGTCCTCCAAAGGCTGGGGATGCTCCCGTTTCTCCCAGCACACCCACAGGTAAAAGAGGCTTAAAGTGCATGGAATGCTGACGCACGTGTTGAATGGTGCCTGCAGGACAGAAGTCTTCTCCAAAACAGCAGGCCCAGTGCACCTTCTGGCAGCAGCCCAGGGCAGAGCTGCCATTCCCACTTGCTTGGGAAGAGCTTTTCCCAAGGTGGAGCTGGCCTCAGACGTGCACCAGCCAGGCCCCTCTGCCCCGAGCAGACCGGCAAGACAGCCCGGCACCCCTGCAGAAGTGCTTCCATCCAGCGCTGCCAGCCCTTGCTGGTTGCTAAGTAGTATCTGTGGAAGTTTCAGGACTGTTAATAATACATGCCATTGATGTTGCAGGCTATGGTTCCTGGAAAAGCCAGTTTGAGATGGAAAATATACAGCTGAGGAAGGATGTTACAAACAGTCCAGTCCACTTTAAATACTGGTTTGACTCAGCTGGGTGGTTCAAACCATTCCTGTTTCCCAAAGACGGTCCCATCCTGAGAAGGAACACCATGAAACTAGACTATTAAAATGTATTAGTCTGGAGCTACACATCATGAGGAGTTCTTTTTCATCTTCTGGAGAATTTACTTCTACCAGGAAAAACACCCTGACAATAATGGCTGCCTAAGTGAAAGCACTGCTGCTGTATCATGCTAAAAGCTTTTCAGGGAAAAACAGTAAATAAATTCCACTCTTCAGATGTATCTGGATGTTATCCTAACACAGTGCCAGAGTAATAGACGAGCCATCAACAGCTAAAAGGCTGGGAATTGTTATGGAGGGACAACAGAGGAGCAGTACCTGCAGAACAGTTGAATAACAGAAGTAATTGTGCACATCCCGCTGCCGACTTCTTGCCCCGCTGGCAGCTGGGAAAAGGAGATGGACTCTAACCCAAGTGGCACAGAAAGGTCTGATATGAAACCACTGGTACCGGCTGGGCAGGGGCCAGCAGACAGCCCTGAGCTCAGCCCTTCTGCAGCTTCAAACCCTCATGAGTCCTTGTTCAAATTCAGCTGTAGACAAGATGGGTCCATGCAGGGCCACTGGTGCCGCAGATAGAGCGGCTGAATGCAGGGGGACAGGGACAAGGAGGATGGGATCCCACAGGGAGGGGACAGCAGATGCTGGAGGTAGCAAAGCCAGTCCCAAATCCCTCCACATACACACCAGGTGGCCAGATCTTCCCGATTGCACCAACCTCCCCTGTCCAAAACACAACATCCCACCTTTTAATCTACAGTGGGGGAGGTCTGCATCCTGGCGTCCAGCACTTGCCCTGGGCAGAGCTCCATTGCTCTCCCTCGCCATCACCAGGCAGTGCTGAACACTGCTGCCCTGTCCCCCTTCACTGCCTCTTCCCTGCAGCTCCTGATGTGTCCCACTCTGTGCCATAGCCAGCCTGGCTGTGTCAGCTCCCAGGTCCCCAGAGCAACCTGGAGGCATTGAGAAGGGGCACTGCACTGCCTTGGTCCCAGCCTCAGAGAAGCCCCACGGCAGCCAAGGCAAACCCCAAGTGATTGCCAAGCACCACACAGGTCTGAGACTCCTTTTTCCCACCCCGGAGCTGCTCTTCACTGCAGAGGGCACAGCTATTTATTATTTGCTTCTGCCGATTATTTTGGGGTTTAAGTTCATTTATTATGTATGCAAAAATGGTAATACACTGGCATCTGAATGTCTTTTAGGCATACAATATCCTTATTATTCAAAATGCTTTTTCCTCCATAATTGAACGGTTTACCTTATTATTACTTTATGTTAATGACCCAGCATTTCCATTTTTCTATAGGATGCTTAATTGTAAGCAAAGTGCAATCAGAATCAGAGATGCCATCTGTAATTGACAGCATCATAATAACAGTGAGCATTGCAGGAACAAAGTACCAAAATAAACAGCAGTGGAGAGAGGGTCCTCTGAAAACACCCGGGAAGCTGCTCCGGGCTGGGACAGAGCCCGGCCGTACAGGCTCCTCACCCTCGGCAGTGACAGTTTGGGCATTAACACAGATCGAGTGCTATTTATATCAGTTTGTACATTTAATCAGTTTTTTTGCAGTTTTCAGCGAGATGTGAACTATATCCCTGTCCAAGGCATTTGGTTCAAATCAGCTGAGACAGAGAATAATCAAGATTTATGATTCTCATTCTGACTTGGATCACACAGTCAGTGCAATCGGTACAGCAGAGCTTCCTCTCCGAGCCCAACTGACATCCCTTCACTCTCCCTCGCAGCAGTGATTTAACGTCCATCTCGGGAGCTGTCAGAAGCTGCTGCAGCTCCAGATAACGGCAGCTCCCGGCTTCTCCCCTCTCCCCACCGCCCACTGCCGCCCGCTCCCCTCCCACCCAGCCAGGGGCTACTTGGCAGAAATCAGTAAAATAGCAATTGCCAAATAAAAGGGATTTCATCTTGTTTTACCTCTCAGTACAGCTTAGGGCAGCCAGAAGGTGTAGCCTGTGGCGTGTCTAACCTTTTCTACATGGAGCATCCTTGCTTGGGGAACAGCATCGCAGATCCTGCACAAGCCTCCAGCGCCCCAGGTCTCCTGCCCTGCTGCGAGTGGAAGGGGCTGGGGACGGAGCAAGTCCTGGTCTGCAGCAGGGAAGGGCCCAGGAATGGCTCAGGAGGCAGCTTCCAGCAGCAGAAAGTGTTGTCAGTGCTTGCAGCAGACAGCTCTATTTCCAGGGGCTCAGCACCGGTCCAGGGAGCCGGAGCTGGGCTCTCCAAGACCTCAGCTGGGAAGCAAATGTTTAGATAAAAATTAAATGATCCAAAAGCAACTCTATTAAGAGCAGCCAGGTGATGGGAGCACAGTGGTGGCAGGGCTGCTTCCAAGCCGTTTGCAGGCAGCCATGCCATGCACTGCAGGCTGGCTGTGGCGTGCTGGCCTCGGCTGCCAGGATGCTGCGGTGGGTTCTTCCCTGGGCATCTGCTCCTGTCAGTGCAGGATGGGCACGAGCCCGGGCCAGGCAGCTCAGTGATAGCAGCGGAGGAGGCATCTGGTACATCAAGTGCTTTTGTGCCTGGAGAGACCCTGGAGGCTACGTCCACATCACACACAGAGCCGGGCAGGATCCCTCCCTGGGCACCACAGCCCAAGCACCCCCAGGATAAGCCCCATCTCCTAGGTCTGGCTCATGACAAGAGAGCACCACAACCCCAGAAGGAGGCTCAGCAGGGTCGGTGGAATAACTGGGGTGATGGGGGCTCTGCTTTGACTGCAGCAGGGGAGGGCAGCTTTCGCTGTGCACACCCTCAATACAAAGGCAGAGAAAGAGGCCCACCAGCAAAGGAAAATAAAGGCTGTTTTCTTGCACTGCGGAGGTCAGTACAGGTGCCTGCTAATGTTTTGTTTTCTTCAACGTTTGTTTAGCCATCTTCTCCCCATACACACTATGTGCAGCACAGCTTAGATTAGGCCAGGACTCTGTTAAATTCACATATGCAGTATAACATTCAAGTAAGTGAAAAAACAGACTGCTGCCATCCCAGTCAATAGAGTAAACAACTCCTGGTTTGGATAAACAGAATTACTAGTGCTGCAGAGCCCTGGGCAGCACTGCACCCTCCGATTAGTGTAAATGCTAAACACAAACCAATTAACACTCTCTAAGTCTGCTTATCTCATGTCACTTAGTGCTAAAATAAAGCCTAACACTAAATACACATATTGATTTAGCCATTAAATCCAGCATCACTCAAAATAGCTCATTATATTACTGAGAAACAAATAAAGTCACCTTAATTTTCAGAACCTACTGTATTATGAACAATGACTTAATTGCTCCATCCAGCACCAGGGACTTAGCGCTGATACTGAGGAGAGCCTGATACTACTTGGCTTGAAAATGAAACCAAGTAGGACCAGAGGCAGAGGGGACAAGAGGACAGCCCTGTGCCACCCATGGCAGCCTCACTGCAGAGACACTCGACATCCCCCCCACCGTGCTGTGCCATCAGCTCAAAGAGCCAAGACATAAACGTGACCCCTGGGCAGAACACTACTGCTGGTACCAGACACCGGTCCTGGGCATCCATTAGCTCCTCTAAGGAAGAGGATGAGACTCACCACAGTCCTGTCAAATGCTCCGTGCTGCTGGTGCCACTTGCTACAGCACAGCCAACACTGACAAAGCACCAGACTCAGTCCTGAGGAACCAAAGCTGCTTTGGCTTTGCTGGGGGTTTATATGCCTGTTAATTTAGGGACTATTGGAAGCTGGTGTGTGGGAAGTCGGTGATGGGAAGAGCCCGGCTGTCAGCATCCTGCCCTGAGGAAGACCGGGAGCAGGCAGGGATAGGGGGTGGGTGGTGTTTACATTCCTGATTACAAGAGCTCGTTCTGGCTTTGGTCCTTCTGCAGGCAAGGTTAATGGGATGTGAGAGCCCACAGCTGCCACAGCACCAAGTGAGGAGGACAGACAAGGGCCAGCAGTATTAACCAGCCAGGAGTGATGCAAAAAACTGGTTATCTCAAGCTGTTTGGAGGCACGGATTAAAAATAAATCTTCCTGAGTTTAATATTCTGCCAGTCAGCTCCTTTTTGTAGGTGGAATCTATTAAAAAATTATCTTTCTGCTAAAATGCTAAAGTATTTCTGACATTTAACAGCTTGCTTTAAGCAAAAAAGTGCAATAAATACATGGGAGAGCTAAACTGGCTCCAGCGCACCCAGCACCCAGCCCGTCATGAACAAGCAATGCAGTGCCAGCCCACCAGTGACTCCCGCAGACCCTGGCTGCCCAAACAATGGTGTATCTACTCCAGTCTCCCTGTTCACCCAGGGTACCTGGGAAGTTCCCACCAGGATCCAGCAGCAGAACAAAACCAGACAGAAACTGAACGTTTAGACCCTAGGGTACCAGGGGAACGTGTGCTGTAATTTGGCCTCTGTACTTTGAGGTACTTGGTTTGCTGCAAGATGCAGAAGGAGCTGCTTGGCAATGTAGTCTTCTCAATAAAAATTAATGCTTTAACAAGAAGCCAAATAGCTACAGCTAATGTACTTCTGAATGAGATCTAAATTTTATTCATAAGCATCAGTGTCAGGACTAAAATAACAGTTTTATGGACACTATGAGCATAAACAGCTCTGCTGATTCAAAAACAGAAACTGCACTTCTGAATGAATCGACTCATTCATTTGGAACAAAAGCATCATTTTAAATACATGCCTCAAATAAAAGAGAAAGCCAGAGACAATATTCTTCTCATGAGCCTGCTTCCAAGAAATGCACTGCAGAGAAGGGAAACAAGCTCCTGGCAAAGGGATGCTGATTGGGAATGTGCTGGGGAAAAGGAGCAGAGATCGCTCAGAAGCTGTCTGGGACACGGCTGGAGGGGGGGTTGGATTGCATTCCCCACCCCCTGAATCATCTATATGTGGAAAAGAATCTCAGATGGGGAAAAACAGGGCTGTGGTGCTGTGGAAGCAGCCCTGAGCTCCAGCATTCCTGACCTGCTGGCTCTGGTGCCTGTTGAAATGGCTTTTGTTCCTCTGGGCTGAATTGCACCATGTTTAGGTATTTCTCTAGAATCCTGAACACCAGGTATTGGGAAACCAGAATGAATTTAAAGAAAAAAGGATCCCACGCCTGTGGGCATCACTCACCAATGTGTAGGAGGATGCAAGGAACCTCTGAATGTCCCTCCACATGGATTTGCGAGGATGCAAGAACATCTGCATGCATGGCTGTATGCACACAGCCATAGTAATGGATGCAGGATGTATGATACGGCAGCAGCTACACTGAATTTGTGTCTTTGGAAAAACATAATACAGAGGAGATGACTGTTCCTTGCAGATGTTTCCAGTCACTGCTGGTCCCTGGTCTTCATGCTCTACCTCTGACTGTGCTGTTTGCCTTGCCTTCTCCCACTGTAACATGCTGTGGTGGGTCCAGGAGCTGATGGCCACAGCATGCATGGATGAAGGCAGCTTGAGCATATTCCTCAGTTTGGGACCCTTCCTGCTGCCTTACCTGTAATTTCCAGATGTGCTTTAAAGTGGCAGTGGCCTGGGCAGGGCCCTGTGGTACATTGCACAAAGGGCTCTCCATGAGCTTAGTCTGGATCTTGCTGTGAATATTGATAAGCACAGATAGCCACTGTGAGCCCAACAAAGCAGTTACCAGTGCAAGTTAAAAACAGTGCGAAAATGGGAAAATGTGGAGAGCTGTATAACTAACTACAAGGTTTTTAGAGAAATACATCTCGAAGAATGTGCTCATTACAGGCAGGAACGTCAGGCAGCTGTCAGGCACTGCTCTGACATAAAGAGAACTTGATCGACGTGCATGACAGGATGAGATAATGATGGTCATCTGGGCTGGTGGCAGTTCTTGTGCCTTGAGGCCTTAAACAGGGAGCTGTGCACCACAGCCAGCTCTGCCGGGTGAGGGCTGTGCTCCCGGGGCAGAGGAGCTGTGTCCAGGTGACAGCCACCGGGGTGGTTTGGCTGGGCAGGCGAGGTGGTGACACAGGGATGGGGCACACGGGAAGCTGAAGCCCTGAGCCTGCGCTGCTCATCCCCTGTGAGGAGCATCCTGTGGGAACGTGGGTCCTCCCAGCCACCCTGGCCAAACCCCACCAGGGACCTCGACAGGCATTGCGCCACGTCCTCTGATGGTGTCCTTGTGGAGGATGCTGAGAGCACCTCATCCCCCAGCACACGATGTGGCACAGGTCTGCGGGCTGTGGTGGGACCACGCTAGCCAGAAGCACTCCAGAGCTGGGTTGAAGACCACATTGTGCATTCAGTGAGGAGCCGTGAGCTGTCTGAGCTGCTAATGAAACCGCAACAGGCTCTGGGCAGTTTGCTTGCTTTACAAGGCCAATTAGGGGCTGTGCAAGAGGAAAACCGCCAGCGGCCGGCACCCCCCTGCTCTCACCCGATTCCTGCAAGTGAGAACAGGACTGAGGAACTGCTGTTGATACTGCAACAGCCCACGTGAAGAGATCCTCACCCAGTCCTGAGCAGACAGAGCTCCTGGCAGGATGCGGCCAAGCACAACCCTCCTGCCCTGGCAGACCCTGGTCTCCTGACAGAGATCCAGGGCAGCTCTCTGGGTGCCAGGAGCCCAGCTCTGCTGCTGAAGTGCTGCCTGTAACTGGGGTAATATATCTGTGGCCACAAATGAAAGATCAATATTTATTTAACACACACACACTACCCTTTAGAGGCCCTTAATTGTAAATTAATCATCATTAAGTGACAGTAATTGAACATGCTGAAAGCTGCGATCACGGCTCTCCCCACAGCGGGAGGCCCTGGCGCGGCTGCTGTGGCGGAGGGAGCGGGATGGAGGTGGGACGCTTGTGCTTTAGTGCTCCCTCAGGAACAGCAGCATCCTCCAGACTGGACACCCCACCATGGCCCCTGTGTCCAGCACAGGGGCTGAGGAATGTCAGGACTGAAGGGACTGTCCCAGGAGAAGAGCACTCCGGGGATGTGCTGCCGCCTGCCCTGGGACTGCAGGTGATCCCAGGCAGGGGAAGCACATGTTATGTTGTGTTATTATGTTGTGTTGTTATGTTATGTTACGTTATGCTATATGTTATGCTGTATGTTATATGTTATGTTATATGTTATGTTTGGTATGTTATATGTTATGTTATATGTTGTGTTTGGCATGTTATATGTTATGTTATGTTGTGTGTTATGTTATGCTATATGTTATGTTTGTTATGTATGTTTCTCACCGGCTCATGGTGTGCTCTCCACAGGAGGCATAGCTAACAGCAGGCTCCAAGCCCAGGGGAATGCCTTTCCCTGGGGAGGCAGAAGCTGCAGTTTGTTTCGTTCCTGATTTCACAGAAACATAAACCAGAACTGCAGGTGCCAGCTCCTCCTCCCTTGGCTCCGATAGCTCAGGGCCCTGCCATGGGGTGCTGTGGGAGAGCAGCGGGCAGAGGCTGCGGGAGATGCCTGGTCACCAGCAGCAGTGATTTGGAGCGTGCTGCTTTCAGAGGAACCCGCACACTGGAGGCTGTTGAGGCACTGGTGTGCTCCCCAGTCCGGGGGGCTGGAGGAGCTCTGCGTTTCTGTGTCACGGTGATGAAGCCACAGAACCCATCAGTCTGAGGTGGGGCGTGGAGGGAGCGCAGCAGGTCTCCGGTGCCAGCAGGCTGTGCAGGGTGAGCAGGCAGAAAGAAATGCAAATTCCCTTTCTGTAAGGACAACAGTGGCATGAGCCCCGACTGTATTAAAATGCAGAATTATTTCAGGGGCCTTTGTTTAGCTCAGAGCCTGGAGGTAATTTATGCACAAGGATGGAGCAGTGAGGGCTGTGCTCAGCTGCCTGGCACTGCCAGCATTCCTTGGCTCCCGCTCCTAGTGTGAAGGCTTTCCAGCTCTGGAAAGGGACAGCTGGGAAGCCCACAGTCCCCCTGCTTGTTCTTGCTGAAGAAGTTTTCCTGTCCCCACATCTCCTATGTACATCTGGGGACCAGACCTTTAACACAGAGGCTAATTAAATACTCTCTAATCAGGCTGGTCCACTGCTCCGCCATGCCTGCACCTTTCCCTCTCAGCATCCCTTTGCCTGCTGCTCTCCCTGCGGTTCCCTTAGGACAGGAGCAGGAACGTGGCCCCTTGGCACTCTGGCAGAGGAGCCGATTGAGCAGTGAGGACGTGGGCTCCCAGCTCCCTGCTCTGCACTGGGCGCGAGCTGCAGCTCTCCCATGGGAGCATTGACCCTGCAGCCACCAGGCTCAGCAGTGCCGCTGGGTCTGCCCCATGTGCACTCAGGATGTGCAGTTCATGGACTTTGCAGACCATTAATTCTGCTTGGATTTGGAGACCCGTAGCTGGCAATCTGAGCCACTGCAAGCTGTGACCAGAATCTGGGGCTTGGTTGGCCCTTCTGCAGCTTTGGCCTCTATATGTTGAAGAGAATTGGGCAGGAATTGGCAGAAGAAATCCCAGAACCTGGCATGGAGATGACAATTAGTTTCTTATGATGAAATAAAGCTCAGAGGGATGCAGTTAATTCACCCAAGTCAGGACTCCAGCATGCCCAGAGTAACCGTCCTGGTCCACAGCAGAGAGCTGGGCATTCCTGGAGGGACCTGGAGAGTGCGGAATGGGGCAGAGGCAGAGGCAGGCAGAGGGGAGAGGAAGATGCTGCCCCACGTCTCTGAAGGGCAGCAGCAAGCACAGTTACTGGTTGCCCGGCAGGGGGGGAAGCAGCACAGCCCAGGAGCACAAGGGGACACCAGGGCAGAGGTATCACAGCAGGCATCAGTGCCAAGCACTTCACCTCTGCCCAAACATCATTGCTAAGGCAAACAGAGGCTCCAGGAGCTTGCTGGCAGGAAGGTTTATTGAGATGAGATCTTTGCATCAGGCTGTGTGTTCTTGTTTTGTGGAGCTTAAACTATTTCCAGGATCAGGCTGGATTAAATCCTTGACTTGCACTGCCATCCAGGAAGTCTCGTCTGGGCTGATTTGCATTTTCATCTGCATACTAATGCCGGGCTTCTAATCAGCACGAAAACCTTCCCAGCTCATTGGTTCAAAGGTAAATGTCTGCAGCAGAGAGAGCATGGAGGAAGGCTTCAGACACGGCTCCACCAGAACCTTCCCCGGTGCTGCACATATGGGATTTGCTGTATCCTGACTGACAGAACATCAGGGGCTCTGCCGCCTAATCCCGATGTGCACGTCTGGCATTAGGATGTGCGCTGCTGGGGCTGTGTCTTGAGAATATTAGAGTGTGTTTGACGCAAGGTCTGGCTTCACTGAGCCAGGTTTATCACCTGATGAAAGCTGCTACACCCAGACATTACAAGCAGAGCAGAGGGCTGGCTGTCAGCAGGGGAGGGAGCTGGTGAATAAACCCAGAACCTCTGTAGAGAGCAGAGGCCCTGGCACTGGGAGCACGAGCTCGGTGCTGCTGGGGCATGGCCGGGAAGGAGCTGGAGAAGCCCCAAGGTGCGTGGAAGCGAAATGACCACGACCCCGCGTGCAAACGGGTCTGTGCCATGAGCAGCTCCGTTCCACCCAGCAGTGCTGCTGCAGGGCCTGCGTGTGCGCTGTCCTGCCCGAGGCAGCCGCCCCAGGCACCGCGTCCCACCGTGGCTCCCATGCTGCTAGCACAGGGCAGCATCGTGCCACCCCTGCCCTGCCCCGAGCTGGTGCACGCCCTGGTTCCGGCTGCCAGGGACAGCGCCAGGGGTCTGGTTCCAGAAGCCAAACACCGCATCCCCACGGAGTTTCCCAGAGGAAGCATTTCTCCTTCTGTACTTGAATGTTTCCTGACAGTTTCCATCAAATTGGGGTTACAGTGAAGCCGAGCCGAGGTCAGCCCGTCCTGCGCCAGAGGCAGACGTGCAGCCCCGCTGCGGCACCAGGAAATTAATCACCATGGCTAAGCTCCTTTCCTGCCACTGTGTCACAGCCCTGATGCCCTAATTGTGCTTGTTAAGAGGAGTGTCTTCCTTGCTCTCGCTCGGGGCTGCGGTCATTTCAGATAAGACAGAGTCCGGATCGATGCTGTTTGACAGGCGCTCCCAGCCAGGCAGTGCATGGGGTGCTGCTGCCCCTGAGCAGGAAACACGCACGGTGTGTGCCCTGGGCACTGCTCCAGGCATGGAGGACGCCTTCCTGGGGCTGAATGACCCAAATGTCCCAGCGCAGGCAGGGATGTGCCAAGCGTGGCAGCGCCAGGCGGCTCTGTGCTGCCGACCCTGCTGATCTGCAGCACTCACCCCACACAGCTTCTGCTGGGAAGGCTCCAGCCTCCTGGGGAAACCTGTTCATGGAGCCCGGAACAATAAACCCCAACACTGCCCCGGCCCTTCTGGAAAGGCCGTTATTCCTGTTTGACTCCTGCTCTTCGGAGGCTTTGCCACCGAGGGCTCCTGACAGCTCTGTCCTTTTGTTGCTGCACCAGCATGGGACAAAACCACCTGCACATTTAGCACCTACGGCATCGCAGGTAATCCTGTTAAGATGTTTCTGTGCTACCTGACTGGTCGCAAATACCTTGCTCTAAGGAAGAGCCGGCTCTGCAGGCTCCAGCTAGCGATGCTCAGTTCCAGTCTGGTCCCCAGAGCCTGTGGGCAGGGGCTCACACTGCTCCCCAGGAGATGGCTGGGGAGCAGTGGCCAGGCTCAGCACCCATGCTGGCCAATGGGCCACCAGACACCCAGCGGGGCAGGGACATCCTTCCCAAAGCCACTGCAGCCCCAGACTAAGTGACCCCGCTGCTGACTGGGTGCAGAGCTGCAGGTCCCAGCCATGGTACCCAGCCAAGGGGGCAGCCCTGACGGACCCCAGTTCCTGCCCCGTGCACACCCTGTGCCCCCGGAAAAAGCAGCCTTCGGGGCCAGAGCCAACCTAGGGGCAGCAGCATAACCTGCCTGCCTGAGCTGGAGCTCTGGGGCAGAGCAGCCTCCATCAGCTCCGACCTGCTCGGCAGCCTCACGCCGTGTGGACACATTTCAGACCAAACACATCTCCAGTTTGGGAGTGCTTGGGGACCAGCAGTGATGGATGGCAGTGACTGCTGCCCTGAGCAACCTGAGGCTCATATGGAGAGACGTCTCCTTCCTGTTAGAGAAGAAAAAAGCCATAATCCACCCTAACTGCTGCTGTGATTTTGTTATCCATCACAGTGGCAGCTTATTTCTACCTGCCTGGGACTTGTTACTGCTCCAGAAGTGGGGGAGTGGGATGGCAGGGAAGCAGTGGGAGCACCTGATGGGTATCCTGTGATCCCAGCCAGAGCAGAGGGGCAGATGAAGCCAAGGGGGTTCTGAACCACTGTGCGGCCCCACTGCACCCTGGGCACATGAATGAAACCACCACGATTCTTCCCTTCTTTGGCAGTCAAACCTGGGGCAACACATCTCTGAATTCAGTGCCATGCTCCCGGCCAGCTCCCCCGTGTACCGAGCCCTTGGGAATGTGCAGTGTTTTCCTGTAAATCTACAAATTCCTGTTCGTTACCTCGCACTGTGACCAGGAGCGCTGTGTCTGTGCTCATCTGCTGCCAGTGTTGTGCTATCTCTATCACATCTCCTGAGGGGTTAAACTGTCATGTTGAGCTTGGGAAATGGTGCATGCTGGGCAAGGTCTGAGGAGCTGAGCTTGGATCCTGGGATGCCTGCGGGGCCTGGGGATGCCAAACAGACTGTCAGACTCTGGGAGATACATGTGGAGAGATGTGTCACCACAAAGGAGCAGTCACTGGCTTCAGTATTGGGCTGAAGTTTCAGAATCCTCATTTTACACTGGGGGAAGGTGTTTCAGTGTGTGTTTGCATACACCTCTGCCTCTGATGAGAGAGCAAACAGCTCAGCAGTGGCAGTTGACAGAAGAGGCAAACACACAGTGAATGTCCCCAGCTTCAGGAAGGGCCCAGTGGCTCATCACCCTCACAGCCTCAGCTCCCTGCAGTGACCCTCGGTGGGGCAGCAGCAACCTGCGGGGCTGTGAGGAGCAAATTGTCCTCCTGTGAGCGATCCCCCCCTCACAGCCCAGCCACCAGCTGCTTCCTACACAGCTCCTCTATTCACAGACAGAAATCACCGGGGTACCACAAGGAAAGGTTCAGCTTTGCCAGCCACACTTGGGAACCGCTTCACAGTGCCCCATGACTGGCACAGACCTTCTAATGCGGCACCACTATGCACTGAGTCAGCAACTGCCATGTGAGCCCCGCGTCGAGCGCAGGCTGAGCTCTGCCTGCAGACACCCCAGTACAGCCCCAGACCTGCCCTGTGCTCCAGCATGTACATGCTCTCAGCAGTACAGCTGAGAGAAGCTCCAGGCCCTTTCACCCTGCCCAGGAAAGGGGAAAGGCAACTTCTAAAAAGTCAATTAGTTCTCTGTCAATTAGCTTGTGCTGAAGAAGGTAATTACCTTCTCACTCTCAGCGCTCCTGTGCTCCCGCAGGAGGCACGTGGTGCTCCTCCTGCCTGGCACACACGATCCTCCAGGGAGCCACCAGCTCCCCTGCCCACGGGTGATGGCCAGCACTGCCTGTTTCGGTGCCCCAGGCTGCCCGGGCACAGCACCGGCACAGCCCAACCCGCGCTGATGCCGCACATCAGGCTTTCAGCAGCTGGGAAGGAGTGAAACCAGGGAGGGCCGTGACGTGAGCCCCTGCTGCGGGCTCTCTGCAGGTCAGGGCCAGCCCTGGGCACACCGTGCTCAGCCCCATGCTGGTTCTGCCCTGTGCTCCTGCTCGTTTCTCTCCTACTTTTCCTCCCTGGGCCTGGGGATACGGGGCTCTGGGTGAGGACAGGCACTGGGTGCTCTTAGATCCCAGCAGATGCAGTGCCCTGGGAGGGAGCTCTTCGGTGTGTGGCAAACGACGCTGGTCCCCAGGCTGCTCCCAGCAGCAGGGGCTTGGCAGAGCCTCTGCAGGAACAGTCCCAAGCTCCCGAGCTGTGTCCCCAGAGGAGGATGCTCTCGTCCTGGCCGCACCGCAGCCACGCAGCGCAGTGTGTGAGCACAGGGTCCTGTGTGTCAGCGCGGGATCTCCATAAAAGATCTCTATAAAAATAAAGCAAAATAAAAAGGTTCCATTGTAATCCTATTAATGCATCTCCACACAGGTTGGTATCTCCTGAAGAACACTTCCCATTAAGGAAATCAATTTAGTATTCGGCTTTCTTCCTGTGGTGCATGTTAAAGTGGGATTTGACAATGATGGAAAAAAGATTTGTGTTAAATACTGCCAATAACGTCTCATAGCTCAGGGTTACAGCTTCTTGTGAGCGACAGACGCTCGTAATCCAACGTGCTGGAAACACTGCACTCCCCTATCAATTATCTCGAGTTATTAGGTTTTAAAATAAACTGCACATCCGCACTCCAGGCCACATGTTTAGTCTGCATTTTCCTGCCAGTTGCTTCACCCTGTCCTGGGTTTTCTGAAGCCGCCTCCTGCCGGCCCTCACAAGGCACAGGGCTGCTGCAGCCTCAGCCTGCACCCGGACACCTGCTCAGTGCGTCCTCACTGCCCTGGATTCCAGACCTGGATGGAGCTCCTGACTTCAGAGAGGCTCACAGCAGGCAGGTAATTTCTTGATCCTCTTCTGCTCAGCTGAAGACAAAGGGTGGGTTTTGGAGTCACCGGTTGAGTCAGGAATTTCAAACAACTGTTTTTCTTCCTGAGGTTCCTCAGAAGCCCACAGCAAAGCCGTTTGCTTTATGTCCCAAATCCCGGCTTTGATGCTTGACAAAAGCTTTCTTTTCTTTGATAAACAGAAATGAAGAGCCATTAATGGGTCCTTCTCTTCTCACTTGAGGAGGCAGGGGAGCCCTGCTGGGGACTCAGGAGACCTTTTGGAGCATCTTTGTATGTTGAAGCTGTGGCAGTACCAGCGCAGCCGGCGCCTGCCCTGTGAGCTGCTGCGGTGAAGGAGGTGGCACGAAGGGACACGGACCTCCCGGTGGGCACCGGCCTCACCATCACACATCTGCTACCCAGCACGTGCAGGGAGCCTGGCTTCAGCGATGCCACAGGGAAAACTGGGGCAGTGTGGGAACCGCACAGCGGGCTGGGTTTCAGTCCCTGCCTGGGGATGCACAGAGCTGTGTGCCTGTGGATGGGGAACTGCCGAGGGCCAGGGAGCAAACCCGGCAGCCAGAGCTGGGAAACAGGCAGAACGGACAGGTAGGAAGTGCAAAATGCAAGCACGCTGGCGTAGGGGGCCAAGGAACCCGGATCCCAATGCATTCAGTGCTAGGCACCTTCCCAGGGATTTGTTATCCTAACTTGCAAGTCAGTGAAGCCACACGGAAGCCCCGTCCCATTCCTGGATTGCAGCGTTCCCTAGGACAAGGAGTCTGTGGCATGAGTCCTTATGAACATCACTGTGCCAGGCAATGGCTGCAAAGTCAACCAGCTGAGGAAGAGCCTACAAAGGTGAGCAGAAGGCCTGAGCTAGCCCAGCCTGGCTGCGAGGTGGCCATAAACTGAAGCACAGATCAGTCTTTTGCAGGCCACGAAGACATTCACTGGTCCTACAAATCCCAGGGTTACAGTGAATATCCTTGATTCCTGCTATCAGCACTTATTAGGCAATTACAGATCTACAGACATTCCTCTTCTATAAAGTGTTCCTGCATCAATGGCAACAGCCTGCAAATATTCTAGAGGCATAAACAGAGTAATTAATCAGGGTGCTGTAATGGCAAGAAATTAACGTAAGGAAAACACAGGCTGAATACTGGAGAAAGTTTTCTGGCAGCAAACCATGGCAATCAGGGAATTGCCATGCCAGGGAAAGGGGGAAACTCCACGGCATGATGCAGGTCAGAGATGCCTGGCAAATATCCCAGGGGAATGCACAAACGCTGGCTAGTGAGACGGACAGGATGACCCAATACCGACTGCTTCTAGTATCAATCTCTGAGCGATTTCTAACGATGATTCACTGCTCTGGGAAAAGGCACTTTCATTCACGGCTGCCTGGCAAGGCAGAAACTCACCTAGATCTCCTCACTTGGTGAGAGCATTTGCTGCCCAGGTGTCCCCATGCTCATTCTGCTGCCGTGCCAAAGGTTGTTCCTGTGCAGCTCACAGTCCTTGTGCGTGTGCCATCAACTGCAGGCTCCCAGGCAGGCAGGAGCAGTGCTGAGTGTGTTGGCCACTGTTTGCTCAACCCTAGCACTACCAGGGCTGGTTTCTCATGGACTTGCTGCTCCCAGGCTGGCCATGGCAAGCACTGTCTGTAGCTGAGTGGTAGCGCCTGCACCCACTGCAGCCCCCCAGCCCTGGGGATGCAGCACTGCAGACGCAATGAGCAATGCTGCCTGGGAGGGCAATGGAACCAGCTGCACTGGGAATTGCCAGTCCCCCTGAATAAAACCAGCTTAATAGTCAGGATTGCTCTCGGCACACACGTCAGTAGCTTGGGCAGAAGCAGCAGTAATTGCAACTCTGTGGAGTAGTTACTGCTGTGGCCTTGCCTGGGAGCAGAGGTTCACAGAACATGCAGCAGGACAGGAGTGGTTCCAGGCAAATGGGTCTGCCTGACAGCTACCCAGGGCATCCCGCAGCTCCACATCAGAGACCTGATCCTGCAGGGGAGCTGTGTGCAGGAGCACTGGGCTCCAGCCAGCCTTTGAAGGAGTAAAAACTTCAAGGTGAAGGAAGGAAAGTGCCCCAGTCATAAATTCTGGTTTTACAGCAGCTTTTCTGGGGGTTTGGGCACGCTGCAGCAAGCGCGAGAGCACTGCTGGAGCCCACCGAGCCCCTGCTGCAGGCACAGTGCACCCCTGTGAACACACAGACCTGAGCTGAGGCTCAAACCCCCCTCTTCCCCGCACAGCTCTGACCGTGCTGTCACCCACCTGTGACACACCACCGGGTGCTTTGTGCATTTCTCAGGGTGACAAATGGGCCCAGAGCTCTCCCAGCCCTCTTTGACCACGGAGCTGTGCTGCGGCGCTCATACACAGTGGAGCCAGAGCCCCCCTCTCGGGTGTGCTGTGTAATCATGGACACCAAAACCACTCTCTGTAGCTGTGGCAAAGGCATCAGCCCAAAGGGTGGGATGCACCCTCCTGCTGCCGGCTCCGCTCCACTCCTCTGCAGGCTGCTCCCCGCCTGCCGTGATGCTGGAGGTCAAAGTCAGAGGAGACACGGGCCGGTTTCACAGCACACGCCAGAACGCGGTGCGGTAACAAGTGCCACCAACACAGCCCTGGAGCACGGCCTGTGCAGCTGCAGCCATGCAAGGTTACCGCTACCTGCCAGCGCGGGGGGGGCACCCGCTTGTAGGACGCGTCCCCTCGCACACTGACAGATCATCCGCTCAGCGCGTCCTGTTGCAAACAGATGTCTCTGTGCCGCCAGGCAGCCACCCGAATGCGAGAGCAGTTTGTTCCCGGCGCTCCATAAAGATGTTATATTTGTCCCCAGAAGTTAATCTTTAAAGATTTTTAGAGAGATCGATCACAAGTGGATGTATGCAGAGCTGTCTGCAGCGACATCCAGAGAACCTCCCACGCCGAGCACCGTGCCGGGCGGTGTGACTGTCCCTGAAGCTCAGGACTGGGGTCACCAAGGCGCTGAGCTGGGCAGGGACTGGGGCACTAAGCCCCATGGCACTGGGGGCTCCTGACACTGAGCCTGGGGCCATCAGGGGACTGAGGCAGCACGGACCCAGGCCAGCAGCGGTGGGGGTGTCCCAGAGCACACCAGCTCCTGTGGGCACAGGGTTCACTGAGCCCCAGCTGCTCTGGGGTTCCCACATTCCTGTTGTGAGCCACAGACTGGGGCTGCTGCCTGGGCTGGATGCAGGCACACAGACGTCCATGAGGAGCAAGGGGGAATTGAGCTTCAGCCTCGCAGGCAAACCAGCAGGGAGCGGGGTGCTCAGTGCCAGGGAACTGGAAAACCACTTGAGTGGGCAAACAGCGCGATGCTGGGCTGTGCTGCTGGCGGGGACGACGCGTGCTGAACGCAACGTGCCTGCTTCTGCAGACCGCATGGAGCATCCCGGTCCCAGCGACTGCTGAGCCTTGCACAGGCACAGGAAACGCCTCGTCACCTTCACACAGCTCCCCAGGCACATCCTTGGGCCTCTGCTCTCCTCCTCCTGAGGAGGGACCTGCCCGGCTGCTTCCTGGCCCCTGCTCCGGCACCGCTCAGGATGTGGGGCTGTTTTGGACCAGAGCTGCCCATCACTTCAGCACATGGCCCCTGCAGACAGCCGGGATGCGCACGACTCAGGGAAACACCCCAAGTCCCAGCAAACCCCCTTCCACCCCCTGAGAAATATTTCCATATTCATGAGTCTTATCACTGCCCTCAAGCTGCTGTGTGAACACAGGCGATACAAAAGCAGCACCACACAAAGGCAGATTTTAAAGCCACCGGGGAATCGGCAATACAGTTTCTCAAAGACTCGCTCGCCCTGCGCCTGTCCTGCCTGATTTAAGCCTGTGTTCCAGCACCACAAGTCCCAGGGCAATGACTTAGTCCCAGCATCTCCAGTGCAGCCTGGACGCCCCTCATGGCACTTCCCTCTCAGCGGCTGGTGCAGGGTAAGTCCTCGCAGTACCTGCAGTGGGGCACATGGGCTGCCCACCAGCACCGTGCCCCCCTGGGCTGGCTCCTTGCTGAGGGAGCGAGCTCCTGGTGGGATGCTGGAGGCCAGACCAGCACTGTGACCAGCCGCACGCTGCTGCAATCAGCCAGCCCGTGGCCAGCCTGCCCGGCAGGGATGCACATGCAGCCTTTGCTGTTGCATTAAGTGTTTTATTAAGGACAGCCATTATCATCTGAAAAAAAACCAGACTTTGTCAGTGCTTATCCTTGTCTGACTCCGCAAAGCTTGTTCACTGTTATCTCCTGCAGCCTAGATTACAGTAATGCCTTGCAGCTTCCAGCTTGCCAGGAGGGCGATTACCAGCTCTGGGCCCCGCAGGGCAGTGCCACAGCCCCACGGAGCGTGAGCACTGTCAGTGTAGTGCCTTGCACCAGGGCTTCTCCCAGGGGCTCTCCCTCTTGGAAAGGCTAATAAGAAGATTACTCCAGGTCATCTGCCTTAATGAGTGCTCCACAGAATTAGTGCCCTCATCACCTGAACTGCAAAGTGCAGTGGGGCCCTGCACAGTCACTGCACCCATCACTGCACCCATCACTGCTTTCCCTCGGGGTTTGCTTCCTGGCAGAGGAACCTTCAGTGTTCCCCACTGTGCCAGGAGAGCAGCTGCTCTAACTGCATCCCAGTTGTGTCCCTGCTCACCCCTTGCTGCAGGCAACCACTGTGCCCCATGCTGCTGACTAAAACTGTTCTGGCATTCATGAGGCTGAACACGTCTGTCAGTGCCCCACTGGAGTGGTGGAAAAATGCTTGGGAAGCAGCTGACGGAAACCCCATCCTCCCAGGAAAGGCCCAAAATACCACTTACACCTTCAGGCAATGACTGCAGCCATGCTGCCCGGCTGGAGCGATGCTCCTGGGCCATCCCCATGGGACGGAGCTGTGGGATCCACCAAGGAGCAGGAGCAGGAGCAGGAGCAGGAGCAGGAGCAGGAGCAGGAGCAGGAGCAGGAGCAGGAGCAGGAGCCCTCCAGCTCCCCTTGTACTCACCACTCTCCCTGTGCCAGCCCACCACAGGCTAAATTTGTTATTCCTAATTATCCTGTGCTTAAATTGCAGAGCCAGGCAGGGGCCAGCTGAGTTGGCCTCTTACTCCATTAGCTGTGCTGCAGTTAGGCAAAGCTCTCAACTGCACCCCTTGACCGGCAGGCATGGGGCCCCCCTTCCTCTGGGCTTCCACAGCTGAGGATCTTGCCCCCTCTCTGTGCTTGGAGGGAGTCCAAAAGGGATCACCATGCACCTGAGCACACACCTCAGCTCTGGGGCACCGGGAGCAAATCCCTCATCTGGTCTGTGCCAGCGGTGGGGCAGATGTCCTGAACAGGGAGAGGGATACAAGCTGTCAGCCCCTGCATCAGGGCCTGCGGCTCCTGTTTTGGAGAAAGTTCCATGATAATACACACCGAGGAAGAAAGTGGATTTATGGCCATCGGCGGTAATGAGCCTGCTTCCAACAGAGCTACGGTCAGCAGGGTCTGCAGAGGTGATGCTGCTTTGCAAAGGCAGATGCTGGGACAGGGGATGTGCCACAGGTCAAGAGGCTGAATGATCTGGGCAGGATTTATAGTACCCTGCCCTGGGTACCTCAGGTTTATCAGGCTGGACCCAGGGAGGAGGAGGAGAAGCAGAAGCACTTGGAGGCAGCAGGCTCATTTCAGCATGTTGCAGTCAGAGCATCTAAGCTTGCCTGGCTCCCCCCACAACTTATCTGAACTCTTCCCAGATGGCTTTTATCTTTAAACTACTGTACAGCAATACAAAAAAGACAATAATAATTTAAGATCCTCTTTGACTGCAGGCTAATACCAATTCACTCCGCTCACCGGAGGATGGTACTGTCCCCTCTTTATACAGCCTCTGTGATTTTCCCAGCGTATGCAGATAGTCTCCTGCTCCTCACAAACGCAGCCATAAGCTTTCCTCCCTCTGCCCCCTTGGAAGTGCATAAAACCTGCAGGGAAACCGGCATCATCCTGGGAAACATCTGAGGAGGCACCAGCTAAAAGGGGGCAGCTGCAGCCAGGCAGGTCTTGAGGGGAGCTCCCCAAAACCGGCACCATCACCCCTGGGATGTCTCCATGGGCAGTGCTGTCAGCTGGGCACGTGCCGGACAGCAGGGACCCCTGCATACCGAGGACTGGCTGCCTCAAAACCAGCTCATCCTCCCCTATTGCAGGGCCTGCCCGGTTCACGTGGGGCTGTCAGGAAGGAATTCCTGCTCACAGACCAGCCCGGGGTGGTCCTCTTCTCCAGAGAGATTCTGAAACAGAAAAGCTCTTCCCATGCGGATGAAAGGTCAATGTCTTGGAAATGTTATGATCTCAGTGAATTATCTGGGGTCTGTACAAACACAGCCTTTCCTGATTTCAGCCCTATTAATTGGGTGCTTTTTCACATGCTAAGGCTGAATTAATTAAGCCTTCAAACTCTGACTCATTGTCAAACCTGTTCACTACAGTGGCTGAAAGAAGGTGCTCTGTCAACAATGGAACTTCTCCCCCAACACTTTAAAACCTGAAGGCTCATCAGAACCAACTTTAGTTTGCAGATTGTTTAGGGTTTGACTTAGCAGCTTCTTTTTTGCGGCAAAAAGAACGGCTCAGAAACGCTCCCAGGCATCTCTGCCGCAGATTCTGGGAGAGCAAAGGGGGCTGGCACAGATCTCTGATCCTCAGCCAATTTCTCCAGCACCGGATTATAAGCATCCTTCTTCCTCTTGCTGGAGTGCAGACAAAAACTGCATGTTCTTGTAAAAGCCTCCAGCCATAAAGAAGACAAAATGGTGTAATGTTTAACAGAATGTGGTGTCCTGGCCATGGCTCTGTGTCCTTGGGGTTGTGCATCAGCAGCTTGGGCCAGTGCTGGCCTCTGTAGCTTCAGGTACTCCTGGTGTAGGAGGAAATCTCCGGATGAGCAGCAGAAGATGCCACCATGGACATGTGTGCATCATCCTTAGGCAGCAAGCAGACCTGTCCATGTGGGCAAATCAATGAAAGCCCCTTCCCTGGCAGCACAAACCTCCTGCCTCTCCTCTGGCTGCTCTTTCTGAGCTCTTCACTGAGAGCCAGTATGAAGATGAGCACTTGCATTTTCCCTTGGCCTGGGATGGTTTGAGGGTCCCTTCCAATGCAAACTCTTCCACGATTCTATGATCCCACGCTGCTGGGAGAGGGCAACGGCACGCATGGGCCTGGGCTCCCAGGTGTCTGCTCAGGTGTCACAGTGAGACTTCAGGTTCTACATTGCTCCTGCAACGTCCTGCTTGACCAGGCTGGCACAGGCCGTGTGGATCAGTGCTGCATGCACGGCACCCAGAGCAAACCCCTCCTCCTCACTTTGCTCATTGCAGGTGCCTCCATCCTGCAGATGACAAATCACTCCCTGAATGCTCGCGCTGCTCAGCCTGTCTCTGGTTGAGTTGAGATTTCACCCAGAACCACATCCCCAAGAGTTATTATCGGTTTCATTAGATTAATGATTGTGGAACCACCAGCAGCATAGCAGATGAGGCGTTTACTTTTGCATTCCCATACAGTAGCAACCAGTTGCATGGTTTTGCTTAAATCAGGCCAAGAGACTGACACAGTGAGGCGTGATTTCTTGCTGGCTTTAGCAGCAAGGAGACAGATTTATGATGCTTAAAAAATACTGGCTGGACCGGGAAACGGACAGAAATCTTGGTCTGTGCATAATGACACGCACAACTTTGACCCCTTGCGTACTATAAACTCCTTCCCAGTCTATTCTCAATTTAGACTGGTGGCAGAACCCCCCTAGCATAAGGGGGTGAGGAAAGCAAATTAGAAAACATCCTCTCACTGCCTAGTCTGTCATCTGTGCTGCTAATAGTCATGAGTAGACCACATGGTGGGCATGCTGAGATAAAAGGAAGCTAAGAGATTGTTTGTACCGTTAATACATCTCATGATAAATGGTGTGTAAAGTTTTACTGCAAGGTCTGAAGGAGGCTGTGAGCATGGAACGCCAGCTGAGGGGATGCCAGTTTTGGGAAGGATTGAAAGCAAAGCTGGGGAAGCTGGGGAAGGGCTGGGAGCAGCCTGAGCCCACGGGAGAGGGGCAGAGAAGGTTTATCCCATCTCCTCCAGATCCATAAGACACTTCCAAAGTGCAAGGAGCTGAGACCCCACATCTGATGGGGAGGTTGGGGCATCACATGCACATGGGGAGGTGAAGTTGAAGACTCCTGTGATAGCTGAAACATGAAGGCAGCCAAGGCTAAACCTGGCAGCCAGCTATGCTCTTGGTGGGCTTTCTTGCTTTATCTTTTTATATTTTTCCCTATGCTTTGACGCAGTGTCAAATGGAATACAGTTCTTTTTCATCCTGAAGCCTTCCCTGAGGTCTCTGGACACTCCTTCCCTCTGGAATTAAAGAGGTTGCACTCTGCAAAGCCTCATGGAGCACGAGCTGCAGAGGTCCCTCGCACAGGGGCTGCAGGAGGCACCTCTCCAGACCGCTCACACTGCGACTCCTGGAGCTCCGTCCTTTGGAAGCTGCTGAGATTCTCCTTAGCAAACATCTGTGAAACTCAGGGCCATTCCCAGTGTCTGCCAGGGTTTCCTTGCCGCAGCAGCAATGTAGCAGCAAGAGAGATGTTGGCACCATCTACGCTTTCCGTGCTCATTCAGGCTAACTCTTTTGGTGCTTTGTCCTTGGCTCATGGCTGCTGAGAAGCAAATGGCAGGTCACCGTGCCCTGGTGGGCTGGAGCACGCTGGTCTGTGTGCCCCCGGCTGCAGCCAGTGTTTGAGCCTCTCAGCACCACTCCTGGAACAAACCTGAGGGTCCCTGGGAAGCTGCCACCCACCTACATCTGCTTCTCCTCCATCGGTACCAGATCCTGCCACATGGAACCCAGTGCTGGTGGCATCGTGACTGGGGACACTGCGAGCCCCTCTCCTCAGCTGAGGCGTCTTGAGATGCCCGCAGCAGAGGATTCATGCCGTGGGCATCTCATAAATGCCATGTAAACATGAAGAGAATTGAGCAAATGCTAAAATGGAGATGAATTTTTGGGAGCAAAGAGATTGAATAAAGAAACAAGGCAACAAAATATGCGGTTTATGCACTGGAAAGATATATCTTGACAAGGACTAATATTTTATGTACAGCAAATAACTCACTGGTAACAGATATGCACATTTTAAAATGTGATATTAGAAGAAAGTCCTGGTTGCCCCTGCTTCTCATCAGAGCCCCTGACAAGCACAGCCTCCTCACCCTGCACTCAGCATTGTATTTAATCACTCTTGTCCTCCCTGGCCCTCTCTTTCCCCAGCAGCTCTCCTGTCCCTGCTGGAGCTGGGTTGGGATCGCTGCTCCAGCTCTCTGTGTGGGGCAGCTCTTTCTCCCCGTGACCGACACACAACGCTATGTGCAGACTCCCCATGTTGCAGAGCCCAGCCTGCATGCTCTGGTCACATCCTGCCGCTGCTCCCTGCACTGGGTATCACTTGGAACATAGGGGATGCTCTGCAGCTCAGCAGTGTTGGTGATTTGGGCTTGTGTGGCGAACTGCTCACTGTGACTGCTTGAGTCCGACCCAGAGGAGGATGACACGCTGAGGAGCAGGGACCTATGGTGGTGGGACACATCCACGGTGGGGCTGGGAGCTGCGATTCATTACCCTCACCTCCATGTCTATAAAGGACTCTGCCACCAGGCAGTCAGGACGCCTTTTAGGAAGTGTGCTTCTGCAGGCTCCCAGCACGCATTCTGTGCCAGACCATCTGCCTGTGCTCCCCATCTCTCCTTGCCACAGCCAGGGATTTGCACAATTGAGCACATTTAGCTGTCACTGGAATCTTCCTACCTGGCGCAAGGGCTGTAAGCCTTATCTGCATTTAGGAATTGCGCTAAGCCAGCAGATCTCCTGCATATTTGCTCTTTGAAACTGTGCTATGAAAAGCTCTGGCAGGAGGGCCACATAAAGGGAAAGCCCTACATCTCCAGCCTACAGATAAAGCTTTGCACCATACAAGACATTTTGATATTTTATGCTAGAATTTGGCATTTCTCCAGAAGAGCTCTGAGTTATCTTAAGCTTCATAAATGCAGAGCTAAAGCATTAGCAGAGGAATTGCTCTTAAGTCAAGGGTTAGAGGCGCACAGAAAAAAGGGCTCTTATGGGGGACTCTACCACCGGCTTTGGGGGATAAGTGCACATTTGCACACCCCCATCCTGGGAAACCACAACGTCCTCCCCGGTGCTAAGCTGAAGGGCTTACTGAAAAACTACAGCAGCGCACTTCGGCCAAGCTCCTAAGTACATAAAAGCATCAAAAAGTAAAAACGTATTTTAAACTAGGATTTAATTAGATGATGGATGGGGACACAAATCTGGTTACACACAGATGCTGAAGCTGTTCTGAGCGGGAGAACCCGAGATGCTCAGAGCAAGGTGCTGCTCCGAACAGTCACAGCCTGCACAGCCCTGGAGAGCAGCAGGACTTGAGGTTGTGGCTACCAGGAAAGGGCAAGAGGCTCCTGCATGCAGGAGTGCAGTGGGAAGGTGCGAGGGCACCAGAGCTGTGCCCATGGCCACCCCGGGTGGCCCGTTCCTGCAGGAGCCGGTGGTAGGAACTGAACAGCTAAAACAGGCGGTCTTGAAATAATCCTGAAGGAGAGAAGCGAGGCAGCTGCTCAAAGGCTTGTGCCAGCCTGGAGCTGAATCTCGCTCAGGGAGAGGGGCTGCAGCAAAGGGGACCCTGCGTCTGATCAGGAAGCTCAGTCAAGAGCTGGAGCGTTTAAACAGCAACAGCAGAGGAACTGGGAAACAGAAAACAGGAAAGAGCAAACGTCTTTTAAACAGTGGAAATGTTCTGCTATGGAGGAGGAGGATTGCACAGGGAGGATTAGCCGTCTATAAATACAAGCAGCACTGAGTTAAAAGGCTAATTAGAATAGCGAAAAGAAATACAGCAGCACATTTCAGAGACTATTTCAACTAACAAAGAGTTTTTCAAATCTGTTTGCAGGAGTGAATACGAAAGAGAAAATTGGATCCCTATGAAATGATTTCAAGAATTGGAGGAGGAAAAAGGTAATGGCAGGTCTCTTAAGCAGCTAATCAAGCTCCCTGACATCTTCATCTATTGCAAAGATAGAGGGAAAGATGACAGGCCCCAGTTTTCATGTCTTGGGAGGAAAGAAGAGCCAGTAACAAAGGATGGGTTTGTGAAGAGATGGACCACAAAGGGAAAGGCCAGGCATTCTTTCCTAGGCAGCCCAGAGAGAACCAAGCAATCCAATTATTTCAGGCTGTCTCGGAAGGGCCTGAGCCCTGCCCTGCCTCGGGGCTGGAGGCTGCACAGGACCCAGAACATGGGGTATCAGAGCCAGCATGGAGCAGAACCCCTGTGGAGGGGAATCACTGAGCCCACGGTGATTTATTACCTACAGCCTCAGCATATGCCAGAAATGGCTTTTAGTGTCCCCAAAAGCTGGAACAGATGGTCTTTGAGTTTCTTACCTATTAAATGTGTACATACACACACATACATGCACATACATATACATATACATACACACACCCCCCACATGGACACCCCCAACCTGCCCCATCCTGTGAACATTCAGGGCTGGCCAGGATCACTGCAAAGCAGCACCGGGAGCTGTTTGGTCCCCACAACACAAAGGCAGCACGGAAAAAGAGCACTGTGCCCAGAGCAGAGGCCAGCCTGGATTCACATCCCTCATCCGGGCTCCCAGCAGCTTGGGCTGTGGCACGAGGGTGTCATCCAGACCTCTCTGCAGCTGGAGAACAGGGCCTGGCACCCCCAGAGCTCACATGGAGGTAAGCAGCTGAGGATAAACGAGATGACTTTTACTCTTCGTCTGTTCATGACATCACCGGTGGCTGCTGCGACCCCAGCCACAGGTCACGATGACATCAGGCCGTTAATGGGACAAAAGGGTGGCAACGGGGGATGATTCAGGAGCCAGGAGGGCACAGGGGGGACGAGGTGGTGGCAGGAGCAGACGCCGAGCGCTGCTGTCTCCTCCCCGGCAGACAGCGCGAGCCGGCTCCCCGCGAGCGTGCACAGACAGGGACAGCGGCTGCGGGCAGGGCTGCCGGGCTGGGAACCTCCCGGAATTAAACTGATTGCATCGCCTGCGAATCACAGCGGCAGCGATGACACTTTGCTCTTCTCCAAGGGTGCCGAGCGGCTTCATGAGCGTTAATTAACTGCGGCTCGCGCACCGCCCGCGAGGCAGCTACGATGGGAGCTGCGGGGAGGGGAAGGCAGCCCCGGGCCCCGCGCCGCGCCAGCGCGGAGGCAGCGCACACGACCGGGGACACCTGACAGCTCCCCCGGGGCCGGCTCCACTGCCGGGGTGCGGTTACAGCGCAGGGGTTCCCGCTCGCAGGACTCCACTCTCATTAACCACCCCACTCCCTGCGCACCCCCACCCGCATCCATCCCGACTCCCGAGAGCAACCACCAGGCAAAGACGGGAGTATTTTGCTAATAACCAGCCACTGGCTGCCGCTCTCGGTCGTGCCCGGCGGCAGCAGTGTCCGCAGGTCCTCTCTCTTCTGGCTGCCCTGCTGTGTCCTTCCCTCTGCTCCTGCCTGGCCCACCCACCCTGAGCAGCCCACGGGCCTTGCAGCAGCACATCGGGCTGTTCCCAGCTCCACATCATGTGCTGGGCATGAGGCAGCCTTGCAGACGCAGGACAGGCCCAAGATGCTCTGTGCACTCGGCTCTGCATCCCTGGCCTCTCTCCATCAAGAGTCACAGAATCCCACCCAGCCTGCACTCCAGGCACTGTTCTCTGTGGAGCAAGGGGGGGGAAGAAGCAGGAAAATTCACAGACGGGCACCTAAATAAAAGTGAGTTTCCCATGAGATGTCAGCAGCTCTTTAGTATTTGCTGGCTGATCGTCACTCCAGCTGGTGGGGAGAGTGGCTGCCAGCTGCCTACAGGAAAAGGAAGATAGCAACTTCCTCTCTTGCCTCAAGACCTATGTTGGCTCATCCCTGGGCACCACTCCTGGCTCTACAGAAGAATGGCTTCTTGCAGCGGGTAGCAGGATGGCAACAAGAGGGTCAGACACAGATTGCTTCCCTGTCCCCAAAAGGGAGCAGAACAGCAAGTCCAGCCACAAGATATATAGGGTTTTGCTCAGAAATGAGGAGCTTTGCTGGTCTCAAAGTGGTGGCACTGGATATAGCCTTCTGCATCACAGCACCCCAGCTGGGATGGCTGCCCTGTCCCCAGAGACCATTCCTTTCCTCCAGCAGCCATCAGGAAGCTAAGGATAAAGCCACCCAGCTGCACACTGCTCTGCACTGGGTGCTGAGCTGGCCTCTGTCCTAATCCTTGGGCTGAGGATATTTGAGATTATGAGGGAGAAATACCTCACATATTAGGGAGCAATACATTATACGTACAGGGATGCCCCATCCTGTGTCCCTGTTCACCCACCTGTGGCCAAAAGCAGGGTACTGGGCTCAGCGACCTTCCCCACAATGACCACTCACCGGGTGTCCTGCCCTCCCCACTGCGCAGCCACTGCTATCACTCCAGCACGAGGGAGACTTTTTGTACAGAGCAGGGATGACTGCTACGAATGTCAGCTTTAATAGCAGACTTCACCTCAGCTGGACAAAAGAGCTGTTTGCCCTGTGGCAAAGCCAATGCAGCTGAGCTGCATAAACTCACTAGGTCAAATCTGCCCATTTGCAACTTGCTCTTTCTTAGCACGGGGAAGAAATAGTTATTTCCACTAATTACAAGTTAAATGCCAAATAAATGCCCTATCCTTTATGGTAATTGCAATGTCACTGAGTGATTAATGCCTGCTCTACACACTGAGAGCCTGCACCACATTTGCAAACTGTAATACTTCAGCTCCCCAAGTCACTGAGCTCTGCATAGCCTCCGTTCCCATCAGCCCACCACTGCTGGGGCCTGGGGAGACAACATGAAGGGTGGGCTCCAGATGTGCCACAACACGACTGCAGCAGGACTCATGACAAAGGATGTTCTGCACCAGTGTCAGGAGCTGCGGCTATGCCCAAGAAGCCACCTAGCCCCAGAGTTACCCCTGGTCGTGATGTGATGCACTGGGCTGCACTGCCTGCATGCCATGCACGCCATGCACAGCACCGTCAGCTGCGTGCCATGCACAGCATCGCTGTATGCCATGCACAGCACCATCAGCTGTGTGCCATGCACGGCACCAGCTGTGTGCCATGCATACCACTGGCTGCTTGGGCCCTGGCCCACAGCCTGGTTTCCATGGCCCCACAGAGAGCCCAAGCTCCCAGTGCAGTACCAGACCTCAGCGCCAGCCGTGGCAGCTCCACATCCCTTGGGCACACAGTGCCCATCCCAGCATGGCTGCCACAGCCAAGTGCCCCATCACTGGTCAGCATGAGGCGGAACATTAAAATTGATTCCACGTTCCAGCAGCTCCCAGTGCCCTCCTCCCCATGGCTCTGCAAACTCACTGCTGCTCTGTACCCACCAGCCAGGCACTGGCGCTGAGCCGCTCCCGAGAGGGCGGCTGCAGGGAGAGAGAAAGGCTTTCAAGTTCAGTTCTATATGGATATCAGGGTCTCCAACGGTGACACTTGCTAATTGCATTTTAGAGAATAACAAAAGGAAATTCTAGAGAAAAGCTCAGCACTTAGTCTCCCCCCCCCCCCCCCGTTTTTTCCCTTTTTAAAAGAAATAATCTTTTAAGCATTAAAAAACTCCCCAGTGCTGCTGGTACAAATGCAGTGTAACCTTGAATTATTTGTAGCAGGGCTGGCTTTCATTATTTATTAGCAAGATCAATTAGAATATTCTGTTTGCAGGAGAATATAATCCAATATGTACTTCAAGCACTAACAGCTAAATATATGCTTACTTAAAAATCAATCTAAAAGTCAAGGTTTCCTTTGTAAATCCTTACTACAGATTAAAAAAAAAAAAAAAAAAGCTTTGAGTGTTACCACCTGCGGAATGCTGTAGTCTCAAGGAGACAGTTATACATATTAAAACATCTCAAATGGGAATTGATTGTAAAGCAAACAACTGCTGAACCCCGCCAGCGCAGAGGGCTCACGGCTAGCTGGAACGCAGGAAGGCTGCGTGGCTCCCATGGATGACACCCTGGGAGCCGGCCCAGTGCCTGTAGGGAGCAGGCATCAGCCACCTGCTTCCCAGCACACCGGGGGACACCGTGGTACCCAGCTCCACCAGCACGGGGGCTGTGCCAGCCGTGCCACCGACCCGCTCAGAGCATCGCGGCAGAGGCCTGTGTTCCGTTGCCTTGCCCGGGCTGACACGGAGCCAAGGCACCGCCTGCCAGCCCGGCGCAGGAGCCGCAGTGTCCTCGCCCTTCTCCAGGTTGCTAAGATTAATTGTCATGTATTATTTATTGACCTCAGCCGCGACCTTGGCCCGGCGCCGCTTCCTTCGCACCGCGGCGCTGGCGGTGACAGGCTCCGGCAGGACAGGGCAGGGGAGCACCGGTGACCCGGGGCAGTCAGTGCTCCCGGCCCCAGCCGTGCCATGGGGCTGCCCCACAGCCCTTGAGGTGCCCCGGCTGCCCCATTCCCACCCCACGCAGCCCTTCCCCTGGCTGTACCAGCGCCTGCTTTAATCTCCCTCCTGCCACAAGCCAGGCACGGGCGTGCTCAGCGAACTTCCAGGTTCTCCTTCTTTCTTAAGCTCTTTCTCTTTCGTCTTTCATTTTTAAATCTTATCTCCAGGTAAAGAGGGTATTTGATGGGATCAAACGGTGACCTTTAACAAGGTGAGCAGAGCCTCAAACGATATCCCTGCAAGTTCGTGCGCGCTGGAGCGTTAAAGGGAGCGGTTCTCTGATCTCCTGTTCCTCGGTGGAAAAGTTTCGCAGAGATCTCTGCCAAAAGTCAATGCATCAGGAAAACTTTCTTAAAAACGCAGCACCCAGAGCCAGGCACAGGCTGTCCTCCGGCCTCTGAGAAAGGGATCGTTAAACGCTTCGGAGGTAGCTCTTTCTCTGTTCAGTTCCTGGGTCTAGCACATTCCCAACTATCCCCATCTTTCACTCGGCTAAATAAAATCACTCCAATGCCTGTTAGGACAAGCATTGCCACCCTGGAGGGAGGGCGGACAAAAGCAATCAGGGTGCTTAGAGAGTGATTAGTGGGCTGGAAAGGCATCCAAACAGAGCACGGATGGAGACCCCGTGGCTGTCTGCTGGGCAGAGAAGACACTGCCTGAGGACCCCTCTGTCCCCATCAGGCCTCCTCGGCAGTGCTGTGCCCTGCAGGGGCCCCTGGTCCTGCTGGTCATGGCAGGGGAGATGCAGAGAGGGACCAGCAGCATGAGCTGGTGGATGGCAAATCCCTTCCTTGGGGGGACTGGGCTGTTTGACCTACGAGGCAGGGGTCACTCCAGCCTTGGCCGAGACCACAACCTGCAGACCTCTTCTAAGCACCTTGTGGATGAATTCCAGGCAGGAGAACAGCCTGGGCTAAGGAATGATGTGGACACGTGTGGATGTGGCTCCTGAGCTTCCACTGTGCCATACGGTCAACTGGCTGCAATGCCGGCTGAGACAAGGGGGCACAAAAGCACAATGTAATCAGATCTAAGTAACGTTAAAGTTTGATGGCTTTGTAATGGAAAAGAACTGCAGTGCTTGAAGGTAGCTGACATAGTTTTAGGTCTTTAGGACCTTAGTACAAAAGTGTAAGAAAAGCAGAATAGAAAAACAGTACCTGGGGATGGAGAGTACCTGGGCCTAGCAGGTGTCCAGGATGGGAGCAGTTAAACTAACTGATAAGTAGAAGGACAGGATGATTGCTATGTCTGTAATGTCAATTAAGCTGGTGCTTCAAAGACTGCCAGAAGTGATGAAGGTTGTTGGGAGTAGGAAAACGACCCTTAAAGACCACCATCACATTTTTGTATGCAGCCGGGAAACCTGGAAAACGATGTAATTCATGTGTAGCCTCATAAATATGTATGTAGAAGAGAAGGCTGCCTGGAGATCTCATAGCAGCCTTCCAGTATCTGAAGGGGGGCTATGGGGATGCTGGGCAGAGACTCTTCTTCAGGGACTGTAGCAACAGGACAAGGGGTAAAGGGTTAAAATTTAAACAGGGGAAATTTAGATTGGATATAAGGAAGAAATTCTTTACTGCTAGGGTGGTGAGGCACTGGAATGGGTTGCCCAGGGCGTTGGTGGTGTTCAAGGCCAGGTTGGACAGAGCCTTGGGTGCCATGGTTTAGTGTGATGTGTCCCTGCCCATGGCAGGGGGGTTGGAACTTGATGATCTTAAGGTCCTTTCCAACCCTAACTATTCTATGATTCTATGTATGCCCAGTGACCATACAAGGATGGTCTGTATAGCAATAGGGGACACACGTCAGGAGGAGCTATCCCCTGTGTCTCCCGGTGCCGCAATAAGGAATACCTGCTTGTCAACTTGAAAACTTTGTTGGCAAGTTTTTGCCTGGAGTGTTTTCCAAATCACAGCTGAGGGGAGCAGGGAGAGCCGGAGGCCGGGCTGTGCCATGCTCTCCAGCAGCAGCCCATAACCAGCACCCGTGGTCGTCCTGGGGTCATTGGTGGTGATGGGACCCACGCTACCACAGGGCAAGGGACTGGGCAGGGGCTCCCTGGTCTGCAGCGGAACTCAATGGTGCTCCTGTGTGGCAGCACACCCGGAGTGAGCGGGCAGGGGGGAGCGCTGGGCGGCTGCAGGGAGCCCAGCGTTCATCATTTCCGTGCCACCGTTCACGAGAGCAGTAGCGCCCAGGCTGCACCGCTGCCAAGCACCACACGCTGGACGGGGCACGGGTGACCAGCCCTCAGCACAGCCAAGACAGCAGGTCCCTCCTGCGTCCCATTCACATCCTCTCTGTGTCCCCATGCCTCCCAGGAGAGGGACAAGGGATGCCAACTCTGAATGCTCCAGGATGGGATCCACTGCACCATGCTCCCAGCCTCCTTGTGCACGCACAGCCCCACAGCACCTCGTCACACGGATGGCAAAACCACCACAGGCAGGCAGGCAGGCAGCCAAGGGGTTGAAGAGCTTTGTTATTCCTTTCATACCTGAGCTCCACTTATTTGCAGACTGAATTTCCCAGAAGCCGCAGTTTTTTACTAGTGCATTGGCTGTAGAACCATGTTATTATAGATTGCAAGTTCCTTAAAGGTCAGATAACACAATACAATTGAATCATATTAGTGAGCATGGCGACTTGGTATTTTACTAGGAAAACCCATAAAGCGGATTGTTTGTTGCAGAGAAACATACAATGTATAATAAACTCGGTGTAATTGTCTCCAGAAACAAACAATCAGTTTAGGAGAAAGCAGCTCCTGTGATCACTTGTCCTGGATGCCAGTGAAGGGTGTCAAGTGCAGGTACTGCCTGTCTGCACTGCACTGTTAGGTTACAGTACCCAGATGCACTGCACTGTTAAGTTACAGTACCCAGATGCACTGCAGATGGCCTGGTAGGGAAATAAACAATTTCCAAGCGTATTGTTGAGAGACAAATATTCAATACCTCATTTAATGTATGGGCTGCAGTTAGCGGTTAATCTAGGACAATGCGGAGCGAGCCGTGTCTCACACCGCTATTAAGGAAACGCAGAATTGATTGTGAGGATGATTGAAGATTTCTGAGGAGCACAATTCCCAAGTCCATGATGACCCCTCCTTTTTTTCTAATTTGTCTGTAATCCACTCAGACAAATCCTTTTATCACGTTTATTTCCTTTCCAAGTTACAACCAGTGTGATTAATTGCTTGACTTTGCCATCCTACTTACCCTCCTGTACACTCTAATTTTTCTTCCTTTTAAAATGGTCTTCCATGCCAGACAGACATATTTCCTGTTTAAGCTCCTTCACTCTGTCCCACTGAAGCTCGCTGTTACTGACTGATTCCCCTGGTGAAGGGTTTCCTGGGCCGGGACCAGAGGGCACCCATCCCATCCCAGATTTTATGGAGGCAGTGGGTGACCCACGGCAGCAGGACTCGGGTCTATGTCACGGGAAGAGGAAAAGCTCAAACCTCTTCCTCCCGAAGCTCAGGCGCTTGTCAGCCCCGGGGAGTCGCAGCCACTCTGCCAGCCTGGAAATTCTCTTTTGGGTCTAGATTTAATCTTGTAATGAAAAGGGAATTGGAACCAGCACAAGTGTTTTAACCTTCCCCAGACACAGCGAGAGGAGGAAAAGTAATTTAACCCCCCATACACACACAATTTGAATTCACAAAGCCACGTCTCCTCTCATCCACCCTTAACACCCGTGTCGGCCTTTTGAGGCTCCCACCTCTGCCCAGGCTGCGTGCACTCTGTCCCAGCCAAACATACACAGAAAAGCAATGAGGTTTAAATCCAGTTTCCTCCTTCTACCTTGCCTTTCTCTTCTCTCTATGTAGATGCTCTTCAGGGTTGTAACTAATATGGTTTGTGTTTAGCACAGTGTGAAACAAGAATGATTTATGGGTCTGTTAGCAGTACACGGCTACCTGATGCCATCTCAACCCCCCCGAAAGGGCACTCCAAGAGAGAGGGCTCTGGCGTTACGTGTAATTATTTGTACACCCTGCCCACATAATCACTGTTACTCGGCTCTCACGATGCCTGCGTGCTTTTCTTACGCCACGCTGGGCTTTGCTTTGGGAGAAATTGGGACCAGGACCTTTGACCAGCTCCAGCCCGATGCCACACACCAGGCACTGCCCACGCCGTTTCCATGAGCTGATCTGCTGGGTTTACATTGGTATTTCCAGATTAACTTGTGCCTCAGCTAAACCCAGTACTCTCAATGCTCAGCCTCTGCATTTCATTACCAACAGCTGATGCAAAGGCTCTGCACCGATCCAACCCAACTCCTTGAACCTCTTCAGAAGCTTGGCACGTTCAAGGCCAGCTCACAGTGAGTCGGGTGACAAAGTCCTATTGGAAGTCTTTAGGATCAGTCAAATTCTACCTGTGGCTCTGAGAACAGCTCTGTCAGTGAGGATCCTGCACCTCTGCACTAGCAAGTGCCCTTCATTAATGCTTAATGCTGCCCCAAGTACATTCCATGTCCAGCCTGCCTTGGCAGCCTGCCCCTGCGAAGCAGGGCAGAGGATTAGCAGAGCCCCCTCGCCTTCCTTCAACATACAGCAAGAAGCCAAATGAAATAATGAAAGAAACTCATTTTAATACCACAGAGGGAATTGTTTTATTGCTAAACCAGCAAATAGAACTAAATTGAATCCACTGGAAAAAAAATAAAGGAGTGAGGAAAGGAAGGGATCGGTGCAGTGCACAGACAGAAAGGGCAAACTGGAGCCTGAATATTCATGGGCCCAGAAACTGCAAATCCTTGAATGCAAAATATCTTCATAACTGATAATACTGCCTACGGCGATGCATGCACCGTGTTCTCACAGGAGCTGGCAGTGTTTGCATTTACAATATATATTTTTTAAGCGATATTATGAAACAAATTCTCTGGTTCATTAAAGCTGCTTTGCATCTCCCTGGTCAAACAAACCAGCCCGGAGTGAGCGCTGTAGCTGGGGCAATTCCCAGCCACGACTCAGCACAGGATGAGGATGGTCATGGCACGGTGCCGACACTGCCTGCATCCTGCCTGTGTCCTGCCAGCGGGTGGGCAACAGCCCTGCAGAGCCACATTCAAGGGCAGCGGGCACCCCAGGACAGTTCTGCTGCCAGTCAGGGACAGGCAGCCCCTGCAGGATCAGGCTGTGAAGGCAGCTGAGATCCCCATCCCTGTGAGCACAGTCCTGCATGGCTGGGTTGCAGAGCTGGGGCGCTCCAAATCCCATCACTTCCCATTGCACATGCTGCCAGTTAAATCCGCCACAAGCTTTTAAACTCACTGTTTCCAGTGAACCTTAACTTTCAGCGGCAACATATATATTCATGTAGGAGGCTGCATTTTAATTAAGACAGCATTCATGTTCTTCATTACAATACTAAGTCATTCAGCAAGAAACACCAAGGACATAACTCCTGTTAATGAAGGAGTTACATATTCTGCACTGTACGTTTAAGCACAGAGGACCAACATACAAAATTACATGAGGTGCAAGGGGGTTCTCTGGGAGAAAAACTGGATTAGAAATGCAATTTATACTCTGAAGGTTCACACAACATTCATTCAGCGGCACCACCACAACTGCAGGCCCTGAATCTGCATCCCAAAGGAATCACAAACAGCCTGTGGTACTGTAATCTACTTCTTTCCCATAGAAAAACCCAACTCTGGTCTCAGGTCCCCCCCACCCGTGCTGCCGTGGAGCACTGCACACCCCACATTAGGGCAACTTGTGGCTCAGCAACCCCTGGGCTCACAGGAGGATGCAAGATGAAATCCAGCTCTCTGCAGAGCCCCAGCACCAGCATCCCACATCCTCACCCTCTGGGCACAGCAAGGGGCTTGAGGCTCTCCTCCGCCTCACTGCGCTCCAGCATTAGCAGAAGTTAATAGGGAGCACGGGGGGAGCGGCGCCGGGAAGCGGCTGCCTGGGAGGGATGCGGCCGAGAGGCTGAAGGCTCCGCATCCACGGCGGGGACCCGGCTCCTGAATGCATTACCCCGACTGCAGTCAGCAGCTTTGAACTCGAGCATTAATAAACAAGCTCCTTGCACACGCCGGCAAAGGGAAGGCACTTTCGCACCATTGCCTACAGCAAAAAATGGCTGAGGAATTTCTGTTCGGGTTCTCCAGATGAACCAGTCCATGGCGGAGACGCGGATGGGCTTCCACAGAGACAGCCCCATTCCAAGAAGAGAGCGCTTCAGAGTGTTATGTGGGAGCAGGGTAAAAGTAACACGCTTTGGTGTAACTTCACCAGTAATGGCTCTAGCTGAAAAAGCCTGTTATGATCTGATAACACATTTCCCCTGCTGCCACTCCAGCCTCAAGAACTCCAGGGTAGTTTGAGCTTTAAATCCATACCAGCTCTTCTTTTGCCATTAATTGTTAGGCTATTTGTATTACACGTTTTACATACCAAATAGATTTCCAATTTCATGGTGGGCTAGACTGCAGAAATGTTTCTTTTAATCTTCTTAATTCTAAAGTAGTATCAAACTTTAATATTTTCTAATGGAGTATACATTTACACACATCTAACAATATCACTACAATTTAGGAGCAATAAAAGTCAAGCTCTCGTCTGTATGATAAGCTTGCAGCTTTATTTCCAAAGTTCAATCAGTTAACCTAGGAGAGCAATAGCTTCCCTACAATGAGTAACGATGCAGAATAATATTTAG
This sequence comes from Pezoporus flaviventris, assembly GCF_033815535.1. Classification (NCBI taxonomy): domain Eukaryota; kingdom Metazoa; phylum Chordata; class Aves; order Psittaciformes; family Psittacidae; genus Pezoporus; species Pezoporus flaviventris. The sequence continues at coordinate 19,274,743 of NW_026892626.1, read as the reverse complement.
ATAGAGATAAACCCTTTTTGCATAGGAAATTGCGTTATGATTTGCTGGGTCTAAGACATTCTCAGTGCTTTAGTTTACCAATGAAGTTATTGCCTCGGGCATTCTTCCAGAGTGCTTTGATTTCTTTTGGGGGGTTTCTGGAGGATTTTGAGCCGAGTAAGGAACCGTTATTGTTCTGATCCAGGCATGTGCAGCAGCCTCGGCAGCCTCCCTCCCATGCCGAGGCACAAGCAGAAGAGCTTCCCAAGCAGCAGATGCGAGAAAAGACCAGAGCCCCCTCTCAGTGGGGACCAGGCTCTCTGCCCCTCACGAGGGAGGTCTGGGGGCCCTGCTCACGGTGCCAGGGCTCCCCTCAGCCTCCACTGTCTGTCCCATCAGGCCCAGCTCCTGTGCGAGACTGATCTGAAATCAGACTCCAGTGTCCATCGTCTCAAAGACTGGTCTGAGAAGCTGAGATGGAATTCCACCTGTCTTTTGACTGAGATGGATGGGAGGAGTCGAGTTAAAACTCCAGTGTCAGTTCCCTGGGAGAATCCTTGCTTCATTTTCTACCTTTTTTTTTTTCCAACCTGTCCTATCACTGCCCCCTTTATGACAATAATTTCCCTTTTTTATAATAACTGTCTTTCTGTAATTTGTTATAAACTTACCAGTCGATTCTGGTACTTGACCTCATTTGTGTCTAAATTTCACTCTTGGATCACAAACTGGAACACGGTCCGACACTGGGGTTTTCTCCTAATCGGACCCCGACAGCTCCCCAGGGACACATGCGCATGGTCATACCAGCACTCGCAGCAGATGCCTGGCTAGCTTGGATCGCTCTCTTTTGGCCAGACGGTTAATCTGTCTTGGGTAGCTGTTAGTGAAGAGTGGCAAGCAAGAATGCCTGCCAAGAGCTCCTGCCCACTGCTAGGCAAGTTTAATCCCCTCCTGCCCATGGCACAAGTCACATCCAGCCCCAACCACCACACTTACACCTCCCTCCACACCAGATATCACACCTCCCCATCACCCCATCCTGCTCCTCTGGAACCTCTTGAGCTCTGGGCTGCAGCTATTTGCCTTCCTGGATGATTTCAGCAGCTCAGGTAAAAGAGGCAGAGGCTGTTCCTGGGATACCTCCCATACCCCCTGGTGCTGTCCCCTGGCCCCATGGAGCAGCAGGGGTGGTGGTTGGTGGTTTTGGATTAACACAGTTCAAATAAACAGCCCAGAAATGAGATCAGAGGTGAGAGTGCTGACAGTGCAGGTGAGCAGCAGTGGGATCAGTGCTGGTGCTCCCCAGGGGACAGACAGGGAGGGATGGACTGAAGGCCAATTAGAGCCCTCCAGCAGCAAGGACTCCAGCATCCATGGGCTGCCACCAGGATTTCACAAGTCAGCGCTCTGGATGCAATCAACAGGCCTGGAGCCCAGTAATACCCAGTTAATGACCTGCCCAAGGGGTGCAGCTCCTCACACCCACAGATGAGCAAGGAAACCCTTTGGGAGCCATGGGGATTGGCAGGGGGGGACAGCTGGGGGAGCCCCAAAGCCTCTGTGGCTGGTGCCCCTCGCAGTTGGCCGGCTTTGTCTGTGCCCTGGCTGGGCCATAGAAGCTTGTGTTGGCAGCAGAATCCAAATGTGAACTGAGCACAGCCCTGATGCTGGCTTTCCATGAGCACACTCACTGCTCAGCTTAATGATATCAATGTCCATCAAGAACAAATACAGAAAGGGCAGAGCTGAGGCTGAAATAAAGTTATTTGCAGATGCATATGAAGACTAATAGAAAGTGTATTATATTACTGTGCCCATCTCAATGCAAGATGAAAGGAAATATGCTCTAAAACAAAGGAGAGCTGCAAATTCAGGCTCCCAGAGCAAGGTTGCTCTGTTCAGATCCAAAATGATTACCTGCTACTAAAGGAGGGGGCCACATCCTCTCCAGCCTGGCTCTGGAGGGAATGGAAATCAGATTTTGGCTTGAAATGTGTTACAGCAATCTCAGTAATACAAAATAAAGTCTGGCAGCTGGAGTTATTTTTACCCAAAGCCAGTTCCATTTAGTAGGTCTGTGCCTATAACTGACGTTCCTTTGCTGCTCTATTTCCATTCCCCCGGTCCTGCTGCCTCAGTTTCTCCAAGGCACTGACAAGATTGGAGCAGACAAACCCGGGCACATTTTGGGAGGACCCTGCATTATTCAGCTGCAAAAATCAATTGTGAATTTTGCATCCACCCTCAGTATTTGGCCTGTTTATGTTGCCAAATAAATTCTTTAAAGAAGTACTGTACTTCACAGGAGAGCTTGTCAAGGTAAATACCTTCATTTACATAAAATGTGACTAGCAATTGAAATGTTAAAGCCATAAAGAGCAAGTTTATGATCCATCCTTGATGCTTGGATGTATAATATGACAAGGGGGAAAATTGTGTGCCTTGCAACATTTACTAAATTGGTGTGTTGACTCTGGGGATGCAAATGGGAGATCTGAAAAAACACGGAGGGCTTTTGAGGTTGTTTTGGTTTATTTTTTCTTCCTTTTTTTCCCCCCCATAAATATGAATCCTTTCCACATCTTTCAAACCACTGGCTTTTAAACACCCTCCTTCGGCTTGGAAACAGCAGCTGCCTGAACGAGCAAACAGAGGGCCAGGCAGGGATTGTGTGGGAAGGAGGCCCCTGGCACAGAACCACGGAGTGTCTTGGGTTGGAAGGGACCTCAAAGCTCCTCCAGCTCCAACCCCTGCCACGGGCAGGGACACCTTCCACTGGAGCAGCTTGCTCCAAGCCCCTGTGTCCAACCTGGCCTTGAACACATGGGGCTCTGGGGGATGCTCACCTCTGGTTGGAGGGGACAGGACTCTGACCATGCACTGGTATCCCCTGAAGCAACTCAAAGCCCTGTTACCTGTGCAGCAGAGGTGTGAGAAGCTGCTCCCACAGAGATGCCTGTGCCTTTTCTCAATCACAGCAAGAAATCACTGCTTCGAAAAGACTCCTATAACTTAGGATTTTCTTTTTAACTTTTTAAAAGGGAGGAACACCAATGTAAACTACCTCAAACCCTAAGTGTTAGTTTAAAAAGTGAATAAACAGGATAAAATGGACTGCTGCCTACATACATACCACAGTGAGATGATAATATCCACACTTCATGCTCTGGAAAGTTTGACAGTTCATGTTCCTCACCGGAGCCCAGTACAAACAGGCAGCCATCCATTCATACTCGCACCCTTCGCAATTCATTGAAACCACTTCAAGCAAAAATCATTTGAAAGAAATTACCTGTGTGTATTGCACCGTGAGCAGTGAGAAATGTCCCACATGAGCCTCTCCAGCCCCCAAAGCAATAAAATTTCTGCTGAAGTGCATGATAGAAAGAGTCGGGGAAAAGAAGTCCCCATGACAACAAGAGTCAAGAGAAAGCCATGAAAAGCAAAAGGCTCTGACCTCTCTCGATACACAGTGTCACCAATTTGTACTGGAATTTTCACTTTGAAAATCAAAAGCCTTTGTCCATAACTTCCTTTGAGAACCTGTTGCACCTCCTTTGCTAGTCTGGGCTTTGAGCAGAGCAGAACGAGCCGCACTAAATTAGGAAGCAAGCAGGGTCAGGCTCGCCAGTTATACCCATGAACACAACCAACCGACTCTTTGCCTTCCTCTTTTCCAAGGGGGCTGTTTTTCCTCAGGCCTATTTCGGGATTTCTGTAGCATCTACATGCTTGAGGGATGCTGCACTCACACACGGAGCGAAGCTCACAAACTGTAACACTACAAGTAACACTTAAGCCATTAATAGCAAAGCACTGCAGTGTCTGTTTAGGGGATTATTGAGCAAAATCTCACAGAAAACATTCTTGAAAACACAGTGCAACAGTTGGAGCATTTCAAGCCTTATGGCAGCTCCCTACATGCTCCAAGGATGCTCTGAGAGCATCTCTACATCCCATGGCTGGTTTCTGAGCCCTGCGTTCATAACCCTGTTGATCACAGCAGGGCAGGACCCAGGGGCTGCAGTGGTGGGACATGGCCACGGAGTCCCCACACCCGCGCTGCCTCCCCACACACTACACACTCAGCTGCAAGTGGTTTACACAGCAGTGGAAGCAGTGAGCAGCCCTGCAGGCGCTCCGGCCCCTTGCGCTTCTCACTCTCTTTGCAAGAGGAGCAGGCACAGCATGGAGGGGCTGCGGGTGCTGCGAGGAGCTGCCATTCCCATGGCTACAGACAAGTAGCCTGCGGGTAACCATCATCAGGTGAAAAAACACCGCAAACAGGCCTGAATCACTCCTGCAGCCCATCCATCCCCCGAGCTGAAACCGAGCAGAAAGGCTGGGAGAAGTCTGCTGCCCATCAGGGAGCAGGGTGGGCTTCAGCAGCTCAGCACACAGGGCCAGGAGGCCCCTAGCTCTGGCACTCGGTGAATTCACTCCTTTAGCTCTGGATGTGGAAGAAAATCCATGCCTGATGCTGGACTGACCTCTCTTCAGCCCCCAGATGGGTAGGACACAGAGAGTGCCCGGGCAAGACCTTGGCCCCTGCCACAGCCTCCAGCCCAGGACCCAGGTCAGCCCCAACCCTGCACCAGCCTCACTGGGAGCCAGACCTCAGCACCAGCGGGAGGCCAGTGCTGTAGGTGTGTGCGTGTGCGCTTCCAAGTCATGGAAGACTTGGGCTAGGAAAACCAGCACACACGTGGGATCTAACCCAGACTTAAAGGTTTAGGACAGGCACAAGGGGACAAGGTATTGAAAGAGCTGTACAGCCTTGTACAGTCTTCAACCCAGATTAATCCTGATGCATTAGATCCAGAGGAGAGAGGGCAGCTGAGTCACTACATTTCAGCAAAAGCCAACTCACAGCAGGTCCCAGGAAAAAAAATATCAATACACTTTCCCTAAGTTACCAGAGTGCAGAGGGCACTGTACGCTGGGAAGGACTTTTGCAGGGAAATACAGCAGTTTCCAGCCTTCGGCAGTGGTGCCACTCATTAGCAGCAAGCACTGATCTATCCATCCGCTGCAGGTGTTCTGTAGTGCCCATCAGCACAGCCTCACAGCATGATGGAAGGGGTTTGATTTTCTGAATACCCCGAGCAGATCAGAGGCACAGGCACTACCCAGCCACACAATTACTGCTCACAGCGAGGGTCACACCGTGTGGGACCGCAGCTGAACCGGCCCCAAGCTATTGCTGTCCAACAGCTGTTAAGGGATGCTGCAGGGGGGTCTCATCACACTCCTCAGACACAGCAATAGCCAGGAGGAGGATCAGCCTCGGTGCACAGGGACAGTCCCACCACGCAGCCCGCAGGGCGGTGCAGGAGCTGAGCCCATCGCAGCAGTGTGTGACAGACGCTTCCCAACACAGGCGATAGTGCCCACAGGGATACAAGTGTGAGCACTGGCTCCGCAGCCACAGCTGCTCCTTGGAACCTCTGGCTCGAGAGCACGTGTTTGCCACCAGGAGAAGAGCTCCCTGTCATGGTGTTATCCATGATTTGTATGAGGGCAGCAGCTCACAGCACAACGCGCAGGCCTGACGGTTGGCGAGAGCGCTCCAAAAAACCCAGACAGGCGGCAAAAACAGCGTTAGACATGCAAGCCACTTCATTGCCTGTCATGGTGACTGCTCCTGCAGCGCCTGCGATGGGGCTGCGCCACGCAGAAAGCTATGCCCCTGTGTAAGTGCTTAACACACGGAGACCTAGGGCAGAGCAAGAGGAACGTGGTCTCATTACAGACATTGCTGCAGCTTCTCTGTGAAGGCTCCACCGACAGGGAAACAAGGAGTAAAGCAGTGTGCAGGTACACGTAGAATTGAACTCCTGATTATTTGGAATAATCCTCAAATCAGTGAGCTTTAGAGCTCCACAATTTCAGTCCACCACTAGCAGTTGCTCTCTTTTCATTGTGGGGATTATGTTTTTGTTAAAACCGCAAATTTGTTTTCAAAATACTGTTACAAATCTCCAGTTTTCTGCTAACCACAGGATGGCAAAAAAACCTTGAAAGTGTGGGCAGCACTGAACCACCACACGGTGCTGAGCCTGTGGTGGGAGCAGTGGACTTGGAGCATTGAGCTATTCTGTTCAGCTCAGAGAGCTCCAAGATGCCAAAGCCCGAGGTCTGAAGCACCGACCACTTTTCATATTCACAGATACAAACTTAACTCCTTCCGTGCTCAGAGGCCTCAAAGTCCCCCCATCATTCTGCTCAGAAAGGCTCTCAATTCATTTCCAACTGCAGAACAGCTCAGGGCAGAGTTCACAGCGTGGGACAGGCTCACTGAGGCACGAGCATCACACTGGAGAGAGCATATCCCTGTGCAAAAGGCTCTGGTCCAGCCCTGCTGCATGTGAGGGTCACCTCATGCCTGGGGTAGGTGGGCACCAAGAGCTGCCCTGGGCACAAGAGGGAGAAGGAGGGTGCTCAGGCACTGCCTGGAAATCAGCAACAGTTCCTGCAGGGAAGGACCGTGTGTCCCATGGTTTAGAAGGAACCAGCAGGTGAAAGAGCAGCCAGCAACTTCCAAAGGAAAGGCAGTACCGGCCCCTGGCCACAACCTTCATCCACAGTGGGACCACATCCTGGCACAGTGAAAGGGATGAAGTCAGCAAAGTTCATCATCAAAGATAACATTTACTGCTACGTAGCCATGTCCCCAACTTGAGAGAGCGATGAAGCTATGCCAGTAACACACCAGAGAGAAGCATCGCCAGTCTGCTAACAGAAGGAAAGGTTAAAAGTCACTTCCCACTCAGCCTTTAGCACACTGCTTAACAGCAGTCAGCTTACATTCTGCATTAAATAGACACGCTAGGAAATTTATCAACAAGAGTTAATGTACACGGGTGTATTAAGTGCAGTTTAAGGCAAGCGGCATCATTGCACTTGTCCTTCAGACATCCCAACACCAGGATGTGCAGAATCACAAATTACAATTACACAAATGATTCTGGCAGCACAACACCAACCGACTGAAACAAGCCTTCGACCCACTGCGCATAAATACATGTGCAGGAAGACCTCAGGTAGCTAATTCCTACACAAACCCTGACTGCAGAGCCAGAGCACAGCTTTCCCTAAAGGATACTGGGAAAGCAGCACAGGCTGTGGGGAGCTGGCACTGGGGCTCTGCTTGCACCACAACTTCAGCCTCTGACTACTGTCCCCACACAGACCCAGGCACTGGGCTCATAGCTGACTGTCCCAAGACAGCAAACCCACAGCACACAGCATGGGACACATGAGAGGACATGGTAGTGTTTGAGTGCTGTCTTCATTTTACAGTCAGAGAAACCAAGCTGGGAAAGCTGCTTCTCTTCCGGAGCAGAAGACATCCTCAGGACTGAATGACAAAACGAGGAACTCCAAGGGCCTGCTCTTCCCTTATTTTGCTACATAAGGGAAAACCTGACAGCATTAAAAGCTAACAGTTTATAAGGCGTACAGAGAAGTGTTATATGCAAAACATAAACAAGCAGTAGAGGTGGCTATAAGGAGATGCTGGTATAAACACGTCAAGAGTTGCTTCTTTGCTTAAAGAAAATCGGTATTTTTGTGGATAGGAAAGATCTCCAATTACCAATCCTGGGCTGCAGCTGGAAGCAGCCGCCTTGGGTGAGCTCAATCAGGTGAGCTCCAGAAGGGCAGGAAGGAAGAGCAGCCAGTGGGGATGGCCACCTTCCCCCTCCATCGTATACGTACAGCACCAAGCGCACTCGCCTCCTGCGCCAGGGCAACAGCCCGGTCCCGGTGTGGCTCTGGGGGAAACCTGTCGCTCACCGAGGTGCAGCCACCAGCGCGGGGTGACCTGGTTCCTTCCCAGGGAGGCTGACAGACATGTGCAAGGAGAGAGGAAAACACTGCTGGGGTTGGGCCGGTGTGGAGATGGCTTCAGGTGAAACAACCGGGGAACATCCTCAAGGCACAACAGCAGATACACAGCAGCGTAATCTATCATACAGCCTATACAGTCAATATACACAGCCAGAGAATCCACCCCAGCCTCTTGTGCCCTGGATCCTCACAGACCAGCCGTGACCCAGCCCCTCCAGCAGCACAGCACAGCGCCCATGCTGGAAAGGAGCTGAACAAACCCCAGAGCTGCTGCTGCAGGGAGGAAAGATTTCACAATGCATCTGCGAAGGAAAACCTCTGTGTGCCTTTCACTCCACGAGAGGAGTTACACCCACTCTCCAGCCCTTTCCTTGTAGCATGACTTAGAAGATGAAAAGGCAGCTACTTGCCATACTCAGTGCTTGATCTTCTGCCTATTTTGAATAAACCCAAACCTTTTATATGCCACTTTCTAGCCTGTTCCAGCAAGTTTCTAAGACTTATTTTTCAAGGCAAACCTTTCCTGCAAGAAAATTCAGTGAAATAAGATACTGTGTCTGAAATGATATATATAAAAACAAGCAGCACAGTCAGTCCTTTATTCCTTCCCCATGCTGGTACAGCACACTGAGCACACTCCTGGAGACAAACACACTCTCAGGGCTGATGTCTGCTGATGAAATCCCCCCCAAAAAATCCCTCAGCATTTCAACACAGTCTAGCAGATGCTAAAGCAAATAAGTGTTATGAAGACTTTGCTTCCACAACTGCCACAGAAAATTGCCTGGAGTTCCTCACATTTAAATGCCATTGACATGAAGACTGCGTAGTCTATTTGATAAAGAGTGACCAGATAATTCAAGCAGTAACTAACTTGCTGCCTCTATTTATTTTCCCTTCATTTCAGAGCAAATACCACACTAAGTGCAGCAAAAAGAACTTCACCAGCCGAGCCATATACTGTTTCTTACAAAGAAGCTAGTATGGATTGCTTTTAACCGTAAACTGCTGGTAAGTTGCAGGTTCCACGGATGCCCTGCGTTTTTAAAAGCCAGAGAGGAAGCCCGAGCCCTGAGTTCATTGATTTGCTAAACCTGCCAAGGCACTTAACACTTCATTACTGCAGCCCGCTGTTTTCTAACAATCAGGGCTTTTAGCAGAAGATTCCCTTAAAACATTGCCCTGTGTCAGACAAGAACACGTAGAGGCTTCTTCACGGGTAATATCAGATCTTGTCAATGGAAAAAAAAAACTTTCTGACGCGGAACTTGTTGAATAAAAGAGTAAATCTTATTTGTGAAGCGAGCCCTGCAGCTTCTATGAAGGCAGGCGTCCTCCTGCACTCGGAGCCCCGACCAACCATCACCGAGCCACTCGCGATCTTGTTTATTTCAGTAATTATTAATCACTGACCCATTTAGACCAAGTGCAGCGGCACTGCCAGGGTCTGCCCGAGCTCTCCGGGCACGGCACTTAGAGGAGGGTGTTCCGCACATTTTCTGCCCTCCCATGAGAACGCCGCATTCCAAATCAACACCGCGACCAGCCGAGGGGTCCGCGCGAGAGCCCGGCCTGCCCCGGCTCCGCTCCCGCCGCGTCCCCGCGGACCCACGCACCAGTCCCGGGCCCCATCGCCAGCCACCCACCGGGGCCAGCCTGGGGGAGAACCGGGCATCCCCCGAGCACTGCACCCCCAGGACCGCCTGCGCACGGATACCCCGCGCGGCCCCGCAGCTCCCGCGCCCTCACCTGTACCACTCCAGCCCCTTCTCGTAGTTCCTGTCGAAGAAGTGGGGCTCGGTGCCCACAGCGCGCACGTCGGGGTGCGCCCGGATGGCCTCCAGCAGCGCCCGCGTCCCCCCCTTCTTCACTCCGATGATGAGAGCTTGCGGCAGCCTCTTCTCCCCGTAGTCCGGCGTGGTGCTGCTGCTGCTGCCGCTGCTGCCGCCGCGGCTCCCCGGGCTGCCAGCCCGGCTCAGCTCCTCGTCCGTGGTGCTCGACTCCTGCGGGTCCCTCTCGAAGGCTCCGCTCTGCGCCGTGATCACCTCCCCGGGGGCCAGCGACGTCCGCGGCCAGGGCCCCGCCGCCCGTTCCTGGCTGCTGTTGCCGGCCCGCGCCGGGGCCGCCGAGGGGTCCGGAGCGAAGGAGCCTCCCAGGAAGCCGGCCGGGGAGCGCGGGGGCCCGGGGAGAGCCGTGCCAGGGAGCGCGGCCGGGGACCGCGGGGTCGCCGTGCCAGGGAGCGCGGCCGGAGAGCGCAGAGCGCCCGGTCCGGTGCCCCCCATGAGGCTGTAGCACAGGTAGGTGAGGCAGAGGGAGAGGCTGCACATGCAGAGGAGCTTCCGCGCCGGGGGCACCTTAGAGCCGCGCCCGCCCGGCACCCCCGGCTGGGCGGCGGGGGGGGCCATGGCTGCTCCCCGCTCCTCGCCCCGGGCACCGGGCGCACATGGTGTCAGCCGCCGCCCGGCCGCCCCCGCCGCATGGGGCGCCGCTGCCCTCCCGCCCCGCCGCCGCCGCCGGTGGGGAGGGGGAGCCCCGCATGGCACGGTCGCCGCCGGCCCCCCGCCGGGCACCGGGGCGGCCTGGGCTCAGAGCGGCTGCGCTCCGGTGCCGCCGGCTCCGCGCTGCTCCCGCCCGAGTTCCTGCTGCTAAACTTTGTGCCGGGTGGGAGGCGGGAGCGAGCTCCCGGCGCGGGGAGAGGAGGAAGAGGAGGGAGGGAGGAAGGGGAGGGGAGGGCAGGACCCGCCCCCGCCGCCGCCGAGAGCGCGGGGAGCGCGCTGGGGCCGCCGAGCGCCGCTGCCGTTCGACACCGCGGACAGCGCCCGTTCAGCACCGCTGACAGCAGCGGCGGGGCCCGGGAGCGCGGGGCGCCGCGGGCGGCACCGGGCACGGCAGCGCCAGGCTGGGCAGGGCAACCCCCTGCGCGCTGCAGCCCCGCTGCTCCCCCGTTCTCCGGGGCAGAGCCCGCGGCCCGCAGACCCAGCAGCGGTGCCACGTCCTCCCCTGCCAGCGCTCCCGGCAGCAGGGAGGGTGCGGGCCAGGGCGGGAGGCAGCGCCCATGGCCTCTACCAACTCCGCTCCCTTCCCTCAGCAGAAACCACCGCGCTACAGCTAGCTCCTTGGCCCCTTGTCCTGCCCTGCTCCCCTCTGCTTCCCCCCAGTGCATTCTGTATCACCACCGTCCCAGCCCACTGCCCCCCGCCCGTGGCTCCTGCGGAAATCCTCCAGCTCCCCCAGGGGAACGTCCGGACAGGTCCCCTGGGACAGCCCCTTCCAGCAAGGTCTCCTGTCTGTAGCCCTCTGAGACCCAGGAGCAGAGTGGAGAGGTTCCGCAGGGCAGCCTGCTGTCTCCTGGGAGCCTGGGGAGAGGTGGCAGACCGTGGGCAGGGGCAGGAAGCAGCTTCTTTGCTGGTACGGTGGAGCTAAGGGCCATTTGCAGCAAGGGGGGTTCATAGTTTAGGTGCCAGGAGCTGCACTAGTAGGTGAGACCGATTACGCCTTCACAAGCTGCTCTTCCAGGAGCTTCATGCCCAGCCTTACTGGTGCAGGCTGGGGCTGAGAGTCTCCCTCCTCACAGTTTTTCTGGAGCAGCCACTACCTCTTCTCAGCTCCACATTTCTGGCACTTCCCACCTCCAGTTCTCAGCTTTGGCTTTTGGAAGGATTTTTATGAAGGGAAGAAATGCTTTAGTGTCTCTCAGCTTCCTCCTCTCCCTCATTCTGGGATCTCCCAGGAGTCTCTTCCTCGTAGGTTTTGCCCTGTGGCACTGGGGCACATCACAGCTCCTGGCATCCTGGCCATCGCGGTCCTCCCTGCAGCAGACCAGTGCTGGCGTTGCTGTAGTACAGAGAGGAATTGAGGAGCACAGCCATTGCTAATGCCCCCTCAATTAAACCAGCAGCAACCACATCTTCTGCACCTGAACTCCTGCCCCCAAACCACCAGCATTTGAATGCTGCAGATCACCCAAAAAGCCAGCACCTGATCCTCATGGCAGAAGCTGCAGAGCTGCCTGTTAATGTGTGTGAGGGCCACTGCTGGGCTTCTGAGCAGGCACTGGAAAAGTGCAGCGTACGTTTACAGCTTTGTGTGGCTGTGAGCACTGGTGAGCTGGAGTATTTGGAGGCTGTGACCCTTCTCTGCTTTGGGAAACTGCAGAGCTGTGCATCCCGTCATGCAGAGGTGCTCTGGGCAAGGGCTGGGTGGGAGGAAGCTGGCAGAGCTCCATCATACGCCCCCCGCTGATGAGCCATGGCCTAGATTTCATGGGGGAAGTCCAGAGATTGCTCCAAATGTCCCTGTTGCTGTATGAACCTCAGGGGGAACATAGACTCATACAATGGCTTGGGTTGGAAATACTGAAAGGGCACTGTAAGGTCTCTCCTTCAGGAGCCTTCTCTCCTCCAGGCTGACCCAGCCCAGCTCTCTCAGCCTGGCTCCAGAGCAGAGCTGCTCCAGCCCTCGCAGCATCTCTGTGGCCTCCTCTGGACTCGCTCCAACAGCTCCACATCCCTTTTGTGTTGGTGCCCAGAGCTGGATCAGGACTGCAGGGGGTTCTCCTTGGAGTACAGCAGAGGGGGAGAGAGAATAGGGTGCACTTGATCCCGCTGTTTGTGTCACTGATGAGGGTATTCCCAGGCACAGCACTGAGGATGACATGTTCCCAGGGTCTTCCTTTCTAGCTTTTATAAAAAGGGGTGCAGTGTTCCCCCCTTTCCAGTCCCAGGGGAGTTCACCTGGCTGCCAGGACTTACCAGATATGATGGAGAGAGGCTTGGCAGATACATCAGCCAGTTCCCCTTGGCTCTGGGAAGATCACGGATCTCAAACCTGATCTCTTACAGCAGGAGGGACTTTGCTCCCCCAGTGCCTGTCTTGCAGTCCATCCACTTGAGAGCTGTGGAATGAGAGGCCTGACAGGAAGATGTTGCTGAGTACCTCAGCCTTCTCCCCATCCATTGTCACCAGTTTGTCAGGCTGGCTCATTGAGGGGATGCGTTTTCTCTGACCTTCCTTCTCTAACTGACACACCTATAGAAGCCCTTCTCATTATTATCTGCATCCATTCCAAGTTCAGCTCCAGCACTGCCTTGGCATCCCTGACCACATCCCTGAACAGCCAGCCAGTGTCCCTATGCTCTTCCCAGGATACCTGTTCCTGCTACCACGGCCTGTACATTTCATTCCTGCCGTTTAGTTTTGACTCCAGGTCCGTCTCTTGCCTTCCCTTCCTGATTTCTTACACCTGGGCATCAAGAGCTCTTATGTTCCACAGAAAGTGTCCTTAATGCTCTGCCTGCTCTGCTCTGCTCCCCTGTCCCTGAGGGGGTTCCATTGCCTGGCTCCTGGCAGTTCACATTCCAAAAATGCAGGGCCCTGACTTTACTCTTCATCTGACCCATATCCCTCGGGACTGTGAACTGCCCCAGGCACCGTGCCACTGGAGTCTCAGCTGTGCTGCGATTACGCCAAAAGCATCGTCTGAAGAAAAAAATTAAGTTCCAATATGAACTCCATTCCCAGAGCTGGGAAAAACATTCATTGAAGAAGAGAAAGCACAGGCTTTCCCATAATGAACGAAAGCTCAATGCTGCTCTCAGCTGGACATGTGTTCTCTCTGTGCAGCGCCAGTTCCAAGAGAGATTATTCCTTCATAATATATTTTTTATGGCACACATGAGACCTCTGAAATGCAGTGTCTTGTGTCCTCTAAATCATTTCCTGTAACTCCTTTTCAACTGCATTACGGTAATGTGAACGTTTGGGGACTAACTGGAGCTGACAGGAGTGAATCCTCACATCCCCTCCCAAGCTTCCTGCCCTGCTCGGTGCCCAGAGGAGGCTGCAGAACTGGGCTGGTGGCAGGGGTTTGCCTGAGGTGTCCTTGGGGCTCTGTGGGGCCCACCAGGGCGCAGGGGAGCACAGCGGGTGCTGCAGGTTCAGCAACCAGAACTGAACCTTCAATGAAAACCCCGAGTAGCTGAAGTTTGGGTCATGGAGCAGGGAGGGGGCACATGTGCAGGACTGGGGGTGACATCCTCAGGTGGGGACAGACTGGCATCCACGGGAAGCCCTGCATAGAATGGGTTTGCTCTGCTTAGCTCAGGTATCTGTCCTTTCACATATGCATGAGTTTTCACATATACAATACGTATTATTGTTATGCCTAAGTCTACCTTGAGAGAGATGAGCCCTCCTCAGACATGGAAACACATGTATTCCAAATTGTAGAACCCACAGAGAGTCTGCTGGCATCAACAAGCCTGCTCTAAACTCTCCCAATATCACATAAAAATAAAACCCAAGAGATCATTTTCGGTTCCAAAACTATAAGATAACCCTCAAAACAGACACCATTTAATGAAGAGTCACAGTGCTTTGGTCTTTCTTACACTGAGCACACATCTGAACTGCAGTGCTTAGCAAAACGCCCTGGTCTGACATCCCTGTGTCTCTTCTCCTGTGACATGCTGTACAGAAGACTAATAGGATTTGCAGCAAATCATACATAACAGAGAGACTATTTCTTCTCAGGCACCAGCTTCCAGCCCAGAGGAAATTTTACAGCCTGGATGTAAAGCCCTCTAAAACAAATGGTTTAGCTTTAAATGCCTGCTGCCTGGGCTCTGACTCTTTTTATTCATCATAGAATGTGTATTTCTCCTGCATGGATGTCAAACGCATCCATGAGCAGATCGGAGCGTTATCCAAGCGTCTGGTGATGTTCAGCCAGTGCAGGCAATAGGAGCTGATGGAGTGTAACACTTTATTTGACAGTTCTGCTTTTAAAGGCTTATGTATTTACACTGCCTATCTGCACACTTTTATTCACCTTAATTAGCAATAGGAGTGCATCCCCAGCATTCAGCACTTCCAGCATTCAGGAAGTGTCCAGCCGAGAGAGGCCATCCAGTGCTGCTGGCCCTATGTGGGAACTGCCAGGACAGATCCCTCTGGGGATCATCCAGTTCATGCCCCAGAGTCTGGGGAGGGGTCGAGATCAGCTGCTTTGGAGAAAGGTGGAGGAGCTCTGCTCTCGTCTCTAAAGCCATGGCAGGCAGTGAGGAGCCCTTCCTTACACCAGTTGGTAGAGCCTGAACCTGCACATGCTAAAGGCAAGGCCCTAATCAGAACCAGGTTTCCCACATAACAGACCGGAAAGCCCTTTTGGAGATGCTGCTGCACCTCCGAGAAGCAGAAGGGTCAGGCTGGGACCATGCAAAGGCTCATGAAGGGGAAGCAGAACTCTGCTCCAGGGCAGGGACAGGTGAAGGTTGGCTCTGTTTAGACATGGGAATGCCCACTATTCCCATCAGCTCTGCTCTGGGAACATAAACTGGGAGAGCAACAGGGCAGAGCCAGACCCCGAGGACAACCTCCAGACTGAAGAGCTCATCTGAGGGGCCTTGGGCATGTTCAGCCAAGTGAGAGGAGGGCTGGGGAGGGAGCTCATCCCTTGCTCTAAAAGCAGAAGCAGGTGAGCACCAAGGAAGGAGGGAAGTGGCCTCAGAGAACAGGCAGCACTGGCACAAAAACAAAGAGGTATGAATTGGCACAAATACGTTTTGGCTGGAAATCAGATGGTTTCTGACTGGGAGAAATGCTGTTCTGGAACAGATTCCTGAGAGGAGTATTGGGGGCAAGGCATGCAATTAGCTTTAAAATTGAGTTTGAAATGGACTTTCTAACATGGCTGCCAGCAATTGCAGGGAAATGGGATCTGATGGCCCATGCTGTCCCTTCCAGTTCTACACTCCTGTTGTGATTCACAAGCACCAGTCTGAGAAGAAGACCTCTGACAGGAAAGGGCTCTCTAATCTATCAAAGGCTTAGCACTACCCATTGATGGGAAGCTGGAATTAGACACATTTGAGTGAAATGGGAAGTGTATACTTTATCAGGGACAGCAATTTCCTTCTGCAGTGATTTGTGAAGGAATATGGAGGTTTCCTCCCTTGGAAGGCTTTACACTGCGATTGGAAGTCTCTTGAAAGAAATGGTCCTGCCGGACCAGGCTGGAAGTGGGATGGATCCCTGAAGGGAAGGCTCTGGCCTGCGTATCACTGCATGCTGCTGCCCCAGTTATTTGCTTCTGCTAAGAAATATTCTTCAGAGATTATCACCTTTGTTTCCTGACTTTTACAGACACTACAAATCTATTTTCCGGGAAGCATCAGAGGTTAATCCCCCATAATTCCTCCTCATTATTTACTTGTCATCAGAAGCAGTGAAACACCTTGAAAAGAGGTAGATTAATTCACACGGTGCTCTGCCTCCTTCAGGGGATGAATGAAGTTTGTAAATGTATACCAGACAGAAAATAAACAGCGAGCGTGCAATGACATTTAAACTCTAGCCCAAGAAGGCACTCCAGATGTTCTGCAGCGGCATTCCACGCTGTCAAAGCATTTTCTCATTCATGGAAACAGCTTCGGGTTTAGAGTAAGTGTTTGTTCTGATAGCTTTTAATAGTGGCTCCTGTGATCTAAACTATACAGCCTAGGAACCTACATCCATCTTTCTTGCCTAGAATTAACAAAAGAAGGAAGAAGAG
The DNA here is from genome assembly GCF_033815535.1 of Pezoporus flaviventris. Taxonomy (NCBI): domain Eukaryota; kingdom Metazoa; phylum Chordata; class Aves; order Psittaciformes; family Psittacidae; genus Pezoporus; species Pezoporus flaviventris. The sequence continues at coordinate 19,258,359 of NW_026892626.1, read as the reverse complement.
CATCTCTGGGCAAGCTGCTCAGAAACCAGTCCCCTGTTGCACTGGTGCATTGTTCACAGTTGCTATGAAAGAGGGAACAGCTCTTACACTTGGACAAGTGCATGTGCCACAGATATGTTGTGGTCCATGATTTATACAAGGAATAGTCCTGAAAAGGAAAGGGAAAGCCATTGTCTGAGATGTACCTGCTGGCAGAGGCAACAGGAGAGCTTAAACAAGGGGCAGCCACAGGTGACACGGGCATAGGAACAAACTGGATGGTCCCCCATGGTCCCACTGCTGGCATCCACAGAGCCACAGCCCCACACAACAAGGCTGCACGGGTCCAGTCTGACCAGTGTCCCACTGAGGGGGCTGCACACTGAGGTGATGCTCTGCCACAACCAGAGGCTCCAACTTCCCACTGCTCCTCACAACCTGCTCCCACTCTGCAGGTCCCAGTTATCACTCAGGACCGAAATCTCCAGCTTCCTCTCAGCTGCCCTCGGTCTTACTGTCAAGTGAGTGGCTCTATCTGCACATTATCAGGAGATAATCTCCTGTTCTAATCTCAGCTATTGCAGGACGAGGACCAGGGCTTGCAAAGGCAGCCCTTGGCTGATTGCATGACAGGGTGACACGGCTGAACACAGTGTCAGCTGGCTGCATCCATCCTGTGCTCAAGTAGTGACGATGGCAGGGAAGAGGAAGGCAGCAGTTGCAGAGATGCTGTCTTATGTTTGCGAGGCAGCAGAGTACATTATTGCTTGGCTACAGAAGGGGAAACCGAGGCAGGGAAGGAGGAAGGGATCCACCCATGCTCACAAAGGGACTTAGCTCTTGGAAGGCACTGTCCATGTCCCAGTGCAGGCACAGCTCTGTCTGGGTGCCCAGGGCAGAGGCTGGCAACGCAGCACGCAGAGACCTGGCCCCAGCTGCTGCGGCTCTGCAGACAGAGCTGCCTCCGGGGCAGCTGTGAACAGAGCACGGATGTGTCCTGCTGCTGGTGCAGACACAGCCCTGCTGGCTGCAGCGAGCTCATTCCGAGCCATCCTGACATCACGCAGCCGGCCAGCAAGGGCGAGAGATTAGCAGGAGAGCCGGGAGACCGGCTGCGCTCTGCACCTCACCACCTGAGCCCTGCAGCTGACGCTGCTGGTGCTGGAAGTCTCTACAGCTCCAAACTTGGAATGAGCAGGATGTAGCCACAGACATGGCAGAGCCCAGGGCCTCACAGACAGCTCACCTGCAGCACAGCCTGCTGCCAGCTTTGCATCAGGAGGCCAGATTAGAAATGTTCTACCAACATACTCTGTGCTGTATAAGCTGTCCTTCACCAACTGCACGGTCCACTCCAGGAGCAGAATGCGCTGTCTGGGTGGCTTGGTTGCCCAAGGAGGGTGCTGGGCCACTGTGCTGCAGCTTTGCAGAGCATCACCCCCTCTCACACAGGACATCTCCTGCGCTTGCTCACGGGGTAGGGTGATTGCCCATGGCAAGACGCCACTGAATCAGCATGGACATGCCAGCCGCCCTGCCCCACCTCGGGGAGCTATCTGTGCTGTTCTCTAAGGTGTCCCCATGTATTATCACAGTGGTTGGCTGGGCTGCCTGGAGAGCCTCTGCAGCCACGTGTCCAAGGGGCTGAAGCTTCCCTGAGCCTCAGTCCAGAGCCCCATCAGCTGAGATGCTCACCCTCTCCTTCTCCATCACACACTGATGCTTGGACACCGTCACATCACTCACTTCGTCCCTTTGCTGCCGAAGACCTTCTGGTAGCCAGCAACGCTGCCGGTTTAAACTGTTAAATTAGAGCTGACAAACCTGTTCTGGCATCAGAGCCTGATCCTGTGCCGTAACCCGCAATTCCCCAGTGTCGCCTCAGACACGACTCAGCTTCTGACGACTTTGATCTCACAGTGTGGGACGGCCACAGGGACCTCACAGCATCTGCTGCCACTCACACACCCCAGCCCTGGTCAGCGAGTGCTCAGGCTTCCACCCTGCCCCACCGTACAGAGCTGCCCCTGGATCAGCGTCAGCTTTTACAGGGACAATGAGGCTTCCCAGGAGCTGCCCCTGATCAACTGCCCTTCGCTGGCAGGAGCAATGCCCAGTGTGAGTCTCTAAATCATCCATCTTACTCACCCTTTCCCTTCCCTGCGCGGTTCCTCCTCCCCTGTCACTCAGCCGAGCCCTGCCAGTTTCAGTAATTTAATCCCTGCTCATTAGATGGATCCTCCACCTCCCTCATCATTCCTGTAGCTCTTCTGTGAGCTGCCTGATTTATCACTCTCTGCCTGGTAACGAGGTACCCAGCATGCTCCCACTAAGATTTATTCTTCAGAAACACCCATGCCACCTACTCTGCGGGGCTCTGCTCTCTTGACTGCTTCAAGACTGCTTCTTTTAGGAGTTTGAATGATTTTACTTGGGGTTGTAACAGGATTAGTAAGTGATCGCAACTATTCATTTGCTAGATTTTGGGGCCACACCTGCTTTCCTTGTTCCTGATATATTCTATAGTCTAGAAAAAGAAGCCTCTGATGGTGTATCCCTAATTGCTGGGACATAAGTAATACCTGAACTCCAAGTGGGAAATGAACTGTGCACCTTATGCAACCAACTAAACAGCGGGCTCTGAGCGAGTCAGCACTAATGTAGCCTGGGATGGCCCTTAGCAAAGTCTGACTTCATTTCTTCCCTATCAAATGAGAAATTCTTGTTCTCTCATGGTAGAAATGTTGTTGGGACATTAAATTTTACAAACCTGTTGCTGCTTCAGCATCACCCGGCCACCATCCGGCTGCTGGTGCGGGCCCAGAGCCTGCTCACAGCCCCAGACCTCCTGTCACCCTCCTGCACTGTCGCCACCAAAGCAGGGCACCACCAGCCACAGCAGCATGAGGTGACATTGCCAATGCTTCCCAAAACTGGGGATGGACACAACACTCTCCCCCACCAGAGCATCCCCCAGGGGCAGCAGGGCAAGGAGATCCCTGCACCTCCCCATGGGTGTCTCAGAGCATCTGAGCCTTTGACAGAGGCAACAAAGAGAGGAAGCAAGAAGGGAGCCAGGGCTTTGGGGAAAGTTTACTTCAATGAAACTCTTACTGCCCACAGGCGCTCAGGAGGCATTCCCTAGGGATGACAGTTCACATCCCACAGCTGCACGTGGTGGAGCAGTCCTGCTCTGGAGTACAGAACACCAAAGGATTAAGAAAAGGGCCAGGAAACAGAGTGAGTGATTGGCACCCTTGCACCAGTTGCATGCAACCCTCTCTGATAAACTCTGCAGCCTAAGCTTGCCCTCTGCCACGCACAGTAAATGTATTCACCCAGCCGTAGGTGTGATTTCTAGGTAGAACTGACTCATGCGAAATGTCTGGGAGCAGAAACCCCTGCAGAGTGCCAGCTGAGAGACTTCAGTGAGCTCATGTCACTGCGTGTCAGGACAGGGCATCATCGGTAGCTGAAGCAGAGGGGAATAGCCCCTGCTGCCCGGGATCACCTCTTAAGGCTGCCAGGGACCACAGCAGGGCTGCACCCGCCTCTCCTGGGCTGCTGCACTCTGGTACAGAAATGCACCGTGCACTGAACTGGAACCCAGGTGGCTGCCTAACAAGCTGCTTAAACAAACTTCAGATTCATCTGGACGGTGTTTCTAAAGACTCGGATATAAAGGTCAAACAGTCCTTGCCAGCCCAAGAGCCTCTCTTACCGAGAAGAATCAACTATGGCTCTTGTTATGGAAGACAGTCAAAATAATACAGTGGTGCTACCTCCAAGAGAAAATAGATAGTGTGAGTTATTCAGTCTTCCCTTTCAGCAATATCAGTTTAGAAAAAGCTAAGCTATTTACAGAAAGCATTTTGCTTCCAGTACTTTTGAAGTAAGTGAATTTTGAATTAGTTTAAGTGCAGGATAAATCAGTGAAATAGGAACATCTTTACACTCCAATAAGATGCTATTACTCATAAGCATATTGCACTCTAGCTTGTGGACTAAAACTATCAGTGCATGACAGGACACCAAGGGCATGAAACACAGGAGAGCCATGAAAATTAGCAAAGCTCCTTTGGTACAAAACAGAATTTGGGATATCGATAGGTGATGATGGCAGCCGATGCTGAGATCATCTGGCCAGATCCTGTGATCCAGGATGCTCCAGACACTCAGGAAAACTCCAAACCTCCTTCCCAGAACAATCCATATTGCTTCGGGTCTCACTGTTACCGCTGTTTGCCACATCCATCACACTGGCATGGGAGAACCACAGGCAGGAGCTCAGCCCCTCACTGAGTGGTGGGGTTTCATTAATGAGATTTTAACCTGGGCAGGATGGTGAATGCATGGAGAAGGATGGAGCAGAGGCTGCTGCAGAGGCAGATGCAGCACCACCACTGGATGCTTTCCTTTTTTACATCCATGACCTTGCTGTGTGTGGACACCTGCAGCTGGGCACAAGGAAATGCAACGCAGGAAGCCCCATGCCCTGCATGGGCTGTTCTGACCATGGAACAACACTGGGGCATGCTCTGCTGCCGGCAGCTCAGCATGGAGCTCTTGGTGTCTCCAGTGTCTGTTTTTATGTTACCAACATGATGTGCCGTTGGAAGGGCAGACCTGAAGGGCTCCAGGGATGGCCAGACATGATATATCATGCTACCTGCACACTGTCAGCTCCTGAGCAAGACACAGCAGACGCAGTCATTTCTGGCCCTTATCTTTGGACATCTCTCCAGGGAATGAGCCTCCTTGCCTTGCAAGTCCAGCCAGAAGCTGGTCAGAGAGAAATGGTGCTGCATCTTCATCATCTACAGACCCAGCTGGCATCAAGCATGAAAATATGAGGGTAAAGAGCAGAAATGGCTTTGCGGTTTCCACCATGTCTCTCCTCCTTGCTACAGAAAGAGGAAAGAACATGAGGTGAAGGCATTTCCGTGCCCTTGGGACAGTGCTTCCCATTTGTGACCCAGCCATGCCGTATGAGAGGAGCATGCTGATGTATTTTGTGTGGAGATATCCAGTGGGTTCCCTGCTGCCTTCTGAAGACTGGCCAGGGACCTTCCTGGGGGCTCGCATCTGGCTCTTGTGTTTCCAGTTCTGAAACGTAGGTGTTGGAGAATGGGAGATGAAACAGCCGCGCGCTGCATGCGGAGAGGCACAGCGAAGGTCTCCCTGTTCCCTTGACACCTTTCACCCTGCTCCTCACAAGCTGCTTGGATTTTGTGTCAAGAGGGTGATTCTGCAAATTAAAGCGGTGCTTGTCTCCTCTTGGTTGGCATGGCAACCCGGGAGGAGCCATGGCACAGCCGGCTCAGCTCTCCTGGCTGGAGACAGCCCCGCTCCTCCGTGCCGGTGCTCCTGCTGCTCCGGGCAGACGGTGCCAAGATCCCAACCAGAGCGGCTCCCAGGCACGGATTCCATGCGGCCAAAGGGCCGAGCTCGGCTCAGGCGAGGCAGGAGCAAACCCACGGCACGGATGTGGTCCTGGACCCGCAGAGCCTCCAGGAAGAACCGCAGTGAGAGCTGCACTTGGGCACAGTCATCTCCCGGCACTCAGACCCCTCAGCACTTGGCAGGGATCCCCTTTTCCCTGCTGCCTCAATAAATGAATTTAAGCATTTTCCAGCTCAGCAACTGGAGTCTTTGCTAGTCTTGCATTTGTGTTTGATTAATGAGATATAGCCAGTAATTTAAACATCTCTTGAGATCTCCATCTTTCCCAAGTAATTCTGAAGTTATTGCTGTTTACACAGAAGAAAATCATATTGCCTTGCAGAGAGCATTACTGTGGTGATAAGGGTGGAAATTGATCCTCAAGGGGCAGAGCAATGGCACCTCCATGGACTTCCAGTGAATGCTCATCCTTTCCTGGAGGAGGAAAACAAGCTCTCTGCAAGCTGAGAGCTGCCCACCCAAAACCCAGGAGAGGCCAGGGCCATTCCTGCCCCATAGATCCAAAGTGCCTGCTGCTTCCCTGGGATAGGCACCGGAAGCTGGGACTCACCCTCACGACAGTGCAGTGGATTCCTGCAGGCTGGGGTTGGGAGGGTAATTTCCACACGCAGAGGGGTTGTCAGACCTGTCTGAGATAAATCTGTTTGCAAAATTATCATGTTAAAAGGTTTTAATTATTAGGGACATGTTAGGAAGACAGCTGGGATTCGCCTTCTGTTGTTCCCAACAGGCCTGATCAATCCTGGTTTTTCTCACATCCCAGCATAGATCTGGAATAATCCTTCAGGTCAGAGGAATACGGTTGCTGTCAAGGCAAAACCCGGCCTGGGAAGGGAGTGCAGGCAATGATGATTTGGGTGATACTTGTCCAAAACCAGGACTTGCTCCTGAGCAGCAGACGTGGGATTAGCACTGACGTTAAGCCACGCAGGTTTCTGCAGGTGTAACCTTGAAGCTGCTTTGCCTTTGAGAAGAGAGAGCCGCAGCCAAGCACCGCCTGCAGCACCCCGCTCCGGCTGGATTTCCATGAGCAACTTGGAGCCGGTTCAGGTCCTCAGCTCTGGTTGGCGAAAGCTCTCATCCTGCTGCACTGCCATTGATCACAGTCCATTCCTGGGCTGCAGAACCACGCTGGGCAACTCCCAAGCGGAGGATGATGAGCAGTGCCAGGGGACAGCAGGGACACAGCCGGCCGCCCTCCTCCCTGCTCTTCTGCAGGTGTGGGGAGCGCCAGTGTTTTCCTGCTGCTCCTTCAGCTGCCTCAGGAACAGCCTGCAGGGGCAACTCAGCCCAGCTGAGGCTGGCATTGAAACGAGTGACTAAAGGGTCTCAATAAGGGCCTGGAGGCTCCCAACACATCCTCTTCATTCTTGAATCATCCTGTTATAGCTGACTGCTGCCAAATGGTCACCTTTCCCTCTACACATACCAGTCAACCCAGCACACCCCAGCACCCTGCGAGCACTGGGATACTGGGAGCCATCTTTCCCAAGGGCAGCTCCCCACTGCAGGAGCACAGCCGATCTCCCACTCCTGCCTCCTGCTCACTGCACTGATGCCAGCAGGGCAGGGCTGGTACCTCCCTGTCCCCAGCAGGAGTTCCGCAGGTGCTCTCTCCAGTCCCATATGAAATAATTCCCGTTTAATGAGCTCAGTTAGCTGCAGATTAATCGAAAACAATTTTGCACAGGTTCCTTCTTCATTATAAAAACATTCTGGTCCGTCTTCTCATTTCTCACACTGTCTCTCTGTGGTCATCTTCCTTCTCCCCTCATGCTGCCAATACAAATTACCCTCCCCTACACATGCTGTCTGGGAGAGCAAAAGACTCAGAAACTCCTTAACCCCTGCATCTTCCCTGGGAGAGGTACAGGAGTTAAGCCTAGAGGCTTACCCCAGGAAGCCCCTTCCCATGCACGAGATACAGCCTCAGGAGAGACATTCACCATTCCTGCCACGGCACAAAGACGGGTTTGCTGCAAAGCAGCATCTCCCCTGCAAGCCAAGAGCTGCAGAGGGGCTGCAGCTGGTAACAGCTGGCGAAGTTCTGGGATGGGCTGGAGCAGAGCGGCCCCAGCCAGGGGAAGCATCAATTTCCTCCATTATATCCCAAAGCAGATTGGCCAGTGCAGAACAGAAACTACCCTGGGCCCTCCAGGCTACCCACCGGGAGCTGCTGGTTGAGGTGAGCGACTGCCCCATTGCCAGCAGGGCCCCGGCCGCAGGACAATCCATCCCCAGCCTTATCGCCACGCACTGCTTGAGCCTGATTTACTGTTATTGGCAGTCACCAACCTTTGCCATTTATATTCAATGCCAAGTTTCAATTTACAGTATACTTTCTGCTTCAGCTCACCCCGGCCTCTATCTCCACCTTCCACATTAATGCAGGATATGCATGGAATTCATCTCGGAATTTATTTAAGAAACGTCAGCCATGCTGGCTTTAATACATTTCCTCATCAAAGCAGCACAAAGCTCAATTTAAATGAAAATTAGCAAATTATGGATTGTTACCCAAGACCAGCACCCAGTTCTGTCCTGCTGACCTGGCAGGGTCCCCAGCACATGGCAGGTGCTCCAGCATGGTTCCAGTCACTCCTATAGGGAGCCCATGTGAAGGGTGGAAGGAAGGAAAGAAGGAGTAAGATGCAAGCTCACAACCAAAGAGAATTCCTCAAGTAACAGAAGATAGACAGCCAGGACCTGTGGTATTTATATTAAGGGCAAGGCGCTGCAGCTGGGCACAAGGTGGGAGCAGTAACTGTTGACTGGGGTAAGAATAGAGCATCCGAGCTGCCTTCTGCTGACTGTTCTTGTGTTTGGGGTGGGAGAGGGGCTGCACCATGACAGGGTCTTTCTTGAAGCGTCTCGTGATGCTTGAATTAGTGGGTTTACTGTATATAAGGATTTGGATGGAGGAGAGAGGGTACCTGCTCAGACAGCAGCTTCTGCTGTTTGTAGTTTGACTAGCTTCAGGTGCAGATTTGCTCTTGTGGTGGTTTCAGTCTTAACAGGAAGTTCAGCCAAGCCTGCACTAAAAACTTGGATATGAGCAGCAATGATTTGGGGAAAGAGAAATGCTGGAACAGGAGCCATTTGTGAGGACCAGTGCTTGAGCGTTATCAGGGCTTAAGGAAGATTCTCACTCCTGCAGCTGGTAAAGCTGCACATACCAGTGCCCAAGGGGCACCCAGGGCTTGGTCCTGCTCTGGCCGTGGTGGGGGAGCTGCCCTGGACCTGCCAGCAGCACTCCAGTACCTGCTGCTTTCCTTGAAAGAGAGTGGAAAATGGGTTTATAGCTAAAAGAGAAATTAAAATACTGAAGCCACAGCCTGGTGAGTAGCGTGTAATCCCCTGCAGAATGAGCAGAGCTAAAATGCTGAAAGCAAAATGAGCATAAGCAGAGAACCCGGTTTTGTTCTCCAGGCTTTGCTGCCTTGAAGCAGTTCTGAGCCCCTCGTGAGAAGTCCCTGCTGAAAATCTCTATGGGGGGAGCTGCTTCCTGCACCAGAGCCCCAGGGTGGGGTTCTGGCAGGGTCTGGCTGCTCTGGGTGATGCTCAGGCTGTTGGTTGACCCCAGCAGATGATGCCACGGTTTTGGTGTCTTCTGTGGAGCAATGCCTTGTGTGACCGTGCTGATGGGGGGCAGGGGGGGGGCTGCAGAGACCTGGAGAGCGGGAGGGACCTTGTGGCCTGATTTGGGAGGGGGCAGGACTGAGTGATGTGAAGGATCCCAAAAGCACCTGGCAGCTGGGGAAGGGATAGGGATGTGTGTGCTGGCTGCTGTGGGGAGAGGTGCCTCTGCAGAAAGCCAGGAGCAAACAAACCTCGCTGCAGAAAAGCAGTTTCCCACATTTTGCACCAATTAATATTCTTTTGGAGAGCGAACCGCTGCTCCTTTGAGAAAGGGACAAAAGAAGTAACGCTGACGAGTTTCGGCCTCATTACAATATTCTGTACAACAAATGTGCCTGTGTACTGGAAAATACAGATGTTGCAGCTGTCATTTGGGATAATCTGATTATCCTTCTATTTCTAGCTTTGCTCAGAATGCATTAGATGTGTAGGCTGTTCAGAGAGATAATTAGAGTTGGGATAACCACCGGAATGTAAGAAGCCTTCTCTAAGTCATAGACTTAACTGAGGCTAAGCCAAGCTGAAGCCTCAGCCCTACTCATGAGCCTATGCATCCCACCATGTTTAGGACCTTCTCTTCTCCCCTCCCACAGCATTTGAGGATAATGAAGGAATGCTGATGAGTGATGAAGCTGGTGCTGCTTCTGTACTATGGTAGGTCCCATTTTGCCAAGTTCAGTACAAGCACCCCCTGCCTGCATCTACCAGTGGGCAGGGGAGCATGGGTCGGGGTGCTGAAGGCTTTGCAGGATGCTTCCTGCTCAGCCCTGTGTTGCTGCAGAGCTTCAGGAGGCAGAGGAAGGCTCTGGGGCAGATTTCCCTGCATTAGGACTGGTCTGGGGGAGCTGGATCTGGCCAAGATTCCTGTGGGCCCCTGAACAGCCTCCACTGAGAACAGCGCTGCTGCTAAAGCCCAGTCTGCAGCCAAATTGCCAAATAGATTCAGCACATCCTGTGCACCAGTTAAATGCTTCCATTGCAGTGATTAACTCTGCTCACTTTTTAACAATAAAAAAGTGAAGACATTCTCTTTCTAAGGCTGATGGCATTTTGGCAGCTGTTGAACGTGTCAGTCTTAGCAGAAGCCAATTCCAGTGAATTAGGCCGTAGTCAACTCTCTGTTTTCTAACTGTAGGTATTTAAAGCCCGAATGATTAGATAATCCAGAATACAAATGAATAAAGCCTGAGGAAAAGGAAAAACAAGCCATTTTAGCAAGGTCCCATCCCATATGTTCTTACAAAACTAATGCAAATCAATGCAGCTGTGGCTGTGCAACGAGGACCAACGCACTTTTGGCACGTGGTTAAACCGGTGTTTATCCCATGCTGCTTTCGGGAATGGTCCCTCCCTAATGGGTATCCTTCCCACTGGTGCTGGCTCCGGGCTGATTCCAGCACAAGCTGCACAGTGCCAGGTTGTGCCAGTGCATGGAGTGTGTGCTGTCAACCCCTCACCTCTGGCAGGGTGTTAAGAGGGGCTCCATCCCACTGCCATGTCCTGCAGCCACAACCGCTTCCTGCGTGATGAAATCACACTCATGACATTGCAGTGCTACAGATCCACAGTCAGCGCCTAGAGCCTTCCCCAGGAGCGGCTGAGGTGCATGGGAGAGCTGAGCAAGGTCTCTGCCACAGCCTCAGCTCCTGGGGACAACAAGCTTCCCCTGGAAGCCCTGGAAAGGGGAAGCACTCACTCTGAACCAGCACATGCAAAGAGCTCAGGTCTCTCCGGAGTGTATTGGCACCGTGGGGAAATAGAGGGAGGCAGGAGCAGCATCCAGCTGCATCCCAAACCTTGTGCAGTGGCTGCATCTGCGTGCATGGAAGACCTTTTGTGTATGTAGCTGCTCCAGGTGGCCCAGGAGAGGCTGCACATCCCTGCCTGTGAGGGGACACACAGACTGCACAGGCCTTGCAGTCATCTCCCTGGGCTGGGCTGCCAAGATGCTTCTTGGCTCCCACTCTGTGTTGTGCATCTCACAGGTCCTGGACCAGCTCCACATGGAGCTGTGGGATGAGCACCAACAGGCTCCCCCCCATGGCAGAGGTGAGCGTCCCAGGAGCTGGGGGTGGATGTCATGGGAAGCAGCAGCAGTGTTCTGGGGAGCTGCTGTGCATGCTGGTGAGCATGGCTGCAGAGCTGGTGCTGGTGATGCCAGGGCCGGGCGCTCCCAATGGAGCAGAGCTGCCTGCCCACAGGTTCATAAATATTCCCAATGCAGCCAAGGCTGGCTGGGGTTTAATCGTGCTTTGCTGAGAGCTTTTGCAAGGATCTTTATCATTCAGTGTCTGTGTAAAACATTTTCCAGAGTCTAAATTCTGCTATAGAAAAACTATTTATCAAGTGCCCCCCCTTCTGCTGATACTGGACAGGAGTTGCCAGCGCACCCTGACAGCCGGCTGGAGGCAATATGATAGATATGTGGCTGATAATCAATCGATACTTTTGTTTGGGCCTCTGTCTATCAGCCTGGCATTGTGTGAACTAATTAGATGATAAAATGTGATGAATGTGTATTAAAGTCAGCTTCCTCCTGTTAGCACTCCAGGGACCCTTTCCATTTTCTAGCTGACCTTTTAGATCTCAGCTTTATTGTACGTGAATGCAATTAAATCAATTTGTCAGATATTTGCATTGCTCCTGCTAGTTCAGAATTCAATTAGTCAGTGTCACTTTACCGTCCTTGTCAGCCTCTGCACCAGCCCGGGGAGGGAAAAAAGGAAACCGCCAAAAAGAGCCCTGTTAAACCCAAACCCTCCAAGCCCTGCCATGCAGCTCCTCTCTGCAGCTCGTTCTTTCCTGCTCACACTATCGCTGCTGCTGCTCCCCCCCGGGGCCCTGCGCAGGAGGCTGCGATGGGACCCCCGGCGTTCCCCCTGTGCTGGAGCAGACGGGTTGCCTGGGTCCAACGCAGCAATTAACAGAGCCCCTCATTACCGCTGCTCGGGCTGCGCCGAGTACAGATCTTGTCCAGCAAAATTATCCACACAAGCAGAATGAAACAGCAACAACCATCTCCATGCTACGAGGGTTTGAAAGAATATTCAAATGAGAGCCAACCTTGGCAATTATTTTTCTTCCTGCTGTTCTAAAGTGATGGCTCCTTTATCCATATTTTATCAGCCGGCGAGGAGCTCTGATAGTTAAGATTCTGTTGCTTGCTTAGATCCACGAGAGCTCATCCTGAAAGTCTGTTTGAAATTAGCATAGAGGAATGTGTCTGGCAGCCAGGGCTCAGTCCTCATCCCCCGCACTTGGATTTGGAGTTACTCCTCAATGGTGAGGGAGCCGCTCACGGCTTGTGCTGCCCTTCTCCCTGCAGGATTGTCAGGGCTTCCACGGGGGCTGTTATTAGGCACAGGCAGGGTGGGGGGATTAGAATGAGTCCTTGTTTGCAAACAGTGAGACAGGGGCGGCAGTGGGACAGGAGGGGAGGATGAGCAACAGGACCAGGTGCTCACTCAGGGGCAGGGCTGGATGCTGGGGGCCAGTTGGGTCAGGGACTGGCACTGGGCTGGGCCGAGGAGCAGGACTGGTGTACAGCAACTGGAAGCATCCCTCGTGCTCTGCCCTTCAGCACTGTCCCCAACCCCTTCCCTGGTGCCGTGCACTTGTCTCCACCGCTCCCCATGGCTGATGCATGGTGAGGCAGGAGCATCCGTCCTTTATCTCCTGAGGTAAGAATTCAGGTGGAGGGACACAAGCACCAGGCGCTGCCAGGGCTCTGTGTAAAAGCCTCTGCTCAGCCTGTGCTGGGCTCAGCCTCCTCAGTCACCAAGGCCCAGGTCTGCTGCCACGCTGGACTCGAGCTCTGACTCCTGCCCTGGCAAAGGTCCATCCAAACCCAGCCTCAAAGGGGTGTGGGGAAGTCATCTCTGGATACCTCCTACCCAGGGCTCCGCAGGCGCTGCCAGACAGCAGCCGCTGCTGGGGCTTCCCAAAGTGGTGACAGGACAAGGGCACTGAGAGGGACCCTGCGAGGGGCTGGAGCACGGGGGAAGGAGGAGCTTCTCTTTACCCTTGTGAGCACACGGTGCCTCTGAGCAGCCACAAAGAGAGAATGAAGCTTCCTGGAGCTCGTGTCTGGGTGATGAGTTTTGCTTGCACAAGCTCACCTTCCTCCTCCAAGTTCTGGCTGGGATATGAATAACTGATCCATGGCAGGTATAATTAACAGATGGAACTAGCTAATTATGTCCTTTGCATGTGAGCAAAAGACGCAAACTGTTAATTGCTGTTTGCACATTTGTTATTCCAAGCGCTGGGACTGCTGGCATTTACTGTGACATGTGCCCCGTTTGCACACAAACAAACTGCACTCCTGGCTGTGCTGTCGTACAATTTAAGGCCTAATTAATTTAAGCTGCTCCGCTGCCCTGTTGCTTTGAGAGGGGTGTTGGGGGGGTGCTGGTGTCAGCAGCAGCCCCCAGGCGCTGCAGCTGCTGCGCTGGAGCTGGTGACCCAGCTGGGTGGCAAGGACAGCCCTGCAAGCTGTGCAGGGGAAACCTGCTCACAGGGAAGCAGACATTGCCCCGTTGCCAGCATCACAGCAATGGGGCTGTGAGCGCTCCCATGGAGCCTCCCAGAGGGCACCTTCACATGGATATTCTGGGGACTGCTCAGGAGCCAGCCTTGGACATCAGCAGGAGCACCCTCATTTGCCACCCTGCATCTGCCCTGCCAAACCCCGGTGCAGCAGCTTCTTCCAAATCCCCTCAGGAGCTGGGGCATCCTTCACACTGACACCAGTTCAGAGCACGTCCCAGCCTGCGCCTCTTCCATGCCTTGTCCCTGCCTCTGCTCTGAAACCAGCACCAGGAGCAAAACCTCCATCGGTGGAAGACTGCCCTGGAGCATCTCCTGGGCTCAGTCAGCAAGGACTGACCTGTGTGCTGATCAGGGCTCTGCAGGCTGGGGCTGATCGGGGGGTGCCAGAGCGAGGAGGGGTACAGCAGCACAGGGGCAAACCTGCAGCAGACCCGGTCTGCAGCCACTGTCTGCCTCTGAAATGCAACCAGAAAATAACAGCTATGTTTTCAAAGGTATTATTAAACCTCTAGCCTTGAATACGTGTTTGTTTGAGCTGAGGGCTGAGTGCGCCTTAGCCCAGTGGTTAGTTATATAAATATCAGAGATGAATAGCAAAGGAATTTCTACCTTTTCTGTTAAAGACTTGAGATGGTTTTCAATGACCACACGCACATCAGGGGGTCTGAGCTGATATTTTCTAGGTGAAGGCTTTCCTTTGTGGCTGGAGAAAGCCGTTTCTGAAATGCTGTTACTCCCTGGCAGAGCAGGATGTACCTGTTAGCACAAGGTGAGGAGCATCCCCCAGATGGGCTCAGCACAAACAGGGGCTAAAACGACCACAGGACTGAGGAGGGAGCTCAAGCCCTGCACTGGGTCACCCCAGATCAGCCTGGTCAGGAATGGAGCCAGCCTGGAGCCAGTGGTTCCTGATGAGCCAGGACAGGTCAGCTCTTCCCTTGGGCGCGCTGGGGCTGCAGGGATGGCCCGTGGTCAGGGAAGCCCAGCACTGCTCTCCGAACAGGAACAGCAAATCATTGTGGTCTGCCTTCCCCTTCCTTCAGCAGAATGAGCTGTGGGGCGGATCCTGAGATGCTTGACTGATCCTTAAAATACCTGGAGAAAAATAATAGGGATGGCTTGAACGTATCTGCAGAACATTAACAACCAGTTGAGTGGTTGTCTTTAAGCGTTGTCCTCAGCAGACTGGCATTTGGAACCCCTCCAGGATAATAGCAGCCTGGCTACCAGACCAAAGGGGAATAGATGGGGGTATCCACGTATTTCTGCTGGATCCAAACAAGGGTGATGGAGACGGATGGCCGCAAGCACCTCAGAGCATGGTGGTTTGCTGTTAAACTGCTGTTTGGGAGCACCGGGCATTGGGGTATCGCGTGTGTTAGGAAACACATTAAAATCACCTGCATGAAGCAAGGGGACCCCAGGTATCAAAAACAACCTCCTCAACCTTACCTCAACACTGAAATTATGGATTGGAAATGTCAAAAAGCTGGGAAATGCAAAAGTTAAGTTTCTGGTATTGATGTTAACTCAGGCACAACTGGATTTAACTTGTCCATTTTATATAATATGTCTTGATGCACACTTTGTCATGAAACTCCAAATAGGAAGTATTTAATGTGCACAGGGTGGTGATTTTGTGCTCCTGGTATATATTTTACATGCCTCTGACTGATGACTTTCAGAGCACAGATGAAGTGTTGCAATGGTGCTATATGTTTTCAGAGCACAAACAGGGAGGGGCGATGTGGAATAGAAGGAACAAAGACCAACAAATGACCTTGGCACTGAAACTGCCTTCAGGGTTTGGAGGTAACGTCTGCTCCCCACTGCAGGGATCTGGGGGTGACTCCAGGGAGATCCCTGGCTGGGAGCTGCTCAGATCCAAAGGTGGGATCCTGCAGAAAGGCAGAGGCTGTGGAGCAGGAGATGGGAGCGGTGAGTGCCCAGGCCCCGAGCTGGGATGTTCAGGCGTGGGATGTTTAAGCTCGTCCTGAGGAATTGCATTGAAATGTCTCTATCCCACAGAAGTAGCAAATGCTGCAACTGCTTCTTTAATTGTTTCTTTCTGAAGGTCTTTATTTAAAGACTCCAAAGCCGGTCCTGGGAACTTATAAATTGATCAGGTATCGACCTGGTGGTTTGGATAAATAACCACGGAGCAAAGTGCTCTCGAGGAGGCCCTGGAGGGCGCAGGGTCTGCAGAAGAAGGCTTTGCCTTGCGAGTCTGAGAGGGTTCTGGGGTGGAGGGGGCTGTCCAATGGACACGGTGACTCCCTCCCTCCCTCCAGCATCCTGCGTTGCTGCCCCACATCCCTGGGGGTGATGGGAACTGCTCCTGGGCTCCGGCAGCACCTCAGCTCTGCACAGGACCATCTGCACAGTCCCACCTCCTGCCTGTCCCTGCCTGCAGGCAGCTGCTCTTTACCCCAGCTGCGCCCACCATGATAAACTGATGTTCTCCAGAGCTCCAGTCTCAATGTCCTCTCGCTGAGCTCGCCCCTCTCCACCGTATGCAGCTCTTTACAGCACCATGAAGAATTACAGTTCTGCACCACAAAAGCAGGAAATGGAGCAATTAATTTCCTTGCAAGTCTGCAGGGCACTTCCTGGATGGATACTGCTTAAGTAGATGTTACCCGCTTCAGGAAGGAAGGAGAGATGCACCAACAAGGGTCAGGTCCCCAGCATCACCCTGCACCATGCCATGAGGGACCTCATCTGGGGCTACCCAAAGATGCCCTGGAAGGACAGAGCAGCAGCAGGGAGAGCTAAGCCCCAGGGGGGGACCCTCCAATGACCCAGGACTGGAGCAGGTAGTGGTTATGTGCCTGGCAGCCTGGAACACCCGGCATGGGAAGGGTGGAAGGCAGGGTGGGCGGAGTTGTCTCAACACCCCAATTCCTGTAACTGAAGCAATCGTGAATCGTTTGGAATGCCAGAATCTTGGCAGGATAATGAGTTAAATCCAAGAGTGTGACTCCAATTACACCTCAGGGTGCCGCTTGGTGGGAGCTGCCACAGCACGTACCTGGAGCGCCGGCGACACAGGGAGCAGCCGGGTGCCAGCCAGGGGTTCCCACCGACCTCAGGCTGCTCCCATCCAAGCAGGCGCTGGAGATGTTCCCCAGTCCCCTCCTGCCACAGCCGCAGTTCCCTGGGGCCAAGTGCAGCCAGAAGTGATGGGATGACCCCAAGCCCACCCTGCCCCTCGCACGCTGCCGTGTGCCCCCCTTGGCTGGGGGCAGGCCTTGGCAATGGCCTGTTGGGACCCAGCCTGTACCGGTGTCCTGTGCCTCGGGAGGAGCTGTTTGTGTTGTCTGTTCCTGCCACGGCTCAGCCAGCGGCTCCCCCAGCTCTGGCCCCATCAAACCACCCCAGCACTTCTGGCAGGGCTGCAGCTCTGGCTCTGGCTGGTACTCACTGCCCAGCAGAGCCAGGGATGTGTCAGCCCATCCATCAGTCCATCAGGCAGAACATGTGCTCACAACTTTCCCCTCCTCCAGCGCTGCCCCTTCCAGCCCGCACACCAACAGCATCTCCATCGCTGCCGTGGGTGGGTGGCTGGAATGAGGGAGCATGTGGATCTGCATGACTTCCATCTGGAAAACTGCCACCCTCCCTTCCCAGCCAGATCCAGCAGGCTCTGGCTACTTGAAAACACTGCAAGCTTTGAAACAGAGGTGGCTTTGCAGGATGATGGATTTCAGTGTCTTTCTGCTTCAGCTTATTGAACAGGGTGAATTTTTATGGACATCTTTCCTCATCTCTATTCATCTGAGTGTTTCCAGAGCTCCAGAGACCAAGCACCAGTGACATTCCCGGGAGAGGACAGCGGGGCCGGCTGTGGGGTGCATGGCAAACACCCTGTCCACAACCTTCCCTCCCCTACAACCACGCAAGGCCGCCTGCCAAGCTAGTCAGTACAAATCAATCAATGTTTGTGGCCTCTCAATAACTCTATTACATCCTCAAGGACAGATCTAAACTACCCGAACGGGCCTGAAGCGGACGCTTGGCTGCCAGAAGAGCAGGCGCACAGGAGATTGTAAATCATGCAACATTAATATTGTCACTGACAATGAAAATCTCTGTATCTCTGCATCTGCCTGCGAGCGGTGGCCTTCAGATGTGCTTAATAAGCACCTGAGCTCCTGCACCCGCAGCAGGGAGGGGAGATGGAGACAGAGAGACCTCAGCCATGCTCTGCTCTGGGATCCCATCTCTGACCATGGCACAAGGAGGGCTTTGCCAGGCCAAAGCATGGAGCAGGGCAGAGCATCCCAAGGCCAGGGACCTGCAGAGCAGGAGGAGAAGGAAAGGGCATGATGGCTGCTGAGAGCTGATGGGGACGTGCACATGTCTCCAGCCTGGCAAGGAGGAGAGGGCCAGCCTGATGGAGCCAGCAGGAGCCGGAGATGAGTGCGCTGCAGGCAGGGCCCTGTGCTCTCCCACAGATCCTATGTGAAGTGCCTGGCAGGGAGACTGATTGGGACGTGCAGGAACCTGCTGATGGAGGTGCTGAGGCTGGGCCTGGGGATGCAGAGATGAGGCAATCACTTAGGAGGATGGTGGAGAGGAGGAGTGAGCACTGAGTGAAGTCCTCGCTGCCCACCAGGATGGAACCAGCAGCTCAAGCCCAGCAGCTCTAAGCGCTCCTCAGCGGGAGCGAAGGCAGCCTCCCGTGGTCCCACCAGCCCTTCCTGCCGCCGGGATTCAGCCCAGGACAGCATCGCTCCTGGCGTGCTTTGGATGCACAAGACGCCCTTAGAGTCACGGCTCGGGACCCGGCCCCGTGGGGCTGAGAGGTCAGAGGACGTTGTGTCCTTGTAAATGAACAGGGACGAGCACCTGTTTGAGCAGGCTCAGCGGTGCCCCTGCGTGCAGGAACGCCGCGCCGGGTTAGTGCTCGGCACTGACACGGGGACAGGGAGAGCTGCTGCTGCCCGAAGGGCACATCCACACAGCGCAGCTCTGCCGTGCCCAGGACGGCCCTGTCACACAATGGGCCTAATCCTGAATGCACCTGAGGCACATACAGAGCCCACGGGATGTGAAGGGCTCCTGCTGCATCCCCCAGGAGAGGGGCCTGGCGTGACTTGAGCCCCCGCCCCTGTGAGTTTCAGAGCAAGGTAAAACTCAGTGTATTTTCCCTGAGCCCACAGCTTGACTCAGCCCTGGCAGCTGCTCCAGCTATGGAGCGAGTCTGTTCGGGGTCTATAGGAGCATTCATATGGAAAAAATCTGCTCCTTTGAGTCATTTTTCATTAGTTGCAATACTACTGAGCAAAGCAGAGCTGGTTTTGTAAATTAAAATGGGTTGCAGTTCAATACAGAATACTTCATTTGCAGCCGAGTTAAATAAGAGAATTGACATAAATATAATGCAATTACTTTTGCTACTTTCATAATGCCTTTATGAGGAAGATAACCATCCACATGAATACATTACCCCACAGTGTCTCTGCATCGTTTCTGGACTTAACTCTGTGAGTAGTATCACAAGAATGGATACATTTAATTAAGTATCTTATTGTAAAAGTCAATGTTACGATGGTCAGGAAGCAGTAACTTTTATTTTCAGTCATGGAAGAGGCTTTCCTTTTGTCTCCAGACTTGTAATTCTAAGGATGCAAATTCAAATAGAGCCCCTACACGTGTGTGTCTCTCGCAGGAGGACGTGTAAGGTCTGGGGACCAGAATGGGCTCCCCTGGTGTGCAGGGTGCCGCAGGGTTCCCAGCACAGCCGCACTCCAAGGCTCTGTGCTGTGATCCCTTCTGATGGCAGCTCTGGGGGGTGATCCCTTCAGTCCCCTTGTCCGGGGTCCTCAGCACCCAGAGGTGAGTCCCAGTGAGCACCGAGGGCCATGGGGCTGGGATGCAGCACAAGGCAGCGCGGGGGAGCCGGCACTTTGCTCCGCTGACTCCTTCACGCTTACACAGCTCTTCCACCTCCCCGCTGCCTTCCCAATTAACTCTCAAGTGCTCCGGTGTGGTTATTACCTGCTGTGCCCCAGCCCACCTCCACCAGCTTCCTTCATTAGCGGTGACTTCTAATCAGCACAGAATTAATTGCAGGTTTGCTGGGAGAATGGTGAGTTTGATAAAGCCCATTTCTAAGGACGGCTGTGTTTATGTTGCTATCAGCAAACATTCCATGTGGGGACCAGGAGAGGTGTGATGGTGACACAGGGAGGTAAGTGATAGGGAGAGGGGGTGTTCAGTGGGAAAACAGATGTTATGTTTATGCCCTCAGCGGGTACCTGGCAGCAGCAAGAGGCTGCTCCCATTCCAGTGCTGTTTTGTGACAGCTCTCACGATTCCTCTCTCCTGGAAAGAGCCCCTAAGGGCAGAAAGTCCCTGCTCCCAAGAGGGACCCATCTGAAGCTGCTTTGGGCTCCCCTGTGCCAGGTTCTGCTCATGTCACCTATCTCACATCAGTCTTAAAATACAGAGTACAAAGAGAGAGAACAAAATCTCTGAAACTGAACTAGAACCCTTTCGAAATGTGCTTGATGCCAGAGCAGATGGAATCTGTTTCCTCTGGGAGGGGACTCTGCAGGCACATTCCCTATATTTGCTTTTACATCAGTAGCTATTTTAGACTTGCAATGCCACTTCTCTGCAAGCAGCCAATAAAAATATCCTCCTGGAAGCGATGGGATCCCTACCTCTGTACTTAGAGCAAAGCTGCTCATCTCGAGTGCAAAATGCTTCCAGCTCCTCGGGGTCAGCAGCATCTTCTGCAGCCACAGGACAAGCCCCTGATACCCGGGACGGCCGCGGTGCCCGCACAAAGGCTGCTCAGCCCTCATGTGCTCTCCCTGCTCCCATTGTGTTCCTGACCATGCTCCCCACAGCCCCAGGGATGCAGGGAGCAGGCAGGATCCCCGCTTCCCTTGAGCCCTGTGCACTAACTGGGCGAGAGACAAAGCTTCCCGTGGGCCGGCAGGGATGTGTTGCATGGAGGCAGCTCTGGGGACAAGGACACACATAAGGATGGAGATGGGAAGCGGTTCCCAGCCAGGGTGTGAGGAAGGCTCGGGGCTGGCTGAGCCCAGGAGGGCAGCATGCCCATGTCCTGGGGTGGGAATCAACCAGTGGCTGCAGCTGCCCTCTGTGGCATGTTAATGCACCAGCTTTCCATCCGCAGGCTGAGCAGCTATGCTTTCCAGTATAGAACATTAGGGGTTATGACAAAATCAAACAACACTTGCTGGAGAATTGATTCTGCCCCTTGTTTCCCTCCTAGCCAGTGCCTCGGTATCGCTCCTCGGTGAACGATATATCAGCTCTGCGGCAGCACAGGGGTGGGTTTTCGGGACACTCTTACGGCCGGCTTTTCAGCATGAGGAATAGGAGCCTGGCTGCAGATGGGAGGATAAAAAGTCCCTCTGAAAGTCCTCGAGCAGATCCATTCCCCGATTCTGGTGGTGCGAAAACAACTGCACGATCGATTGGGCCCTACGTCCAAATTTGTGAGTTGCAGACAGTCGCTGGCTCCAAAATCACTTGAATTCCCCACGTGTCCCAGAGGAGCCGTTAGCTGTTGGGAAGCTGAGCTGCAGAGCTGAGCCCTGCTCCTGCACAGCCACCCGCCTGGAAATGGGCTGAGCCTCGGAGCGCTCACGGAATCCAATTGCCAGGGAATGGATCCCTGCCCTGAATAGAGCAGCTTCTGCATTTGATTATGCAAGAGCAGATGAAGAATCCCAATCTTCCCCTTAGTTATTCCTTCCCTACTTTGTCCCTGATTGCTCAGTACAAAAGCTTTGAGCCATCTTTAAACCAAATGGCTTCACAAATGACAAATAACATGAAAATAGGCTTCATAACCAGGAATAATGAAAGAAATCATTCACTTTGATATCAGGAGATGGTCTGTGTTAAAGGAGCCCTTCAGCCTGAATAGCAGAAAAGCACATTGCAATTTTCATGTACTTACTGGGATAAAACATGTGATTCCATGGATGCTGCAGCTGTCATTTCGTGCTGGTCTTTGCACTTTGATTCTGAATTGCGTAGGTTATCTTGACACTTGCTGATAAATTTTAAATCACCTCCTTTGCTGTGTGTGAGAAGGGGCCGGGAGAACATCTGAATACAAACATTAATGATGGGTTTTATTCCTTAGGACAAATCCACCTGCAGCTGTCCCATGTCCTGGGCCTGCACCGGAGCACAGCTCCCATCACCCATGGGGCAGTCCCCGGGCTCACCCACCCATTGCTGCTGCTGCTCTGGGCCTGCAGGAGCGATGTCCCCTGGAGCTGGGGGCACCCCAAGCTCTATCCCCCAGAGCCCTGCTGCAGGGGGACCCCTGCAGCCTTCCCCCCACCCGCAGCTCCTCACCTACACACCATTAACCAGCACAGTAATCCTGGTGTCATTAAGCAAATATCTGAGCAAAACCTAATAATTTTCCAAAGCTTTTATCTCAGCAGCTATGAAGATAATGGCTAAAAATAGGTGTGCCCATGCCGGCTGGCAATTAAAACATCATCATTTTGATTCCATCATGTTTTAGTGCACACAAGGCTCTGCTGGGAGTTAGATTAGCTTGATGTGGCAAATTTACTCATCAAAACATGTATGAAAAGTGGGGCAACATGGAAATGCATCAGCAAGCAGAGCCCTGCAGAGCTCCAGGGTCAGATGCGCAGCACTGGAGGGAGGCAGGAGCTGCTGTGTCCCGGGTTGTGCATCCACAAGCATGGGGCTCCCTGTGAAAGCATCCCCAGGCAGTGCCCCACTTCCCAAAACCATGTGCTTCCCATCCTGCTCTATCCGAGCAGCTGCAGCACCCGGCGTTTCCTCTACCACAGTGATGCTTTTGCCCTTCTCCCCTTCTTTGCCCAGTTCAGGCAGAACAGCTCAGGGTTCAGAGAGGAGTTTGCCCCAGAAAAGTTCAAGGGTTAGGAAAATCCACAGTGCAAACAGATTAATTAATCTAATCAGACACATCCCTCCAGAGGAATTGGATTAGTGCTTTTGGGGATAAGGATTGTATTAAGCTGATAAGATAAGTAACATAAGCACTGAAATGCTGATTTATTGCAAGGAGAGGGCTTGACGATTTGCACAGGTTCACGATCTCATCCTTAGGGCTGCAGATTGCTGCTGAGCAAATCAAACAGCAACGTGCTCCCAAGTTTCCTTTGTCATTGCAGACTGCTCTTTCTTGGAGGCTGCAGCTCAGTCCCACGAGGGCAAAGGCTGATGCACCAATAAGGCCTGCCAAGATCTGGGGTTTTTTAGTTCCTTGCCAGCACATGAGCATGTCTGGGGGAAGATTTTCTCCGAAGACACAAAATTCCGCTCCTCGCCCAGCTCACACTTTAAGTGCCAGAAGAGACTTCTCTGCTCTTGTCTTGTGTGAATTCAAAGCACCATCTGTTTCCTCTTGTACCACCAGCCTTGGCGTGCAAAGAGTTACCAGGTGTTCACTGCCTGTCTTCACTCCGACACAGAAAAGTCTCTGAGACACTTAATCAGGGCAGCACCTCCTGTGCAGTACAGCCGTTAAGGGGCAGTCCATGGGACACCTGTCCCCCATTTGATCAAGAGTCATTGGCAGCGTCTACCCACATGCAGCACGTTTAAAGCGCAGCCCATGGCATCCAGTAGCATTCCAGCAGCTTCCCTCCCTGCCAGCTGATGGCACCGGGACTTGCTCTGCCTCTTCAGGATGGATGGAACGTTTCCAAGATCTCTCAGGCAGGGGACAGCA
The DNA here is from genome assembly GCF_033815535.1 of Pezoporus flaviventris. NCBI lineage: Eukaryota > Metazoa > Chordata > Aves > Psittaciformes > Psittacidae > Pezoporus > Pezoporus flaviventris. The sequence goes on along the minus strand of NW_026892626.1, from coordinate 19,234,997 downwards.
TGGATGCACTGTGGCACTGGTGCATCTCACCTTCACACGTGGTGACTGGTGTACAGAATGGGACAGACTGGAGGTTACCTTGGCAGGTAGGGCAGGGAGAGGGCAGGAGCACATCAGCAGGACACGGTGCCCAAGCACGGTGCCAGCCTTCATTAGGTGCTCGCTAAGCCGTGCCACGGCCATGCCGCAGCAGCTTTGGAAGCAGCCATTTTCCCCACCTCCGGATTTCCCCACAGAGCTGTTGCTTTTCTTGCTGCAGCTCCCTCAGCATCACCTGAGGAGCCTGAGTGAATGTCTCTACACAGCTACACTTGTCCTTTGCTCGGCTCTGTGCTGCCAGAACAGCAGAAATACAGCTGAACCACACAGAGCAGCAGCCGCCTGGGGAGCGCCATCGCTCACAGTTACAGGGTGCTTAACAAAGGGTAATGGAACAGCGGGTGCAGGCTCTGCGCTGCCCGGAGCCCCATCGATGTGACTGCTAATCCCTCATCCCTGCTCCTGAGCCCGGCCTGGGCTTCTCTGTGCCCACACGGGGATCTTCCAGCCGGAGGCTGCCCCAGCTGGCCTGCAGGAATGCAGCAAATCCTCCTCTTTTCCAAGCTGCCGGGTGCCCTCCATCACCATCCCTGCAGTGCTGTGCAGCCTGGGACAAGGCTGAGGAGCTGCCAGCACCACGAGGAGCAGAGGGGATCCCTGAGATCACGGCTCCACAGGCCTGTGTGTGACAGGGACACCGGCTGCCTGCCCGCCTCTCGGGTTTGCAAGGTTAATGCAGCTGGGGAAGCCTCCTCGTGAGCAGGCAGCAGCCGCACCACCGCCTGCCTCGCCAGCTGTGGCCTCTCTGCCCCAGGAGAAGAGGATGAAAAGTTCACAGAGTGAATTTCTCAGCCGGAAGAAAGGCAGAAACAAACACAACTTGAACTGTCACAGCGGGTGCATCGCTGCCTGCTGCTCGGGAATCAAACAGGCAAGTAGGCAAGGGGCTGGTTGTAAATACAGGCAGCAGCTCCCCGACTGGGGCATCCAAGAGAGGGGGAGCTGCCTCTGGACAAGGACCAGCCTTTGCTCTGCACCAAACAGGGCAGGAGCAGCTCAGCCAGCCCTGAAGGCAGCCGGGCTCTTGGGCTGATGCCTGGGGTTGGAGAGCCCTGGTTTTTAGAGCTCCTTCACCCTGGCAGTAAAATGCCACACAAAATTAAAGAGCCCACAACAGAAAGTTGCTTTTCTTTCTTTTCCCTCAGGCAGGGGAGATAAAAGGAGATGTTGTTGCTACCCAGCTTTGCACTGCACAAGTATATTACACCCATATACTCAGGCACTTAGACTACAGCATGCTCAATCACGCCAGCATGGCCGCAGCACACAGCCCATGAAGAGAATGAGCCCATCTCCAGCCTGGCAAGTGCATCAAGAGAGCTTCTGCTCATAGGGGATTGCAGCACGCTGCTTTCCTTGGAACAGGCAGTGCTGGGGACCAGCACTGCTGCTTCTGCGGCTGGACCGGCTCCCCCATCCCACCAAGCCTCCCGACAGAGGGAATGTGGCTGCCCAGCACAGGGGCTGGCACAGGACAGGCAGGGTCCAGAGCCACTCCAGCGGGCAGCACTTCTGAGGTTGCTGGGGCCTCTCTAAACCCAGGGTGGCCCAGAGGTTTGCAGAGCTGGAGCTGGAGCAGTCAGTTCGAGCGTGGCCCTTGCTGCATGTGGCAGCATCAGGCAGCACCGGGCAGCACAGGGCTGTGTTTGTTGACACCCAACCTCAGCTGCCCCCTTGGCACAAATTTGTCTGGGAGCTGGATAACCCCCATCCCTGCTCCCCTTGCCTTTTCCAGCTCTGTGAGCCTGCTAACTACAGGAGAGCCACGTGTTTTCTAGGTGAGACACAAATCCAGCAGGAGTGGTGATCTTGTCCCTTCAGCACAACCCAACGCAGACCCGGGGTTAGCAGAAGGCATTTTACTACTGCGTTTCCTTTCCCTTTCCCCAGATTGATCTCCAGGCAACATGATAGCCGTGCAGCTAAAGTCCGGCCTAATCCTGCTTCCCTCATTACCACAGAAGGCGAAGGAAGGGTTTTGCTGCTTTGAGGCCTCCACAGAGGCTCTCCAGGGCAGCTGATGAGCACCAGGGGCTCAGGACTGCCGAGAGAGGCTCCGACCATCACTGGAACCAGCTGCTGGCCCAGGGGACAGCACTGCCCAGCGAGCCGCGGCGCGGCCAGGGCTGGGCTGCAGCCGCCCGCCTCCATAAGGGCTGGTCAAGGAGGGACGGGGTCCTCCTCCTTCCATCCAGGCTTTCTCCAGCGCAGCAGCAGCAGAAGGCGCCCGCTTCGCCCCCGGCGCAGCCGTTGCGCGGGCAGAGAGCACACTCTGCCGAGCCAGCGCCGCACCGCACCCGGGCTGGGCCGTTCCCGTTCCCTTCCCGTTCCCCGCGCCCGTTCTCGCTGCTCTGCGCTGCGCGGCCGCCAGGGGTCGGTGTCGTCCCGCAGAGCCCCCTGCGCGGCCGCCCCGCAGCCCCGCGGCCGCAGCCCGGCCAGGCGCGGTCGCCCCTTGTCGCTCCCTCGGTGTAATCGAGCCGCTCGTGTTTACAAAGCAGCCCCCGCGGACACTTGTGAGGGCCCCGGTGGCGGAGCCTTATTTTATAATCGATAGCTGTTGGCGCCGTGTGAGGCCCGTAATTCACGCTAAAACACTGGGGCCATCAGTCATGGGCTTAGGACGTTCAGTGGTCAAGCTGCTAAAATATTGCCTGCTGCTCTCTGTGTGCTTGTGGGGCACCCATCAGCAGGGCCTGTCCCCTCAGGCCTCCTCCAGCATGTTTAACCCCGCGCAGTGGTGAGCGCGGTCTGTTTGAGTGCTGGTGTACATTAACGTGGCAGTTTCCCCGTGCCCGAAGAGACAAGGATGTGGCAGGTCCACCATGAAAAGCTGGCTGCCTATGGCCCCATGCAGGGAAGTTTGGAAATCGTGCAATCTCTGCTGGCTCTTCTTTGGAAACGTTTGACCCAGTTCATGCTCTGTAAAAGGCCACCACCAAAGATGGGTGCAAACCAAGCCCCAGCCCAAAGCTCACAAGCTGCTTTCTGCTTCCAAGGAGCTTTGGCACCCTGGGGACCGCAGATGTTGGGGTCATAGCTTCACATCCTGACGCATCACAGTGTAGCTGGAGCAGTGGCAGCATGACAGCCAAGGAGTGCTAAAAAGTCTGTGTTTGTTTTAAGGAAAACCTTCCCACGTTGTGTGGGCTCTGACAGGGGCTTCAGTGCAGCCCTGCAGGACACGAGAGAACATCTACTGTGACCCCTGTCCCTCCCTGGGGCCAGGGAGGGTGACTGCTGCTGCAGGCAGGGAATGCCTGGGGTGGCTGTGGGCAGTGTTGTTCACATCACTCAGCCTGGACCTCTGTCCAGAGACTTCAACAGTGGAAGCAAAACTGCAGTGCTGAATACACCGAGAGAGAGAATCAGTGGGAGAAGACTGTAAGGAGGAGAGCTCTGCACCGGAGCCAGGCAGTTTGCTGCTGCGTCTCCATCCCTGAGGAGAGCCGGAGCATCCTGCTCAGAGTTCAGCCCAGCCAGCAGGGCCAGGTTTCCTTCTTGAATGGCCAAGCTGAATTCGTGCTGTATGAGACCCTTTTGCTGACCTCCTCACAAGTAACTTCCTTGCTCACAACTATTTACCTCTTCCAGCTTCCCTTATAGCCTTCTTTGGGCTTCACAACCCCAGGACTGAAGTTCGTTCCAGTGTGGATGGGGAGGCCTTTGCATACTCTGTGAAATGCCATTTCCACACAATGTTTTGTAGTCACACAGACTGGGGCATCAGGCCACAGATTGGCTCTTGCTGGGGTCTTTGGGCTGCCGAGAGAGGCGTATGGTGTTCTTCAGCTTGTTTCCTTCCATGCTGTCCCAGAGGCACATGTAGGATGTGCTCCTGGTCAGGACTCAAGACAGTGTCCTGCAGATAGAAGCAGAAGCAAGATTAATACCATGGTGCTTGTGCTGTGTGTCCTTGGGGGTTTGGGATGCTCTTGCTCTGTGATGTGCTGCCCCAGCCCTTCCCTCCTCCTGCTTCTGCTGGGCACCAGGACACAGTGCCCAGTGCCCTCTGCAGTGCAGATACCCAGCTCTGAATCACCCCACAGTCCCTTGTGTCTTTCAGTGTAATGGTCCTGGCGTTCCCTCTGTGCCAGTACCTAGGAGAGGGATTTTTGCTTTTCCCTTCCTTCCGTTCCATCCAGCCTCCCTCCTGCCTGCAGCGTGTTCCCAGCCCTATAAATACGTGCTGCTCTGGAGGAGAGCTCTGCGCCGTGCCTCCCTGCTGCCCGCCCCGCAGGCTCACACGTCTCAGCACCTTCCTTCTCACCATAAACTCTTTAAATCACAGCTCGCCTGAAGGCGCGAGGGACTAGCAACAGCACAACTTATATTGGTTCCTGGGCCATCTGGAAACCTGATTTAGATGTAACATTTTCTGCAGTCACCTGGAGGAGGCTTTGGATGAAATATTTCAGGGCTATTGATCTCTATATCCATCAGTCAATCCCTTGTATTCTTCCTTGTTACTTCCAAAGTCATTGGTGCCTAACAAACCGCCCTAGCTCCCCACTGGCTTAACGCTGCTCCCTCAAGCGCGCACACTCATCCTGTCCCGCTGCCCACACGCGATGACAGCATGTTTCATTCACCAGCCCAGAAAGAAGCTGTCCGACACCCCAGGGTGCTCAGCGTGTCCAGCCGGCCAGGGCCACCGCCTGAAAGCCATCTCTCAGCCACGGTTTGGGCTGGAGAGCTCCTTGGTGCCTGATGCTGGTGGGGCACTAACGGAGCACAGTGACAGCTGCGGCAGGCAATGGGGCACTGGCAGGGCTGGGGTATGTGTGCCCACAGACAGGCGCCCAGCACCGCTGCTGGGGACAGGAGGGCTGCAGGCCAGGGAGCACGGTGCTGGAAGGGACACCCCAGCGGGCTGCAGTATTTAGACAAGGCTGTGGCTCTGGGGATAACTGCAATGGGAATGAGAACAAAGCACGACACGATGCTCCTTAGCACCCACTGATGGGCATGGGAAGCTGGAGTCCTTAATAAATGCTTCAAATGGATCCCTCAGTGACTGCAGCCCTGGAGCTGGGGTGGGCACAGCCAAGGCCCATGGGTCATGGCAGCAGAGAGGGGAGCAAACCCCCGGGTTCCTGCAGCAGCGTGAGCCGCTGCTCCCCAGACTGGCTGTTGCCAGCAAAGTGCTGCGCTTTGAACACTAGAGAGCAGTGGACTTTCGCAGGGACAGCGCTGCCTGCCCTGCCCACTTCTGCACGTTCATGTCTTGAGCATGTCAAGCTCATGCTCAGGCTCATGAGCAGGTTTCACATCCTGCCTGCAGGCACAGCGGGCACAGACCCGTCACTGAGAGCAGCAAACCCCGGTTTGCAGAGACGTCTCCTGAGGTGAGGATGAGGATGGAGCATCCCCATCACAGTGGGGTGTCCCCAGCCACCTGCCCCCATGAACCACTGCTGCTGTCCTGGCCAGGCACTACCAGCAAGCCCAGGGCACACAGCATAGCAGGGCCCCGTTCTCTGAGTCCTCCCTGGCTGTCCCTGCCTGATGGAGGCTTTCCCTCTGGAGACACCAAAGCCCATAGGAGCGGGTTTCTGTAAACAAGGGGGATGCCGTGTGCAGCTTCACACAGAGCTGCTCGTCCAACACCTGCCAAGGGCTGGGTGTTTATTTGCCAAGCTAAGTCAAAGACTGAAAAATGATCTCTCTGAGCTCACCTGAGTTACTCCAGATTGGTTTTTAATGAGAACAGTAACCTCTGGCAGTTGGGGCAATCAGTAAAAGAGACACTTGATAACGAGGGTGTAACTGCACAGCACAGTCTGGCTTTAACCACATCAGAAGCCTGTGCAATTTCAGATGTGCCCAGTCCTTGTCACCTCTGATTTTTCACTAACTTTTTTGTGTATCAGATGAGAACAGCCTCTCTCATCCCTGCCCTGACTGGGGTGTGTGTGTGTAATGAGCCCCATGTAGGAAAGCAAAAGGAGAGGGAGGAAATTGGTATTTAGCCCGAATCAGAAGGCTGTGGCTGGCACTTAAGGGAATTAAGGGAATTACAGTATTATAGAGCCACAGACTGGTTTGTGTTGGAAGGGAGCTTAAGGCTCACCCAGTTCCAACCCCTGCCATGGGCAGGGACACCTTCCACTAGAGCAGGGTGCTCCAAGCCCCATCCAACCTGGCCTTGGAAATCTACTAACTAGTGCTGATGGTGCTGTTGCTCCTCCTGCTGCTGCCGGGGCTGAGCTGTGCCAGGGCTGCTTTGTGTGCTGGTGCCGGGCCGCAAGGCCTGGCCCATTGGGTGCTGCTCAACGTGTCCATGATCCACTGGGACCCGGGGAGAAAACAGCAGCAGCTCCAAACAAACCACGCACGGCTCCCAGGCACAAAGGTGGTGCTCAGGGTGCCGAGGTGAGAGCTGTGCCTGAGATGGAAGCACCACTTCCTGGGCACCCGAGCAAGAGGAGGTTTAATTAACTGAAGTTAGCAGCTTGTTTCAAGTCCAGCGATGCTTTCCCAGGCTGCGCTGCCAGAGTGCCTGCTCTCACAAACTTAATGTTGTGCGAAACTCATAATTCGGAGGAACGGGGCCAGCGCATCCTCACGACCTCACAGGGTGCAGGCAGAGGTAACCACGAGTTCAGTTCAGGTACTTCATTATGTACGTGGCTGGAGGTCAGCCTGGGCGAGGGGGGTCCCAGCAGTGCTCCTGCCTCAGCGCTGCTCCCCCATCACAGCCAGCGTCCCACCGTGCTCCCATGATTCGTGGCTTTGTCAGGGAGCCGGCGGCGTTGGCAACCAGGAAAAGCAATTTGTGACGAGAGGGCTCTCGCCTTCGCGGCCACCTCTGCAGTTTGGTTGTCCAGCATCCTCAAAATTCGGCATGGAGTGCCAGTTCTGTGTGATAAATATAGCATCTGCGCGCCGCTGCCGGGGATAAAAGATTGTTGATGACCTTTCCGGATGAAATCTTGGAGCGCGTGGAATAAATGTAGAAAAGGTCATAAGTGGAAACTTTTATTATGTGGTAAAGTCAAATGTCATTCCTAATCAGTCTGCAGACACCTGGGCCTCAGCGCTCACCTGACTGCGCTGTGTCCTCCCCGGCAGCAAGGAGACAGGCAGGCTGCCTGCTGTGTGGTCCTGCCTGCTCCGACCGCAGCCACCGCTGCGAGCAGGGACCGTGCTCTGCCACCCCAGCATGGCCAAGAGGGACAGAACCCAGAGCAGGCAAAGATACCCAGGGAACAGGGGCAGATCTCGTCTCAAAAGCAACCCAAGGGAGTGCTGAGGGGTTGTTAGTGTTATTAGTAATAGCAGCATTAGTACTATTGGTATTTCACATTATCTCTAGGCAGTGTGAGTGGTTGAAATCTCAGCCCTGGGTGAAATGGGGCAGGAAGGAGGTGCAGAGGGGTGCACTGTGGGACCCGCTGGGTAAGGATGCCTTTTGGGGGTGTGAAGGGGACCTGCTGAGAGGCTTGGTGGCAATCTGTGCCTTACCCTAGGCAGCATCCTGACAGGGCGGTTTGTGACCTCACCTCTGGAAATGTTCTGACCATAGAAATGTTATATGGAGGACAATGCAAAAGAGGTGAAATTGGGAAAAACTGAGGCCGGGAGGCAGGGATGGACCTCCGCCTGCTGCTGCCTCCCTGCCTGCCTTTCCGTACCTGGGCCAGCCAGGAGGGGGGGAAAGCGTGTGTGTGCAAGCAGGCGGTGGAAGGCTCGGCAGCATTCACACCATGTCTTGCTCCAGGACCGCTGTGGGTGGATTTCATGACTTTAATGCTTGCTTTGGTGTTGCAAACAACTGTGCCAGTTGCACCTAAAGCAAAAAGCAGACAAAGCGTTTTGTTTCCAAGGGCTCATTGAGAGCAGCTCCAGGCTGCTGAGAGGAACCCCCAGCAAAGCTCCTCTCTCGCCGGGTCTTCTCCTGGCTGATTTCACAAGTGTTGTATAAGAATGTGAGTTTACCTTCCGTGAGTGCTGTAAGGAGAAGTGTAATTGAAATTCCCTTCCCAGCGCCGGGGAAGATGACTCATACATCACTCTGTTATTTTCCTTATAATAAGATGGAAAGCCGGGGTTGCAGGAGCTGGACTTAACAAATAGCTGAAGCTCTTTGCATTCAAACAGAAATGACATCAACATTTAAATCCCAAACAACCCTGCTAAGAGTACATTTGCAGTCAGCGTAAAGGGCCCCGGCAGCCGGGAGCGCTGGTGCAAACGCGTGTTTGCATTTATCTTTTGCAATAAATATTTCCAGCTGTGTACATGAAAAATTACATAATTTCCTGGGTTTCAACATTTGGGCTCTTGCAGCACATACATCAGCCGTCTGCTTGGTTTGGGCCTTTCCATAATGGGCTGGGGAGTCAGGAAGCACTTTGCAGCCGCAGCTATTCCAGTGGGATCCTGTTGTGCCCGCTCCCGGCTAGCCCCGATGGGGACGGGGGATGATGTTGTGGCTGCAGCGGCACAGCCACGGGGCCGGGTGAGAGGCGTCACCCCCTTGCTCAAGCGCAGCTCCCTGGATCCTGCCGTGCCTCTGTGGGATGGGAAAGCTCTTGGGGAACACCATCAGGACGTGCCCAGGGCTCCTCCTCACCTTCGCCTGGGTGCTTCTGCACCTCCATGCACTTTGCTGCCATCCCCATCACTGCTGGCAGCTCCCACAGTCCCGGCCTCCTGGTAGAGCTGGTGTCTGCCTGGCCGTCCTCTCAGCCACCCACTGGTCCAGCTCCTCACATCCCACATCCTGGCACTGGCATCCAGCTGGCAGAGGAGTGGTGCCAGGGCTGTGCAAGCAGTGCCGGCTTTGCTCCTTCTCCCTGTGCAAGTCTGCTGCTCATCCCTTTTGTCTAATGGAGAAAGGGGAGGATCAGACACATCTCAGCTGCCCCATCATGTCCCCAGCCCGGTGCCAGGGCTCCCATCCCGTGTCCTGCCACGTCCCGAGCCCTGGCAGCAGCAGCTCTGCTCCATGTGGGGCTCCCAGCTCCGCTCTCCCACTGGGCACCGGAGCTGCCATCACTGTGGAGGAACCATGGAAAACAAATTGTTTTCCTCTTGTACTTCTCTCTCCTGCTAAGAGCCCAGGCGCAGTGATCTGAGTGGCATTGTTTAGCCAATTACTAATTTACTAGGAATTAACTTTAATGCATTAATAAATGTTGTCATTTTCCTGACAAATTATCATAATAATGCATTTTAATGGGCTGCAAGAGTCGGGAGAATAGCAGGAAATAAATATATTTTAGTATTTCTTATTCATTGCATCTGAACCTAATTATATTTGCAGAATAATTACAGCAGTGCTGCCTCCCTGGCCTGTGTTTGTGTCAGCAGCACGGGGTGATAAATCCCTACCAGGGTGCCCCCGCGGTGCCGGGGCTCAGCCAGCCCTTCATCACCTGCAGGGACGCCCATGGGTGACACACTCCGCTTGGGCCCCGCCGCCCGCCCTGATTTACTGACCTCTGCACTGAGAAACTAATCCAGGAGGCGGATGGCTGGAAGGCCCCTCCGCGTGAGACGTGAATCACCCCTCAATACCAGCCTACCCTGGGCTAAAGAGGCGGCTCCAAGGTACTGCTGGGAGAGGAGGGCTCTGGCCAGGGGGATGCAGGTGCTGCAGTGATGGGTTGGGGGATGCTCCTGCATCCCCCTGTATCTCCCAAGCATTGCACTGGCCGATGCCAGGGCCCTGGAGCCACAGGAGGGGACGGTGGGACAGGGTTGTCAGCACCTGGCACGTGGCACCAGCATCCTGCAGAGGTGCTGAGTGATGGGCTCCTGTCTGCTGCATGATGGGTTAGAGCAGGACCAGTGAAACACTGGACTTGGCCAGCCTGAGGGCTTCTGCTGCTGCTCCTGGGTGGTGCCACACCACTGGACAGGGACAGAGGCAGCGACAAGAACAGAAGAGATGGGCAGCACTGTGAGCAGGGTGCTGGTATAGAAAGCCTGGAGCACTGCTACAGTGACAGAGTGGCTGGCTGCTTTCATGGATGGAGGAGGACAGGAGGACATCAGGACAGACAGCAGAGCAGCAGGATAGCCCCACATATGCTCTCGCAAAGGTCAGTGCCAGGGCTGGCAGTGGCACCGCTCCATCCGGCCGCTTTGTGTGGGCTCTGAAGGGTCCTGGACAGCAGCAACGAGCCACAATTATGTGAGACCTTTCTATCATAACAGATTTATTCAAAACTCATGCATAAATATTAATGTCCCCAGTGATTTTGAGCAACTATTTGGCATGAGCAGAGCAAATATTTAAATCAAACCTGACTGCTGTGCACTGCAAACAGACGGGACAGTGCTTCACATGAGGCACCTCTGGCAAAGCCTGTCTGTGGGCTGGCATCTCTGGAGCCCCACGGGCTGCTGCGATGTGCACGGCGCATGGACCTGCACCCACGGGTGCCCCTTCTGCTTTCAAGGTGACTGCTGCAGCCGTGCAGGTGGCTCCTGGATGAAAGTGGATGGGGCAGCCCCGACCTGCAGTCCCCTCCTGTGGCACACACTGTGGTACCCACAGCCTGTGTAACATCTGGTGCCATGGGGGTTACCAGTAATGGGCCGAGAGCCTCAGCCCCTTTGCCCCATTGCCACCCCTGCCCTAGAGCAGCACAGGGCGCCTGATGTATCTGCAGTAATGAACAGAGATGTATGTGCTGTCATCAGACTGCGTGAGAGGTTATGGAAGTATAACCGGCCTCTCAGCACTGATTGAGCACGTTCACTTCAGGGGAATCGCTGTGTTCCTGGTTAATGGTGTTCAGATGCTCCCCAGGGAGCTGCCTGAGGGCTGGCATGGGGCTGTGCCAGCAGCTGGAGCTCCTGGCCCCATGGGGCTCATGGCCAAGGGCACGAGCTGGTGGAGCTGGGGTTGCTGTAAAACCCTCTCCGCTCCTATTGCTGCTGCTGCTTCCAGTGCAGCTCTGCAGACAGCAAGGAAGGACAATGGCTCAACCCCTGGCACAACTGCCTGTGACCTGTCCTCACGGGGGAGATAAGCTCTTTGCCATAGGAAAGGGAGAGACCTCACAGGTCCTGCTTTGTGATCAGGCTGCTCCCTAATGACACAATCGATGCTCATTGACTGTTCGAGGCCATGGTACCGGGACGCTGTCAGCCACAGAGGCTGATATTGCACAGAGAGCTGGTGTCTGGCAGTCAGAGCGCAGAGAGAACAGGGGTCAGCCCGTTTTGCACCAATGAAGTAACTGCTCAGTGTGTGCCCGCAGGTGAAGGTGCCACCGCTGCATGGGCTGGGTGATGGGGAGGAACAAAAGAGGCTCCTGCTTCATCAGTGCTCCATGGCCTCATTCACAGGTATCCCAGGCAGAGCTGGAGCTTCTGCAGGACTGGATCAAGAAATGGATGCCCACAACGTGCTTCTGGTGTATGATTTCCTTCTAAGGCTTAGAAAACAGCCCCAGTTCTGCCCCTTCCAACAGCAACCAGATCCTCTCGCAGGTAAGGAGGGAGGAAAGTGGCAAACTGCAGCCATTTCCTGCAGAAATGGGCTGTTTTGAGGATGCAGATGTTAGCACCAGTCTGTCTGAAATACAAATAAGTGCAGACCATTAAAATAAAGCCATCTCTTTGGAAGAGAAACAATTATGCTTTTCAAAGCAAGTGCACATGTCTTTACACCTAGTAATTATCAATTACAGAAGATACCTGCTCTGTTATCTCAACAGCATCTCCAGTTATCTTTTCAGGGCTAATTGCAACGGGTTTAATTCAGAACTCAAACACTAATGATTTTGACCTTTATGCATATTCCTGAGGTGTGATAACACTTTAAAGGAGGCACAAAACTGATCTTCCTGTTGTTTGCATTGCTCTTCCCCACCTTTTACCACGGAGAAGCTCCCTTCCTGATGTTCCTGGGTGCAGGGCTGGAATGCTGGGCTGGAGCAGGGGTGCTGTGGAAGATGAACATCCCCAGGACTCCACGGTCCCTCCAGCTGGATGCATCTCTGGACACACTGGCTGCTCCCCAGTGCCGTCCCCTGGGGGCAGATCCTGGCTGCTGGCATGTCCCTGGTCCCCAAGGCTGCGGAGCATTCCCAGAGCAGCATTCCCTAATGGCAGCAGCATGGCATCCACAGGCCACACGTGAGCACTGCTGGTGGAGGCTCCAAGCAAGGTGGAGGTGATGTTACAGCTCTGCCTGTCTTGGGAGTGAAACATTCTCATCTGTTCCTTCAAAGCAGATTTATCTCCATGCTCAATAAGCACATGTCCTGCCTAAATCCCCTCTTTAAAGGCCCTGGTTTCTTTTCTGCCCTTGAAGAAAGTGATTCCCTCTTGGCTAATTAAAGCCTCGTTTCCCTGAGGACCCTTTGGGTTGTCTGGATTCTCTACTGGTGCTGTCCCCAGCAGGTCCACAGGGCTGTGCCCTCACATGGGCTCCACAAATGGCTCCCGGAGCAAGGAGTGAGCTGCAGGGAAGGGAAGGGCTGTGGGGAGGTGCAAAGGGTGGGCAGGGGGTCCCTGGGGGTCCCTGGGGGGCAGGAGATGCAGTGCATCTCTCCCCATTCTTTGCCTGCTGCCTCCAACAGCTGAGGAGCAAACTGAGGCGCAGAGGAACAGCAAAGCAGAGCAGTGTCAGGAGTGAGTGTGCCAGAGGCCCCTGCGGTGGGTGGGTTTCCATCACACCCTTAGCGCTGTCATTACCACCGAGGGTTTTCATTATAAATGAGCTTGGATGCTCTTCCTTCACCTCCGATACAAACCATCCTTATTACCTGCAGATGGCGGAGGCACTGGGCCGAGCACCCAGCCTTTCCTTTGGAGCTCACACACACCCCTTCCCCTCCCCTCCTCTGTATCACATTTGCGAGTTTTAATATTTAATTGGTGTTTTCTGCTATTTTCATCCCCGGCACTCGGCTGAGGTCACCAGCTGCCGGAGGAGGGGAGGCTGTGTTAGTTCATCAGGTTTCTATAATGCATTTGCTATGGATGCTCCTCGTGGCCTTTCCCAGAGCCCTGCCTGCCTCCCCACCCTGTCAGTTATTTAGGGGCTTCTCTTTCCCTCCCCTCGCACCCCAGGCTGTGGCAGCATCACTGTTGGAACCTGCCTCCCCCTGGACCCCACAACCCCCTGGTCAGCACCGGGGCCAGGAGGAGACCCAGGGGGAGACCTGAGGACAAGGCTGCTGAGGGCATCATGAGCATCCTCAGGCTCAGTGGGGATGCTGCCTGCAGCCGGAGGCACCCCCATTTCAGCCAGCAGCCCCTGAAGCACAGCAGGGCTGGTCTGGTATTGGACATTGAGCACCACAGGGGCTTGTGCCATGGCCAGGGCTGAGCGAGACACCAAGGGCAGCACGGGAACCTCACCCCACTGCCCCCCCTGAGCTGAGTGCCTTGCACCAGGCTGGCATTGTGCCTCTGTTGTCTAGGCAAAGGTTTCCATGACACTAAATAAATATAATTGTGCACAGCTGGATTCTGCCTTAGATGCAGGTTGGGAAGGAGAAACGCACATCCAGCAGGGAGCTGTAGGTAGCAAATTATAAGGGCTGTGATCTGTGATGGTGACAAGCAGAAAAATACCAATTTTTAGCAGTTATTCAGCTGGCTCCCCAGCAGATGTTTACTTCCAAAGCTGTGTCGTGTTTGTTGGTCTGGTGTAACCGGCTTATGCCATGAGGACAGGAAGTGTTCCTGTGATGTCATATAATAAATGAGGAATGGGGGGGACGTGTATCTGTGCGCCCACCAGCGAGCTCCCATCGTGGCCAGGATGCAGCCAGCAGCCCCTGGCTGTGTGGGGGTGGTTGGCAGCCCCATGTGAGGGCACCCTGGGCTTGAGATAAACCAGGCTCAGGCTAAAGAGAGCCCATGCATCACTTCCCAGCACCCAGGGACATCTTCAGGCAGTGGTGAGGGGAATCCCCAGCACCCTGCACTTGGTGCAGCTTCCCCACAGCCTCTGCAACCGCTGCTGATGTGAGGGTTTAAGTACCCTTATGGTGCAGCTTCCGATGGGATCATCTCTGTGAAGCGTGGAGGGGAGCTTCAAGATCTTATTTTAAGAGGTTTAATTAAATGTTATGGGATATCGAGCATGCTGTGTTAATGGGTGTTAATGTGGAAGTTGTCTGAATTCTGGAGGCTCAATTAGGAGTAATTAAAATCCACTCTCATTTATTCTTGCATACAAAATTGTAGAATCACAGGATCCCAGACTGGTTTGTGTTGAAGGGACCCTAAAGCTCACCCAGTTCCAACCCCTGCCACGGGCAGGGACACCATATATAAATGTGTGCAAAAGACGTGCTGCTTTTCCACTCCTGTTTTTCCACCAGAAGCAGAGGGCGCGTCCGGGCCCAGCTTTGTTGGGCAAAGCCAGACTGGGAGGAAAACCGGAACAAAGCTGCGCCATGGCCCCGCTGCTTCGATGGGCGGCTGGGAAGGAGCCTCCTGTGGTTACAGCCCAACGGATCCCCACTGTGCGGGCAGCGGGGGGGCTGCGGGCAGAGGGGGCTCTGCCGGAATCCTGGCAGGGCACAGGCAGGGATGGGACCCGGGGAGGGTTAGGGATGGGGGGGTGAGAGCAGGTAAACGGGGGGCTGAGAGCAGGTAAACAGGGGGGGTGAGAGCAGGTAAATGGGGGGGTGAGAACAGGTAAACGGGGGGGTGAGAGCAGGTAAATGGGGGGGTGAGAGCAGGTAAATGGGGGGGTGAGAACAGGTAAACGGGGGGGTGAGAGCAGGTAAATGGGGGGGTGAGAACAGGTAAACGGGGGGGTGAGAGCAGGTAAACGGGGGGGTGAGAGCAGGTAAATGGGGGGGTGAGAGCAGGTAAATGGGGGGGTGAGAGCAGGTAAACGGGGGGGTGAGAGCAGGTAAATGGGGGGGTGAGAGCAGGTAAACGGGGGGGTGAGAGCAGGTAAATGGGGGTGTGAGAGCAGGTAAACGGGGGGGGTGAGAGCAGGTAAATGAGGGGGTGAGAACAGGTAAATGGGGGGGTGAGAGCAGGTAAACGGGGGGGTGAGAAGCCCCTGCACCCCCTACATGCAGGGCAACACTCAATGTCTGCAGAGCAATAATGAGAAGTGAAGAAATACCAGTCACAATACAATAATAACAGTAATAGCGATGTAGGCATGCAGGGGGCACGCGGGAATGCCCCCGCGGCAGGCGCTGGCTCTGTGAATGAGCCATGAAATTGGGACCCCGACGGGAGCTTTGAAATTTGGAATCTGGGGCAGTTTGTGACACGTGGAAAAGGCAAAGCCTCGACTTTAATTATTGCGGTTTTAATCAGCAGGATAGTTTTTTCTCCGCTGGATGGCAAAGTAATTGGAGCTGGGAACGGAGGGTGATGATCGTGTAAATTACAAACCAGGAAGAAGAGCATCCCAGCCCAAAACCACTCCGTGCTCTGCGGGAAGCGCTTTGGTTGCACTGGGCAGAGGGAATGGGGGTCAGTGCTGACCATGTGCCAGGGTGAGGGGGGGCCTGGATACCCCTTTTGGGGGAGCTCTGCCCGCTCTGCTCCAGGCACGGGCAGCTCCTGCCTGCTCCATGCTCAGTGGGACACAGCCACAGGCAGTGGGTGCTGCAGGACACTGCACCCATGGCTCACTGCGGGACCTGCTCCATGGGCACGATGCCCTGCAGCCTGTCAGGATGAGCATGTAACATGGGAGTCGTTTGATAGCAAGAAAGGGAGATACCTGCTCTCAGTCATTTTTGGGTAGCTGGAAGTAAATAACTCCTTTCATCCTCAAATCAGGTGAGTTTACACACTGGGTAAATGGAAGAAACAAAACCCTGATTTTCGCTCGCGTTCCACGCACGTAGGAAAAATGAACCTTCGTCTGCAGCAATTCTGAGCTAATGAAAAACGAATGAGGTTTTAAATCAACCCAAAAGGCAGAGCTGTGCTGCCACAGTCACTGTAGGACAGCCCCATTGCCAAGGCTCCTCGCAGAACCCTGAATCATTTCATTAGGTCCTGAGCAAGGCTGTTGCCAAAACATTCATTACAGCGCCAGCAAAGGGCGGGCGGAGGATGGGGTACGAGGGGAGGATGCCAGATCGTGGGCAGTCAGGGATCCCTCTTCTCTCCCCCAGGTTCCAGAGGCCTGAGGTTTGCTGTTGGTGTCCGTACATTGCTCATCCAGCCCATGGTGACCAAACCTGCCCGGTCCCTTTTCCTGGAAGGTCCCTCCTGCGTGGCCTTTAAGCACCCCATAATTCTCCCCTGTGCCTGGTGACTTCCATGTGTTTGATCAGTTCAGATTCCATAAAAATGTAAATAATCAAAGCCCTTCTGCTGTTATTTATAACGCCTCGCTCCGGGCCGTAATTTATGCATTAATTTCAGCTACAAGTTTCTGAAGGGAGGGGAAAAGGGAAGATTAATGATCGGATGTGTGGCTGCCACTAAATGCAGCTCTGCCAGCATCCCCTCCGCTGCACTCACACAGCATCCTGCAGAGCTCATCACCGGGGACTGCCCTGGGACCCGATGGCCACAGCATGTCCCCATGGGTGCTGGGGGTCTCTGCCTCCAGTGGTGGGTGCTCCTGGCGTCAAACCCTCCTCTAGGTGATGCTGAAGCAGCCTTAACTGGGTTCTGCGGTGAGCAGAGGGGTTTGTTGGGATGTGAAGGACCAGTCCCAGGGGGAAAGCGGGAGATGAGGAACATGGGGCTGTTTGTGGTGCTGTGCAGGCAGCTCTGGGGGTGCTTTCCTAGGGCAGTGTGACTGCATAGGGTGTGCTGAGACCCAGCAAACTCATGCCATGGAGGCTGCTAGGGTGCTGCTTACGTAGGCTCACATCCTGGGCAGAGAGATGCAAACCGGCCTGGCCATGCTGGCGGTTCCGCAGCCCTGTTATTAGCTATCTGTTAAGCATTGTATCTGATCCAGACACGGCATTATATGCATTTCTCTGGGAATAAGCTCCTGCTTGACACAGTCTGTGATTGCTTTTTTAAAACCATGTGGGGAGGATCAGTTCCTTCATCCACTGATAAGGTATCAGGTGACAGAGGGATCAGCATCCACCACATAAATCTGCAACTAATCCTTCGGAATCAATATTTTTCATTAAGAACCTGTGAGAGTTGGGCCATTATAGGGAAAAATCTGTTTAGGTTGACACCTTGATGAAGTTATTCAGTTCAGGGGCTTAAGTCATTGAAAGGTAATAAAGAGCAAAGAGCACAGAAAGATCGAGGTGCCGGTTATGAGAGCTTGCGACGGGAATAGGGGCTTTATTGCAGGGAGAAATTACCATACTGATTTATTGGGGAATTAGGAGAAACTTAAACGGCTGGCAGCACTGCCCCGATGTCACTGCTGGCTGGGGACACTGCCCAGGCCTTCCCTGTCCCTCCCTTGCTGTGCTGCACGGTGCCAAGGGTTTGCTTTGTCCTCCCAGCGCATTGAATGCTGACTGAGACACCAGAGCCGAGGACTCCAGCACAGGCACTGCTGGGGATGGAGGAGCCCAACGTTTCACCCAGGACACAGGGAGTTCCCGGTGCTCAGGAGCTCTGGGTGGCTCCTCAGGGCCATCGGTGCCGCAGCAAAGCCGGGGTCCAGGATGAAGAGCTTCTCCCACTGCCCCGGACACTGCCCCATCCATGTGCTGCATCCTTGATGCTCCGCAGCCACCCATGCCCTGTGTAGCTGCAGTTCCCCGGGACAGGACTGCCACTGCTGTCCCACGCTGCTGGCAGCCGAGCACTCAGCACCATCACTGCTGTCTCCATGAAGCGCTTCCAGCCACAGCAGTGATGTCTGCTGGTGGTACTGGATGGATTTGTTCCCTCGGCTCCCTTCCAGGGAGCATGGCTGCAGTGTGGGGAGCAGCCCCACGGCGCAGGAGGGCTGCAGGGTCCCTGTGTGAGCACACGCTGCTCCCAGCCCAGCAAACACTTAATCCCTGGATAAACTGTTGGAGCAGGAGTGCAGGCAGGCAGGCACGTACACAGCTCCTCACACACAGGGTACCGCTGCTGTTGCTGTACACGGTACCTCATGGCCTGTGCGAGCCGGGGCACCATGGGCTGCCTCGGCTTTGGGAACTGAACAAGTCAAACTCTTCCTGAAGTTTCCCTCATAGGTTAACCAAGGTTAATTGTGTGAGCTGCGAGTGGAAGTGTCTGGTCCACAAATCCCCAAACCTCATTAAAGAGGATTAAATGATACAGGTACTTTATAAATCCCTAAATTTCAGGCAGACCTCTCATAAACAAGAACACAGACCCCGACACACTGCATGTCTGCTGATCCCGCTGCTCATTCCAGGAGTCAGGAGCATCTGGCTCCTTGCAGAGAGTCAGAGTGGGGAGCATGGAGGGGTCCAGTATCCACATCCAGCACCCAGCGCTGCACTTGCAGCACAGCACCTCGGAGCACCCAGCGCACCCAAGGATGCTGAGAGAGCAGCCGAAGGCCCCTGCCTGGCACAGGGACGGGACCAGCTTTGCCCTGGTGCTGACATCCTGCTCCAGCTGCGCCAACAAGTGGAGGCAAAGCCAAATCCCTGCAATGTGGGTAATGCCGGGGAGATCCTGCAATGACCGCCCTGGTGCTGAGCCACGGCTGGTGGCTTTCCTTCCACAAAGACTGCTCCTTCAGCAGTCGTTTGTTTCCATCCATGCCGAATATCCCCCACCGACACTGGAATGAACCAGGGAGGGGGAGATACAGAGAGCAGCTCCCAAGGCAGAGAGCAGCTCCCAAACCAGAAAGCAGCACCCAAGGCAGAGAGCAGCAGCGGGAATGCTGCTCTCCAGTGGGAGACTGGTTACCCAACCGGACATTTGGCCCTGCAGGGATGCTGCTCCTCTGCTGTGCAGAAAAGACATAAACCACCCAAATCTTAATGAGCAATTAAAAGCTAATCAAAGAGAAATCTGCCAGATAAGGGTTGCTGTGCAGCTTTATACTTGGCTTTGCATCTGTTTGTGGAACAAAACATATTGTCAGCGAGATTTGTAGCCCTGAGATTTGCATTGTGGTTCCTGGATCTAATTCAGTGCCGAATTGATGCGTTGGGAAGGATGGGATTTTTATGGTAACAGGAACCTTTATCTTAGATTTAAGCTAACTGCTATGTGCTGTGTAAATACGTGCATGTGCCAGACACATTTCCTCACGTTACAACCACGATGAGAGCTGCTGTCGGTTCCTCTTCTCTCTCCAGAGAGGGTTTGGGGTTGGTGGTGCCAATGCTCCTTCTTGGTGTCCGTGCAATCCCTCCCCAGCCTTCTGGGACCAGGCAGAGGGGTGCAGGGCTGGTGCCTCCTCATCCCATGGGCCATAACATGGGGCAGGGGCTGGGGATGGATGTGGGCTCTCATCCCCTCGGCAGCTACAGGCTCCCCAGCAAGCCCAGGTCTGGATACACACCCGAGACCTGCTGGGAGGGCGATGCCAGCATCCAGCCCCCCTCCTGTCACCCCGAAACCAGGGACAGAGGGGACAGAGAGGTCTGCAAGCAGTGCAATCCAGCTGTAATTCCCTGCCCGGCAGGGAGCTGGGACCTGCCTGCACCAGACACAGTTAAACACTGGTGATTCTGCAGGAGCCACCCGCCCCTGGTCACTGGGATTAACGGATTACGACATTCCCAGTTCAGAAGGCCCTGGTATCCAGAGTTTTGCTGAGCAAATGCTGCTCTCGGAGACCTGAATAGAAATTAATTGCTCCGAGTGTCTTTCACATTCCTGATCTATTGATTAACCACAGGAGTGGGAATCCCTCTAGAAATACTCTCCCAACTTGCTCAATCCACATCACTTCAGCTTCTTAAGTAAATCCCTTCCAAATCCTTGCAAAAACCTAATTGAGAGCTCACGCTGCTGAGCGGAGGTGCTGCAGCCTGACTCAGCCAGTAAATGGCGTGTGAATAAGAGGGAGCCTATTGTTGCCTAACATGGTCCCATCAATAATAGATACCAGCAAACCTCCGAGGGAGCTAAAAATTTCTCCTTTAGGTATGAATTATGGATGCAGTTTAGTGTAATGTAGATGTATCTCAAAGGTTTTTCCAGTTTATATGCTAGTAAAAGTAGCAATTTGCTTGTGTTCCACCTATAGGTTTTTAAGACGCAGGAATTCTCTCTTCTGGAATAAATTCCGGCATTAATGAAGGCGAAGACAAATTTTTAACATGCATCTCAAGCACAGGATGAGTGTGTCCAGGTGGGAGGTGTGCGGGGCTGCGGCTCAGCTCCAGCACCAGCGGCACCCAGCAGCACTCAACACATACCCATGGGCAGCAGGGGCCGGAGTGCACACAGTGCCCAGCCCCACAGTGCCCATCACCTCCTCCTCTGGGCGGGTGGTCGGGGGGACCCTGGTCTCGAGATCTCTGGCCCCAGGTAGGTTTTACTGCAGTAGGGCACGGGAGCCGGGTGATCCCAAGGGATGCTGAGCAGGGCCTGCTCCCAAGGGGCCTGATAGACCTGCGGGAGGCACTTGAAACGCCCATGACCGTCTCCAGAGGTGAGAGGGGTAATGCTTGCTTTAATAGCCTCTAATAATTAATAGGCTGCATCTGCAATGAAAGATCATTGCAAAAAGATTTGCTCTGACTACAGCAGCTCCTTGCCGAGCAGGGAGAGAGCAGCAATCCCGCGGGGTCAGCGGCTGTCAAACACATCCATAGCTGCAAATTCATGTCGACGTTTCCACGGCTCCAACAGCCGCTGAGCAACCAGCGGTAATGAACTGACACCGGCAGCGCGGCACGGAGGGACCAGTATGGCACAGCCTCCCCTGGGGCAGGAGCGGGGCACTGATGGGTCCTGATGGGTGATTCTGGGTACTTCTGGGTGCAGATGGGCAATGCTGGATGTTTATGGGTGCTGCAGGCTGCTGATGGATGATGCTGGGTGGTGCTGGTCACAGTGCAAGCGAAGCAGCAGCACCCTCCCCCTCGGCTCTTGCTCCAGTCCCCAGTGGGGATCACAGCTGGTCCCTCCACGAGAGACTGAGGGTATTCCCTATGGATCCATGGTAATGTAGTGCCCACCTCAATGCCAACCCCAGCTCTGACTCCAGCTGCCTGTGCCCACTGTGCTGGCCATTGCCACCAAACTGGGGGCACCAGCGGCTTTGCAGCCCCCCAGCATCACTGGCCTCTGCTCTCCTCCCTGGGAGGAAGCACACAGCCACAGCAGCAGGGTTTCCGCACCCTGGGACCAGAACTACCAGGGAAATTCCCGGTTTTCCAAAGGCATTGGCCTGAAACGCAGTTGATACACAAACCCCTTGTCATTTGATGTGAGTGATGAAAGGCTCTTTAAGCACATCTTTTGCAGACATAATGTTTCCATTTGCAAGTTTAATTTTTTCTGGTTTTTTTTCAGAGGGTGTTGACATTTCTGTGTTTATTCCTTAAAGAAAGAACAAATTTTTATAGACCTTCTGCAAAACCCTGTGAAAATACAATCCCTGTTTGTGCCAGACAACTGGTGCCTGCTGACTCAATTGCTTTTATATATGACAAGGCTTGGAAAAAATGACTGCCATTGCCTAACTCTGAGCAGATTGGAGTGCAGGACTCATCAATCAGAGGTGCCACGTTGGGCGTGCAGAACACAGCACCCAGGGCCGGGATCATCACACCGGTGTTCTCCTAAATCTTCCCCTCAGCCGCTGCATCCTGGCTGCTGCTGAGCACCTTGAGCAGCAGGGTTGTGGGATAACACGGCAAATCCAAGCACTGTGCATCCGATGCTGCTCCTGGCCCTGCTGCTTGTCAGGCGGAGTGATTGCCCACACGCTTCCATAGGAAGGAACTGTCTCCAATTCAATAGATGTGTAAAGCAGCATTTAACAGCCCTGCAATAAACTGGTGAGCTACGTGGTCCACGGAGCTGATCTCGCCTGCTGCTCCCGGCAGTGCAGCCCTTTGCATCCATATCAGAACGTGTCACGCACTTGGCACCTGCAGCCACATTCCCACAGCCCGCTCCGTGTTCCCACGTCCCCACACTCGTGTCTGTGATCTCCCTTCCCCTGGGCAGGCTCAGGAGCTCGCACAGGGGCTGTGAGGGGCTGGTGCTGGCAGAGGGGGTCTCGGCCATGGCTCAGTGTGGTGGGAGCACTGTCAGGAGGGGACAGCCGGCTCTGTGCTGAAGTGCAGGGTGCTGTTATTTGAAAGTCCTGTGGTGCGTGTACTTGAGCAGGATCATTGATCTGAGCACGTATGTGGAGCAGCATTGGAGCCAATCAATACGTGCATTATTAACGCCCTGTGCTTATACCTAGTGCTTACTCATGAATAAGTGGCCTTCACGGGGGCCAGAGTTCAGACTGCTCTGCTTTGATAGATGGCTTTTAGAAGTGCTGGATTTGAGTCACTGGTGCTTCACTCCAGGGGTCCTGTGAGTTACTGGTCCTTTGCTTGCTGCTTGCTCCTCCACTGACTTGCCTTGGCAAATCCAGTGCGCAGAGCCACTGTATGGAGCCACCATAAGGAGCCCCATTTCCCCCCTGCCGCTTCTCCCCACGGGGCCATGGCTTTCCCACTGCCACCAAGGCCACCAAGGGCTGAGCAGCTCCACAGCGTGGCTCATCCTGGCCATGGAGCCCAGCCCTGGGTGCAGGGTCTCAGCTTGGTGCTGAAGGACTCCCCTGTCACTGCAGCCACCTTCGTGCTCTGAACCCTGGGAGCACTGGCTGCCCCACTGCCACCGTGCCTGCTCCTCCTGCCCTGTGCTCCAGGACCAGAGCTAGGTATGGGGTGGGAGGGAGGATGTGAGACCCCTCGGTCCATCTCTGCCACTCTCTGAGGGAGGGAAAAACCATCCTTTGAAAAGCTGTTCCCTGCTCCTGACTCCCCAGTGTCCAAAATTCACTGAGCAAGCTGCTCCAGTGGAAGGTGTCCCTGCCCGTGGCAGGGGTTGGAGCTGGAGGAGCTTTAAGGTCCCTTCAACCCAAACCCTTCTATGAAATTCAGTGTGTGAGATGCCCCCTGTGCCAGCAGAGCTGGTGGCCGGGAGCACGGCCATACTGGGCAGACTGGATGGGAGGCTCCCATCCCACCACCAGCTCCTGGGCGTTCAGCTCAGCCCTGCCGCGGGCCCAGCACCATCCCCAGTGCTCAGGGTGTCCGCAGGGACGCCGCAGCAGGAGATGACTTGAGTAACAACAAGGCAGTCTGAACTCTGGAGTATTTAACTCACTAATTAAGCACAGAGCGTGCAATCTGGGACTCACTGAGGAGGGAGATGCCGGGGGATACTGCTGAGCACTGCTCTACAGCTGAAAATTAATTCTTGGAGATGTTGGGTGGATTAAAAGGCAGCGCCAGGCTGGAGCTGGTAATGAGCAGCTCTGGGATCCCGCAGTCCCAGCCAGAGACACTGCTGGGGTAGAGGCCTGCCTGGAGAGGAGCTCTGCTCCGCTCAGCAAGGGCAGGGAGGCTGGGGGCTGCTGGAGTCACATCCCACCATGGGCTGTGGTGCCCACTGTAACCGGAGCTGGGCAAACTGGGAGCGCAGCTCCCTTGCCAGGGCTCAGCCCCACAAACCAGGGGGCAAGAGCTGCCAGGCTGGGCTGGCTGGGAGCACAGCACACCAGCGGGGTCAGCCAGGGGTGCCACCGGAGCTGGTCTGGACCCCCTTGGCCGATCACATCCCACTGCCAGCCCCAGCTCGCTGACACTGAGGTGTTCTGAAGGGAAGTGTCAGCCCTGATGAAACCCTCATTGGGAAAACCAGAGATGATGTGAAGTGTAAACGCCACCTCTCATTACAGCTCTCCCCCGTTTTGTTCCAGTGTTCCTGCAGTGTTGTCTCCTCTATGAGACACTGTCGTGTTCACACTGAAATGTTCCAGTGGGATCCTCCTGCAGCCTCTGAACTCGCTTTGTCCCCAGCCATCCACCCGCAAGACACCTCAAAATGAGACTTTGTCCTGATTTGTGGCTACCAGCAACCAGGGAAGATCTTTGTCCCGTAGGGTGGTGGAGATGGCATGGGAGCGCCCACCCTGCCTGCCTGTCGCCCGCTGCCCATCGCCCATCACCAGGCATCGGCAGAGCAGCCCCTGTGCTTCCTGCATGAGCAATAGGCAGGCTCTGGCCAGAAGTGTTCCTGTCTGCAGTTGTTGACTGCAAAGCTTTGAAAAGACAAAGAGTTACCTCAACCGATCTTTTCTTGTTAGTTTGGGAGCACAGCATCAGCCAGCAACCCCAATCCTCCTGCATCGCCGTCATCCTCATTAGAAGCACCAGGCCAAGCTCAGACTCCTCAAATCAAAGGCTCTGGATCTGTGCAGCACATCTGAGGGATTTGGGGCCGTCACGGGTTCTGATGTTAAATGGGTGCGTGCAGGGACTGCAGCTCAGGATGCTCACACCAGTGCCTGGGGAGTAGTGTGCCTGTGTGCCACGAGCTGGTCATGGTCCATCGCCAGCCCCAGCCAGCAGCACCTGTGTTTCCCAAGGAAAAGGGCTGATTCAGCTTCACATCCCCCTGTGAGGGGCACGAGAGGCTCACAGGTCCTTACAGACCGCAGGGTGAGCAGCCGCTTGGCAGGAGTGCTCCAGGAGAAAGCCTTCCTGGGAATCCCCCTGCCAGGCAGCCGATCGCTGCTGTAAATCTGCTCCGTCTCTCCAGCCTCTTGTTTGCACACCTTTTCCTTCATCTTGCAGCAAAACCAGCAACTCTGACAAGCCCCTTCCCCAGAGGGCTGAGTTAAAGTGAATATCTGGCGGGGGCTCTGGATCGCAGACCCAGGTCAGCTCAAAGCACGCACAGCGGGGAGCTCAGCATTCCCTGCCACGAGCCGCCGGCTCACCAGGGACTTGCAAAGTGCTGTCACTGGAGCCCTGCAGCCACTGGTGAGGCCCAGGGGTCCTGCAGCACCTCAACCCCAGCACCTCAACCCCAGCACCACGGCCTCACACACAGCATCACCCCATGGGCTGGGGCCACATCCTTGCCCATGCATGTGCATGCGTGCAGGCACTTGCAGCAGGGAGGCTTCACCAAGCCCCTGGCAAGCCGAGGTCGCTGCGGTGCCTCTGCTCCCTCCTGGCTGTGGTGGCACGTGTCAGTGTCACCCCATGGCCAGCTCACACCCCCCACAGCTCTTGCTGCTCCGGCAGGGAGTTGGGAAGGTGCCAGAAGGTTCCCACCAAGGATGAGTGACCTGCAAGCCCATGAGTGGGAACTTGCCAGGTTCTAGCAGGGAAGGGAGCCCCAGGCCTGCAGGGCTGGAGGACAGGAGCAGAAAGGGGAAGGGTGTTCCACAGCGGAGGCTGGGGGATCCTCTAACACCCACAGAGGCTGCGGGATCCTCTAACACCCACAGAGGCTGCGGGATCCTCTAACACCCACAGAGGCTGCGGGATCCTCTAACACCCACAGAGGCTGCGGGATCCTCTAACACCCACAGAGGCTGCGGGATCCTCTAACACCCACAGAGGCTGCCAAGCAGCCGCATGATGAATGGGAAGCCCAGAGAGTACAATAATTTTGTTAAGGAGTTCTTAGCTCTGCTCCGCTCTCTGAGTAATGGGATTTCGTGGTGAGTGCAGGGAAAGGTCATCTGACACGTGTTCAACAGCTGATGACATTATTCAGCTCTACCAGGGAATTACTACTCCCAGATACCCGTGGATGTGTTTCCCCAGCAGTGACAAGGTGCTCTGCACAGTGCAGACCCTGCAGCATCACCGAGCACTTCCACAGCAACAAGCAGATGCTTCAGACAAGGCTTGTGCCTCGAGGTGGCACAGGGACCCTCATGCCCCTTCTTGGGAAGGGCTGTTAAATACAGAACTCTCTGCTGTGTGGTACCTTATATATACATGGACCGTCTCTGGGTGCTCCTGGCCATGCAGGACTCATGCTGCAGATCCATCCCTGAGAGCAGCATCCATGAGCCTGCAGCAGACCCAGGGGGCATCCTGCACCTGAGACCGCAGACCCTGCCCAGCTCAGCCCAGCTCTGGTGCTCAGGGCCAGACCCTTATCCCAGTGCTGGTCCTCCCAGTCCAAACTGAGCTGCTCTCAGCTCCCGGTCCCATCCCTCCTGATCCGCAGAGCACCCTCCAGCGCACATCCCAAAAGCGTGAGGAGATTCAGCACTGATCACCAACCCAGTGTGTAAATCTCGGCCAGCGACAGCCCTTGCTGGCTGCTCCCGGCAGAGCCGGCTGGGGCAGCTGCCGTGCCCTCCGCACACGCCGTTAATCACAGCTCTCCTCCACGTCTCCAGCCACTGCTCAGGCACAGATTTACGAGGGGTGCTGCCACTGCTTACGCCAGGCTTGTACCTGCTGGTCCCGTGGTGCCCCCAGACCCTCCGTCCCCTCTCCAGGGACCCGAGTGCAGCTCAGGTGCTGCTCACTGAGCCCACGCACACCATAGCTGGTGCTGACGCTGGTTCACAAGCAGCACCAGCGTGGGCTGGCAAACATATTAATTACAGGTTGTGTTCCCGGGGGTGCTCACAGCTCTGCAGGAATCGATGTTTAGCCTGAAGCCAGTTAAATAATCGCAATAGCTCTTAAAAACGGCACATGTCACTGTCCGGGAGTTCCTCTCCCTCAAGGTCAGGGCACTCCCGGTGGCGGGGGGATGCCGCAGCAGGAGCAGCAGGCAGCGAGCACAGGGCAGCAAGCACCCACCCTCCCCTTTAGTCCCGGAGTGCCGAAGCTTCGGCTGTTTTCCAGTGATGAAATTCCCCATTGCTGTGTTATAACCTGCTGGTGTGAGCGGCCGGTCCAGCCAGCCCCGCACATCACCTGTCATCACTGCAGTCAATGGCCTGTGTCAACCCAATTTCACAGACAAGCGCCTCTCTCCCTGACCACGGCCGCTGACGTGGGTAACTCTGATTTACAAAGCCAATAAAAATACAATCACTGAATTACTAAGAATCACTGACTTAATATAAGGGATTAAAATCTCCAAATTTAGGGTGACTGGAAGCCATTTAATACATGAACAGTGGCGAATGGGTTATAGAAATGTCAGCCTCGGGTCAGACGCCACAGTGCAGCAATTTATTGGCAAGAAAAGTGCTAATTGCTAGGTTACCTTTCATGCTTTTTTCCAAAGGCCAGGTTATTTATATCATGGTTTGTTTGTCATCATCTGCTTCTGGGGTCAACCAAGTTCTCTTATGGTAAGAAAACCCTCAGTGTCCTGTTCATTGAAGCAGCAAGGTCAGGCTGAAGGGTGGGATTTAGCTGGAAGTGATCAGGTTGTGTGATTAACCACAGCCTCTGAGAGCAAGCCACGGAGCCTCCAGTGCCCGGGGGCTCAGGGAACCTCTGGAGCTCCCCAGGCTCCCTCTGGAGCTCAGCCTCTCCCTATTTCTCTGCCTGGTTTTGCCCTGAAGCCCTCTCAGGCCAGGTCCCAAGCTCTGTGCTCTTTGCAGGTGCTTGGAAGTGGTGGGTGCTGTTGCAGCGGGTCTCAGGGGGTCTCCAGGCCAAATCCTGCCCTGGGAGCTGAGCAGGAGCTGGAGCAGAGCCCAGGCTCTCCCAGGCACCCAGGGCTGTTCTGAGGTGGGGGTTGCACCCCCCAGAGCAGTCAGTGAGGGGGATTAAAGAGCGGGATGAAAGCGCAGCTCCCAGCAGACAGTTAGGAGGGATGTGAGATTACAAATGAAAGGCTTGTGTAGTCTTTAAACTTCACTCTGCCTTCATAAAGGTGTCAACTGGAATTATTTTGGGCATTTACTTGCGTGGTCTAGTGCATCACTAGCTAAAACAGGGTTTTTTTAAATAATGGGATTTGCTGCTTGGCTCATGCATAAAAAATAGCAGGAACACGACCCAGTTGCATAATGTTTTAGTAATGAATAGAGCCAAAAGTGTTTAGCTCAGCTGCTGGCACAGTGAGAACGCCCTGTGCATGGGGACGCAGAGCAGGGAGCTGCAGGGAACGCAACCCTTCATGGGCTGGTCCTTGGGCCAGCGCAGGAGACAGCAAGGGAGACCCTGGGACATGCAGCACCTTGGATCCCACACCACAGAGGGGCACTTCCCTGTGGGGGTGCCCCAGCCTTGCGTCACTCCCGCGGCATCCATGCATCCCGCATGGCTCAGCCCAGCCCTCAGCACAGCAGCACTCCAGTGCCCACCCAGCAGCTCCGTCTCCAGCGGAGCTGCCCGCATCCTGGAGGAATGCAGAGCACGAACCCCTTTACCTCCATGCTGCTGAACAATCGTGCATGAAACGTGTTTCTACAGGAACCCCCACAGGCGTCTGCTGGACACTGCCTGGCACGGGTGGGAGCCTGCACCCAGGACAGTGGGATGTGGCAGGAACGTGGCCAAGGGACCCATTTACCATCCTCCTGCTCACGGACACCGCCTCCTGCCCCAGCACACTGGGAAACTCCTCCTGTCGTATTTCGGACAATTACAAGTGTTCGCAGTGATTAACAGGGTCTGTGATAAGCCTGGGGACTGGCAGAGGAGATGGTTATGGGCCCCATAACCGGCAGTGGTGCCGGTTCCATTCTGCACATGGCACAGGATGGGCTGGCCCTGTCCGTTCTCCCATGTGCATGGCTGCAGCAGGGGATGCCGTACTGAGGCACAGCACAGCCCTGGGCGCAGGGACAGAGCAGCGGCTGCTCCTCACAGGGGCAGCTGTATAAGAAGTGGCATTTTGATTGATGCCATTTGACATATGGAGAATTCCCCACAGCGGACAGTCACTCACCCGGCTGATTATGGGCTCTGACTTCTTTCTCTAATTAAAACTCTCCCTCCCATTTTAATTCCTTTGCCCCCAAACGACCTGCTCTGGATCATCTCCTGATGTGACACTAAGTGCCTGTGACAGGCACCCAGGGGTGCCCCATGCCCGACCTGCCGGGACCCCAGTGCCAGCAAGCCCAGATGAGCTGCAGCTCAACCAAGCACCCACCCCTACCCTGCACAGGCTGCTGCGCATCAGCCAGATGTGCCCCAGCCACACCAGATGTGCCACTGCCCCTGCTCCAGCAAAAGGCAAGTCTCACTCTGCCCCTGACTGTTCTCCAGCCATGTCTATGCGGGGACACAGACCACAGCCTTGAGAGTTCAGCATCTGGATTTTGGGCACGCATCTCTTTTCAGTGGCCTGCCTAGGGGTACCCTCTCCTGCACAGCAGCAGTCTGCTTTTCCTGCATGAGAAAGTCAGGTTTTCACAGCTAAGTTGCAATGATTTACCTCCCAGATCCCCCACTGGATAGGAGAAAAGGTCCCACTTGGTTTTTCTTGGCACTCTGGGTCTAATTTTTAATGTAACTGAAAGGAAAATGTGTTTAAACACAGGATTTCTCCCTCTGAGACGAGCTTTATTCTGGCTGAAAGCAAGTCCCCATGGAGCAGAGCCCAGCACAGGGGCAGGGGCTGGTGATGCCAGCAGGATGCAGTGCTGCAGGAGCAGAGCCCACCACAGACACTGCCCAGGGACCACCACCACCACCTCCTGCTCCGGCTGCCTCTCCTCTGCTGGGGCACTCTGTGCGCTGCCTCGCCCTGCATTCAGCCCCAGCAGCCCTGCAGATTCGAAGCCGTTTGCCACAAAAACTCGTGCAGTTCTTTTCTACAAACAAGCTCCCGAGCTGAGGCTTGGAGCAGGGGTAAGCGTGGGCCAGGCCCCTGTCTGTGTCACCATCATTAGTACTGATTCTGTGCAGCTGAAATATAGCTACAAAATTCAGGTTTGCTGCTAAGATTTCTGACATGGCTGTTCCTGGAGATTAATGTGGGCTTTAATGAAGGGTTTGGCCTCTCATCTGTGATGTTCCCTCATCCCTGCTCACCGCTCCATCGGTCGCCTTATGGCTGGTGCCCACGATGCCAGCGGGGCTGTGGGGACAGGACCAGGTACATGGCTCCTGCTCTGCTGCGAGGCTTTAGAGCAGAACTAGGGCCCAGGGCCCAGGGAATGCCGGCGAATGGAGGGCAGCCCCTGGGACGGCACCATGCCATGGCTGTGCTATAGGCAGGTTTCATAGCTGCTGCCACTGGAGCATGGCTTGTCAGAGGCTGTGCCCACTCCGTATGGCATAGTGGGACAATGGACAGGGAAGGGTGCTCTCCTGGCACCCGGAGGCGTGTGGTGGCTCCTGAACTCAACCCTGAAACAGAGCTGGGAATTGTCTGGCTTCGGGTCTGGTAAAGGACAAGCTGGGGGGCATGTGGTGACATCAGCCCCTTTGCTCTGGGCTGGGACCGGGATCTGGGCCCTTTAGTCCTGTCCCTGCATCATTAGGATGGACCCTGCACCTCCTCCAGCAACTGGGCATGGCACAGCATCGTACGGCACAGCGTAGTACAGAACAGCATGATATAACACAGCATGGCATAGTACAGCACGACATAGTACAGCATGGTGTAGTACAGAATGGCATAGTACAGCACGGCATAGTACAGCATGGCGTAGTACAGAATGGCATAGAACAGCACGGCATAGTACAGCATGGCGTAGTACAGAATGGCATAGTACAGCACGGCATAGTACAGCATGGCATAGTACAGAATGGCATAGTACAGAATGGCATAGTACAGCACGACATAGTACAGCACGGCATAGTACAGCACGGCATAGTACAGCACGACATAGTACAGCACGACATAGTACAGAATGGCATAGTACAGCATGGCATAGTACAGCACGACATAGTACAGCATGGCATAGTACAGCACGACATAGTACAGCACGGCATAGTACAGCACGACATAGTACAGCACGGCATAGTACAGCACGGCATAGTACAGCATGGCATAGTACAGCACGGCATAGTACAGCACGGCATAGTACAGCACGACATAGTACAGAATGGCATAGTACAGAATGGCATAGTACAGCATGGCATAGTACAGAATGGCATAGTACAGAATGGCATAGAACAGCACGGCATAGTACAGCATGGCATAGTACAGCATGGCATAGTACAGAATGGCATAGTACAGAATGGCATAGAACAGCACGGCATAGTACAGCATGGCATAGTACAGCACGGCATAGTACAGCACGACATAGTACAGCACGGCATAGTACAGAATGGCATAGTACAGCACGGCATAGTACAGAATGGCATAGTACAGCATGGCATAGTACAGCACGGCATAGTACAGAATGGCATAGTACAGCACGGCATAGTACAGCATGGCATAGTACAGCATGGCATAGTACAGCACGGCATAGTACAGAATGGCATAGTACAGAATGGCATAGTACAGAATGGCATAGTACAGCACGGCACAGCATGGCTGGGCAGGACCCGGGGAAGGGCTGCCCCTCAGAGCAGGGGGTGGCACCGTCCTTGCCAGTGCCTCGGAGGGGAGATTCCCCGCAGAACAAAGACCATGTGGCCGCAGCAGATTTTTTGCTTATCAAATCAAGGAGCAGCTGGATTAGAGGATTAGAAACCAAATTAATTACTAATGACTTCCCGGGCGGCTCTGACATGATGCAGGGCCTGGCAGGCGGGGAGGGACCCTTGGTCAGCGGGTGGCAGGATGAGCTGTGGGGCATTAGAACGGGTCCTGGTCCCCATGAGGATGCTGTCAGGGGCCTGGTGCCCCAGTGCTGAGCCTGGCAGCCGGTGGCTGCACCAAGAGGCAGAGCTGTGGCTGGGGCAAGTGCAGCCCCTCACCCCTGGCTGCTTGACATGAGCTGGAGCGTTTCCACAGGCCTATCTGAGATGTGGTCCCCCCAGCCCGGAGGCCGGGGGGGGCTCACTACGGCGGGACCATCCTCCAGTCCCTCCCTGTGCTGCCCCATTCCCAACCCACTGGGCTGCAGCGGGAGGTGGGAGCAGGAGCAGGAGGGAGCCGGTGGCTGTTGCGTTGGTGCCGTTAACTGACTCGGTAAACAAGGACTCAGCAACAACTGCTGCTGTCCCCATTAGCCAGGACAACCGGGCTGGTCTCCATCTGCTTCCTGACCTGGATATTAAATTGCAGCAGATGATGAAAATATCTCAATGGCAAGAAAGTTTCCTTCTGCCTCCAGAGCCTTTTGCTCAGCTGTGCCAGTGCCAGGCAGAGGGACAGAGGGATGGAGGAATGACACCGCAGGGAAGGGTGAGCAGGGCAAGGGGCTGACCGTGCATGCTGTCCCTCAGCCATGCACCGTGTCCCCGCTCTATAGATGAGGGCTGAGTTGTGTGTTTAACAGGGACATCACAGCTTATAGAGGGGCTCCCCAGGGACATGGAAGCTCTGGGAGTCCTGCCTGCCCCATGGCAGAGCCACAGCAGCCCAGGCGAGCCAGACCGTGCCAGTGCAGCACAGGAGCCCTCTGCCACCGGCTCGTCCCACTTGTTGCACTGGGCTAATTGGTTTAAAGAGATTGCTGGGTCACTAATTATGGAACCTATTGAACAGCACATCCCAGCTTAGGGATACAATTAAAAGTTCACCCTAATTAATCAGGGGTAATTAACAGACCTTGCATTTCTCTGAGATTAATTAATCAAGGAATCCTGAGCAAATCAATGTGGGCAGGAGGAAAGCAGGGGATGGAGCAAGTGGGTGTCATGGGGTGATGCGATGCCTGACCCACTTCTCAGGGCTGGGAGCAGAGCCGGGGTCCCCGGGTCTGTGTCATCCCCTTGCCCAGTGCCAGCTCTGAGACCCCTGTGCTTCCTCCTCAGCACAGGGACTGTGTGGACACAGCGATGTGGGACCTGGTTCCTGCTGTGGGTTTGGCCAGCAACAGCACCACAAGGCTGCTGGCACCATGGGGTCCCGTATTCAGCCTCCCATATCCAGCCCCCAAAGCCCTCATGCCCTGTCCCATGGCTGGAGCGTGGCAGTCTCCTTGGCTGAGGGCTGCTGCAGCCGTGCCAATCGTTAACAGTGGTTTGGCTGCAGCTGCTTTATCTCCTGCTCCCCAGGGAGAAGCATATTGAGATAATCCAGACAAAATGATAGATATACATTAGTGTCTTGTGTATGGATCTGGCTCGGGGTTTGTAATATTTTGTTGCTAAGGAAGCCCTCATTTGTGGTGTGATCGAGGACCCCATGCCAAATCACGGAAATTGATGTGCTCATAGTGGAGAACTTAATCACCAGAGGGGAAATGCCCACCTCGTTTTTCTCGTGAAAGAGGAATGCAGCGCTTTGATTTTTGGCTCCAGTATAAACAGGGTGTGATTAAATATTGTTTCCCCTCTCTTTCTTGCCATTAATCAGGATATCGCTGTGAGCGCTGGGTGTGATGTGGGGACACTTGCTTTGATTCTTCAAGTTCTTAAATGGTTTTGTTCTCTTTTCAATCCCATTAAAAATAGAAAGCAGGGTGTTTCAAAGTGCTCCTGCTGGAGAGAGCTCATCTGAAGGATGTGCATCCGCTGGGAAACGCGCCTTCTGAAGCTGGCGGCTGCGCCCGCAGGAGAGCTCCAGCCCCGCAGCCGTGCAGCTCCTCTGCCATGCGCTGCCATGCTCTGCTGTGCTGGGCCATGTGTGCCACGACAGGCCCTGCCCCGGTGCAACAGGGGCAGCACCAGCCCGCAGCTCCTCGTGGCACGGTGCGGTGAAGCTGGAGCAGTTGGTGCCCGTGGCTGCTGACACAGGCACTGGTGTGGGGAGGTGAGGTGCAGCCCATGCTCCGGGACCCCCAGTGCAGGCTGGAGTGATCAAGTGACAGGAAAGCAGATGGAGCCTCTCTTCTCCTTTAGGTGCATTTACTGCCCTGGCTTGCATGGGCCATGATGGGACACGCAGGAGAGGATGAGCTGGAGGAGGCGTGTGGCCACTGCCTGCACCTCACCAACACAGGGAGCACTTCCCCTGTTAGCTCCCACCCATGTGCTTCACTCACTCACACCTCAGGCTCCTGTGGAAATGCACCAGAAACTGCTTTCAAAGAAGTTAATTTTAGAGCAAAGCTGCCACAGAAGCTTCTGCTGCTCCTCCTGTCACAACCTCTCGTGTCTGGTTCAGCCTCAGCATCCCTCCCCAGCCTGCCCAGCAAGGCCACAGCTAGGTCCCTACCAAGCATCCCCATGGAGAGACCTTGCAGGTGCAGGTCTCCCCTGCCCCAGGTGAGGAGTGTGAAGGAGATTAGTCAGGACACTTAAATTGGCAGTGGGTGAGGCTGTAAAGGCTTCTGGCAGTGCAGGTATGGCAGGAGTGGGTTTGGTGTTGCCTGGGCTCTCTCTATGGGCTGGTTCTATGTACATGGCACAGAGCTCGGGTGAGCTGGGTACCCCATACAGTGCCCAGGTCCCCCAGCACCAGAACCATGGGGTTGCTCTCCCAGGAGGGGTCAGAAGAGGAAGGAACTGCTCACAGATGCCCAGAAGATGGTGCAGGTGGGTTGATGTGGTGTTGGGGTGACTGCAGGAACCCTCCTGGGCTGGGGGCTCCACCACACCCTGCTCTCCTGGCCTTCTGTGGCTTTATAATCAGCCCATGGCTCCTAATGTGGAGAGTGACACCTCCTGGCATAGGGAGGGGGTCTCCCCAGAGCAATGAGGAAGAAGAGGGCAGGTCTTCCTCCACCCGGTGCCAGAGGATGCAGCAGTGCTGGGAATGAGCATGAATTCCCCGGGTCTCTCCCTTCAGCGTGAATGGGGCAGACTGCTTCTTATTTTCTGCCTTCCCGTTTACGTAAGGCGAGGATGTGGTTCTAAAGCTGTGCAAGAGCCCGGCTGAGCATGAGGCGACACCGAAAACAAGCCTTAAAAAACTTACCAGCTTGTGTTTGAGTACAGATTCCTCATTTGCAGTTAAATATAATTGTGTTGGTCTGTGAGCCAAAGAGATATTTCTAGTTATTTGAGAACTAGCTCCTGCCCCTGTGATCCCCAAGGAATGATAATGAGATTTAACCTAAGCAGATGCTGTGGAGAGTCTGGCAGAGCTCCGTGCATGATGGTGTAATGATGAGGAGCGGGGCATGGTTGCAGGGTTGCTGCTTGCTGCAGCGTGCAGATGAACTCTGACGACTGCATCATTTTCAGGTCCATGCTGTTCCTACGGCACCTCCTGGGCACGAGACGCTGACAGAGCTGGCACAGCCACCGGAGCCCTCTGGCACCAGGGAGGTGACTCTGGGCAGAAGGATGCTGTGATGGAGAGAGGGAGGATCCAGCTGCCCTCAGGGGCCAGCACGTGAGGAGCCTGTAGGTCACCTTCACCCTGCGGCCCTTCCCCTTCACTCCTCATGGCTCATCCTCAGTCCTTTGTGCATTTCCAACCCCAGCACATCTGGAGCTGCCCAGCTCCATGAGCAGGATCCAGCCCATGGTCCTGCAGCAGCTGCCTTCTCTGTGGGGATGGAGGCTCAGCCCGACCTGCCCTCCCCATCCACTGCCTGCAGCGCTGGGGTCAGTGCCCGCTGGGCCCATCCTGCTGGGAGCCGCTGTTATCCCAGCACAGGCAGGGCTGTGGCACAGTCCCCGCTGCGAGGGGCAGGAGCTGGAGTCTCCAGCCCACCCCTGCCCACCTCCAGTTATGGTCTTTGCAGCGTCAGTGACAGATACGTAAGGATTAAATTGCAGTAATCTCTGTAATCTACTCAGCAAGATTAAAGGCTCCCCCACCCCCAGACTTTATCCCTTTCATTCCAGGACTCCACTAGCAGTGATTACATTCGGGGAAAGCCATTTAGCTTTTAAGCACTGCTCCATCCTGCTTAAAAACGCATTTTGGAATCAAATGAGTTTGTGCAGCATGGCCAGGGCTGGGCAGGAGGCTCAGAACTGGGACCAAGTAGCTTGAGTCAGAGTCTAAATTGAATGTACTGTTTCTGGCCTCATTCGGAGCATGGTGCATTTACAGCTGATTAACCAGGCTTAACAGGAGCCTGACTCAATTCAAGGCACCTCAGCAAGTCTCTGCTTCCACCCGGCTGTCTGACAGGCACCTCTGGGCTCTACTGCCCATGGGAGGCCCCACACTTCAGAGCTGGAGACCTGCCAGTTGGTGCCGAGTGTGGTGGTGATGAACCGAGGGGCTGCAGGAGCTGGGATGGTGCAAGGGCTGTACCAAGGAGGAGGCACAGAGGGAAAACCACCTGAGAGCTGATGGCTCTTCAGTGATGCCGGAGTCTTTGGCGTTGCCTGGAGCGGGATGGAAGATGCAGTCCTGGCATGCTCCCAGTGTTTGGGAATGGCTGGGTCCCGCTGCTGTGTGCCTGCAGTGGCCCTGGGGGATGTGCAGCAGGTCTCTGAACACCATCAGTCCCATCCTCACACCTTCCTGCCCACTTGCTGCTCCCCATGGGTCTGGCTCGGCTGCATCCCTCATTCATCTGGTTCCCGGCTGCTGAACGGAGATGTTCTTCCTCCAGCCCCAAGTTTCCCGCTGTGACAGGGAGAACCAGGAGGCACTGGAGCAGCAGAACCTGCAGAGGAGGCTCTGCAGGCATTCAAGGACATTGCCAGGGCCAGGAGGCTGGAGCAGCTCAGCCCCTGTGGCACTGAGGATCCCCTGCCCAGGTACTGCTCAGCCATCAGTTCCCAGCACAAAGGAAGGTGCAGTTTGTCAGCCCGGAATCAAAAGGTGGTTGAGGACATATATATTAGACACAGAAAACTGGATTAACAATGGCACTTTGGCCCGGAGGGAGTTGTTTGTCTCTGGAAATAAATTCTAACCTTGATCTCTTCTGCTTACAATCTGAAGACATCAAGGGCAGAATCCCACCTTTCATCCCATTTGTTATTTCCAGTATGCATTTCATTCCTCCCCTTTTTCCCATCAGTTTCATGTGCTCCTGGCACAGCCTTTCTTTGTGTATTCCTGTAACAACCTCCTGATCCCTACACTTCTACAGCCTCTCTCTTCCTCCCTGCCCATCAGTGCCTGTGCTTGGGATGAGCCCCTGGGCTGGGTCCTCCCCAGTGAACGCACTGAGCTGGGAGCCCCTTGGCAGCAGCAGCTCTTGCCTGATGTCAGTTCATGGCCTGGGTGATCAGTGCCTTGGGGAGAAGCAGGTGAAAGGGAGGAGGACAAGCTCCAAATCCATTCCATGGTGTTTGTGTCCTGAGTGTTGCCTGGCCACAGCCACAGACACCCCCGGAGCTGGACACGGCTCTGGGAAAGGAGGAGCATGAGAAACTTCCTGGGGGAAACCATTGTCCAGGAGCAGCAATGAGCTGCAACTGGCCCGGGGGGACAGGACTTGGGGGCTTCAGGGTTAATGCTGGGCAAGGCTGGGGGTTCTCTGCTGCTTTGGTAAATCCCCCCTCAGCAAGATGACTGGGGAGCTTGGGAGTGATGAAGAGGTGAGATGAGAAGGATCGACTCGGGAAGAGGCAGGAACTGAGGGGAGGGCAGCAGTGGGACCTTGAAAGGGGTTAACGGAGGTGGAGAAAAACTAAAGGAGAGGAAGATGTGAGGCTGGCAGGGAAATGCAGTGGAGCTCAGCTCAGGGACGGAGGAGGGGAGGCAGGACCTTGCCAGAGCTCACAGTCATTCCCCCTGTGCTGCGAGGTGCTGGGTGATGAGAGGAGAACCTCCTGCCCTCTCTCGGAAGGCTCCTTCCCCCCGTGATGCCGGGTCACCTGCCGCAGCAGCACGGTGCCTGTGTCCCCCATGGAGGGATCCCACGAGGGCTGACTCCCAGGGCTCCTGTTGGTGCAGGTGGCAGGGCCGGGAGCATGCTGGAAGCACCGGAAACCTGTTGTTTATGTGGAGTGGGGTGTAAACAGCAGACATGTCATGGGGAAGACATGCCCTGCAAAGATAGAGAGACTGAAAGCAAAATTGTCAGCTTTACAAAACATTCCTCCCTTGCAAGCAGTGAAACCCGGAGGTGTCGAGGCATCCTCACCAGCTTTATTTATCCAGACGCCTCTAATGTTCATCCTTAAGCAATGTGTTTGCTGCCGAGGCTGGATCACCACATGGAGGCAATAAAATGGCTAAAAATGGAAAAAGCAACTTTTCCCGGATTTGGCAGTTTGTCATGGAGCGGAACTGAGTGATGGGCACATCCTGCTGCTGGAAGGGGAGCCCTCAAGTGCTCCCACCCTGCTGTCACTGCAGGGGCAGGGCAGCATCCCCTGCTCTGCCAGTGCAACTGGTGCTGCACTGACTGGGGTAGAGGTACCAGACACGGGTGAGTTCACACCAGCTCCAATCGCAAAACCCCTGTGGGTCACTTCAGCACAGTGGGGTGGTGAGTTTGGCCCCAGGAGGACTCAGCCCCTGTTCTACAGTTCCAGAGCTCTCCTGAGCCCGCAGACTCTTCCTTAAGAAACCATGTTTAAACTCCCGAGGGATCCAACCCCACCGCTCCCACACCAGCAGAGGGGATAGGCTGCAGCGAGCACTGCTTTTCATCTGCCTTTCCCATCTTTCCTTGTATCTGCACCGAGTTCCTGGGTGTTGCACAGGACAAAACCTCATCCCCACCCTGGACCAGCTGCCAGAGAGCTTGCAGCATCCTTGGTTGTGCTGGGCTGGCAGCTCTTGCCTGTCTCTCTCTATTATCCTCCTTCTTCCCAAGTAACAAGACAAGTAGTTTTCTGCAGCAGAACATGCTTTCCGTGCTGAGAAAGCAGGGACGGTGACTGCTCGTGTTCAAGCGGTGCTGCAAGCAGCGCTTTGGCAGAAGCAGCCAAGCAGAAGCTGGGGCTGTCAGGGTGTGAGCGGGAAGGAAGCCGAGTGGAGCAGAGGGAGCCGGAGCGGTGGGGATAAAGCAACAATTTGCACCCGCATCCTGCAGAAGCCTTGTGCTTCCCCTGGGCCAGCCTGCTCGCGGGGCATCACAAAACCAAGCGAGGCTGAGCATCCCCGGCCTGGCAGAGGAACTGAATTCCTGCACTGTCTTCAAGCCGCTCCTTGCTCACGGCGGTACCCGGCGGCCGAGGGCTGCTCGTCCTGCCCTTGCCGAGGACAGAATCCGCTGCTGCCGCTCCTCGCTCCCGTCCCCTCCCTCGGGGGAAGGCGGCTGCAGGGAGCGGCTCTAGAGGCGGGAGGGGTGGCCCTGGGGACCGGCCATGCCCATTGCGGCCACCCAGCCCGGTGCCAGCTGAGCCCGCCCGGCTGCCGACCCGGCGGCTGCTCGCACCGCTCCGGTGCCTGTTCGCGTTCCTGGCCGGGGCTGCGGAGCAGACGCCGGTGCTCCCGACCCTTCAGGACTGCTTCGGGTCTCTGCGAACGCTCTGCGGGTTCAGAGCTGCCCGGAGGGCCGGGAGGATGCTCGCAGCGGGGCAGGGCTCGGCGGGGGAGCGGGGCCGGCCCCAGCCCCGTCCCGGTCCCTGTCGGGAGAGCTGTGCGCAGCGGGTGCCGCCGGCCCGGGGGAGGCTGCGGCCGCGGAGCGATAGCGGGGGCTCCGGGAGGAGCTGACGTCAGGCAGCCCCTTAAATAGCAGCGCAGCCGCCTCTGCCCCGGCATTTCCCGCGGAGACGAGAGCCGGAGCCGCCGCCGTCCGAGCGCCGAGCACCGGGCACGGAGCAGCGCCCGCCGGGGATGGGAGCCGCGGCGGGGCCGCGCAGGGGCCGGGGCGGCCGGCGCAGCCCTCCGGGCGGTCCGTAGCCGCGGGCCATGCCGGAGCGGCCGCGCAGGGTGCGGGGCGCGGCCGCCGCGGGGTCCCGGGGGCAGCGGCGCTCCGGGCCGGGCCGGGCCATGCCCGGCGGCGCGGCCCCATGGAGCCATGGCGCATAGGGCGCCGAGCGGGCGGGCCCCGGCCCCGGCTCCGGCTCCGTCCCGGCGGCTGGCGCGGAGGGTCCTGGTGCTGTTCACGCTGTCGCTGTCCTGCTCCTACCTCTGCTACAGCCTCCTCTGCTGCTGCGGCGGCCCCGCCGCGCCCCGCGCCCGCTGCGCGCCCGCCCGCAGCGCCGCCGCCAAGAAACTTCTGCAGAAGTCGCGGCCTTGCGGGCGGCCCCCTCCCGCCGAGCCACCCGCGCCCGCCCGCCGCCCGCGGGACCCCCCCGGCAGCCCCCCGGGGCCGGCCCGCCCCGGAGCCAAGCGCCTGCCGCAGGCCATCGTGGTGGGCGTCAAGAAGGGCGGCACCCGCGCCGTGCTGGAGTTCATCCGCGTGCACCCCGACGTGCGCGCCCTGGGCACCGAGCCCCACTTCTTCGACAGGAACTACGACCGCGGGCTGGAGTGGTACAGGTGAGGGCAGCGCTGCGGGACTGGTCCCCCACCGGGCACTCCCGGCCTCTCCCCTCCCGGCGGCGGTCTCGGGTTCCGGAGGGGCAAGAGCGGGCGGTCCGGTACCCACGGCCTCGTCCTGCCTTGGAGCCGGTCGCTTTGTCGCTCTCGGGGAGGTTTCCCCCGTCCTCGTCCACGGCCCGGCCCGGCGGGGCTCTTTCCCTCCCGGCACGGCCCCACGGCTGCCGGAGCACCGCCCAGGGCTGCAGCCGGCAGATCCCCAGCCCTGCCTGGACGGGCTCCGGTACCGGGACGGTTACAGGTTTCCCATCTCGCCTGAGGATACTCCTGCCCGTGTGATGGGGCCTCCAGAACGGGTGTGAATGGCTGGAGCGAGGGATGGCGCCGCTGTCTTCTTGCAGCCCTGCTGCCAGCGGGTTTGATCTCTGGCTCTGAGGGAGATGGTCCCTGTCATTCTTCATCTTGTCTCCTTGAACTCAGCAAAGTGCAGGTCTATCCCAAATCTGTAATAGCAGAGAACAGCAACTGCATTTCTCCAGCAGGAGATGGTGGGGTTTTAATGTCAGCAAAGGCTGTAGTGAGGAGCCCACGGGTGCTCTCGAAGGGACGGTGAGCACTCAATGTGAGCAGGTCACAGCGCCCATGAGCTCATCCCCTGCCCACAGACCCACACGTGGTGCTGCAGGCAGCTCTGCCTGCTCCCCACTGTGTCAGCCCCAGTGTACCCGTGTTTTGCTGTGACTCTGGGGAGCACGGCGGGAGCTCTGGGCTGCTCTGGGGTAGGGCTGTGGTGCTTCTGCTGGGCTTCAGCCTCAGGAAGCAGAGGAGGGTTTGCTGTGGGCCCGGGTGCCTGCGAGCTCACAGCAGGGAACAGGGCGCCTGGCACTGTGTGTGTGCTGGAGCACCATGGCAGCTGGTGGGAGGCAGCTCATGGGGCCATGCACAGACCTCACATCCCCTCCATCGCAGGGGAGATGTCCCTGTCCTAGGGCAGGGCAGTGCTCATCAGCTGCTGAGCAGGTCGGGAGGCTCCGTGACACACTGGTCGCTCCCGTGGCTCATCTCCTCACTGGGCAGGCGTGAGTCCTGCCTGTGGCATGAGGATGCTGGTTCCTGACCATCAGCAGGTCAGAGCTGCTCAGAGCAGCCCACTGGGCCCTGGGCTGGTGCTTTCAGCCCTTGTGGTGGGTCCATGCCCAGTAGGGCTGTTTGCTGACCCAGGCACATCTGCTGCCTGGTGTTGTACTTGGGTCCCTGCAGCCAGGAATGTTCAGCTCCTTTAGCAGTGGTACCAGTGATGGGGAGCACCAGGGATGAGCTCACCGAAGCTTTTTCCCTCTCCTAAGGCTGTCCTGCAGCATTCCCAGGTCCTCCTGCCCTTTGGAGGGTAGCTGCAGCCGTGTCTTTCGCCTGTTCTTGCCCCCTTGGCAGGTCTGTGTCATTCCCACACCCTCCCACCGACATCAGACACTGTCACCCATCCTACATCACCGAGAAGCAAAGAGCTGGGAGCAGCCCTGCAATACACCATGTAAGGACAGGAGCAGCAGTGCTTTGTCTAAGAGCACCCAGAGGAGCAGGATGGGTGGTGGAGCACCCAGCGGCACCCAGCGCGGTACTGGTCTGGGGGTAGGAGCCACGTCCCCTCCACACACACTTGAGCAGCTGAACCCCCTCTCTGAGCCATGGTTCAGCCAAGGATCCTCTGTGTGAAGGGACTCATCCGTGACCGGGAGGGACACAGCCTGTGGCAGCAAGTGGCAGTGGTGGGAGCAGGACCAGT
This sequence comes from Pezoporus flaviventris, assembly GCF_033815535.1. Taxonomy (NCBI): domain Eukaryota; kingdom Metazoa; phylum Chordata; class Aves; order Psittaciformes; family Psittacidae; genus Pezoporus; species Pezoporus flaviventris. Next base: position 19,193,110 of record NW_026892626.1, on the reverse strand, counting down.
GATCGGGAGCTGCCTGGGCCTGCCTTCGTGTTCGGATCAATGGTGAGATCACATCGGAGCAGCAGAGCCTCCGAATTAGTTCAGCTGAAACAATTAAATGACACTTCCCTGGTTTATTACCTTCTTTTTTTTCTAACCTCACAAATGTGCCAGGACTTAAGCACAGAGGCTGCTAATGGAGAAAACGTGGAATTGATTTTCCTCCTTGCAAGTGGAGCAATTAGATGTGGAGCAGGTCTGACCGCAGCCTGATGAGCTCCTGTCGCTCTGCCAAGACACCGGAGAGCAGGGTCCTGGCACCAGCCGTGTCCCGGGAAGGGCACAGCGATGCCGTGGCTCTGAGGGCTCTCCCAGGGCAAGGGGCTGCTCCCGGCATGGCTGGGGGCTGTCCCTCGCTGCCAGCTGGGAGCGGTGATGCTCCCGTGCTTGGGGAGCACTGCGGCGGGGTCTTTGTGGTTAGGCTGGAGCACAGACCCCTTGGAAAGGCAATGGCAAAGTCTTTCCCTGTCATGAGCAGAGACTTCACCTGCAGGAGCCTCTGGCTGCTGTGGTGCTGAGTGCCTGGTCCAGCTCCATCCTTCCCATTGCGTACCTCAGTGGTGTGCTGCGTGGGGGGACCAAGTAGGGCTTCAATGCAGCTGAGAGCAACGTGATAGCTGAGCCCCTCTGATGCTCTGGACACATCAGTTCCCATCTTTCCACGTTTTCCCGTGCCCTGGCATTGTTCTGATGCAGAGGTGGTGGAACCAGCGGGAGGGACATCTCCTGATCCGCTGTCCTTGCGGCTCCAAATGTCGTGCTCGCGCCAGTTGCTGTTTTCCTGGTGCCTCCTGCCTTCGCTCCCGCTGTCACCCAGAGGAGCCTCGGCTCCCCCTGCACTGGGCAGAGCTGGAACCTTCGGCTTCCCCATGGGACCCCCCAGGAGCCGCCTTGTTCACAGGCCTCGGACCCACGACACCCGGGTGCGTCTCCAGTTCCCATCAGTCTCTCTAATCCACCTCATTAGCTACAGATACACTACAGGAAAGATATTTTTAGCAAGATCTGTTTTAAGACAACTGAAACTGAACAGCCAGCTGCTGGGGATATTGATTCATTACCAATCCTGGACTGGATGCTCAATATTGAGCTTTTTCCTGCTGCAGGTAGCGTGCACCAATAACCTTCAATATTTCCAGAACACAGGGAAGACAGTGCCGCTTAATTTGCAGTTAACTTTGAGCAGTGACTCTGATCGCAGCATCTCGGGGTGCAGTTTCCTCCCCCAGGATTCCCCCAGTCATGCTGTTCCATGCTGTTTTCACGGAGAGGGGCTTTTCCTATCGGGTCCAAGGGCACCCGTGCTGCTGGAGCTCTTCTCTGCGCTGCCTTTGGGTTTGGTGCTCCTGGGGCTGAGGCAGCACGTGGAGCAGCGCTGGCCTCTGGGTGCTGGGCACTGCGGGAGCATCCCCGCATCCCACTGCCTGCGGGAGGGAGAAGAGGGAGCTGCAAACCGGGCTCCCGCACTCTGCCTCGCTAATTGCACTGTGCTAATGGCCAGGTTGGCTCACACACAAACAGGAGCCCATTAGGCTTTGCCCAGCGACGCGGGCTGCTTTGTGGGCTTGACTGACAGTGCGTTTTGCTGAAGTTAATTAGTAAGAGGAGAGGAAGGCAGCAAGATTCAAGGATGCTTTGAAATTTCCTTGACTTCAGAGAGTGGCCCAGCTCTGCGGAATGGGACTGAAACCTCCGGCAGGGAGGTTGTGTGAGAGCTGCCCTGCCGGCAGCGTGTGCCCTGCTCTGCCCTGCCTTCCTCCGGGTGGGCTGGTGCTGCTGAGACCCTCGCTCAGACCCTTGCCAAGGATCTGGGAGAAGTGCAGGGACATCAATCCACACAGGGTGCCAAGCCTGCGGTATTAATGGTGTGTGTTCTTGCTCTGTCTTCCGTGACCTTGTTTGTAAGTGCTGCAGTTTGTTCCAGCCTTCGCTTTGGTAGCTCAGAATCCAGCTACCGGCATGGCCACGGGCACAGATGCTTCGGGAAGCTGAGGAGCAAAGGGTGCTGGTCCCTGGTGACACTGGGTGCCCATTGCAGGGTCAGGCGCTGTCTGCAGTATCTGGTGTGAGCTCTGCGGTGGCTGGGGCCTTTCTCCTGGTGCTGCCCTTGGGATTTGTCGGACCCTCAGTCGGTGCTGGATGGTTATTTAGGAAGATGGGAGTTACACGTTGGCTTGTGTGTGTGAAGGGTGGTGGCAAAGTGCCCTTTGGATAAGATTTTGTTGACTTAAAGGACATTGCAAATCTCCAGAGCATTTAAATGATTAAAACTGAATCAGCCACAAAGTTAATTACTCTGTTCAAACTGCTTTTATGCATCGAAATGTCCCTCATTAGCTGCCGGGGAGGGCTGGTGTGAGTTCTTTGAACACAAACATTTATTAAAGGCAGATGATCCATCATTAAATCCAAGGCTGCTTTAGCACAGGGCGGCGGCACGGGGACACGGGGCTGGGCCGTTTCCCTGCTGTGGATGTGGGGGGATCTGTGGGTGTGTGGGGACACAGCAGGTCCATCCTGCTGAGCATTGCCAGGCCCCGGCGCCAGCACGTTCCTGGTGCTGCGGCAGCAGTGCAGGGGGTCCCTGCCTGCCCCGTTCCGTCACTGCCAGCAACGCTGTGAGCCCTGAGCTGGGTGTCCCCGTGTCCTACGCACCCGCTGCAATGTCACTGAGCTGGAGAGAGCTTTTATCTTCCTCACACCTCCGTTTCTTGTGTGCTTGACCCAGTTTTGCTTAAACCTCCCAGTAGGTTTGGCTGGGCTTTCATCTGCTGCTGCTGTCGTCTGCAGCCGTGCAGAGCCCAGCAGTGCTGGGCTGTCAGGAGAGAGCTGATGGTGACTGCCAGCAGTGTGCACCCATGGCACAGCACAGCCTGGCACGGCACAGCCTGGCACAGCACAGCCCAGCAGGCACAGCCCGGCAGGGCACATCCTGGCATGGCACAGCCTGGCATGGCACAGCCCAGCAGGCACAGCCCGGCAGGGCACAGCCTGGCATGGCACAGCCTGGCATGGCACAGCCCAGCAGGCACAGCCTGGCAGGGCACATCCTGGCATGGCACAGCCTGGCATGGCACAGCCCAGCAGGCACAGCCCGGCAGGGCACAGCCTGGCATGGCACAGCCTGGCATGGCACAGCCCCTTCGCATTGGGCAGGTGCTGAGTCCTGGGCAGCAGCTGGGCTCACTGCACCATTGCCAGTGGGATCCAGCCTGTGCCTCCTGCTGCTGCTGTTGGGCAGTGTGGTGGGGCAGGGGACAGGCTGTGGGGTGAGGACCTGTCCTTGGAGGTCCCACAGGACCATCTCGGTGCCAGTCTGCACACTTGGAAGAGTTTTGGTGCTCATCCCCAGCACGTTCAGCTGTAGCTGGAGGTGCGCTTGCAGCAAACCCCTCTCCTAGCACCCTGTGAGCTTTGCAGGAGGACTTTGTCTCCCAGGCTGCCAGGGTCACTCTCCCTGCCTGCACACAGGCAGCATCCCTGCCTGCAGCGGCCGAGCCTGCGGCATCAGCTGGAAGCAGGAAAGTGCAGGACCCTCGTCAGGGGAGGCAGCGCTCGGGAATTTTTGCCACATTGAAGTTTGGGTTTGTGCTGGTGAGTGGATGGAGGCCAGGGTTACGGGTGCGCCAGCCACTGCCTCACGGGAGAACCCGGGATGCGCCTGCCACGGCAAGTGGGATGGAGGGGCCGGTCTGTAACGGGATTATGGGATGAGCGCTCTCCCCACACAGGCTTATCTGCAATATCTCAATCATCCGATGAGGTTTTGTACCAATTCCTCCCCGGGAGAGTGTTTCACGCATGTTCGACATCAAAGCAGCGCAGCCAGCGAGGGAGCGCATGTTTCTTTAATGTGGGAGCGTTGTAGGGGCCGCGGGGCGCCCAAAGGCAGATTATCAGCAAGTTAATAATTCAGGTGTGGGAAAGGTGCTGGGGGAGAGTTAACCCCTTCAGGGCAAGGCGCTGCCTTTGCATCAGCACAGCCAGGCTGGGCTCGCTGCTGCTGCTGCTGCCCCACAGCCATGGGGCTGCCCAGGGCCATGCCATAGGGCACAGCGAGGCCATCATCTCCTGCAGCCGTGCTGGCGACTGGATGTATCCCGCGTGTTCCCACTCTGTAACGTGGGTGAACACAACCTCTAAATCTGCGGGCTGGGAGGGAGCACTAATGCCCATATCAAATGGCACTAAAGGGCTTTAAGAACTGAGTAACTTTAATGACAATAATCTCTAATTCAAGAGGAATTAACGCTGTCTCAACAGCCAGGGTATGCGTTGAGCTGGGGATTTGGCTGGTGCGGGGCTGCACTGATACACCCAGTGTGGGACCCCCAGCCCCAGGGGGGCTGTGGGGGCACCATGGGACACATGTGCCTGCAGCCCCCACTGCCGGGCTGTGCTGGGGCGAGCTGAGGTGCCCCTGGTAATTAAATGCCCTCCCTGGAGGGTTTGCTCTCCCAGGCAGTCGGAGGGAGCAGGCTCAAGGCAGGGACGGGCTGCTCTGTGCTCCAGCCCACGGCACTGCTGCAGGGCCAGAGTGGAGTTTGCTCCATCATCCCTAATGATTCCCGCACAGAACAGCCCTGGCGTTCACTCAGCATCAGTGGTTTTGCCCTCCTCCATTCCTGCTGCATCACAGGTTCCCATCAGCAGAACACATGCGGATGGTGGGCGCACCGGGGCGGGGGGGGGCGGGAAACCTCGGTGTTCCTCTGGCCTGAGCGTGCTGATGGGGAGAGCCCTGGCAGTGCTGGTGTGACACCAGTGCGGGCAGCACAGGCACGGGGGAACCGGGACGGGTCCCCAGAGAGGCCGGACTGGCCCCTGCCTGAGCGTTGGCTGTGCGGCACCACAAACCAGCTAGCGAGAGCCTGCGTACCTGAGCACACGAACCTGGGGCTTAAAAGTGTGTGACATGCTATTTGTATGCAAATAACTCTGCGAATGCAGAAGTCCAAAATATCATTTTAAAGTCAAGTGTAATTAAGTTTGCAATGCATTTCCCCACTCCTGCAGCCCTGGGGATCTTGCTGTTAACGTGAAGATGAATGCCTGGATGACACTTCTCCCCCTTGCACGGTTTCACTGGTGATTTATTTATCTCTTCGGGTCGTGTTTTGTTGCCTCAGCAGTCTCTGTTGTTCAGGATCAGCAAACATTGGGAGTCCATTTAAAAAGAAACAAACTCTTGTCTCATTTCAGTAATTTACTGTGCGGAGATTTTGTGTTTTTCATAATGGATTAGAACCTGTAATTTTGTTTTTGGAATACACGGACCTAATAGCTCACGTAATGAAAGTCTAACAAGCCTGAAGATGAGCCATTAATGAAACAGCAGTTTTATGGCTGTAATAGCGAATCACTTACAAAGCTGTCCCACGCTGATGTATGGTGAAACTTGTTTGTGAGACGCAGATGCAGCTGTGGTGCCTGCCGCTAAATTAGCATTTCCTGGCGGTCATTAAACAATGGGGATCGTAATCTGGATTTATGGGGCTGGAAGCGGAGCAGTGGGAGAGGCCAATTAAGCCACGTCCATGCTCAGGTAGCTCAGTAAACCGGCCCCGCTAATTCACGGTGACTGGTTAGTTTGTTCTCTTGCAAAGGAGGGAACAGGCCAAGGGGGTGTGTGCTGGCGGCCCCCGGCACAGGGCACCCCTGTCACGGGTCATGTGGGGACTGTGCCAGCACCCAGGGACTGAGTCCAGCCCCTGCCGTCATCCCCAGCAGCCTGGCACAGACCTCTGGGCACATCTCTCCAGTTTCTCTCATGGGTCTCTTCCAGCTGCTGCTCTGGTTCCCCTGGTCCAGCCTCTTCTCGTCCCCATGGGGACCCCCCACCCTTGGTGCGTGCTGCTGCTCCCCACGATGCCTCAGGTCTTTGTCATGGTCCCCTTGTCACACAGGATGTCGTGAGCTGCTCTTGTACCTCCTCCTGGTTAGGTCTTTCTCTGGGTCTCTCTGTACAGAGCAAGCTCCAAAGCTTGTGGTTGTGGAGCGTGTTTTAGAGACCCTGGAGGTGTCTGGTCCCAGCCTGGGCTGATGGAGCTCTCGGAACACCCGTGCTGCAGCGAGGCAGTGCGGCCATGGCGGCTGCGTGGGGTTATCCCAGGAATAAAACAGTGCCCTGCTCGCTCCAGCTGAATTGCTGCAGACAGGGCTGCTGACGTGGGCTTCCCTGCCAGAGCACCGCTGGCCTCATCCCGGCTGCTAGCATTCCCTGCCCGCCCCAGCCAGGAGACCTGCGGCACCGTGAGTCTGGCTGCAGTGCATTTGATAGTTTAGTAATGCAAGAGCAATTTATAAATCTTTCCATCCCATTAGTTTTGATTTGATTTGGACGTTCCCATGTCAAAGCAGATGATTTAATTAGTGCTAGGCTGGGTTGCAGGGATGCTGCCTTCTCCCGGGTCTGGTGCTCCCTCCCTGCCCTTGCAGCCTGGCTGCCCGTGGCAGAAATGAGCAGGACTTGCTGATGGGACGGAGCAGCCCCAGGGTCACCCCAGCCTGGCCTTGCCTTTGCCCTCGGTCCTGCCTGGCTCTGGCTTCCCCCTGGAGCCAAGCATCTCCGCTTGCTGCAGTACAGGGCTGCTGGTGGCCATGTCCTCTGCATGGAGTCTCCTATGGCTGGGATGGACACAGGATATGTCCATGGGCAGGGGCCTCCTGCAGTGCTGCAGGAGGAGCTGTGCCTGCTTTGTCCTGCCTTGTCCTGCGGGAGGGGACGCCCCACTGGCCCCACACCGTGGACATCACCTCTCAGTGCCCAGCTCCTTCCTCATCATCGCCTTGTGCTTTGCTTGCAGGAGCCTGATGCCGCGAACGCTCGACAGCCAGATCACGGTGGAGAAGACCCCCAGCTACTTCGTCACCAAGGAGGCCCCCAGGCGCATCTTCAACATGTCCCGGGACACGAAGCTGATCGTGGTGGTGCGGAACCCGGTCACCCGCGCCATCTCGGACTACACGCAGACGCTCTCCAAGAAGCCGGACATCCCCACCTTCGAGGGGCTGTCCTTCCGCAACCGCAGCCTGGGGCTGGTGGACACCTCCTGGAACGCCATCCGCATCGGGATGTACGCCGTGCACCTCGAGAGCTGGCTCCAGTACTTCCCCCTCTCCCAGATCCACTTTGTCAGTGGGGAGAAGCTGATCACGGACCCAGCGGGGGAGATGGGCAAAGTCCAGGACTTCCTGGGCATCAAACGGGTTATCACAGACAAGCACTTCTACTTCAACAAGACAAAAGGCTTTCCTTGCCTGAAGAAGTCGGAGAGCAGCGGCTTGCCTCGCTGCCTGGGCAAGTCCAAAGGCAGGACTCACGTGCAGATAGACCCCGAGGTGATCGAGCAGCTTCGGGACTTTTATAGACCTTATAATATCAAGTTCTATGAAACAGTCGGGCAGGACTTCAGGTGGGAATAAGCGTCCGGGAGCAGAGCTGCGGTGACGTGAGGCTGCAGTCTTCCATGAAGGGGGGCTGGAGCCAGGACCCCCCGACCAGCCCGTCCTGCCCAGAGGCCATGAGCAGAGGCAGGCGAGGGGCTTCCCCAGCCCTGGGGAGGCCAGGATGCTCCAGAGCAAGTGGAGATTGGGGAAGACACAGAGTCCTGCAGCAGCCACTGAGGGATGCTGCCCAGCAGGCACTGCCCATCCCAGCAGGTCAGCAGTGCCAGGGCTGGCTCGTGGGGTCCCATTTGCTTTTACTGCCATGTGGTCCCCAGGGTCTTGGTGATGGTCCTGTCCTGCAGCTTATCCATGGGCTGCTCTAAAGCACGTCCCTCCTCCGTGTCCTAAAGCAAACGGGTGCTCCTGGACACCCCTGCCTACCCCGTGGGACCACATCCCGGCGTGGTGCTGGGGCAGGCAGAGCTCCAGTCGCTCCACCTCGCCTTTCATCACTTAAGTGCAGTGTGTAACCATGAGGACAGTGAGATGTATCTGCTTGGAAAAGAAGTTTATCAGAGATGTTGTACTGATATTTTGTCCTGTGAATAAAGCACAGAATCCTGCTGTTACGGGTACTTCCGCAGCACCAGTGTCCTTGTTCAGCATGTGACCCCTTCCTGTGAATAAAGCAGCTACCACCGGTCCGGAGCATGGGCTTTTCTTAGGCAAGGCACGTGCCCATGGGTCAGGTGAGGTGGTGGGCACAGAGCTCAGCACAGCCCTTCGCAGGGGTCACAGCACCGCTCAGGAGTGCCGCAGGACCTGGGTCAGTGCCAGCTCCTGCCGGGCCTGAGGGGTGGGTGCTGTGTTAGACACAAGCAGCGGTAATTTATGGTTGGGAGGTGTCCGTGCCCACGGCAGGGGTTGGAACTGCATGATCTTAAGGTCCGTTCAAACCCAGGCACTCTGGGATCCTATGGTTGAGCCTCGTGGGCTGCTCTGCAGGAGCCCGTGCATACAATGAAGTGCCAAGGGCCGCACGCTTCGGTAGCTGGCCCCGTTGCATTAGTCACCGTTGTCCTTTGATTTACATCCCCGGGCACCGCAGCCAGCCCGGGTCAGGTGCCACCTCCCTGCTCCTTCCAGGGACCAGCCACCCTCTGACTGCAGTGCACCTGGGAACAGGGAATTCTCCCAGCTCAGCATCTTGCCTGGAGCTAAGATTGATGGGCTGCATCTTCAGGAGCTCAGAGGTGAGCAGCACCCCTGTACTCCTGGTGCAGCACCCCTGTGCTCAGCACCTCCTGAGCACCTTGGGGTCCATGGGTCTAAACAGCTCCTGCAGGGCTCAGTCAGTCCGGGCAGCGAGGCCATGGGGGTGCCCACGCTGTGGATGCACACACGTAGCCCCATCCCATCCTGCAGCAATCCATCTTACGCCCTGTTAGCAGGCCCTGTAATGAGCACCGCTGCTCATGAATATCAATAACAGCTCTCGTTGGCAGGGTGTTATTTGCCCTTCCGAGAGCTGGACTGTTTGAATCATCTATTGATTTTTGTAGTAAATCTCAGGCATTTCTGTCAAAGGCTGCAATTTACCACTAGCATCTAAATCTCAGCCCGAGCCTCAGCCTCTCCCCAGTGCCGGCACAAACTGGTCCCTGTGCCACTCTGCAGCCCAGCTCCCGGTGCAGGAGGAGCCCCGGGGGAGCTGGATGTGCCAGGATTTGCCAGCACAGATGGGTGCTGCGGTGCGGCGGGTGTCTGGGGCACCGGAGGCTGTATGATCCCCACGTGCTGGGTGGCAGAACTGCATGGGGGCTGTGACCAGTGTGAAGGAAAGGGGCACGCCTGGCTGCCTCCTTCCCCTTGTGCTCCAATGCTCCCTATAGGAGCCAGAGGCTTCCCTGCGGAGGGGTCAGCAATGGGGCTGTCAGAGACCCCCAGTTATTTGTGACCATGTCCAGAGCCCCATGGCAGCAGGACCAGGGTGCAGGAGACTGAGGGGAGCCACAGTCCCAGACACCCTGGTACAGGGCTGGGGATGCTTTGGAGCGATGCACAGTGGCCCTGGGGGGATGCAACACAACCACAGACCAGTTTAAGAGGCCTTACTGGAAGTTGTACTGTCCAGCGAGCTCTAATAGAACAAATAGGAGATAACTGATAGAGATCTAACAGATCCCTATCTGCATTGCTTCCTCTATCATCCAGCAGCAGCCACAGGAGCCATGGGGGACCCAGCGGGGGGGGACCCAGCAGGGAGGGGCCCCAGAGCCAGCTGAAGGAGAGCAGGGGATTAACAGCTGTCTGCAGGAAGATGGGATGTTTTCTTGTATGATTTTTCCTTTAAAGGAGAAAAACATTCATAGCAAGACTCACAAATCCCAGCCTCACCATAGAAAAGCCATTTCCAATCCACTCTAAGGAGACAAGGTGCTGGGTTAGATTGATCCCCCTGACGATACTGTATTAGAGGGAAATTAGAGCTGGAGCCTGAAGAAACCGCTGCAATATCAAACAATTACTTTACATTTGCCCTTACAAATGGAGGAAGCAGAAATGCGCTTAAATCAAGTATTAGGTTTCCAAAGGGTGAGCAGAGCAAATGAGGGCTTAGGAAGGCCTGTACTGAGAATGCTGATCACGTTAGGAGCTCTTAAAATGTGGCTTAAAAAAACTGAGGGTAGATGATGTGCATCTGAAAGAGGCAGGACAGGGGCTGGATAAGGACATTGAGCAGCGCTGGTTTGGTGACAGTGATGCTGAGCAGAGGGGCTGCCAGAGGGGGTCCCCCCACTCACCCACACCATTAAACAGCTGTAGCAATCAGGAGGAAAGTGCTTTCCTTAAATGCAAACTTTATCAGCCAGGATGTAAATTCTAACCACCACTGTATGATTTGTGATGGGCTGGAAGGCACGTGGCTTAAAGCAACTGTTTCTATGAGGAAGGTGATGAAGAGCCCTCCTAGAGCACAGTGCAGAGCCTTGATGAGCGTTCACAGCAGGACAAGGACCCTTGCTGACCTGACTGACTGGGGTGCCAGATTCTGAGCCCTGCTTGCTGCAGGGGAGGAGCAGAGTGCCAGATCTTGAGCTTCAGGGATACAGTGATGCCCTGAATGTCCAGGCTGGAGAAGAGGTTGAGCTGCCCATCACCTGCACGGGCCTGCTGCAAGCTGTGGGCAGAACACGGTGCAGAGGGAGCATACCAAAGCTCTCCCTACCAGGGAAAGCCCCAGCACTTGTATCAGGCAGTGCTTGGGAAGCTGCCATGGCTTGCACTGGAGCTGTCATGGGGTGACCCATGGGATGCACGTCAGTGAAACCAGTAGCACAGGCACAGGGCACTGGCCATGCCGGGAGGTGCCAAGAGATGCTCATTGCTGATGGGCAGGTGGGTACACAGCCATCCTTGGTGCACCACATCCCCTGGCCCCAGAGGCATGGCCACGGCCGTTGCGTGTGCTGTGTTTTGGTCGGTTCACTCAGGCTTGAACCCCAGAGAGCGGCTGTTTAATATTTATTGGCTCATAAATACTTAAATGTAATGAACATGACTTAAGTGGTCCCTGATCCCCTTCACACTGAAGAGCTCTCAAGATGTGCTAGGTCAAGGGAAGCCTTCCCAGGGGCTATTTACATCACTGGTGAGTGCCCTTCGGAGCCACCAGCACATCCCTTGGAGCGATGGCACCGCAGCACCGCTCCGTCCCAGCAGCAGCCTCCTTCCCCAGAACACCTCTTGATGCCTCTTCGCTGGCAGGACCATCCCAGGACCCCCAGTCCTTCAAGCAGGCATCTCCATCGGGTATTTACCTCCCCTGTCTCCTGATGAGGAACCCCAGTCCCAGACGTGAGCACCGCGTTTGCTCTGTACCAGCAGGCAGGTTCCAGGCAGCCCCGGCTCCGTGGTGAGTTCCTCAGCAGCAGCCCCGAGCTGCAGCCCTGCACCGGCACGTTGAACCAAACCCAGGATGTTCAGCTGCACAAGGAGCATCGCTCATCCCTCGGACCACGGCGGAGTCACAGCACTGTGAGCACAGAGAGAACTTGGTTAACTTTGTATTAATTAATGCAATTCAGCTTCCCTGCTGGCTCCATGTCTGTGGGCAGTGGTGGGGATGGGCAGCACTGCAAGGGGCAGTGGGTGAGGGCAGCCCTGCTTCGGGAGCTGGACCCTGCCTTGTGCTGGCCATTGCAATCCCCGGGCAGGGATGAGGCCCCACACCGAGGTACACACAGTTCTAACACAGCCCCTCCCTCCGCCTGACCCAGAGCTGTGCAGCAAATAAATATGATCATTAACAGACACCTCTAACCCCTTGGAGATGATTAATGCTCAGGAAGAGCTGCGATGCTGGCACAGCCAAGTAGGTCAAGTTTCCTCCTGTTATTTTATCAGGCTGCAGCAGGGGACAGAAACCTGCTGCCAGCTGAGCCCCTTGGGACCTGCCACCGCTGCCCAGGATGGGTTTGCCTGGGACATCACCCGGTGATGCTGATACCTGCCTGGGCAGCACAGGCCCAGAGCAGTGGTGACGCCTGCACCCAGGACATGCCACCGCACAGGGCTGATCCACACCTTTGATTCACTTTGAGAGTTCTCCAGCTTCTTCCGCAGGCTGTGCTCAGCGCTGCAGCGAGCGGGAACATGCAGGAATGAGAGGCCCCGATGGTATCAAATCTGCACTGGTGTCCAGGCATCACGGCATAATTCATTACCGGACAGCTAATTAGCCGGCTGGTCCAATTAGGGTGACTCCAGTGCAGCCGGGGCTCCGGGTGTGCAGGGAGCGGGGACGTGACACTTGCCAGCGGCTCAGAGGGTCCATGAGGTGTCAGATGCCCCTGTAACAGCTGCCCACAGCTGGCAGTGGGTGCTGTGCCCATCAGAAGCACTTTGGCACTGACAGAGGAATGATGCTCCTTACGCATCCCTGCAGGAACACCGGTCTCTGCAGCAGTCCTGAGGACCCTGATGCCACAAGATGGTGTGATTGTGGCCAGAAACAGGGGGACATGGCAGGCACCCCGGGGAAGGGCACCTCTCACCACGCCAGGCACAAAGGCAGCGCTGCTGCTGATACAGGACCCTGCTCTGCCTGCTTGGCTCCCTAGGTCACCAGGCAGCAGTGGGCAGGCTGGCAATGGGATGCTGTGCCAGGCTGGGGTGTATCCCGGCTCTGCAGAGGGACAGGGGAGCTGGGTTGGGGCTCAAGGGGTTCCTGGCTGGTTCTGAGCCACGGCATGAGGCAGGTTCACACCAGCCCCAGCTCTCTGCTAACCACAGCAGCTCCTGCAGTGAGCACAGCTGAGGACAGAGACCTGCAGGCTCCAGCAACGGAGATAAGGATGGCTGAGGTACAAATATTTACCCAGCGACTGAATGGCTTCAGCTGAGTTCATTCCTATTAGAGGATCTGTTAGTAATTATCTGAATACACGTTATTACCTGGGGACCTATAATCTGCCACAGTAATGAGTTCAAGTGGCTCATGTGGCATAATAAGCAGGAAAGGGAAGGTGGGAAGGGGCCCGCTGCCATCCGCAGCAAGGGCAGGCAGGGCTCAAGGACAGGGATTGCTCAGCTTCGGGAGCTGCTGCAGCACCACGGCAAGGGACACAAAGCTGGGACCTCACCTCCCCGAGCAGCGGGTCAAGGGCAGGGGCAGGCAGAGCCCAACAGAAGGCAAAAGGAAGCTGAGACCCGAGTGAAAGCACTGCTGCCCCTGCCAGGGGAGGGCTGCACTGCAGGGCACAGCTCCTGGGCAGAGCATGGGATGAATCCGGCTCTATGGGGCTGAGCTCTGGTTCAGCAGCATTATCCCAGCCCTGCCTGCTGCGTGGACTCACCCGGCAAACTTAAACCGACTTCATTTGACTCAGCAAAGAAGAAAGTTATGCTCTGCAGCAGGTATTGACGTATCCCCACAGCTGGCAAGGGGGGAAAATCCTCTCCTGGGGACGAGTCCAGGGTTTGTGTGTGTTTGCGGAGTGCATAGTCCACGCTGCCGGCGCCATTCGGAACAGGTCCATCCCCTACACCCCAGGGCACAGCAGCTCCACAAGTGTGTTGATGCTCCAAATGGCAACATGGAAAGGAAAGTACCCAGGAATGACTGAGATTAATTACTCTGCAGCTAATCCTGTGAAGGATCTGACCTGCCAGCTGAAGTGAAACCTGCGATCCATCTCTTGTGATCACAAGCACCATTCTCCTGTGGTACTCTCGGGCTCACAGCCCTGCAGAGCCCAGGGTGTCCCCAGGAAGGAGAGGGCAGAAGTGCCCATCCCCATGGGAAAGGGCATCGCTGGTCTCAGGAGGCAGAGGCTTCAGCTCCCACCCTCTCCCTCCTCCCCTGAGGCCCTGCTGCATTTGTGTGTTTCAAATGTGCTTCTGTATTTAAGAAATAATGATGCGAGCCCAGCAGATAATCTCTGTCCCGTCTCTGCCTGCTGCTGCGCTGCCTTGTGCTAGTCCTGCGCTCAGTCACGGCGCTGTTATGAGAGCAGCGCAGTCATTAAGCTCTAATTTCTAAAACAAAGATGAAATTACGTGATTAAGATCTAATTAAAGCCTAACTACCAGCACCATGAATCACTCCAGCACACAGTTTAATGGATGTCTTTTGAAGCCATCATGCATTTTGTTTCCTTCTGCGGCCAGTGATTTCCCTGCAGGGACCGCCTTGGCTCGGGCTGATGTTTGCTTTCGCTGTGGCTGATTTGGCTGGGGACCACTAAAACTGTTTACAAGTGAGTGAGGAGCTCGAAACCCCGTTTCTAACCAGACAGAAAAGCTCACTTGACAAGCTCGTTCCGACGGCTGTCTCTGCAGGAATAAGTGGAGCGGGGAAGGCTCCTCACACAGCCTCGGGCTGGGAGCACGGTTCTGGCCATGCCATGTGCTCGGTGCAGTCAGCAGGAGCCACGGTGCTCGGTGCCATGGTGCCTGGTGGCCAGAGCTGCGCTCAGTGCCATTAAAACTCCCCTTGTTAGGAAAAGCCATCAAAGAAGGAAGCTTTCCACACAGCACCCGGGCTGCTGGCTCTAAGGGATGGTGCTATAATAATTTTGATGGAGAGTATTGTCATTTTCCTCTTCACCAGCAAATCATCGCCTGCTGATGTCCCAGGGCTGCCTCTGCCAGATCAACACAAGCATTTTAATGCCTTCTCTCCTGCGCTGCAGCCTGCCAAGCAGTGATGCTGCCAAGAGCTGCCTCTCCAGGAACCTGCAGCCACCAGCAGCCCTGTGCCCCCAGGACATGCCACGCCGGCACCAACACGGCCATGGTGCATGGACAGTGGGCACAGGCTCTGCTGATGGCACAGCACAATTCACCCCCTGCATCAGGAATGCCAGCCTGGTCCCAGTAAGGCCATGCTGGAGACCCTGCCTGCTCCTGCTGCCCTCCACAGGGCTGGAGGGCACCCTCCCCATGGGCTCAGTGTGCTCAGGGCTCTCTGCACATTCTGCTTCCATCCCAAAAGGCAGCACCTTCAAAACGCTCCTCATTCTTCAGAGCCAGCCCTTCATTTAAGGAGCTCAGCGGGGGAGATGTCAGAGCCATGTGGCTCCCGGTGCATCCTGTCCCCAGTGACGGCAGGAGCTGAAAACCCCTCAGCTCCCATCACCTTCACTGCTGAGACCTGAGGCAGGGGCAGCCCCATCCAGCTCGGGGGTGCCAGGCTCCCAGCGGTGATCCCGCTGTGAGACAAGGCAGCTATGGCAGATTCCTCAGCACTGCATCAACTTGAAAGGATTAGGAGCAAGCAAATCTTATCTTGACCTGAATCCAAGCAAGCCCGAATACAGCCCCGTAAGTCCCTTGGGGAGAGCCCACAGTGAAATGGCTTCCTCCCTGCTGCTTGCATGTGAGGGATGGATAGAAAACGGCGTTGGAGGGAAATCAGACAAAGAACACTTACAGCCCCGTTTCGGCTCCTTTCGTTGCCTTTTCTCAGTGGAAGCATGCCTTGTTTTCCCTGCAACAGCGCATTAAGTGAGCACGTGTCCTCCTGGGGATAGCTGCAGCTGCAACAGGTATCTAACAAAGTGCTAAATGGGAAAGAAGATTACCATCATTAATCACACACTGTGAAATGAGGTAGTTCTCAAAACTGCACCCCCATATAATAGTTAGTGGATACAAACAAGGAGCAGTAAGTCAGGGTAATGTTCCCCAGGTGACTCCGGCAGCCAGAGGAGATAAAGGAATTGAAATTCAGGAGGGCTCCTGGTTTGCGCTGTCTGAGGGATGCGCTTCCTTGTGCTCGTTACGGCGCAGCACAGCAGAGCTCCAGCCCGGGTCAGCCCCGTTAACAGCTGCACAAACGCTCCCGCCTGGAGTGAGACAGGGAACACCGGCAAGGCTCAGGGGAGTGAGCGCAGGAGCGCGGGGGGCTCGGCACAGGGGAGTGCGGGAGCCCTGGGGGCTCGGCACAGCCTGCTGAGCTCTCAGGAGCCCTTAGCGCCTTTGGAGCACTCGAGGCACCTTTGAAAATCTCCGCTGTCAGAGGGCAGCCTCCAGAGAAACAGGGTCAGGACACAGCAGAGGAGCCCCAGAACTGGAGGTGCCGGGGCAGAGCACTGCAGGTGAAGGACCCTGCATCACTGCAGGGCGCCCGAGATCACAGCATCACAGAATCAACCAGGCTGCAAAAGACCTTTGAGATCCAGTCCAACCGCTCCCCAGCACTGCCAAGGCCACCACTAACCTATGGCACTGAGGGCCTCGTCTGTGTGGTTTGGGAACAGCCGCAGGGACGGTGACTGCAGCACTGCCCTGGGCAGCCTGTTCCAACGCCTGAGCACCCTTTGGGGGAGGAATTCTTATTGCATAAAGGAGATCCACAGCAGCGAGACACCAATCTCAGGCTCCTGCCATTCCCCAGCCCAGCTCTGCCCCTGTCTGTGGACACTCAGCTTTGCCGGAGCACTGGAGCCACAGTGGCTGCATGCAGAGGCTCACTCACTGGCATGAGTGAAACTGGCAGTTAGAGCAACGTGAGCTGCAAGCAGAGAAATGAGAGGGGACAGATTGCCAATGCTCAGGGTGTGTGTTACCGAGCCACTGATTAAGACATTTCATGCCTGGAGTACCAGGAGTGCCTGTGCTGCCGGCCCCATCGCAGCAGCAGAAGCTGCCGGGCTGCACCCAAAGCAGGGATCACCCAGTGTTGTGAAGAGAAGTGATGGAGAGGAGCTGCATCCACCAGCTGCGCAGAGAGCCTGCCCTTGGGGCTCTGCAGAACGAGCCCCAGCATCCTCGGGCAGACGTTAGTGCCTCTTGGAAGCCTCATTTTCCATCAGTTGTCCTGCCTCGTCCGTCTGCAAAGAGCCGAGGCACAGCCCCGTGCCAACAGTCACACCAGGCTCAGGAACCCCATCCTGCACCCGGCCCTGCCAGCCCCCACTGCGGCAGCCAGAGCAGCCCCTGTGCTGGAGGGAAACCAGATGGGAGGAGGTGATCCGTGCAGGGCAGATCCGTGGGGCTGCTCCTCGTCTCCCTGTTTACTCCAGGTGTTCCCTGTTTGTCAGCTCTGCTGCAGACACCCGGTGACCGCAGCTGCAGCTCCTGCCCCAGCTGTGTGCTAGCGCTGGGCTCAGCCAGGGCCATCGATGAGCTCTGGCTGCTCCTCCTACTTGCTTCAATTACACTTGAGAAGATGCTGTCTACCTGCATGGTCCAGTCCGGTCCCTTGCCACCTCCTCAGGCTCTTTCCTTGCTGCAGGGCTGCTGTGTGAGCAGTTCCCCTGGCTGCGGGTGACTGGTTTTGGGTGGTTACAGGGAGCATGACGGGTTTACACCTGGCTAAGCCAGGAGGAGATGGACTGGCATGGGATCAGTGAGGGGAAAAGAAGGGAAGAGCATTGGCACCGGAGGTGTGGGACAGAGGATGCTGTGGGATAGCCATGGGCTGCTCTGGCACCCCTAGTACCCTTCATGCTGGCTCTGGTAGGAAGCGGCTCACCTCTGCACCAGGGGCTGCCGGGGGTGAACTTCAAAAAGGGAAGGAACCATTGTTCCTCCAAGTTAATATTCCCTTATGGATCGTGTTCTCTTCATTATTCTGGTCGTTACTTAAGCAACAGCCGCTCGTCACTCGTGGTTCGGCAGCCGAGGGAAGG
This sequence comes from Pezoporus flaviventris, assembly GCF_033815535.1. Lineage (NCBI taxonomy): Eukaryota > Metazoa > Chordata > Aves > Psittaciformes > Psittacidae > Pezoporus > Pezoporus flaviventris. The sequence goes on along the minus strand of NW_026892626.1, from coordinate 19,175,543 downwards.
GCTGAGTGCAAGAGGCTAATTTATTTTCTTTTAGTGCTTCTCATCCATGGCAGCCCCTGGCTGCTCCTCACCACTGGTAACCAACTGGAGGCATTTCAGATATTTCTAATGTATGACAGCAACTGGGAAGCAGAAATTACCCTCTCTGAAATAATTCCTGAGACAGATTTCTTTTGGCACTTTGCAATAGATGCACAGAGGAGACGTGGGCTGCATGTTCTAGTTTCCCTTTCCTGGGCAATTTATTAGCCCCACCATCTGGTTAAGACCTCATTTCTTTCCCCCAGATAAACGTACCTCATCGGCAGGAATGGCATCTGCAGGCACGTGGAGAGGAGGAGAGGAGGGCCCTGCTGCCCTGCTCATCCTGCCCAGCCGGGTCCCTGGCTCCAGCAGCCAGGAGCCGCCACCACCATCTCACATGCTGGGTCCCTGCCGCGAGCTGGAGCGGGAGACAAACGATGTGCTCGGGATGCAGGGCCTGCACTCAGCCCGACTGGCACTGAAACAGTGACGGGAACAATTTCCAGGGGAAACGGGAAAGGTTCGTGCTGGTGCTGAAGCCACAGAGCTCCTGCGGGCGCTCCGTAGCCACCAACCCAGCTGCCCATCAACTCCATGGGCACCGGCAGGCACCCAGGCATGGGGCACTGGGGTGCTCCAGCCACGACGTTCTGCCTGCACCACGGGAGCATCACCCCGGACAGGGCAGCCCCAGTGCTCACTGGGCCTTCATTTGAGCCAGCCCAGGGAAACAGGAGTTGGGCCATCACTCACAGCACACCCGAGCACCGCCTGAGACCTCCTGCAGGAGCAACCTGGTCTGGAGAGCAAATGCCATGAATGGAGCCAGAGCACGGTGTGTCCTGAGCAAAGCCCAGCAGCACCCAGCAGCACCCGCTCAGAGCCCAGCAGCACCAGGAGCTGGTGCTGAGCACGGGGACACAAGGACCCGATCAGGGCCATGGTGCTGAAGACAGCAGCAACATGGGCAGAGCCCTGCGCTAAACCAGCCAGGGGCTCTTCCTTCATCCTAAAACAGGCACTGGGATGGTGCAGAGGGATGAGACAAGAGCTGCGTAAATCTGCTGCTGGAGCTCTGATAAAAGGGAATACGATGGTTAATTAAAGCCTTTCGTAATCACATGGATTTGGGTCTTACTTTGGGCTTTTGCTGTGCTCAGAACCATTTTTACATGAGGATTTGGGGAAACAAAGTGAATTTGACCCTTGCTGCTCAGGCACCGTTTCCTTGAGAGCTGGCACGTGGCTGAGGGCAGCACCCCCATTCCCATGGGAATGGGACAATGACTGCTCCAGGGCAGCGGGGCCTTACTCAGGTCTCTGCTCCGTTCACACAGCTCCAGCACCGAGCACCAGTGCCCTGCAGGTTGGTGTCCCCCAGGAAGATGCCACGACCCCGCAGGAAACCAGCGGCACGGCCACATCCCCTCCTGGTTCTTCTCTTTCCAGCAGCCTTTTCACCAGGGCATCACGGCACCGAGTGACCCCCTGTCCGGAGCCTGTCACTGCTGCGCCACCACCTCATCAGAGCATGAAATCAGGGCGGTTTGACAGGTCCTGCTTCTTTTCTATGACAGCCATGAATTTATATTCCCCGGCTCTAATTCTCCCATTAATTGAATCCTGCATTAGTTTTTCCACCCATTTGCCCAAGATTAATGTCAGGCTAATTGGACGTAGTTGTCCAAGCCATCTCACTCACTCACTCACTCGGCTGTCTCTTGGTACAGTGTGTTCTCCTCCCACCCAGCACCACTTTTCAGCTCTTCAGGATCAAGAGGGAAGCTCCAAGGGCTCGTGTGGTTCATAAAACCATAGAATCCCAGACTGGTTTGGGTGGGAAAGGACCTTAAAGCTCATCCGGTTCCAGCCCTCTGGAATGTGCCTCCCTCTCAGCCATGGCTTGGATGGACACCCCAGCAGATGATGCAGGGAGAACTCAAGCACCAGAGCTGGTCCCAGAGCTCCCGGCACGAACCACAGCCAAACCCACGAGCGGCGGTGATGACTGGGCCATCCCATTGAATCAGCTCCTCTGCTCCTCAGGCTGACAGCGAGGAGCATTTGTAATTAGGATTAAAAATTGAAGTGAGAGAAGAAACAGAATTGTAAATGGGTTTTGGTAATGGAGAGCGCTGCTCATGCTGCTCTGCCAGGCCGGGCTGCGGCCTCTGCAGTGCCCATGTGTGGCCCTGTGGTGCTCTGGGGGTGGCACCAGGGACCACCCCACGCTCAGAGCCCCCCGCGCTGTGACCAGTGTTTAACCATTGCAAGTGTTTAACCACGACGAGTGTTTAACCACGACGGAGGCCGGGTCACACAGAGTGACCAGGAGGGGAAGGGGAATGTGTCTGGAAGGAGCTTTATGGGAGCAATTTCTAACCTTTACCCAGTTTCAGACCCCCTTTAGCTCCTGGGGGAGCTTCATTCATGTGAAATTCAGGCTGCAGATGAGCTCGCAGCTCAGGCAGCCCGGAAAGCAGCCCAGGGGTGTGATCTCCTTCCAAGTGACCCAGGACCATGGCACGCGAGCACCGCGTGATGGGCCGTGAGCTCTGGAGCCCTGAGAGCCTGACAAATGCAGGGTAAATTCTGGCTGTAACATTCAAAGCCACACGGAGTACACAGGAGCCCATCCAACACCGGCACAGGAGGGGAAACATCGCCCTCACTGCTCTGGATGGGACATCCTTCCTTTGCTGACAGTTCCCCTCGTTTACTTATCCCTCCTTCAGCAGCTTCTTATCCCCATTTGCTGGTAGGCTGGGCTCTTTGGAGGGGGTTTTTAGGGCTGTTTTCAGTGGTTCAGATTTAATTGCAACTCACCGTTATCTGAGCACAGGAAGGGAGCTGCGTGGACAGCCAGGGCCGTGGGCACCCAGCGGGTGACAGCCCCTGAAGCTGTCACTGCTCTGTGGGGACACTCCACACACCCCAAAGCTGGATGCACCAGGGCCCATGGTACCCAACACCGGTGCCCAGCCCCACAGTGCTCCTGCCAGCTTCACCCAGTGCTGCTCAGCACCACATCCCACTGCACTCAGGCAGTGCCTGGCATCCCAGCAGCGGCGATGCTGCCTTGAGAGGGAATACGTTGTGACCCCCGCCAAGGGTGATCTGTGGCCCCACAACAAACAGATGCAAACACACGGGTGAGAAGCACCGGCCCCGTGGCTTTTTGAAACATTGAGCAGCACAAGTAAGGGCGATGCATTATTTAAAGGCTTTTCAAGAGAAGGGAAATAATTTCAGCTTAGTTGGCTTTGTAGGACAGCTTGGGTAGAGAGCGGGGGCAGCAGAGCCGCCCACAGCAGGGCAGCGGTGGGGCAGGGAGATGACAGAGCCTGGGGCCATCGGCCACACTGAGGCACAGCACCATGGGGTCCCCAAACCCTGAGGTGGGTTCTCCTGCAGCCCCAGTGCAGCCCCCAGGCTGCTGGGTGAAGCAGGGTCCAGCCCAGCACCAGTAGCTCCGGCCAGAGCAGGGCAGGGATGAGGGAACAGAGTGGCCACCGGTGATGGACGAGAGCCCAGTGGGATGGGCAGTGCGGTGATGAATTGGGTGTCACCGGGTTTAATCCAGAGCCATTAGCCATGCTGAGCACTCGCATATCATTTGTTACACTAATGGATCGCTGGAGGTCATTCGGTAATGAGAGAGGGAGAGAAAGGTTATTAGTTTTTATCAGACATTAATTGGCCAAATTCGATTACTTATTTAGCATGTGCAGTGTATGAGGGGGGCTCTGCCCCAGCAGCAGCCCGGGCAGCAGAGCAGGAGGGTGGCAGCAGCTCCATGGTGGGTACCACAGCACTGCATGGGCACGGGCATGGGGCGAACACGGGCAGATGCCGTCACGACCAGCTCCCATCCACGCGCTTCCCATCGGCTCATGCCAGGCTGCAGGACCAGGGGTTGACAAGGGGCACCCCAAACCCATGCGGCCACCCGGCGTGCTCCATGCCCATGGTACAGCCAGTGCCCAGCCTGGAGCAGTGCCACAGGCAGCAGCTCCGGCAGCCACGCTCCATGTGCAGGGAGCAGCAGAAACACTCTGGGAACTGCACAGGTGATACCACATTTATCTAACAAGCATCCAAATGAAAACCAGCATTTGGACTTATTGCATTCTGCCTCAAAATTTGATTACATTTTTCTACAGCTGTAAATCTGCCTTCCTTTCTGCAACATTATTATTAAAGCCAGTATTGAATTGGCGGTGTGATACGTAAAATTTCAATCCTGGCTTTGACATTCCAGGAAGTTAAAAACCAATTACAGTGTGTGCTTTGCCTCGGGACAGAATGAATCATTGAACACAGCCACTTCACCAAGAGAAATTAAAGGTTGAAGCAGCAACATGGGGAAGGTATTAAGTTAAAATCAAAGGTCAATTAAAGTAAAACTGAGTCTATTTTATTTTTAATATTTTGCTTACATTTTCATTCCTTTCTGACGAACAAGGTAGCAAAATAAACCTGCACTTTTATTTATCTGCCAGGTAATAAATCGGGGCTGAACTCGGTTTCAGGAGCAGGGAGGGAACATTCAGGTGATAAAACTCCCAGCCCAATAACCAGCATTAATCTCACCATAATGAAGCTGGCGCAGCAATGGGGCAGCTCACACAGTCCCAGTACCAACGACACCCACTGCACAGCAGCGAGGTCCCATCTCACCTCACCTGCGCCCACTGAGCCACTGCAGCCACCCATGGGACACCACAGCACCCTGGGGACACATGTCCCCATCACCGGCACCCCAGGTCCACGAGACCCACTTGACTGCAGAGCTTGGCTATGCCACAGATCAGCATCACTCCACGACAGCATCGCACCATGCGGTGCCACTCTGCGCACGCCTAGCTCTGCTCTAGGCTCTGAGAGGCACCCAGGGCAAGCCCTGAAGCCCCTGCCTGCTCTTGCCCAAATGGGGGACAGCAGCTCTCCAGCCCCACACATCTTGTACCAGTGAGATCCCTGTGCCCCCCAGACTTTCCAGGCAAGGGCAGAGCGAGACCTTTCCCAGCATCCGATCCTCTGGATGTGGGGCAATCTGGCACCAGCACATTCCCAGCCTGGCACAGCCCTGCCTGTGGCTTGGCCAGCCCAGGGCAGACCCACTGCAGGTACCCCGGCTCAGTCCCATTTTCTCTCTCCAGGTGATGGAGAGAGCACCACTATGGGACCAGAGCTGCGGGAAGCACGGGCAGCTCCCCCCAGTAACAGGACACAGAACACAGCACACAGAACCCCCCAGTAACAGGACACAGAACACAGCACACAGAACCCCCCAGCACAGTGCGCAGAGAGCACGGAGGGGCACCCCTGTGCAGGGATGCAGCTCCCGGCTCATCCCCACTGCAGCAGCGGGTTTGTGTCAGCCCGGGCCGGCCTTGCCGGGGGCAGGGACCAGCCCCATGGCACCGACTGCTCCATAACCAACCACAGCAGCCGCCCCTGCGGCCCGCGGAGAGATGAGATCACAGCCATGAACTCATCCGGCGGCGGGAGGGAGCCAGCACGCCCTGAGCCGCGATGGGCTGGAGCCTCCAGCGGCAGCAGGGCAGGAGCGGCGCGGGCCCAGGACCCGCAGTGTTTGCGGCTGCCATTGGAGCAGGGGGGAGCCGTCACCTCCTGAGCGGGGGCAGCAGCTCTCGACCCCTCCTGTATTACAAAGGGCCGGCTGTACGCCCCGCTCCCCGCAGCAGTATGGCATCGGCAGTGCCTTCTGCGCCTGGACCCGAATAGATAATCCATACCCTTGAAGCGGAGCACATCATCTGCTCGGGCCCAAGCATAGATCATTTGCAAAATATTAACATGCTTAAAGACCGTCCCAGGGGCCTCGGGAATTGCTCTGCAACACTCACACTTGCGCCTGTTACAGGAGAAAAGTGTTCACTGCAAAGCTATCAGATGTGCTCTACTGACAGGCTGGAGCACAAAGCTATCGGTGAGGAGCAGCAGTGGAGGGAGAACCCCCCGGCCCCAGTGCTGCCACCCTGCCGGACAGCCTGACCTATGGAACCGCATCAAGGGTGCTGGGAATGCAGCAGGTCTCCAGGGAACCAGACTCTCCTGGATTAGAAAGGGAGTGAACGCGTGTGCTGCTCCCTGTGCGGCTCGGGAAGGAGTCATCCCCATATCCCCAGAGAAACTCATTTCAATAAGAAAAGAATCAGACACAGCAAGTGCAGGAGAGCAGAGATTACCCCAGTGGTGACACCCAGAACGAGCTGACAGCTGTGCTACATGGAGTGGTGCTTTTGGCCCCGGATAGGAGGGCTGGTACGGCAGGGCTGGAGACACAGGATGCCCAGGGAGTGATGTGCCTGGAATGGGAGCTGGGCAGCAGTGCTGGGTACCACAGGGATATACCAGTGCATGATGATCCACCTACCACCAGCCTTGACCTGCACAGCAGCGTTCATAACAGAGGAGAGTGGCAAAGGGACCAGGGGAGCTGGAGCAAGGGCAAGTGAAAGGGCCTGGAGGTTTCCCAGCATCAAAGCTTCCACTCACAGCAGCGGCCCCTGTTCACAGCCACCCCTGCGCTGCTCACTGGCCACCACCGCTGCATCACCCACAGCAAGCTCCGGGCAGGAGCACGCAGCCAGAGACACACCAGGACCCAGGTCCTGGGGCATTTAGGGCAGGACAGCCCAAGCAGGCCGGGAAGAGGCAGGGAGCTGCCCGGGTTGTGCCCAGCAGGGCTCCCGCCAGCGCTCCGGCTTGTTTGGTAAATAACGACTCTGTTATAAATATTCCATGAGCCCAGGAGCTGCAGCGCATTAAAAAATGATGAGGTCCCTGCTTCCCCTGCGCCGGGGCTGCGAGAGGGGTTTCAAATCGGACGTCAGCTGGGGCCGACAGGGGATTTGTTGTGGGGCTGACGAATAGTTTGAGAAAGATTCAATCCCTCCAGGAAGGATCAATTCGTCACCGCTTGGCTCAGACCGAGCGCAAACCTGCAGCCATCCCTGCCGCACGGGGCATTAGGAAATCCAGGTCATTAAGGTGGACGTGCAGTTCCTTACTGCTTTTCTTTACTGGATGAAGCCAACGTGCAGAAGGAGCCGTGCGGTACCTGGATGAATTGATCCAGCAGCCAGGAGGCTCTCGTCTCCCGGGTTAGATGTCTGCAGAGAGGGGCAGCAGGACTGGCACCAGCACAGCGGGGCCAACCCCCTTGCACGGAGGCAGTGGCCAGGCTCTGTGCCCCAAGGCTGGGACCACCACCCCGCACCATGGGGCAGACCCTGGGGTGCTGCTCAGTGGCCCAGGAGGCTGGCACAGGGGGATGAGCCCTGCAGGGTGCTGGAGCTCTGCCCTCTCCAGGGCAATGAAGCACTCCGAGCTCCGAGCCGCCAGCCCATGGAGGGCAGAACATCACAGCGAGGGCAGCCCCTCTGCACAGTGACACAGGGCTTGTGCAGGTGCAAAACCAGTGGCACTGCAAGGAGCCCAGCTCCTCAGCACAACATCTCCTGAGGCACTAACGGGAGACACCATCAGATACCGCACCAGGCTCTTCAAGTCACGGACTCCCAGACTAGTTTGGGTTGAAGGGACCTCAAAGCTCCTCCAGTTCCAACCCCTGCCACGGGCAGGGACACCTTCCACTGGAGCAGCTTGCTCCAAGCCCCTGTGTCCAACCTGCCCTTGAACACTGCCAGGGATGGGGCAGCCACAGCTTCTCTGGGCACCCTGTGCCAGCGCCTCAGCACCCTCCCAGGGAAGAGCTTCTGCCTGAGAGCTCATCTCAGTCTCCCCTCGGGCAGGTTAAAGCCATTCCCCTTGGCCTGTCCCTACAGGCCCTTGTCCAAAGCCCCTCTCCAGGTTTCTTATCAGCCCCTCTAGGTATTGGAAGGCTGTTATAGTCTCCTTGGCACCTTCTCTTCCCCAGGCTGAAGCATGTCCACGCTCTCAGCCTGTCCGTGTTCTCTGCCTATGACAAAACCCTGCACATAATCAGCCCCCAGGAGCTGGAAAGCGCGGTTCCATCAGCAGTTCCATCGGTGATGATGTCCGTGCCCCCAGCTCACTGTCAATGAGAGCTGGGGGTGCCCAGCAGCCAGGCAAGACTTCGGGAGCGCTCTCAGGGCTTCCCCTCAGCCTCGAAGCTGTCACTGGGGCACGTTTGTGTGTATGAGATATTCTGACAACCAAAAGCCCGCTCGGTGTTGCAGTAAATCCCCCACGTGCCGAGCGGCCGGGCACCGGCCTGGCCTCGGCTGCTCCATCCGTTGGGTCACGGCGAGGGGCTGGTGCCAGCGGTTTGCACTGCACTGAAAGCTGGGTTTGAGACGAGAGAGACCAGTTTTATGTTACTATAAATTGCCAACAGTTGGTCAGGTCCCCACAGAGAGAGGATCGATACCAGCAGAGGGGAGAAAGTGCTGAGCAAGGAAAAGCGATACCCTAATTAGAACAGAATTTAAGACCCAGGGGTGCGGGTGGCAGCGCTAATACGTTGTAATTCACTGGGGTTTGGGCTGCTCTCGGCAGCACTGGGTGTTAATAAATATCCCAAAGGACAGCAGCTGCCTGCAGGGAGCGCATCCATCCTCCGCCACCGGCACAACCAGCCCCTGCCCTCACCTGATGGAGCCATGGGGTCAGAGCCTCCAGCCCAACAAGTGGTTTCCTCACCTCAGCTCCTCCGGTTTGCACAGTGGGGATCCCTGCTCCAGCTGCCCCAGGGCACAGGGACATGCCTGGTGCTCCCCAACCAGCACTCTGGGCACCCCAACCTCCCCAGGGCATCAGGAACCTGCCCCTCGCTCCACAGGGACCTAATCCTGGCTTAGCGCAGCCGTAATCTCAGCCCAGGACCCGAACATCTGCCCCAGCTCCGTGCCCAGACACGGTTCCCCTCCTGACCCAGATTTAGCAACCACTCGTGTCCCGACCTGCCCCCAGTGCCCGGAGCACCCACTGCAGACCCACATACACGAGGGGGCAATCAAACTGCATCACTCCGGGATCACAGTTCTCCAGTGTTTCCCAATCGGCCTCTCCCCCCCCCCCAGCTGGGTCTCGGGAGCTGCAGCAGGATCTCTATTGAATAAAGTGGCCATAAAACCCGCCTGGATTGGAGAAATACTGGTGAATGTAATAAAAATATATTAACTCTAATTCTGCAAAGCATTTGGCTATATTAATATCTCTTCAATATAATCACTTATAAATAAGTGATGACCCCGTGATTTAAGACAACATTTGTCATCCCATTTCCATACAAGACGTGATTACTCTCTGTTGTGCAATAAAGGGATGGGTCTTGTACACCGTGACTGCAGCTCCTGCACTGCAAATGGGAAGACAGAAGTATGCACACAAGAGGGACTTCTTCAGCAGAGATAACACATTGGATTGCTGAAGCATTTCACGCCCCATTCACCATGCAGACCAGAGCCCAAGCAGCCCAGAAGCCACGGGGATGGTTCCCAGCCGTGCCCACAGCAGCCACTGCTCACCCAGCCCAGGGGGTCACCTGCAGGTGGTGCAGCCACTGGTGTAGAGAGGTCCTCCTTCCTCCATCCTCCTCACCAGGCTGTGCTCTCCTCCATGGCCACAGGGCCACTGCTGCCCACCCTGCTAAACAGAAAACAGAGTTTAGAATCACAGAATCCCAGCCTGGTCTGAGTTGGAAGGGACCTTAAAGCTCCTCCAGCTCCAATCCCTGCCATGGGCAGGGACACCTTCCACTAGAGCAGCTTGCTCCAAGCCCCTGTGTCCAACCTGGCCTTGAGCACGGCCAGGGATGGGGCAGCCACAGCTTCTCTGGGTACCCCAAAGCTCTAGGGGCAAGAACAGGCAGAGCTGGGTGCACAGGGACACCGCCACTCCTGCCTGTCCAGGTGTGAGCCCCCAAACCCCAAAGAGGAGGCAGATCTCATCCTCCTGCCCATGGGGCTCACAAACTCACCAGGGCTCTGGGGGTCCAGGTCCTGCACCCCAGGGACACACCGGCAGCGGGACCTGGGCTGCTGGTCCGTGCAGAGGGAAGCATCAGGAACAACAGCAGGGATGCAGCAGGAGTTCGCATCCCCCTCTCCCCAGCTCATGGGTCTGTTCCCCCAGGCGCAGCCCTGTTGGGATGCAGCAGGCTGTCACAGCCCTCACCCTGCTCCCATCCCACACGGGACCTGGAAAAACACTCACGCAGGCAGGGTGCCTAGTAATAAATTTATTGTATTTTATTACATATTCCCCTTTTTGCACTTAATTCCAATTCCTCATATTCAAACTCTTCTTTCTGAAAGAAAATGACTTTTAACATAAAAATATAAATTCTGCATTATTAAAAGTGCATACACCTTGAATAATAAACCATACAAATAAATAATAAAAGGCATTGACACAGTCTCATGCACTTGCCCTCAAATAATTTAAAAGTTATGGTACAATGTTGGGTCCCGAGCACAGCCAGCCTGCTTCCCCCATTACTGTACAGCTCAAAAACACTAAAATAGAGGAGAATATCAAAGCATGGGGAGCCCCACGGCCCAGGTTGGGGTACAGTGACGTGACATGCAGTCGTCAGAACTGTAGATATTCCAGTGTAAAACCTGACACTGTGTCCAGAAGAGAAACTGCATTTGCACCAGGACTTAAAATTCAATTTTAACCAATGGTGAGGCACAGTTGGTGAGCAAACCTGGACAAACCAACACTTGGAAGGCCCCAAGAAGATAATCCAGCCGCTTGTGGCCTGGCTTCCCTTGTGTCACCCCCCCCCCCCCAAGGCAATGTAGCACCTAGAAATGGTTTCTTATTGCACTGCACAAATGCCACCCGCACCTAACACCGACCTCCTCGCATGGCGTTTTGTGCTGCAGGGCCTCCAGTGAACCGGGAGCGGTGTCTCCACTTAGTTTTAACCTGTGTCTTTAGAACACACTGGCTGCAGACACAGCGAGGGCTGCTGCCTTTAATGAAACAGAAGACTCCCTAAGCCTTTAGACCCAACGTAGACATGGTGCAGGTCCCGAGGTGCTCTTCTTCTACAAAACAAAGCTCCTAATAGTAAATGCTTGAGGGTGCTTTTGTGACAAGAACCACGTTGTGCTTTCAGCTCACCACAGATTAAAACTAAATTTCAGTTCTCTCCACAGATAACATCAGATACTGCCAAATTATTTCCGATTAGGAGGCAAATGATAGAAATACAGGAAAAAAAGAAAAGAAACAAGAAAACTATTTGGAATGTCGTTTCCAAACCCTCTCCGTGCTGGCTGCTCACAGGGGATGGGCACAGAGCCCATGGGGAGCAGGACCTGGAGCCCACCCAACACTCTGAGCACAGAAACTCAACCAAAACCTCTGGGTTTGGGGGCTCGGGTACAGGCAGATCCTGTGCTCCCAGTGCAGAACGTGTCCTTAGGGTTACATGGGAAATGCAGGCTACGGACACAGCACGGATGGGGTTTCCCTGTTAAATAAAGAGAAAACAACACGAGACAGAAAACCAGTTTGTTCTCGTTTCAGCACTCCGGATCCCTCTGACGTTGTGCTACACTCCAGCCTGCTCAGTAATGCCTGCGAAGGAAAGGATCAAAGATGTGCAAACAAAGCAGGAACCCGGGGCCATGCTCCTATGTGCCGACACCACGAACACAAGTCAGGCTCCAGCGGCGCCCCAGAGCCCGGCACCAGCCAGGAAGCGCGGCCGGTGCCTGCAGCAGCGCTTGCATAGTCCAGTGCATGCGGTGGGAAGCGGGAGCTGCCATGCACAGCTTCGCTGCTGAGACAGGATGGGTGCTCATGCTCCAGCTTTAGTTTGGAAAGCAAAGAACCCCGCAGCTGAGGCGATGAGGGCACTTACAGTGGAACAAGTGTTCTGTAATTAAGCTGCTAATTGTCTATTCTAAGCGTCCTTTTTCTTTATTTAGCCATATTTGATAAGTTTGACAGGGTTAACAATTTATACACCCAAAGTGAGACACAGGTTACAGAGAACTGCAGGCACCAAATTGTCTATCAAACGTGATTAATACAAATAAAAGGTGCCTCTTTAACACACGTCGTTGAAAATGTGCTTATAATTTGTATACTACTAAACACTATCCAAAAGACACAGCCCAGAAAAGGGTAAAAAGAATTTCCCTCCGTGGCTCCAGCAGGAACCTGGCGCTGGGATGAAGATGCTGCTTCCCTGCACCCCCCGGGCCACTTCCAGGAACAGGAGCAAGTGTCAGACAAGGGATGCGGTTGGGATGGCAGTTACACGTGGCTGAGGAAGGTGAGCTCAACCCGAAGTTGATCAGAAACGCATCACAAAGCCCTTCAGAGGGCTGGCAGCCTCCTTCCCATGGAGCTCACATGCACTCCAAGCACAAGGATGCTGCTGGGCCTCCCCCTTTGAAGGCATCTTCCCACCAGCATGAGGTACCCAGCAAACCTATGCCCCCAGGTCACCAGATGGGGGTCCCAGGCTCCACCAGCCCCAAGGCAGCCACACCAGGGGCCATTCCACATGCCCCACACTGTGCATGATGGGCAGAATGGAAAATGCTGCCGGAGCCAAATGTGAGTTTTAAAGAAAAGAGGTGACCGTGTACAAGCGGCTGCTGCACAACAGCCTTGAGCCTTCGCTGCTCTAAGGATCAGTGCACAAAGCCAAGGTGATGCTGGCATCTAGGACTTGGAAGATCCCTCTCTGGAGTGTTCCCTGGTACCATGCCACATCCTTACATCTGGACAACACAATGCACATGGACAGGAGTTCCTGTGCATGAAAGGGCTACGAAGTAAGTCTGCTGTAAAGCAAGGAGGGAAGATTGATGATGCTTTTTCCCAGATCACTGCAATAACCTACATTCAGTTTCAGAAAGATGTACTCTACATCACTGATGGAGCCATGACTTTATCAGCAAGGAGGCTTGGCTCTACACAATGAACATCATTGCTTCCTGGACCCACACTTTTCAACTCTCCCCTGTGCAAGGCAGTGCATGCACCACTGGAATGCGTGATACCAAAAGCAGGGATGCAGAGGGGCAGCACACGCTGTTTTCCAACCTGCTTCACTACAGGACTGACACAGCCAGAGAACAGGTCCTGCACGGGCACGCTCTGCGCTGCTTTCAACATCAGCTGCTGGAAGCCAGTACCTCCTATTCCCATTTTGTCCACACGGGAGCTCTACTGCCCGTTCTCATGCCCCAGATGCAAACAGACTGAACTGGCACTCAGCTCAGGCCCTGGTTTGGACACAGCTTCAGATTTCCTCCAGCCCAGGCATGCAGCACGGGAGCAAAACCACCTCAACAGCCAAACACCAGCTTCCACTTCAGACTTCAGTGAGCGATGGTAGCAAAAGAAAATGTCATTTGATAAAAAGAACCTTTCACAAGTGTCCCATGGCAAAACACAGAGAACCAGGCTGTGCCCAGGAAAAGACAACCCCGAGTCTGCACCAGCTACCAGAATTACATTCTTGCTACAAGAGCCTTTAGAAGAGAAGAGCCAACACAGAGCACAACCTTAATACAGATAAAACCTTAAGCAAATACTCCAACATCAACATTTCAGGGAGTAATTTAAGAACTACAACGTGAAGCAAGTCTTATCTGCTCTGCTGGATGTAACAAAAAATAATCCAAGAATAATCCAAGTCACACAGTTAAGAAGCAAGTAATGCAATCTTGTTGTGCAATGTGACTGAAACAATGCCTGGGAGGAGAAATGCATCAAGAGATGCTTGTGTTCAGGTTTAAAAATACAGTCCAGGGCCCAGAGGCCAGCCCGCTGGTGAAACATGCAGGCTGCTGGCATGCTGCTGGGCTGCAGGAAGGTAAGTGCTGCAGAAGGGCACGAGGACAGAGCGAGGGCTGCACTGCAGGGGGGCTCACTGTCACACACACGGCACCCCCAGCTCATTGTCACACACACTGCCTGTTCTCCGGGGTGCCAGCTCCCCCAAAACACTGCCGTCCAAAGCCTGCTGCAGATGTGTGGTGAGCCGAGTACAAGAAGTGATCACAGAGCAGCAAGGTGCCCAGCAGACCTCGGTGAAAGGCTTCTCGGGCTCCGCAGCACATCAGCTCAAGGGAGGAAGTGGCACAGACTAGCTCAGTCACTGCCTGGCTGAGGGCTGTTTGCTGCATCAAGAGAAGAGATGCACAAACAGATCTGTCCCCCAGCAAAGCCGAGGGAAGCTCTGCCACAGCACACTGGATGAGAGGCAGAGCTCTCATTCAGAAGACAAGCGCGCCCAGCACACTGCCCATCGTGACCTACACAGGATTGCTGCTGAACATAAAGGAGAGGAAGCACTCTGATAAAGAAAAATAAATACACCACACAGACAAATGGAGCTGAGGAATCCACCTTTCAGGAGGAATCATAAAGAACTTGAGGAATCTCCCCTGTAAGAAGGGCATGTAAACAAAGACGTCACCAGATGTAGTGTTCAAACCCTGATAGACTCATCCACAGGAGGCTGGGGAGTGGTTCCAAGGGACATGTGGGAGCCAGACCCACAGGGGAAGGTGAGGAGTGCGCAAGGGCAGGGACACAGCAGCACTAAGAGAGGCGAAAACTGCCCCATGGTGTTTGGTACAGCCCCTCCAACCTCACAAGAGGCTGTCTCAGTGCACGCTCAGAGAAGGCGAAGACAAGATGACACTGCCTACCTAAACATCACTGCTCCAAGTAACGGGTGCTATGCTCACACCACCACGATTTAGCATCCAAGCACTTCAGGAAACGCTTCTCAGGAGTTTGAACAGGGGTCCTACAGCATCACCCACCCCAGGGTCAGGAAGACAGCTCTCCTACGGCACTGCCACCACCTCCCACAAGTACCAGGAGCTGGCACCCAGCTGCAGCTCAGTGGTTTCTTCTGTTGCTCAGTACAGTGTTTCAGAAGAGAGAAAGTAATTCAAGAGGACAGGGTAGAGGTTGCCTCAGGTATGGACAGAGCTGAACTCTTTGCAGACATAGCAACAAAAAAGGCAGGTTACATTTCAGGGAACAAAAACCACCCACTTTCAGCTGCTGGAATGCAAAATGAACTGTTACAGACACACGGACACACAGGTACCTTTCTGCACATCCACTAATGCTAGTCCCTCCTATACTGGCTGAGTATATACCTGAGAAACAACATTAGTGTTGAAATATTGCCCTTTAGAAAGCTTGAAAACGGAAGGGAGCAGGGAGAGGGGGTCAAGAGAGAGCATAAGAAGTGGCAGCCTCTCCTTCCCAGTTTCCTTCGCATCCTCCCCAGCTCAGAACAAGGCCACACCATCGTGGACACAGCCTGCTCAGAACAAGACCAAAGGAATATCAGTTCACAGCTCTACAAAGCACACTAGTGTCAGTACAACTGCCTTTCAGATTCCAGACCTCAAATCTGAAGGAAGTTGGTGCATTTTCTATAAAGAGACTCCTGTACAAGTGCTATGGGACAGCTGCATTCATGTTCAACAACGACTCCAGCTAGACTACTTGCATCAGTGCTGGCTGCCTGTGGCTATTTGGTTTGATGGCAGAATCAAAAGGCGCTTTAACAACTTGCAGTTAACTTCTCCTCAAAACAGACATTAGGCACATGAACAAAAAAACAAGAGCTCAATAAATTAGCTTCTCAGCAGAAGAAAAGACACCTGGATTGCAGCATTTCACTGAGGTTCCAGAGAAGGCCGTACAGACACCTGCATGCTGGAAGGTAACCTTTTCAGTGGCTTGTCAGCAGCCTGCTTGCCACTGGAAGGAGGAGACTGGACTCCGGGATCTAGCTGGGAAGACTTGGACTTGCGACTGGGTAGCAGAGAATGTTTGCTGGGGGCAGCGTCTTTAGGGACAAGTTTTTCTTTTGCAGTAAGGTTGGCATTGGTTTGGGAGGCTGGTGGGACAACACCTTTCTCTGATTTATCTTCCAGCACGTTTTTACTGCCTGACTTGGAACTGCCACTCCCCGTCTTTTTGGAGAGCATCGTGGTCTTCCCCAGGTCTGCTGACCTCCGCGTCTCCTTCTGCCTTAAGGCCGATTTAAAGAAGGACAGCCCCTTCTCCTCTGACTTGCTGTCCCTCTTCAGGGCGGAGCGCACACCCACGTTTGGAGACCGCAGGTTGGCCATGGAGGAGCTCCGCACGTGCTTGCTGTCCACGGCGCGGCTGTCGCTCCTGGAGTGGCTGATCCGCGGGGAGCTCGTTCTCGAGCTGCTGGTAACGCTCGTCTTATCCGACCCCAGGCTTAGCTTAGAGCCCTCCCTGCTGAGGCTTCGGTCTGAAGTCCGGCTCTTCCCAGCAGAAGAGCCCTTAGTCAATGAGCCCGATGGGGTTCTCTTGGCAGCTGTGGAGGATGGAGATGAACCTGGCCTTTGCTTCTGCTGGGCCGATGGGACAGCCACCTCAAGGGGCTTCGTGCTATGGTCCCTCCTAGCCTGAGTGGGAGCGGGAGACCCATGGCGCCCGCTGGCCCTAGAGGAGTCCGTCTTACTTCTAGACCGGGACACTTTCTGGGCACTCTTTAGTGGAGGAGGAGAAGCATGAGAGACTTTGGTCTCTTGCGTAGATAAGCCTGTCCGTCCCTTCCTCAAACTTTTGTCTGGCTCAGAAACTCCCTTGGAGCTGTGAACCTTCTTAGGAGTGCCATCTGCCTTCTCTGCAGCCAGCACCGTCCCACCGGGGGCTTTCACCTCCTTGACAGGAGAGCTATCCACAGAATCACTCTGATCAACAAAGGCGATTTGGTTGTTGTTATCAAAAGGGTCCAAAGCAGGGTGATTCCTGTCTGGCTGCACAGAGCTTTTGCCATACTCATCTGAAAGATCTGAGCTAGATGTCCTTACAACAGCCTCTTCCCTGAACGCCCCTTCCATGACGGCCAAAGGAGCCCTGCGAGCCGTCCTGTGCTCCCGCCGACTGCCATCGCAGGGCTCCAGGTAGCTGCTAGAGAGGTTCCTCAGGCTGCCAAAGCAGGAGGTGGAGACTTTATCGTCAGCAGCCTCCCCGATCTTCTCCAGGGTGGAAGCAGAGGTGTGCACCGGGGAGTCTCCAGAGAAGCGCGATGGTGAGTTGGAGCGCAGCTGCAGCTTCGCAGAGAGGGACCAGGAGGGCCTGACACCGTTCTCACTCACTGCCAGCGGGCTGGTGACAGACGATCGGGATGACAGGCTCTGGCGCTGGACACTTCGCACAAAGGGACGAGTCGAAAATCCTCCTGCAGAGAAAGAGACCCCTCAGTGCGAAAGCTGGGCCCTGCCTGTCCCAGCCATCCACAGACACCGCTCCCTGTGTCCAACAGCCCACCTACACCACGCTGCTTGCCTCCCCGTGCCTGCTGCAGCCACAGCTTCTTGCATGAAAGCTGAATAAGGAGTTCAACAACAGTTATTTGCTACCGGCAATCTGTAACTAAAACCCCAGGTTTTCCTCTCATCCATGAGCAGCAGGAGAACAAACACAGGTTTTGTACCTTGGAAGTTCTTGAAACTAGCCATCAATTCAAACTCAAATCAAAACTAAGATTATGATCCCAGAAGTGCATGTATCTGTCTACAAAACACAAGCACAAGTCCTTGAGAGGTTTAGTTGACAGCATTTCCTTTCTTTGAAAGGCTCCTTAAGGTTCTGTCCTGCTCTTCTCCACCCTTTTATACCAGAGAAAAGCTCACCTGTGCCAGAATCCATCTGCCAGAACCCACAGTGCCTGCCTCCCCAGCTGCTAGAGTAACTGTCCCTCAAACTACGTATTTTGCAGCTATTTTAACAGGGATCTTGCAGCAGAAACAGCGGCCCAGTAGCCCCCATGCACTGCAGTGCTGATACACACCATCATCTTCACTCCTTTCCCCAGTCAGCTCTACTGATTCCGAGAGCGAAGCCAGGGATGTGCGCCGCGAGGAGGCTGCCGAAGCGATGCTGGGCTGCTTGCTGCCGGGCAGGCGGCTGACCCAGTGCTCACAGAGCGAGGAGCTTGTGGAGCCTGCAAGGAACCAGGCACGGGCATCAGACCAGAACATGGGAAACACTGGAAGGACACAGAGCTGGGTACGTACCACATGGCACCGGCTTCAACAGGCATCCGGAGTCTGGAGCCGGTTGACACAGCCACAGCATCCAGACACTGCTGAGAGCAAGTCCCCGCTTGCATGAAATAGTGTGGCCATAAGTGAAAGACAGAATGGCACCCAGCCCAGTACACTGTGAATCAACAGCAGCAGTGCAACAGCAGGCAGGCAGAGGTGCAGTTCCGGAGCTGCCACAAAAACACAGTGCAAATCCTTTCCTTTCCAAAGACATCTGCATCCACTCCCACCTCCCCCAGGATTCAGCTGCTGCCCACCACAGACCAGCAGCTCTGCTGGAGAGAAAGTGACTGTCCCATTTCATGTACTGGTTTTGACAAGGGCAGCTCTGAGCAGCATTGCCAATGGGGTAGAGGGGGGTTCCCCATCTCCACAGCCCCTTTGACACAACTACCCTCAACAGAAGAGGTGGGAGCTTCCTGTGGCCCCTCTGCACAGCAGCAAGCTCAGAGAAGCCTCACCGAGTTCTGGGACAGAGAGCAGGGGCTTAAACCGGGCGGAAAATCCTTCAGAAGAACAAACTGTCCATGAAAGACAAACCACCACCACTCCCTGACAGTGCCTGCAGGGCTTACCTGCCACAGAGCTGTTGGCAGACCAGGATGGGATTGCTGTGCGCCTCTGGTAGAAAAGAATGTAAGCTGTTTGCTTGCAGACTTCATTTTCAGGAAGTTGCTGAACATCACTGTCATCAAAGCAGTACCACTGACCATCAACCGAATTTTTGCAATATGCTGAGAGGAAAAACATGACTCTTAGACCTTCCTCACTCCTGCTACTGTCAGGTTTCCTGTCTGGTAACTTATACTTGACCCTATCTGCTATGACGGAGTTGGAGGGGAATGAAAGAAACAGATTTATTCATGCAACACATCCTCTTCCAGTCTGACTGATCAGCTCCCATTCCAGGATTTTCTTTGTCCAGCATGACTGCTCAGAACAGACCACCATTACAGACAAAAACCAAGGGAAAACTGGACACGCACATTCTGGGGCTACTGTGTGGAGTCACACAAATCCTAAGACCCACCAAGCAACTCTCTCTATCTCTGGCTGCTCTCGGAGCTGTTGGAACAGGCTCAGAGGAGTTCATAAACTGGCTGTGCACACAGCCAATGTGCAAACACTTCCTGGGTCTAACAGCCTGTTGCAACTATGCAAGTTCTGCTCTGAGTGGCCAGGAGCATTTCTGAAGCATGAAAGGCCAGTTACATTATTCTGAAGGAAAAAAAGGAGCTGAGAAAGAAACATACAGTACAAGATTTGGGGTTAACAGGCATTATTCCATTCCTCATATGTCATAAAAGTCACCCCTGCAGTATTACACAGCCAGCCCTTATCAGTTGGGTTAGGTCCTTTTGCCAAGAAAGATGAGGAAGTTACAGACACTCAAATGTCAATGTAAGAGTTTTCTTCCTGAAAGGGTCCACCACACATGACATGCCAGGTACTTGCCTGTATAGTGTCCCCCCTGCATGGTGCCATGATGATTGCAGACAGCATACAGGTCATAGATATAGTCCTCAGGATCCCTCCCAAGACCATAGGGCCTCCTCCAGGGTGACCAGTGAGATGGCAAACTCCAGCTGCTCTGGCTGCGTTTCACAACGTGAGGAGTCATGTCCAAACCATTCAGGGGGAACTTAACCATGTTCTGAAGTTTCATCCTTCGGTCTCCTTCCTGTGTAAACAGAAGGGCATGAACTGCAGTGGCAGGAAGGCCACCATGCCTGGAGGAAACAGAAATCCAGGACAGGAATACCCAGGGCAGAAGAGGTAGTGTAGCCAGGTCCCCCCTGGCTGAGCAGCAGGCCTCGAGGCATCCTTACCTGTCGAAACCTTTTGAGATGTATGATGAGAACATCCGGTAAGGTCCAGAGGCTCAGTGTGATGCTACCCTGCTGCAGTTGCTTGCAGTGTGGGCATCGCCATGCGTCATCTGGGGCAAGCTACATGGAAGAGGAAGGAGTGGGTTTTAGTTTTCACAGTCTAAGGCAGCTTTAGGCTGTCAAACATCTTTTCCCTCACTTCTGAAAGAGGAGGCAAGACAGACTCCAAATTAAAGCTCAGTCATGGGTTCACCTGTAGGACCGTCCCCTTTTACAGCAGATCAGACCTCTGGCAACGAGATGTAGATCATGCAGTGCTCCAGGCAAGGGCCAGATCAGACCCACCTGCAGTCTGCTCCTGTCACATCAACCTCCTCTCACCATGAGCAGCTCCTCCAGCTAGAGGAGGAGAGCAGCCACACTCCTGGAGAAATGAGCTCAGTGGGCACTGCACTGTGTGCAGTGGTTGGGGTCCCACTCAGTGGGTTTTACCTGAGCCCACCCCAGGCCTGATCAGGCTTGGAAACACACAGCTGCTCCAAGACAGAGCAGTAAATTCCCAGGAGAAGTCACACTGTTCTAACCCTTTATCATGTGTGCCAGAAAAAGACATCGCTGGTTCACAGGGAGGAAACTGCAGAACAGAGGAGTGAGTTCTCCTATCAACATTTGGGCAAAACCCCCAGAAACAGCACCTCCCACAGCTTCCTCCTTACTGCAGAGAATCTCTGTTAGCAGGGCTGGTAACTACTGTTGTGTTACAGAACTGTTCTTTGTCTCAACAAATCAGTGTTTGCAGAAAACAGCTCCTGTGCTGAGCGTGGGAGCTGGTGCAGCACGTGGACAAGCCAGGCCTCCCGAGTCCTGTGTTGCCCCTACCTGTTCCTCTTTGGTGTACAGTTGGAAACACTGAGATAAAGTGCAGGTCTGAGGTTGGTGATGAAGCTCTCTCTGCTGGCGGACACTGTCAGAGTCTGGAATATATTCCTCTTCAGTGTTCACAAACAAGCTGCATCAGGGAAACAACACATTTACCCACACATCCACCCAACAGCCCCAAGTCTATGACCATGGGGTGAAGCTTGAGGGGTCTCCTGTTTGCTGAAGGGTGCATAATTCACACAGCCACACAGCATCACTCTTGAGGTGAACATGCTTCAAGGATTTCTACTTTATACTTACTAATCTTTAGTTTCTTTGTCCCATTCTACCACTAATTTCACATGAGCAGTTCCCCCCTGTCCACATGACTTCAATGCCCTGCAGAGAGGAGCAGACAGAAGTTAGACCATCTTTCAGTCTCAAGTCTACTTTATCTTTTACATGTACAACTTCTCTCCACCTGCCCCCCACCTTTCCTCCACTCCCACACAGCTCATGTTTGCAAAGGAGTACAAGGAATTCACATAACAAAGAACACGGCAGAGCTGGCAAACTGCATTACCCAGTACTTTGGTGCTGGGAACAAACAGACACTTATTTACAGCACAGACATCCACAGATTTCTAAAGAATAACAGATGCTACAAAGAAGTAAAATGGTTGGAGTAAAACTTCCATTGTGCTCTCCATTCGGAAGAGGAGACTCCAGATGGCATCACAGCCACCACTGAGAATCCTCACACAGCTTCTTGAGGACACTCAATCGCTTCCTTGCTCCTACAGCCTGTGAAGTCCATTCCACACATCCACACCAACACCACCCCTTCCTGCATGGCTACACATGGAGTCCCCAGCTGACAAACCTCTCCCCACCCCTGAATGAGCTCACCTTTCCACCGTTGGGTGGCAGAGGGGTCGCTCCTCCTGAGGTAGCAAGTACGTTATGCCCACAACACTAACCACTCGCAAGCTGAATGGGCAAACCTGCAACAAGGAGTAGAAGTCATCTCAATGGCTCAAACCCAGTTTACCCAAGTGCAAACCTGCTCTCATCCTGGCTGAGGTGTACTTTGTCCTAGAAAATGTGTTTTATGCGAGAAAGCAAATTCACAAGGACTCAGTTATACCTAAGCAGCTATCAGAGGGGTGAGGTGCAGCAAGAGAGGCTTTGTACCCAACAGCTCCTCTATAGGGACCTGAGCAGACACCAGGTTCTCATCAGAAAAGCACCATCGCTAAGTAAATGTTTCAGCTTTTAAGGCAAACACCAGCAACCAGTGGATTCCAGTGCAGACACCAGCACTAACCTCTCAAATATTTCTTGAAGATAAGGTGAAGCAATTTCTTCCCCGATCAGTCTAATCTTACTTGTCCCTTTTACAAAGCACCAAAGAGGAATACCAGATCTGGATATCATTGCATAAAGAAGTATTGGGAAGCTCTCAGTTTGGTGTGTGCAGCATGATCATCACTGCAGGTAACTGGCTTCCACCCCGTCAGTCCCCATCACAGAGCTGGAAGTCTCAACCAGAGAGATTTGCCTTACCTGCAGGCAGGCTGCAGGCCGCAGGAAATACTGCATCTTCTCCAGGATTTCCTTCTGCAGAATATCCCAAGCAATTGTTTTTTCCAAATGCAACACAAAGGGCAAGCCAAACCTATGGGAAGGAGAAGCAGTTGAGGCAGGAAATAAAGGACTACTCTGTTCAGCAATCAACCCCCAGACCCCCACTCTCCTCACTCGGCACTCTTCGGATGAAGACTTCTCTCCAGGGAAGAGGCACTTAACTTTGGGATAACGCTGTCACAGCTGCCCATGCAGAGGGCCCCTTCTAACAGGCAGTCCTGCTCCCTGCTCAAGCAGGTTCAAGCTGCAGAGCTTTGTGACCTGCCTGGGATAATGTTTTGTGAAGCAAACTTGAGCAGCTGAGACAGTTCCAAGTCTGCTGTTGGTACAAATGCCTTTGCCATGGTCATATCTCACTCCCCACCCCATTTGACTCCCAATTAGAAACTTCCACACATCGCAGATATGGTCAGACGTGCTTGCTGCTCTCTGGAAGCAGACAGCTTACAGAGAGGTGGCACAGCTTCCAGCTGCTCTGCACTCACCACTTCCCATTAACACAGGACTATTTGAAGTTCACCAAAATAAGGAATATTTTGCAGCATTCATGAATGGTTTTTCATCAACATGCTCTTCAGCACCTAATGCAAGCTAGGAATGCAAGCTGCTGCTCCTTCACCTTGTGTTTTCACCACATGGTGAGTAAGCCCCAGGTCAACTAAGGATGCAGCCAGAAGAGCAGCTCTAAGTGAAGCAGCCACTCACCTTTTGCTCTGCTGCCCAGTGCACGCTCGGTTACACACCAGCAAGACAATCTTGTCATTTGCTGCTGGTTTAGGAGAGGACTGCTCCAGTTTTCCAGACTTTGCTGCTCCTTGAGTGTAAGATACTGTTCGGGAGTGTTCAGTGCCGCATTTCAAGTTATTCAGGTTATTGTTCACATGTATTCCTGAAAAATGAGGGGGAAGGAAACGTTTATGTCATATGCCTTTAGTGTTCTGATGCCCCCCTCAGGAAACCCTTCCTGGGCTGCAGAGGAACAGGTCAGTATGGGATCAAGACCACTTTTGCCACTTGCATGAAGGCTTCAAAGAGCAATTACTTTTTACTGTGACTCTTTACAGAAAGAAACTGAATGCCAGTGCTCACCAAAGTGACTTTCCACAGCACTTTGTATGTACAAGTGCTCACGGCTTTGCCTGTAAGAAAAGCTGAAGTGACACAGACCCTGCTTATGATTTCCAATAATAAAATTTGCCTTTGATTATGCTCCATCCACCCAGGATGCAATTACTCCCTTTCAGAAGGGGATGCAGAGAAGCTGAGGCTTCTGAGCTTTGAAAGAGAAAGTGTTTGCTCATTCCTGAGCCTGTTTATTCATCACTGGCAATCTGATTTTAAATAACACAAACTCAATGGCTTCAGCTGGTCTCTAGCAGGTCTTTAAATTAAGCCTGACAACAGATTTCACATTAAAGCAGCCTGGCATGCAGAATCAGCCTGGGAAGCCGTAGAAAGGAATGTACATGGCTTCTTGATAACCTCCCAGCTGACAACACCATGAAGTCCGCTGGAATGAAGCTGGACAAAGAGATGAAATCAATACACCAGAACATCAACTACTTGTGGGGCTTCTATTCTCAAGTATAACATTTTCCAAAACAAGCCTCTCTCACGCACACCTGAGGCAAGCATCAAACAGAGCTATGGACTTACCTCTCTGACTGAGGATACCCTCAGGCCTAAATATCTCTGGGGTCTCAAAGGCAAAAATGCAGTCGCTTTCATGAATGGTGTCCAGGTCATCAGTGTCGCAGAAGGAACGGTGAAACCCATCATAGTACATCTCTGTCAGCACAATCTAGAGCCAGCAGAAGCAAACCAGAACCATCAAACCACCCCTGCCTGGTTCAACTGAGCTGCCCCATCCCTGCTAAGGGATGGCACTCCTCAAAACTTCCTGGCACCGGCCAGGAACAAGGAACAGGGAAAAAGACTGACACAAATGAGAAGCTGGGGTAAGGGCAGCACATGGAGAGGTTTTTTCAGTGGGATCAGATAGCTTTCCTGAAGCTCTTCCTACAGAGGAATTCACCATAGATGCCCAACAGTTCCCTCACTGACAGCATGCATGAATACCCGTGTGATCAGGAATGTCTGCACACTCCACTGACGTGGAGTGCTGGCAATCCCAACGTCACTAGGTTTCAAGAAACCCATGTACAGGGAAAAGCATGATCCAGGTTACCACCACCCTGCTTCACGGATGGAATTTCAATTCCTACATCCCCAACGTGGTACAAAAGCCCTTCCCTCCCTCCTGTTGAAGGGAGGGCACCCAGTGACAGGCCCAGCCCGTTACCTGTTCTGTTGGTATCTTGGTTTCTGAGGACACAGCTTCCCGCAGCCTGGCCACCGTCCCCACCACTGGCACAGCCACACCAATGCGCATGCAGTGAGAGCACTTGCCCTGGTACACCACGGTCACGTAGAGCGGCCTGCGGAGAGCAGGGAGGCACTCACACCCTGCAGCTTTGCTCGGCATCTTTATCTTCGCTCTGAACTTATCTGGAATTTTTTTCCCCTCCCTGAAGCTTTTTCCTTTACCAGCAACTGCTGCCTTGCAAAAAGAGCATAAGCACTTTGCAGGAAAACTTTTCACTTCACTTTTTGACACTGGAGTCATCAGTGAGGCTGTTCCAAGGAAAGTTAAAGAAAAGTGTTTCATCCTTTTCCCCTTCTTAATTTTAAAATGCTATAAATAAAGTCAAAAGCAGAATGTTTGGTTACGGGAATCAAAGATTTTTTTCTCCCCAAAATTAATTCTATAGGAAGCTAAGGGGGAGGGGGGGAGGACCATTCTGAAACAAGTAGGAGGCTTAATTTTCCAATTCACCTGCAAAGCTAAGGAATTAAAGCCCCATATGGTCCTATCCATCTTTTTTAAAGACTTACTGCAGAGATTTTTGCTGACACCTCTCTTCCTTCAGTAGAAAATTAAACACCCCTATGTGCATGGGAAACAGCCAACTCGATAGTTACATACCGTGTATGAGGCAAAGGAATTGGCAGAGAGATGCAGAGGAAAGGGTCAAAGGTGTTGCTCTGCTTCTGGCAATGAGGGCACGTCAGAGAGGACCTGGTGCAAATATCAGTAACAGGGCAGAGTTATTCCTCATTTCATCCGAACAGATAAATCACCAAAGCACAAGCAACAGCCTTCCCATGCCAACCTGGCTGCCCCTCTCTACTCTTCCTCCTCTCCACAAAGCACTCTTCACAGACAGAGCTGCTGTAAGTGATGGGCTGCTGGTTCCTAGGTCCTTTTTGATTAATTAGGTTCCAAGTCCATTACAGGGTTTGCCAGGAAAGACTTCCCCCCAACTCACAGCCTTTTAACAAACAGCACTGCAAAATTAACAATGCACCACCAGTTGCCCCAGCATGGAAGGCCGGGAAAGGTTTTGGCTTTGAAAAGAGGTGAAGTGAAGGGAGGGAGATGGCAGCACGAGCACCACACGTGTACAGACCTCTTCCTCTGAAGGGAAAAACACCTCTCACATCCAGCATTAACCTGCACTTTACACTGGCTTTGTGTTTTTATACCAGGTTTAAGTTTTCTCCTTCACAAAGGAATCCCTGGCAAATGCTGGGGAGACAGCCCTGCAATTCCAATTTTGAGAGCACCACAGATACAAGGAACACTGAAGTCAGGCTGTTCTCTTCTATTAGTTCTGACTTGCTTTCAGGATGCACTGGGGCAGGTGAAGAAGTGGCACATGCTGTAGATTTTCACAGGATATCCCAAATTTGAAGTAAGGAAATTCTCTCTCCCCTCTGGAGCAAGATCTTAGCTCAGATTTCATTCAGGAATTCACAAACAACAGTGACAACAGTCGCAACTGCACTGGGGGATCTAGTGTCAGGGCAGAATCGTACTGGGGTCACCAATACATGCCTTAATGCCTCAAAATGTACTAAGTATCATACCTGTACTGGGCTTGAAAGAGTTCCTGCACGAAAGTACTGCTGATTGGAAAGGCTGGTCCCTCGAGCAGCACATCATCCTCCAGGGGCGGCTAAAAGAGAAGGATAAACCCTAGAAGCACTGCCAGGCGTGGAGTGCTGGATGGCTCCAGCACCCCTGGGCACATCTGTGCCCTTCCTGCCCAAAGCTACCCAAAAAGTGCCACCAAACGTTCAACTAAGGAGTGTGCTGTGCTCACACGGGGGTTACACAGTGTGAGGTAGCTTAGGGCAGCCCTGGGGTGAGCAGGGACCTCGCAGCAGGGCAGCTCTGGCAGCTCCTGCCCGTGGTGCCTCCCAGCTCTTGTGGAGCAGCATGGGACCCTTCCCAAGTGATTGTACTGGGGAGCACCCGCCAGGGGTTAATGAAGCAAACAGTGGTTTCACCCAAACTTTTGCTCCCCCCAAACTATAAGAGTTGAGAAGCCAGCAGGGAGATGGAATTGAAAAAGGAAGCCTGTATCCAAAGTTAGAGCCAATGTCCCGTGCTGGCTCCCAGCGAAACCCCTCACCTTGAGCGGAGGCATCCCACTGTAGTTCACCACGTTGTTCAGATCCTCGTGGACTCTGTCGAGGAGCCACAGCAGGAACTCCTGCGCGTCGTGCTGGGCGTTCCCGCGGTACTGCATGGCGTTCTTGGACACAATGTTCTGCAGAGGGAGGAGATGGGTACAGCGGGAGAGCAGCAGTGAGCACTGCCCTCCACCGAGCCCGCACCACCGCGGAGGCAGGGCTGGCAGCACACTTAGAGCCAGAGAGACACAGCTCTGGAGGGACACTGCTGTCCCACACCAGCCAGGCATGGGACAGGACCTACCACTGCGTGTCAAGCCTCTGCCCAACTGGAGCTACAGCAGCACCCGGTGCCTTGCTGGGCAGGGAAACTGCCAGCAGCCTCAGTACAGAGCAGAGGGGTGAGGGCAGTGGTTGTGGAGGAACTGCACCATCGGTAAACAGAAGCATTCATAGCAAACTTGGTGCTCAACCCCTCAGAACTGAGCCCCAACCCTATCAGTGTACTGTACTGGCACACAAGCCAGGAGCGCCGAGGGGCCAGGCAGGATCACACACACGGAGCCCCAGCTCCTCCACTCCTCTAATCAGACTTTGCAACAGCTTTGAGAAATGAGGCTGGGCTGCTCGCTTTATCCCTCTAGAAAATGGGGTCACCAGAAGCAGGGGGTGGAGAAAAAGACAGGAAAGGACTGATAAACATATAGTGCCTGTCCTCTGTAATCTGTGCACCTGCCTCAAGGCAGCAAAACAAGGGAAAACAGACATAATCGCTCTCCTCACGTGTGCACGAGCCCTCCTGACAGCAGCTGCCTTACCTGATCTAGCTTGTCCTTCTAGCTTGGTGACGTTAGCCAGGAGGTGCTATCACCACACTGCAAGTCCTAGGCTAGACAGAGTTGAAGATAAAAGGGGCTTTAGTGTTGCTAGGAAGAGGAGAATCTCATATTTGCAGTAAAAAAGGGGGCATTATGGGGTCTGTATGGAAACATACACCAGTAAGCACCTCAGGCACCCAGGTGAGTGTCCCTTATATCATCTCCCTCTGTGTCACCAGCACATAACTCCAGCCTAGACCTTCACTGCCTTTTACTGACGCGTGCTCCTGGTGATGTGACATCCTACACTGAGCTGCACAAGCTGAACACCCCAGAGCACAGCAAACCCCAGGGATTCACATCAACCATGTGCCTGTATCTGTGTCATTCCCATCTCCAGGATAACTGCTCTGATTTCAAGACTCCTGCGTCCTGAGTGGACCCAGAATAAAGAAAGAGCTGCCTGTGGAGAGAGATCGCAACATCTTGGAAGTGGTTCAGGAAGCACTACAAAATATCAGATGCGATTCCCTCACAAGAGGCTCCGTTACAACAACCACTCCAGCAGCAGCAGTGTGTTCCCAGTGTCACTCACACTGCCTATCACAGCCGCTGCAAGCGGGTTTGTTAGTGCTTAAACCTCTGCATCTGCTGCTCTATGGAATGTGCACTCCGAGCTGCTGGGAGCGCAGAGCCCTGCGAGGCTGGCGAGGTGCAAAGGAGGAGCAGCAGACACACAGTGTGGAACAGGCAGTGCTGGGGAGCACGGACCAGGGCAAGAGATAAAGGAGCTGAATCAACCGGTTTAACAGTCTGAGAAGTACAGCAGGAACTCAAAGCGCAGCCCCCGCTCAACTGCCTGCCTCTGCACCTAAACAGCCCCACGGCTTCCCTCCCCAGCCAGCCCCTCGCTTTGGGCTCTGTGAGCGCATATGGGGTCCCATTGCTACCAAAACAGGCTGCAGATACAGAGTTAAGAAGCAATTGGTTTAAAAAACACATCAACCCACATTAAACCCACCACATTTACCACCCACCCCCCCCCCCCCGTAGCCTTTAATCCTCTGCCCCTAATCTGGCTCTGCTGGAAGTGTAGGTGGCAAATCTGACCAGACCCCGTCCACTGCCAGAGGTACTACAAACGGGTCAGGAACAACTTCGGTGCAGCTGTTTCAGATGTGAGGCTCCAGCAATGAATACTGACCCCCCCTCCCATCCCCTTCCAGGAGCACACAGACAGGCACCTCCAGCCCCCTCCCTCAGCTCAGCCCTGAAGAGCATGCAGAAGGATGTGTGAGAGCCGGCACACAGGCACCCTGAATGGAAGTGGCACCACCAGTCGAGACAACAGGGGGAAAATCATCATTTCCTATTGATTGCACACACTTACCCTACCCCCTAATGCAAGCACCCAACAACCACACAAGTCCCTGCCTGTCTGTAAAGCAGATTTACAGCAAAGACGCATTATCATATTTATCAGCCGCTGGAAGTTTGATAATCATTCATCCGTTGCTCTGAATAGATGCAATAAATAAATCCAAGCACAGCTGAACCTCTGGCCTCTCCTCTGCTGCTGTTATTGTTCCAGATTACAAAGACAACTCAGGGAATAATGTCAGTGTGCTGTTTTGCAGCGTGCCTCTGGTAGGAAGCAGCTGTGGGGAGGTTTTTGTACATGAGCGGATGAAGCCAGCTCATTAGAGACCTGACACAATGCCACATGTGAGCAGGAAAGAAAGGCTATTCTTCATCTTCCACCGAGCACCATCAAGTTCTGCTCAACCAGGTTATTATTTTTCTTTCTTAAACCCACAGGCACAGTTCTGTGTTTGGGCAACGTCTGCTGCAGACACCTCACGAGGAGCATTTATCTAAGTTACTCCCTGTGCTCACACACACAAACAGCAACTTCCCCTCTCTGAAGGGAGATGCTGTTTTCTGGGGAAAGCAACACCCAGGAAACAGTTCAGATCTTCTGTCCTCCCCCAGGCCGGGGATGGGGACAAGGCCAAGGCCAGCACCAGCCCTGTGTCCACCCACCTACCTCCTGCCCAGCACTGAGGACAAGGCACTGGTCCAGCCAGGGACAGAAGAGATCTCCTCTGGCTGAGCAATACCACAGCTCAAAGAAGGGAGTTCTGAAGGCAGCAGCTCTGTCGAAGCAGCCAGTGCAGGACACAGCACTCCTCCTTTTATCCATGGGGCATCCCAGAGATGCTGGGGCTCTGGAGGCAGAATCCCATGGGAGATAATGGCAGCTCCTTGGGAAGCCAGAACAGCTACCAAGAGCTGGGCCCTGCCTGCTGCAGGGGGGTGAAAGCACAGCTTTTATTGCTGCACTTCAGAAAGTAAAGCCAAGAGCAGCAGGCAGAGCACGGTGTGCCAGGACCACAGGGCATCCTCCAGCACCTTTAACAAGCCCGGACAAGCAGCATCACCCCACCAGCCCCTGCCTGACACCCATCTCATGCTGGCAGCTACTCTCACCCTCCCAGGTGAAGCCTCAGTTAATCCTGATGAACCACCTTTCTTCAGCACATAGAGAGGGCAAAGTCTGTCAAGATGACACCTTTCAGGGCTGCTGTATGCACACACAGTGCTTGCTTCTCTGTGCAGCCACCGGCGGTGAAGAGATTGTAAAAAAACACCAGGAAAAAAGTAGGCAAAAATACCCAACCCCCCCCCCAAAAATGGACTTGCATTTCATTGATCATTAACATTAAAAAAGCCTGATGTGGAAAGGCTGCCCAAGACCTTTGTGATCCCGCTGAAGAAGCACATTCCCATGATGACAAGGAGCGTCACAATGATGTAGAAAAGTTGTAACTCACTTCTTGTTTCAAGTGAAGTGTGTCACTTCCAAACCGCAGAGCAGCCCTAGGACAAGCCACCCCATCACAACACCTCCACTGGGAGCACCTGGACTGAACTGGAACAAGCACTTCAAGATCCCACATTACCCAGCCCCACTCAAAGCCCTTTTAGATGAACACAGGAACTGAAACACCAGAACCAAGAGACAAGGGACCAGGAGGGAAGGGCGAAGGGTCTCACACTTCTTTCCTGTCCCAGTCCTCCATCTCTATGTAATGGGAGGATTGTCTGCTCTCCACTGAAGTATTTTAGGAATAAGCAGTTAACTGCCCAGAATAAAATCACTGATTGCTGTGCTAGGCAGAAAGCAAGATAATAAATATGACCTGGGGGATCCCATTTCACTTATAACTGACCCCATTAGCAAAGCATGAGAGCTCTAGCAAGTGGAAGAGCTCGTGGTCAAAGCTCCAGGAGCAAGACCAAAAGCTTCCAACACCCAAATCGCATCAAGCAGCCCCACACTGAGAACTGCTGTCATTTAAGCTACAACAGAGGGCACAGACACTGAGCACGTCAACACTTTGGAGTTCCCCCATAATGCAGGAGTTATTTATTAATTCACAAAGTGACTAACTCAGCCAACAGACTGCTTGTCCCAAGTGCAGTGTTTGCTCTTAGTGCATTTCCAACACACCAGCACCTTCAAACTGGAAGAGTTACACACAGCTACTGTGAAACCCTACACTAAACAAGGGTTTAAATATAAATAAATAAAGCTGGAAGCCTGGCACAATCGTGAACCTGGCACAGTAATTGCTGCTCTACCGACAGGATTCATTCTGGGTTCAGATGTAATTCTGATAATCCGACTCAATCGGTTGTTTTGGTTTTGCTGTATTTGCTCTATACACTGTGGGTCACAAAAAAAAGGCACTCTTCATCTTGCAGGACAAAAAAATGCCATCAACAGTTGTAGCACACAAAGGGTCTTGTTAAACGTTGACATGCTTCAGTGTGCAACTGGCTGCGCTGCAAGAAAGCCTCAAAACAGCAAACAGCCTCATCACCCCAGGAGAGCAGCGCTCCAAGGCAGGGAAAGGCCCGCAGGAGCTGGGTAAGTACACAGAGCTTTCCAAGCCCAATTAGTTGAAATAAAACCCTTTCTCTCCCCAGACCCCCTCTGTCACCTCCAGACCCCCAGAGCAGCTCCCGGTGACAAAGGACACTCTGTCCTCACTGTCTGACACTCCCGGGAGCTTCGCAGGCAGAGCGGGACAGCTCCCTGGAAAAAAACAAGCCCAAAGCACAGCTACCGCTCATACAATAGATGTTTATCACCATTGTCACCCCATCACAAAGGGGAAAGAGGAAGCACAAGCTGCAATATTGGCCCTTGTTATGAAAGCAGCAGCTTTGTTTGGGCAGGAAAATAAAACCCACTGAGCAATTGAAAGGATTGTTAAAACAAACTGCAAAGGAGCACAGGACCAACAGGAAAGTCACCCAAAGCCGAGATATAAACCACCATCCATCACCTCCACCATGGGGCTCCTGCGCTGTCCTGCCAGGCTCCCTCTGCTCCCAGCCCTGCTTCTCAAGGATCCAAACCTCCCCATCCCACTCCACTCCTTCCCTAACCTCTTCCAACACCAGGTTTAAAACAAACACTGGCAGAGATCCTTTGGTTTCACGTGGATCTGACCGGAGATGGTGTGCTGGCTGCTGCCTGAGTGAGCACTTCACCTCCCCTCCCCGTGCATTAGCTCGCTCTCAGCCCTGCCATTACAAGACAAACCATTTTATCGAAACCACTCGTTTGAACTGCCCTTTCCTCATTCCCAGCAGCAGCAACAGCAGCACTATGTGATTCATGAACCTGTGGGATGGCTTATCTCTTGGAGACCAACCTAAAAAGGCACAAAATACTACCAAGGAAAATCAGCTGAGGGTAAAGAGCACCTCAAACCTCACCCCCTCAAAGGCCTCTGTCCGCAAGGACTCAGACACTCACTTAGTAACAAATTTCCTCTGCCCCAGGAGAAAAGCCTATAGGTATAAGAACAAGCAAGAGGATAAGTATTATCCTTTATCCTAAAAGACGCTTAGTGCCTGCAGATAAGTACTTAGGAATTAGAAAGTGTCTTTGCCCTGTATATCCAGTGACAAAAGAGGAAGGAAAAGAAAAAAACAGCCCAATGCACACGGATTTCTGCACATGCTGGCTAAAGAGCTTTCTGACTACCAAATAACTGCTACTGTCAATAGCTGCTTGTGCTGGAGTGAAAGTGCAGAAGGACTGTTCTGAAAACACTTTTCACCCTTACAAATAACGAGGGCAATGGAGGTGGGGAGCCTTCCACCATCTATCCAAAATAAGCCTGGGGGGATGCTCTTGTTGTGGGGAGAAGCAGCAGTTTGCAGAGTGAAAGCGCCAATTTTCACCGCTCTCAAATCTGAGCCTGTTATTTACATCTTTAAATTAACTGTGAAAGCTGCTGCTGAAAACAAATTTAATTAAGAACATTGAATTTAATAGCAGGTTCAGGCTACTTAACTGGCTTTAGAGGCGCTAATTTACTATTAAAAGTAATTGACCCCATAAGGAGTCGAGTGCTTGACATAATGACAAAGTCCTCCCGAGCAGGACAGGGGCTGTTGACATTGTGCAGCACAGACCAGGACCTACTGAGACTAGATCCCCTGCAGCAAGATGCTTTTTAACAACCTCCAGGGACCTGGCAGGGAGAAGGCTGATGGGCTCCAGCTACATCCACAACAAGTAGAAAAGCATTTGCTTACTGTTAGTGATGCCTGCAAGCGGGCAAACCAAGTTCCACTATGAAAAAGAAAAACCTTGGAACATGGCCTTAATTTAATGTACAGACCTGCTTCTCTTCTTCCTGTCACTCTTATCTGAACACCTCTATGGCAGGCCTGCATGAACAGTGAGTCCTGGCCTAGAAAGTGGTCTGCTTTCCCTTTGGATTTTATCAGCTACACTGGCAAAAGGTAATTCTGCTTTCACAACCTTTTATTCCTGCTATTACTGAGGAGAAATCCACCGCTCCTCCTCCTGCCAGCGCAACTCCAGAGCACTGAGGGATTACAGCAAAGGTGAGTGCCCCGTGGTGCTGCCAGGACTGAAACTGCAGCCGAGAGGATTGCCTGCCCAAGTGCCCCTCCAGCAAGGAGCGCCCAAAACCACCAGCGTCACACAAGGTCCCTTTGTTCCAAAGGCAAACAGCTCTCCAGGGAATACCCCACCATAAGGGTGGATGCAACTGCCTGGAAACACAAGGGAGAAAAGAAGGGAGGTGCCGGCTGTGCGTCAACTCAAGTGACTGAGGGTGCCAAAGCCTATTGGCACCCCAGGGTTGCCTCTCAGGCACCCAACCATCCAACAGAGACACGGAGGAAGAGCAGACTCCAATACCCACTGTCCCTACCTGCTGTTTGCACCCCACCTGACCTGAATGCAGAGCCCCAGCACGTGTGAGCTACGTTCTTGTGGTATTTTCATGCATCTGCACATCCCCTCTCCAGCTCACTCTGCAGGAGGAATTCCCCTAAAGCAAAGGTCTTTAAGTTAATGGTTTGGAAGCTACCACCTACCCCCTCGTACCTTCACACGGATGAACTGTTTTATACGCCAGGGAATAGCTGTTACAATGAAACTTCACAATGCCTGTTTTGAGAAGCGAGGCCTAGAGCGCTCTAAAAGCCGTTGTGTCCTGTCTCCATCACATCTTCCTGCGCGGGCTCCAAGGGGAGACCACCACGGTGTGAAACAAGTTCGCGCCAGGAGGTGGGTATGGTGCTGTCCTGCAACACGCTCCCCAAACCAGCCCAGACTCCCAAGTGCTGTGAGGACCTCGCAGCAGCCACCTCCTCCTCCTCCCGTGCACTCGCAGCTCCCGGCTCTGGCGCCTCAACAACAATTAGTTGCCTCATTTCTAACAGCGGCACTTCAAAGGTATGAAACAACAAAATGGACACTTTCACAAGTAAAAAGCAGCAGAGCTGTGGGCCAGTGTCCAACGCCACCCCTAACAAACACCGCCTCAGTAATGAGGGCAGCAGCTGCTCTCACCCCGGGACGGTGAGAGCGGCCACCACTGCCATGGCATGGGCACACCACACTGTGCCCCAGCCAGGCTGTGCAGGGCCGGGCTCTGCTTCTCCGGAAGGATACCGGGAAGAGGGAGCAGCTCTCCAGAGGGCTTCCCACACCCAATGAACCACTGGGCCAGCGACAAGGCCCCACCACACCCTAACAACCAGAGCAGCCGCGCAGCCTGCGGCGTCGTGTGATGGGGAAACACGTTCCCTGGTGTCACCACCGGCTCCCAGCACCACACGTGGAGCCCAGCCCCGGGCCGGGCAAGGGGCACCAACGGCCTCCCAGTCCCGGCGCCGCAGGGATGGCGCACTCGAGCCCGGCCGCTGCCGCGCACCCGGTCCTCCCGCCTCGAAGGGACGAGGCGGCCGCCCCCCAGCTCAGCACCCGCGGGGCACGGAAGCTCACCTTGAAGTCGCGGCTGTGCTGCGGGGTGTACTCCAGCGTCCAGAGCGCCCGCACCAGCTGCGCCAGCTGCTCTGTGACCTCGCCGGGCGCGGCCGGCGGTCCGTCGGCGGCGGGGCTGGGGGCGGCGGGGGGCGGCCCCCCGCGGAACTGCTCCAGCGCCAGGAACTCGGCGAAGAGCTCGGTGTTGCTGAGGCACTGCAGGATGGCGTTCATGAAGCAGGTGTTGCCGTGGTTGCGCAGCCCCGCCACGCCGGGCACGGCCTCCGGGCCCCCGGCGGGCCGCGGCGGGGGCTCGGGGCTGCGCGGCGGGCCCGGCGGGAAGCAGCTGCCCAGGCCGCCGGCCGCCTGCGGCGGGGGCAGGCGCGGGGCGTGCGGGCCGCGGGACTCGGGCTCGCTGCTGTAGTGCGAGAGAGTGGAGAGGGTCTTCAGCACGCGGCTCATGAACCCGCCGAGCGACCGCCCGGACGGGGTCGGCGAGGCGGACGGGGCCGAGCCGCCGCCCGCCGCCCGCCCGCGGAACAGCCGCTTGCTGAAGGAGCGCTTCTCCTTGGCGCTGCCGGCCGGGCCGGGGCCGGGGCCGCTCACCCGCGACATGGCTGCGCGGCGCAGCGCGCATCCCCCCGCGCTCAGCCCGCCGGCCGCCGCATCCCGCCGCCGGGCCGCAGCCGCCGCGGCTCCGCCGCCTCACGGCGCCGCCATGCAGCGGGCGGGGCGGGGCGGGCCGTGCCCTCACGTGACCGCGCCGCCACCTTAGCGGCGGGCGGGCTGGCGGTGCCGCGCCGCCGCCATCTTTGTTGCTGGCGCGGCGGCGGGGCGGGAGCGAGCGGGGCCCTCCCCCGGCACTGCCCCTCCCCGCGGGGTCCCGTCGGCCGCTGCCGCTCGCTGCGGGGCCCTGCCCGGCGCTGCCCGCCCGGCCCCGCCGCGCCCCCGGCCCCCGCCGTGTGGCGGCGCTGCGCGGCCGCGGAGCGGGGCGGCGGTGGCTGTGGCGGGGAGGGCCGGGCCGCGGCGGGGCGGGGCCGCGCGGGGTAGGTGCCGCGGCGGGCGGCCGCCGTCCCATCGGCAGTGGCGCCGGGGCCGGGAGCGCAGCATGGCCCCACCGGGCCCCGAGGGCGGCCGAGGTGAGGCGCGGCGGGCGGGGGCTGCCTCGGGGGCTCGCAGCGGGGCGGGGCGCTGTCAGCGCGGGGTCGGTGCTGGCGGGGCCGGAGTCCCGTTGCCCCCGCGCGCTCAGCGGCCCGGTCCGTGTCCCGCAGCTGCCATGGCCCCCGGGAAGAAGATCACGGCACGGATCAAGCGGACGCTGCCGGTGCGGGGCCCGCAGGCGCCGACGCTGAGCGAGCTGATGCGGTGGTACTGCCTCAACACCAACACGCACGGCTGCCGCCGCATCGTGGTGTCCCGCGGCCGCCTGCGCCGCTTCCTCTGGATCCTGCTCACCCTCAGCGCCGTGGGGCTCATCCTCTGGCAATGCGCGGAGCTCCTCATGAACTACTACAGCGCCTCGGTGTCCGTCACCGTCCAGTTCCAGAAGCTGCCCTTCCCCGCCGTCACCATCTGCAACATCAACCCCTACAAGTAAGCTCGGGGTCCCGGGGAGGGTGAGCCCCGCCGCTGGGCATCCTCTCAGCCCATGGCCAAACCTCCTCTGGGCTGCGCTCCGCAGTCGTGCCTGCCCGGGTTCCCCTCTGTGGCACTTTTGAGTACCACATCCACCTCTGTGCCGATGCTCTTCCCGCACGTGTGGGTTACACTCGCACCCTGACTGCTCAAGTGGACTCAGTCGATTTAGTCTCAGCTCCAGACAGTTTCTGCTCGGCTCCCTGGTTCTCTTCAAATCCCCATCTTTCCAGGACCCAGGTTTCAGGATTACAAACAACGGCATCTCCTGAATAATGGAAAAGGAATGTCTGTCACTCTTACGTTGCCTCTTCCTTACCCCATAGGATGCTTTGACATTATCCATCAGCAATACTTTTTCTTCTGCCATATTACACTTTACATCAACTCTTTTCTGCTCCCAGCTGCCCTGCCTGGCCCTGTGGGTGGCCCAGCCCCCAGTGCCTCTTGGCACAAAGGCAGAAACCTTGTTCCCACATGCTTTGCCTCCTCAGGCTTGCTGACACAACCTCCAGGGAGCTTGGGAGTCTGTGAGCGCTCTCACTGTAGCTTAGTCTCTGCTTTGGTTTTTGTGGTCCTTCTCAGAGCTGTGCCTGCTCTGATGTGGATCGATGGGGTGGTGAGAGATCAGTGTGAGTCTGTGGCACAGTCTTGTCCCAAGTGATAGGATGCGTAGTGCAGTGGGTGAGGTGAGATGGGATGTCACTTCTTACCGTGTTGTCTCCAATGCAGGTACAGTGCCATGAAAGACTATTTATCTGAGCTGGACAAAGAGACAAAAAAGGCTTTGGAGACTTTCTACGGATTTTCGGAGGGCAAATCCAAGGTGCGCCGGTCGGTGGATGAGTGGAACAGCTCAGGGAGCGACTTCTTCCAGCAGATCCCTCTGCTGAAGTTTGAGGACTTCTCTAAGACGGCGACTGACTTTCACAGTGGCCAGAAGAGGAAAATAGAGGGCAGTGTCTTTCACAAGGATTCATCCATCGTGAACTCCGGGGATTCAAATGATATCATCGGCTTTCAGCTGGTGAGTGTCACTCTTCCTTGGCCAGCCAGTTCCCTGTGGGGCAGCAAAGGGGTGTTTTGGGTTGGTGTCCCTCGGCCAGTTTTATTGCCTCCTTAGGTGGCTTTATAGTGAGTAACCCTCCAGCTGCTCTTCTGCCCAGGCCTCCGTGGCTGCCTGCAGATTCAGCTCCCTGGAAGAGAACCTTCCTGAAGTCTGCCCAAATAGACTTAGTGCTTCCTGTGACCTTTCCTTTGGGCCTGAAACATTTGATCCTATCATTTAGCCCTGAATGAAAGGTCTTTGCTGCCCCCTTGTCCCCTTGGTGCCACTCTGACTCTGTGTGTGCATTGCTGGGGGTCACCCATACTTTGTGGAACACTTGATTTCATTTCACCTGAAACACTTTTTCCCCTTTGTAATTATCAGTGCGATGCAAACAACAGCAGTGAGTGTGCACTGTATACATTCAGTTCTGGTGTTAATGCCATCCAGGAATGGTACAAGCTGCATTACATGAACATCATGGCACAAATTCCCCTGGAGACTAAAGAAAAATTGAGTTATTCTGCTGATGACCTTCTACTGACATGTTTCTTTGATGGCCTATCTTGTGACAAAAG
The DNA here is from genome assembly GCF_033815535.1 of Pezoporus flaviventris. Taxonomy (NCBI): domain Eukaryota; kingdom Metazoa; phylum Chordata; class Aves; order Psittaciformes; family Psittacidae; genus Pezoporus; species Pezoporus flaviventris. The sequence goes on along the minus strand of NW_026892626.1, from coordinate 19,137,253 downwards.
GTCAGTGCACAGAACATCCCTCCAGCTTAACAGCTTATTTCCAAGTACATAGTATGTAGGAATTGAATATTTGGTGTTCGTTGAATCCCAGCAGGAGCCATTTCCAAATGAAAGCCAACATTCGTGTCTTCATCAGCTTTAATTATGCTCTTTCATCCCTCGTGTTCTGCTGTCCACATTTCATATAAACCTGTGGGGTTTGGCAGAATCAAATCTCCCTCTTTATGTTGGTGGCAGTGCAGTTGTGTGTGCCGGCAGGAGCAGTTTCCCTGTACAGTTATGGGGCTCAGACTACACTTGTACCTGGCTTTGTGGTTTTCCTACTGCCAGGAGCAAGCTGCCCTGTACCACTCGCTGCTGAGGGCATTCTGTATGTGTCTGTAATTGCACAAAGGCAAAAGGTTTTTTCTTGGAATGAAGACGTTTGCTTGAGTGGGAGGGGATGCTCAGAGGACAGACATGAATGTGTTTGAATCAGCTCCCCTGTGCAGCAGCTCTTCTGAAAGCCAAGATCCTTTAGACCCTTGGCTGCTGAATGACAGAGGACTGTGTCCCTTCCACCACCACCTTCTTCCTAGTGCTGTAAATCCACTTCCCCACCCTCTCAGCCCCTACTCCCACACAGCAACCTCCTGAACGTTTCAGTTCCTGGTGCTATTAAACCAGATCATATTTCCATGTAGTTTCAAGGTACTGGGAAAAGGACCCACACTTTTCAGCAAAATAAATCACCACCAACAAAAAAAGGGAAACATCCTGTCCTGCCACATCTCTGCCAAAGCAGAGCCCAGATCTGCTGACTTGCTCCCGCAGACAGTGAAAACTGCCGAGGGCAATGTGACAACACTTGATTTCTTGCAGGCACTTCACTCGCTTCCATCACCCCCTGCATGGGAATTGCTACACCTTCAACAGCGGAGAAAACGGGACGGTGCTGAGCACCTCCACGGGCGGCAGCGAGTACGGTAAGAGACCGACCAGAGGCTGAGAGCTGCTGTTAGATAACAGTGGTTCAGTGAACTGGATCCCACTGGAGAGTGATTGATGTGTTGGCTCTAGATGTGCAAGCAGATTGGGGAAATGCTTGTTTGAACTAGTGCAAACCATTGCCAGAGAATACAAAGATAATATCATTGCATCACTAATGTTTTCCATTGGGAATTACACCTTCCCGGTTATATAACTTTTTAAAGTAAGTTTCAGCCACCTTCTACGGAGACACAGCTTGTTCACTGGCCTTGGGGCCACAGAGGGACGGTGCTTGCTGCAAGGGTCTCAGTCTAGCATTGTAAAAGCTCTGCTTGGCTGTTACAGTTCTATTTAAGGCAGCTCTCCCTGCTCAGAAAAGTGGCTCTGGCTTCTGGTGTAACTCTGCTCCTGCCTTGCCTCTGTTCTTCAGGACTGCAGGTTGTTCTGTATATAGATGAAGCAGACTACAACCCCTTCCTGGTGACATCCACAGGAGCCAAGATCATCGTCCATGACCAGAATGAATATCCCTTCATTGAAGACATCGGCACAGAAATTGAGACTGCAGCGGCCACCTCCATTGGGATGCACTTTGTGAGTGACAGCAGTCCCATGTCCTTTTGCCCCTTTGCCTTCAGACAGGTGTAAATATGAACCAATTGATGATGTTTGAACATGGCCAGCAGCTGGAAGGCTCTGACACCTCACACTTGAGCAGCTGAAGTGCCCCGAGGAAAATCCTGTGATAGCACTTTTCAGAACAAAGTTTTCCCTTTGCATAGAGACTGTTGGAAAATCAGGTCTCTCTAAGCCAACCAGCCACGGGGATTTTGTTTGTTCTCCTCCTCTTCTACCCCTTCCCTTTCCAGGGGATTTTTTTGTTTTGTTTTCACAGCAAAATCCACAACCACAGAAACGTGTTAAGTGCCTCGTTGTGCTTTGGCAGTCAGCAGCCGAGTTCGCATCCCACGCAGGCTCTGGGGAGGAAGGGAAAGAGTTGGAGCTGTGGGGAACCTGCCTTAGGGTCAGGTCTGCAGTACAACCCCTGTAGCTATTCTGTGGGCTTCTTGCTATCCCAGCTGTAAAAGTGCCTCGTGGGCAGTGACTCTGCCTTTGCCAGCTTAGTGAAGCATTCCAGTGAGGGCAGGGGGAGCTGCAGCTCCAAATTTCCCCTATTAGTGTAGTGCAGACAGGGCATTTGACCCAAGGGGCTGCTTTCCATGGCAGAGAAGTGAAAGCAGAGTCATCTGGCCAGCCAGACCTTCCCCTTTCATCTGGATGGCCGTTAAGTGAGCAGTTTAGTTCTGCCTTCTCTTCCCTGATGGTGGGTCGGGTCCATCAGTCAGCCCTTATCTGTCCCGGCTGGGTGTGCCAGGTCGAGCTGGTTCCTGCATAAGAAAAGACATTGAGAACAGGGCTGATGGTTTTTAAGTTTGCAAATAGTTCACTATCTTCCAGCTGTCTGGAAAACCGGGCTGCAATCCCTTGGTCTGACCAGCGGGATAAATGCTACCTGGGAAATAAAGTGACTAGGAGGTATTGGAGCCAGGATGGTGTAAAGGAGGCAGTCTCACAAGACTGTTTCCTTTGTCGCTCTTACACCGTACAGGAGACGGTCACTGCAGGCAGAGCCTCAGTAGTTAATGCAACATTTTCCTGGCATGGTACATTTGGACTGTTGCATATAGAATAAAAACCAAAACTGAACGTATCTCAGTGGCTGTGTTTAAAAGATTTGGCATGAGGAAGTGATGCAATTGCATCCTAACATAACAGCCAGGAGAGAAGCTGGGCACAGCTTCTGGACTCAAAACAAATAGCTGTGATTACTCCAGAGCCATCCAAGAGGGAGTCATGATTGTCAGGACAGGGCTGCCCCACTAAGGTGCTGGACCAGTCCTTGTACCCACATTCTGGGTACACAAAGGAGGACACAGCAAAGTACCGCACACAGCGCTGCTCACTATAGGCTTGAACATGGCAATCCATGTTTCCCAAATGCAAATGTCAGTGTCCAGGTTATCGCTCCTGTATTTCTGCTGTGTACTGGGACTTACCGCCCCCCCCCACCTCCTCCAAAAAAGATGTCTGGAATGCAAACAAGGCATTGCTTGGTAGGAGTTTCGGTACTTTAGTTAAATATTTAGTTTGGAAATTATTTCAGTAACTGAATGAATAAGTAAGCTCTTATAGGAGTACAAGCTACAACAGAAAAGTTCTATACAAAGGATCTGTCATCTGGTGGAAGATGCTGAGGCAGGTTGCTGGCACTAGGTTGTCTGTGGAAGTTAAAAGCATATTAAAAGCTGGTTTCATTCAGTTTTCAGAAGTAATCCATCCCTAATACTGAAACCACATGCTTCTGTGTCCACTCCAAAGAGATTTGAGCACCTTTCTGAAGGATCTGACTTGTACCATGCATGTCAGCTCCTTTAGAGCTGCAGACAGAAGTGGTAATTAGCCATCAGGTTTGACCTCAGTAACCTGCAGATGCATAGTCAGTGCCTGAAGGTAAGCAGGCTTTTCTCAGGTTCCTACTGAACTGATCCTTTTTAGGTTCAGCCCCTAATTTTAAACTCTATAGGGAAAGATAGGTGAATGGATCCTTAAATGGGTGTCATTTCTCGTGGTTTCAGGCCACTTTCTTTGTTATGAAGTGAATAATTACCGCAGGAAGATAAGAAGGGTTCCAAGCTGAGGTGAGGCAGGCTGCAGGAAGCATTGGTGCAGCCTAAATCAGCTCTTGTGAATTTGAGGGCTCCCAGCCTGGTTTCATCAGACCTCGCAGGCACTTGGCATTTCAGAGCTCTCTGTCTGGGCAGAGATTGCAGAACAGGAAAAGGTGTTGGCCTTTATCAGAGAGGAAGGGTCAAAGCAGTACCTGGAAAAAGTCCTGAAGGTGATGCAAACATTTGATTTAGAGACGTTTTGGAGAGGTGCTGTTGAGCACTCACAGAGCCTAAAGTGCTCTTTTAGCCATGGAACAGGAGCAGCCAGGGCAACAGCAGCCTGGGAAGGTGGGTTTCAAAGGAAAGAAAACAAAACCCAACCAACAGCCCCCTTCCCTCAAAACACAAACACATCAGGATAAACTATGCCTCTAGGACTTAGCAATGACAGAAAACATACATATGAATAACTCTGCTTTGAAAGAGCCTCACTGCTGTGATTATGGCACCTCAGCATTCCTGCAGAGGTTTTCAGTGAAGGCAGCAGATAACTCAGCCAGAACTGTGTTTTGGGAAATGGGAATTACAAGCAAAACAGCCCGTATTCTGACAAGTGACTGACAAATCATTTGAGATGGCAAAAGCTGAAGGTGCTGCTCAGACCTGCCCCATCACTTGGTTTCAGAATTGTGATGAACAGCCACTAAATCCTGTGGTTTCGCTGAACTCCATAACCAAGGGTTGTTCTTTCCTGGTTCTCAGACTCGGTCTCGGAAGCTGAGCAAACCCTACAGTGACTGCACGGAGACTGGGGCTGATATTCCAGTAGAAAACCTCTACAACAAGAGCTACTCACTCCAGGTACATCTGTTGCATTTGTTTTGTCAATTGCTTGAAAACTACCTTCATAAAAAGCTTTCTGATATTCTGGAGTTCAGGATCTGACATTGTGAGCAGTGCAGGCGTGGGGTCACTGCCCTTAACCACTGATGTAAAATACCACAGCACTTTTTAGAATCCAAGTTTTATTCCTAAGTGGTTGATGTTTGAAGTTCCCTTAGGCACCCTGCTAGATAAAGAAAGAACATGAGCTCATTAGGCAATTTTCAAGCAATGTGAGACTGGAAAATATTGGCCAAGTAAATGTTGCAGCTTAGTAACCCTTGAAGCCAGAAATTGTGACCTTTAGGACTCTCAAGAGTAACAGATACCATCTAATCAGTATCCAGATAGCAGGATGTTTGTTTGCAGAGTAAGTTTCCACTAATTTTGCATGGTTTCTGTAATTGGGTCCTCCTGGAGGGTGTCAGTTGTTGTAGCACTCTCCACTTGAAGAATTGTAATTATATCAGCTGCTGCCTGCTGCAAAGCCTGTGCCTAGAATGGGTTTTGGTTTATGGGGTATTATACCTGAAAGCTGCTGTGATGTATTGCCAGTTAGCATCACAGACATTATCTCAAGTTTTAATAACAGTACTTCACTGAAACTCAGTGCTCAGGAGAGCTGGGACTGGGACCAAAAGGCTTGACTGGGATTTCAAAAAGACAAGCTCAGTTCCTGCTTGTTCCAACCCGTTAAGAGTTTTAGCTCAAAACACTGACTGCTGCCCAATAATCCTTAAAACTCCAGGTCTCTAAATAGGCACCAGCACAATTTGGTCAAAGCTGTGAGCATTTTCACCAGTGAGTCACTTCCCACACCTAGTTGTTGATTCATGGACCACATGCCACAGCAGACAAAAAACCTCCTTGGCTGTGCAAAGAGCAACTGCACCAGCTGAAGCTCTTGATGGCTGTAGGGCAAGTGGGGGCACTCTCAGAGCCCCCCTCAGAGAGGAGCATACTCATTTCTTGCACTAGAGCCTACACCCTCCACAGCACTTTCTGCCTGTATTTGTATTCGCTAGCAACAGAGCCTTAAGGCCCAGGGAAGTGGGGCTCCCACTTTAACACTACTGGCATAAACAGCGGATGGTTTTAGGTGGACACAGCCTGGGCCTTGGCACTGCAGAGGCACAGCAGCCCTTGGTTTATCTCCACCAGATTTGCCTGCACTCCTGCTTTCAGAAGGCGATGGTGGACTCATGTGGCTGTGCCCAGTACGCTCAGCCCTTACCCGCTGGGGCAGAGTACTGCAACTACAAGAAGAACCCCAACTGGAGTAAGTATTCAAACACACCACACGTGCCTCAGCTGCCAGCCATAACACCACAGCCCAGCCCTGCCTGCACCCAGCACCACCTCAGCCCACTTCAGACCCTGTACCAGAGCCTGAGACTGGTGCTCTTGTTTAGATTGACTTGTTCCTGACAGTTGTCCTAATTGCTTGTCATTTGTGTACACCACACTTGACCTGGTGAGGCGATTGTTCATGCCTGTAGCAAGTGACAACTACTTCTCAGGGTATTTTGCAATATTTACAGGGTAAATCTTTTTATTCTCGCCACAGAGGTGATGGCCACAAAGGACACCTCCACCCCAGAAGCTCCACTCCAGCACAGGTAGCTTTTCTTTCTGGCTTCTCATCCGCATATCCTGCTCCCTTCTTGCAGTGTACTGCTACTACAAGCTGCACGAGAAGTTTGTGAAGGAGCAACTGGGCTGCCAGCAAATCTGCAAAGATGCCTGCAGGTAAGTCCTGCCCATGACCAGGGCTAAAATGCCTGGCGAGAGCTGAGCTCCCATCTGACAGCCTGCATCTCTCCCCAGCTTCAAGGAGTGGGCGCTTACCACCAGCATCGCCCAGTGGCCATCCACCGTGTCAGAGGTGAGTTCCTAATCACAGTGTGGTGACAGCACGTGGCACAGCAAGGCTTTTACAAACCCAGAGCTTCAGCGGAAGCTGGGGGCCCCTGGGGTGTTCATTAGCCCTTCAGTGCTGCTCCTCCCAGAGGCTCAGTCTATAGTGTCCAGGTCAGGGCTTCGCTCCAGGGGTTCACCATTAAACCGAGGTTTGGCTTGTGGGTAGGGAGATCCCCTCAGGGACCCATGGCACGCATTCAGTCCTGGCACCCACACTGGTCCGTGGAGGTGCTGAGCCTGAGCTTCCTTACCAGGGGGTTTCTGCACAAGCACACACACCTATAACAGTTTTTTCTGTCTTTTCCCCAGGACTGGATGCTTCGAGTTCTCTCTTGGGACAAAGGGCAAAAAATCAACAAGAAGCTGAACAAGTAGGTTTCTCTGTATGTGTTTCTAGCTTGCACCTCAAGCTCAGATACAATCTCAGCAGCCCTAATGATGGCAATTGGGAAAAAAGCTCCCTTAGAGCGGCCCAGCCCTACTGGTCCAACTGGTTATTTGCATAGTTTTTCAGTATGTTTCATGTTATTGTTTTACTAAACCCTCAACCTGCCTTTTGCTTCTCTCAGGACAGACCTCGCGAACCTCATGGTGTTTTACAAAGACCTGAATGAGAGATTCATTTCGGAGAATCCTGCTAACACGGTGAGTTCCCTACTCACCCACAGGGAGATGTGGCTCTTCCTCCCTCAGGCAGGCTGGAAGCTTTCATTTGGCCAGGGGAGTTGTCCCATCCTGCAGGGACAGGAAACTGCCTGGATGATGTGCCAGGTCCTGCCCTTCACAACTCTTTTATATGGGGCTGTTTTTCCAACTGACCAGTCCCAAGCCCTGCACTGGGGTGGGCTGCCCATGGTATGTGTAGCACTGAGCTCCTACCAGAGCAGAGCGGGAGACGATAACCAGGCAGCAGAGGAAGGGCTCTCCACGTTCAGCAGTGCTCAGCAAGCTCCAGGTGCCCCAGCTCAGCACAGACCCACCACACACCATAACAGTGCCATGAACGTGGACCTGGCACCCACAGGAACCCATAACCTTGTGCTCTCTTCTCTTCCAGCTCGTCATTCTTCTTTCCAACTTCGGAGGCCAGCTGGGCCTTTGGATGAGCTGCTCGGTCGTGTGTGTCATTGAGATCATCGAGGTCTTCTTCATCGATTCGCTTTCCATCGTGATGCGGCGCCAGTGGCAAAAGGCAAAGAAGTGGTGGAACAACCGGCAACGGGAGCGGCCGGGCAAGCCCCCGCAGGCCGGAGACCTGGAGAGGCAGGGCCACGACAACCCAGTCTGCATCGATGAGGACCTGCCCACCTTCAACACCGCCCTGCGCCTGCCGCTGCCCCCGGAGAGCCCCCTGCCCAGGACTCCCCCCCCCAACTACAGCACTTTGCGGCTAGAGACTGCCTTCACGGAGCAGCTGCCCGACACACTAGAGCTTGGCCAGCACTGACCCTTATTTACCCACCCACCCAGGTGCCAGAAGAAGAGGTGGGTGCTGGACCCATGTGTCCAGGGGCAAAAGGCACATACCCAAATGAGCACTGAAGGCCTTTCGGGTCAGACCCTTATTCAGGGATTGAACTTGCAGTCAAAGCTTCTCTGAGCAAAGCTCAGACACAAAAGCCAAGGGCTCGGGGACATTAGGAACTTCAACATCAGTTCTCAAGTTAATCATTGCAAGAGATGGCTGGAGCAGGATGTGGCACTGAGCTGGGATGTCTTGCCAGACAGAGGCATTATTATCATTAGCAACCAACTGAACACACCCCCTTGTATGGGCAGGAATAGCTCCACAGCAGAAGACTGGTGCCATATTGAGTATTAGCACTAATTGCTCTCTGCTGTGTTGCTTGACTTGTGGGAAAAGCCCAGGGCTTTCAGGAATGCAGCATGACATTTGCAGGAAGGGGCATGACTGTTTGGTAAGAGCACAAAAAGGATAAAAGGAAAGCTCTCAAGTTGCATTTTGATGAGGTGGCCTGAGGAGCAATTTATTCCGAGATGAAAAGTTAAGAAAGCCATAGATGTCCTTGTAGAGCAAGTCATTACACAGCTTGAGCAGGAGAACCTAAGTCAGCCCAAAAGAATCCTCTGAAAGAGCATGAAATCTAATTTGGATCACAGCAACAAACTGCATACCCTGTTTGGTTCCACATCACCCAAGCTGCCATTACAGTCTCAAAGGAACTCATTGGGCAGCCTCAGCCACACGTGATTTCCCAGCAGGCTCAAAAGGAGCTGCTGCTCTTCCTCCTGAGCCCCAGCACAAACACCCCAGCACTGACACCCACTTCAGCGCCCCAGAGCTGCCCTGGGCTCCACGCACAGCAGGAGGAGGCTGAAGGATCCATCTGCCCATGGTACATCGTCCGCTGGCCTACACCTGCTCCACTCCACAGTGCTGCATCAACACCCACATTCTGCCTCCTGTGCACTGAGCCAGGCAACTTCCAGAGCCCACTGCCTGCACCCACATGGCTGTGGGGAGACCCCCGGGGTACACAGCCACAGCACCCTTCTACTTGCTGCCAGTCCTGCACACAGCTCCTTCCTGCCATAGCCAATTCTTAGCTGTCTAGAGCACACTATAGGTGTTGAGGATGAGCATAGCCTACACTGGGTTGGCTGCTTTGGGGTTTGTAGAGCAAGAATGATTCAGAGCGCGTGTGTGCGTGTGTGAGTGTAAGAAAGCCTCTTTTGCTCTCTCTGTATAAGCTTATATAGAATCCAGAAAGGTTCTTTGATGTGCAATAAAAGATATTTTAACTGAGTTATTTAAATAGCTGATAAAGTAAAAAAAATAAAGATATATTTTTGAATAATTGCTTTGCTGTTTTGTTGGTGTTTTAAAGTCAGCAATAGACAAGTTTATCCACAGACAGCAAGGAGATGCAGGACTTGCCCTGAGCAGCCTGGCCAGGTCCCCAGGCCTGTCTGCAGAGGTGGGGCTGTGCTGCAGCACATTGCTCCACCTGGCTCAGGAACACAATGAAAATGCCTTTTGGAACACAGCATTCACCACCAAGGTGACCAAAACCACTGTCCCCAGACAGGTCTTCTCCAGGTGGTCCTTTGGAGACCTCAGGAGAAGAGAGAAGCGTGTTTGCTCTGCCCCAGAGCCCCTTCTCTAGTGCAGGAAGGTGAGGTGTTTGGAGTAAACCCTGCTCAGCTCATCACCTCTAGTGCAACATCAAACATCAACCATCCCCATTACACCAGGCTTGCCCCACTTGCAAGAATGGCAGAACAGACCTAGAAGAAGACTGAAGAGCCTGTGCAAACACATGCACACCTTCACGTAACCAGCATGAGCCATCCTGGCTACAGCAGTGATGGAAATAACAGCAACCTTCAGAGCTACATAACACCTTACAGTGCCTTCCTTACCACTTTGTTGCATCTTTCTATAGGAGCTGCTTTGACTCAGCCACACCTGGGTAAGGACCAGCTCCCAGGGGCTGCTGGGGCCAGCTTTGACTCCAGTTCTACAAAGCACAGCCTCTAAGGACACCGAGAGGGGGAAAACCTCCCTAAGAAAAAGCAAAGCAAAACACTGCAGTGACACCATAGCACAGGTCCAGTCCTCGCCTGTACCTGTGTGTGCAGCACCAGCTCTGTTCACATAGCACAGGTCCAGTCCTCGCCTGTACCTGTGTGTGCAGCACCAGCTCTGTTCACATAGCACGGGTCCAGTCCTCACCTGTACCTGTGTGCAGCACCAGCTCTGTTCACATAGCACAGGTCCAGTCCTCGCCTGTACCTGTGTGCAGCACCAGCTCTGTTCACATAGCACAGGTCCAGTCCTCACCTGTACCTGTGTGTGCAGCACCAGCTCTGTTCACATAGCACAGGTCCAGTCCTCACCTGTACCTGTGTGCAGCACCAGCTCTGTTCACATAGCACAGGTCCAGTCCTTGCCTGTACCTGTGTGTGCAGCACCAGCTCTGTTCACATAGCACAGGTCCAGTCCTCGCCTGTACCTGTGTGTGCAGCACCAGCTCTGTTCACATAGCACGGGTCCAGTCCTCACCTGTACCTGTGTGCAGCACCAGCTCTGTTCACATAGCACAGGTCCAGTCCTCGCCTGTACCTGTGTGTGCAGCACCAGCTCTGTTCACATAGCACGGGTCCAGTCCTCGCCTGTACCTGTGTGTGCAGCACCAGCTCTGTTCACATAGCACAGGTCCAGTCCTCGCCTGTACCTGTGTGTGCAGCACCAGCTCTGTTCACATAGCACAGGTCCAGTCCTCGCCTGTACCTGTGTGCAGCACCAGCTCTGTTCGCTTCACACACCGCAGGCAGTACCAAGAGAGGCTGCAGGAGCTCTGCTCACTGCTGGCACTGCACAGCATGGCTCCTTCCCTAGCACTATTCCCTCTCACAGAGGCTCCTCTTCCTCTCCAGCAGCTCGAGTGACTCCATTCCCTCCCAACATCCCCCCAGCACCAAGGGCTGTGTTATATCGGTAGGTGCTAATCATGGGAACCTCCTGCAGCTGCTGCTGGAGCATCACTGCACCGGGCCCTGCAGCACAGCTCAGAATGGGCCTCTTGTCGCTGGTGCTTCCGAGAGCATCGCAGCCTGGAGCTGTGCCTGCAGGCGCTGCAGGCTGGCTCCCAGTGCTTTCTCTGGGGTACCTGAGAAGGTGAAGCCTTGCAGTGACGTGGTCCTTTTAGAAAGGCTTAGAACCACAGGATCCCAGACTGGGTTGGGCTGGAAGGGACCTTAAAGCTCATCCAGTTCCAGCCCCTGCCACGGGCAGGGACCCCTTCCACTAGAGCAGCTTGCTCCAAGCCCCTGTGTCCAACCTGGCCTTGAACACTGCCAGGGATGGGGCAGCCACAGCTTCTCTGGGCACCCTGTGCCAAAGGCTTCCCAGAGCAAAACAGGCCTTAAAAATAAACTGAGTGGTGCCAGTCCTGCAGCATGGATTGGTCAAACCTTGTACCCAATGACTGAGTCCATGTGACTGGGAGCAAGGCTGCTGCAGCATCATGCTCCCCGCAGTGTGCCTGTGAGGCCTCACTGGTGGATAACACAGGATGTGTCCAGGCACCTTTTGGCACAAACACTCACTTTAAGCTCTTTGGAAAAGCCCAGGTTTTCTGGAGGTGCATTTACTGCTCAGGGCACGCAGCACCTTTGCTCCTCGGATGAATGATCCCTGGGAAGCAGGAAGCCGTGGAGCAGCTCCAGAAAGGGATTACTTCATCCCAAATTTCAGACTGAGCTCCACTGAGCTGCTGAGTCATCTTAAACACGGAGCACTGCCCGGGACGGTGCGAGGATCAGCTCTGACACACGCTGAACATCATAGGCTGAAAGCGTTTGAGTAAACCAGCTTGGGCTTTATGGGAACAAGAGGCTGTAAAGCTTGTGGAGGTGATGTCCCTTCCACCGCTGCTGCTGGGGTGGGGTGGGAAGCTCTTCCCATGGGACAGCATTCCAGGGCACTGGTGGGAGCCCGGGGAGCTCAGGGGTCCCAGTGGGGGTGACGATGGCCCCAGCCCCACAGCCCCAGGCTTTGGCTTCATGCGGTACCTGAACACGCTGCAAAGGCAGAGGCAGCATCGCAGGCACCGGGTGAAGGACACCCTAGGGAGAGGTGTTGGAACAACCCTGCAGCACCAGGAGCTGGTGACTCACAGTGAAAGGCTGCCTGTGCCTGTGCCTGTGCATGTACCTATGCCTGTGCCTGCCCCTGCTCCTGTACCTGTGCTCCTCTGCAGCTCCCAGCCGCAGCAGGAGGTTGCAGGTGATGGAGGAGCTGCTGGGGAAGGGGATGATGAGGAGGAAGCTTTGCAGGAATCCACTGGGGGATGCCCAGACAGAAATGGGTGTGAAAGGGCCCGGAGCCTGCCGGGTCCTGCTGGCGCAGACACCTCCATGCACGGCGTCACAGAGCCTGCTGGCCGGAGCCAGGACCTGCTTCCTCTCAGCTAATGCACAGCTGCCCTGTGACAGCGTTCAGGGGCACGGACCAGATCCATCCTCAAAGCAACCCTCCTGACCCAACCCGAACCCAGAGAGCTCGGGCCTTTTGCTTTGTGGGTGCCTATTTCTGCAGTTACTGTCCTGACCTACCCCAGAGCACTTAAAGGCTGCAGGGGCTCATCCTGCCCCGAGGAGCTTGGAGCTTGGTTTGTCCGAGCTGTGGTGGAAGCACACAGATCCAGCAGCAACCCCAGTGCTCCCAGCTGCACTGCACCAACACCTGCACAGTGAGAGGAGCAGGGGCAGAGGCAGCACCACCTCCAGCAGCAGGACTTGCTGCTCCAGTGTTTCCGAGGGCCAAAACTGCTGGGCAAAGGCTTCTCCTGGTGGAAAACAAGACTTCCCCCTGACTCTGCAGGAGCAGCCACATGGAAGTGACTCGAAACAGGAGAGATAAATGTGGGAAGGATGGGAGGTTTCCCGGTCAGGCTGAGTTTACACCTGGAAACCCAGAGAAAAAAGGGAGCATCCAACCTCCCAGCCAACCTGCCCTGAGTGCCACAATGAACAGTAAGCCACAGATTCCTTGGAAAATGCATCTGAGACACAGCCTGGCCCCATCCCAATCCCAGTCATCCAAGGCACCGCTGTCCCCAGCCCCATCGTTGCCACAGCCCCGGGATGTCAGCCTGGATGGTGACTGCAGCCCCTCGGAGCAAGGAGATGGCTGCTTAAAGCTGCCCAAAGCTGCTCCCACCTGGGCAGCATCGAGGGGGTTAAGGGCTGCCTGGGCCCCCTTCCACACTGGAGACATCCAGTGGTCCACAAACAGGTTTGGGAGCTAAATGCCTCATTAATGTAAATGGGGCTGGGCTGGGGAAGGTTGTCTCCAGCACATGCCTATGGAAAACCCGTTCAGGCTCTGAGCCCCCACCTGAGCCCTGCAATCAGATGCAGCCCTGGGAGGCCGGACATTGAGGGTGCTTCCATTTCACCCTCACCTCCAGGCAGGTGACCCAGCTCCATGACCATTGGCACTGGGAAGTGTCTCCTCCAGGCACTCAGCAAGGGGCTCCCAGGGCTGTGGCAGCTCCTGCTCCTTTGGTCCCACATTGGTGAGCACCATCACTCAATTGCTCTGGGGCAATCCACAGAATCCCAGCCTGGCTTGGGTTGGAATGGATCTTAAAGCTCCTCCAGCGCCAGCCCCTGCCACGGGCAGGGACACCTTCCACTGGAGCAGCTTGCTCCAAGCCCCTGTGTCCAACCTGGCCTTGAACACTGCCAGAATTCCCCACCACGGATACCAGGTCTCAGCCACCCCCACCATCCCATGGGGATGCGGAGGCTCCTTCCAGGAGCATCCCGAGCACAGGCCGGGCCCTGGCAGTGCTGCAGGTTTCAGACAAGCTGAGTCAAAGGTTAACCCAGGATTGCAGCACCCGCAGTGACATGCTGTGACACGGCCCCGGCGCTAATCCCAGCGCCAGCATCTCCCTGCAAACAGGACGGACCGGGAGGTGCAGTCACCACCGACTCCTCACACCTCCACCAGCACGGGGATAACCCTGCTCACAGCACCTCCTGTGCCCCACCAAGCCGGTGGCTCGGTGCCCCACGCTGCGAGGGCAGCGCTGGTGGGTGAACGATGGGTGACAGCCCGAACCCACCGAGCCAGCCCCACGCACCCCGGGCTGTGCTCAGTCACCGGGCACCGGCCCCTGGGCGCTCCCAAACGGGTGCTGCTGTGCCCCGTCAGCACCGCACGCCCAGCACGCTCCGTGCTCCTGAGCCAGCGGCACGGTTGCACAACCGCAGGCTCAGAGCAGCTTTTCCCTGTGCTGGGGCACCGTTTCCCTTGGGGGGGTTGATGACATCTCCTCCATCTGTCCCCTTTCATCCCAAAGCCAAGGCTCTTCTCCCGCATCCCGTTCACCTGCCTCCGGAGCAGCGGGTGCTGAGGACACCGCAGCCCCGGGAGCCGGGTGGCAGCGGCTGCAGGCAGGGGCTCTGTCCCTGCGGCACGGGTGGGAACGCCGCACGGCGGGTTCCTGCCCCGGCAGGACACACCGCACCGGGGCTCGTCCCTTGGGCCCAGGCGGGAGCAGCCGCAGGCTCCGGGCACTGACCCGGCAGGTCCAGGCCTGGTTGCAACACAGCCCGAGGTACAAGCAGGGAAACACCCGGCCTCGGGGCCGCAGGCAGCATGCTCTGGCACTGGGTCCTCCCTGGCGTCATCCCTGTGCTTCAGCACTTGGCTGTCGCGCTCCCGCACCGCCTCGTCTACCCCAGTCTCAGGCTCCTGCCTCAGTTTCCCTTCCAGAAGGAGCTGGGTGGGAGCTGCATCCCCAGCCCTGCTCAGCGTGCCCTGCGCTGCCCAGCCCCGTGCCCGCTGCCCTGCCTGCTTGGCAGCGGCAGGACACGAGGCGCAGGAGGACCTTCACCAGAGAAGCTTCTGCCGGGCCAAGCGGTGCCACCGCCGGCCTGGCACCTCCTGCCCACCTGAGAGCCAGCCCAGCTCCACCGCACGCTGAGACGGGATCCCTGCGGCCTCCTTCCACTCATGCACTTTGTCCAAATCTGGTTCTAGAGATGGACAAACGCCTGCTTTCATCAAACCCATCCACCTGGGTTTAAAGCGCGCCGCGGCCCCGGTGGAGGCGCGATCACGCACAGGGTGGCTGGAGGCAGGTGCTGGCCGGACCCGCAGTGAATCACAGTGTTTTCACAACGCGTCTCGCTCAGAACCTTCCCCGCTTGTGTTTTAAGACCTTCTCACCCAAGTTTACATAACGAGTCCGGGAAGGGACAAGCTGTTCCCCTGGCTGATCACACGGGGCAATCATCCCCGCTCCTGGCCGCCTTATAAAAACTCACCGGGCACAAAATATTTCACATTTCCCCCAGAACATGGGGGAGGGCCATAAAGCCCCGGCCCGCGGGGATCTTTATGATGCTCCGTCTGGGCTGGCGCCGCGCTGGCGCTCCCCGGCCTGTGCCGGAGCATCCCGGGGCCAGAGCCCATCTTTCACCACGTCTTTGGACGTTGCAGTCATGGCCGGAGGCTCTTTTTTCCCATAAACTTCTACGTCAGAAAAGGCAAAGGAGTGCAGCTGATTCCCTGTCACATCAATTAGTGAGGGAGTGGGTCTGGGGAAACCCCATCTGTGACAAATCACAGCCCCACGCCAAGAGCATCCTCCTGGTTTCTCCCCCTGAGAGGAGCACAGCCCAGTGGGATGAGTCCGGGTCCAGTCACCAGGGTCATTAGTGCTCAGGCTGAGAGCACTGTGGGACTGTCCCCAAGCTGGGGTTTACCCCATCCTTCCCATTCCGGAGCCAGCAGCTCACAGAGGTGGTATCTGCACCCAGCACCATGAGCCCAGGCACCCACCAAGCCCCTCACTCCAAAGCCATGGACTATGCAGTGCCAGAACCGGCCGGGGGGGCCGCTTCCCTCTGCTGCTGCTTGTAAAACAAAACCAGCCTTGGTTTTACTGCCTGATCTTTGTAACGCAAACAGAGGTCACTTAAAAAGGTTTTATATGCAGCGGTTACCAGAGCAGGTTGGCTGGTGAGATGCTCGCTATCGTTCGACTGTGATTTTACTGGTCACAACTAAATTACTCTATTTTGTTTAGGGACAGCATGTTTCTGAAAGCGCACCCAATAAACCGGGCAATTAAAGTGCTGAAGGAGCCTGTCTGCACCCTGCAAGGGAAGGGGTGATGCCCGGCTTCCTGCGGCAGGAGCAGCCTCCCCGCTGCCAGGGGAGAGCACCAAGCAGAGCGCCAGCATGGGGTGCGCGATGCCCATGGGGACAGACACGGCCCCACCAGCGCAGGGCGAGCGATGGCCGCGGGACAAGCAGTGCCCGTGGGACGGGCGCCCTCCTCCCGGTGCCGGTTGGCAGGAGCGCTGCCCGCACACCCGGAGCCGTCCGACGGGAAGCGGCTGCAGCCGTGACTCATTCCGAGCACGTAAGGTCTGGCAGCTCCTGCTGCACGTCGGTGCCGTGAGCGCGTGCATGGGCAGTGCCATCGTGCCCGTCATGGCTGCCCAGGCTGGGAGAAGGGACGCGCAGGGCACAGGTAGGGAACACCAGGTACAGAGCCATGGGCACCGCTCCTATTTCTGGAGCCCAAAGAGGCTTCCCAAATCCCTGAGCACCGAAGGGTGACCCCTCACCTCCCGCACCACCAAAGGGCATCATTCACCCACGAGCAATGCAGATTCACACAGAGCCACATATGAATGAGTCAAAGGGGTTTTCCAGTGACCTGAACTGTGATTTTGGGGTGATTTCCTCCCTACAGAGCTGTCTCTGGATCTCTGCCCTGGGCTCTGGCACAAGAACCTCTTCATCTTTATGTACAGGTCTAAAAACCATCCCAGAAACCTTTTCAGGCTGCCTGTACCCGCTCTGGCCACCAGTAAAGCGTTTCCCTTTCAGCAGAGCCATGCAGGACCAGCCGCTGTTTTGGGAACACCACGGGTCAGCCCGGTGGTGCCATTCATAGGATCTCAGCTGTATTTGGCTGCTGGCAGCGGCGCCCAACAGCCCGGCTGCAGCACAATGCCTGGGCGGCAGGAGAGCTTCCCCCCGGGTTGTTCAGCTGTATTTTTAGCAGGAGGGTTTTGCTTATGAAATAAACTTTCTCATGAGGCAAGGGAGACAACACAGAGCCGAGCCTGACTCAAGGTCATTTGGCTTCACAGCTGATGTTTCACACCGCAAACAAACGCAGCCTGCTCTATTTTCAGCTCTATTTTTCAGTGCTGGTGGCAGACATTGTTCTCTGGGGAAAGAAGCAGCGATGGAGGGTGATTATTTTGACAGGACAGGGGTTGGGAACCGGGTGAGTCCTGGTACTCGCCATCCAACCTGTTTGTTCTAGCTCCACCTGCAAGCGCCGCTTGAACACAATCCCAGATTCCAGTCCTGGCAGAGTGGCAGGAGGTTTAACAACAAAAATCCCTTTTGTTCCCAATCAACGGCACCAGGGGACGTTTGGGAAAGTCTGACCCAGTCCTGATTGAACGAGAACCTGCGAGGACATTTCTTAATGAGAGGCAATCGTGACCTCTCACAATGCTGTGCTGCTCTGCGGTGATTTATGGTCCCCAGGAGGGTCAGACCCATTTACTGCTCTGTTGTGAGGAGTTAACATCTCCCACAGTCACTCAAGATGCTCTTTACCTCTAGGCTGTGGCTGTAGAGCACTGCTGGGCTCAGGGATCCTGCACACGCACAGAGCTGGCCCCAGTGGAGGGAAAGGGAAAGGAGGTCTTTTAAAAATGGATTCTAAGATCTTCTTAAAAAGGCTTCTAAACCTCTTTAAAGACACTTGTGCAGCTCACCCGCAGTGCCTTGGCCTGGGCCAAAGGCTGGTTGTGGGCATGGTTGGAGCGAGGAAAGCAAAAGCCACGAGGGGATGTCCTGACGCCTGTGGCATCTCAAACCAGGGCAAGAAACTCACTTTACATGGCTGTGCTCTTGTATGAGATCTCCCAGACTGGTCTGGGTTGGAAGGGACCTTAAAGCTCCTCCAGCTCCAACCCCTGCCACGGGCAGGGACCCCTTCCACTGGAGCAGCTTGCTCCAAGCCCCTGTGTCCAACCTGGCCTTGAACACTGCCAGGGATGGGGCAGCCACAGCTTCTCTGGGCACCCTGTGCCAGCGCCTCAGCACCCTCACAGGGAAGAGCTTCTGCCTAAGAGCTCATCTCAGTCTCCCCTCGGGCAGGTTAAAGCCATTCCCCTTGGCCTGTCCCTACATCCCTTGTCCCAAGCCCCTCTCCAGGTTTCCTGCAGCCCCTTCAGGCACTGGAGCCGCTCTCAGGTCTCCCCTTCAGGAGCCTTCCCTTCTCCAGGCTGCCCCAGCCCAGCTCTCTCAGCCTGGCTCCCGAGCAGAGCCGCTCCAGCCCTCGCAGCAGCTCCGTGGCCACCTCCTTCCCTGAGCCCATCCATTCCCACCGCCCTTCCCCTTGCCGGAGCCCAGGGCACCGGAGCCTCAGCCCTCGGGGAGCGGGGCCGGGCCACGGCAGAACGGATCCACTCCGGGGGTGACCGGAGATGCTCCGGGAGGCCCGGGAGAGCCGCGGCGGGCGGGGCCAGCGGGCGGGCCCGGACCGGGGTGGGTGGGGCCGGCGGGCGGGGCCGCGGGCGGGGCGGGGCCGGTCCCGCTGTCGGTCGGACGCTACCGGCGCCGCGCGGCAGGTACGGGGGGACCGGGGCGGGCGGGGGGCACGGGGCCTCCGGTCCCTTCACCCCGGGCGGTGCCGGTGAGGGTGCCGGTGCCGGTGCTGGTGCCGGTGCCGGTGCCGGTACCCGCGGGCATCCTCCCGCCAGCCCCGGGGTGAAGGGACCGGCGCGGCGGGGCTGGACCGGTGCGAGCGGTTGGTGAAGTGTCCGCGGTGAGACCTCACCGGGGTTTGCCACCGCCTCCTGTAGTGGAGGATGCGCGGTTAAGAACTGAGATTCTTCCCTGTGAGGGTGCTGAGGCGCTGGCACAGGGTGCCCAGAGAAGCTGTGGCTGCCCCATCCCTGGCAGTGTTCAAGGCCAGGTTGGACACAGGGGCTTGGAGCAAGCTGCTCCAGTGGAAGGGGTCCCTGCCCGTGGCAGGGGTTGGAGCTGGAGGAGCTTTAAGGTCCCTTCAACCCAAACCTGTCTGGGATTCTCTCTCTAAAGAGAGGGAGAAAAATAAGGGAAGTCCTTTCTAGACATTCGGGGGGGGGGGCGGGGGGGGGGGAAGGGGATGCCATCAGTCCGGTTGTGGTGTCTTTCTGCATGATGCAGACGTGAAGTCGCCCCATCTCAACATGCTTGTGCAGCAGTGTTGCCAGTGTTTCAGTGTTGGTGCTGTTGGGATATCGGGATATGCACAGGGTCAGGTGCTGTAGTTTTTCCTTAACCCCTGCCTGTGCAGGGTTTTTTTGATCTCCCTGATAACAGGTACGGGAGCAAAGTGCGGCTTTCTGAGTATCTCCCTTTGCACTTTGCTGCGGGACACATGCCCTCACCTCGGGCTGCTGCCCCCGGGACACGGGTCTTACCGCAGGGTAGGAGCTCTGTGGTGGGGAGGGAGCTGCTGCGGGTTGCTCCTCTTACGTCCCAGGATTCACGTTGTTCATTGCACAAGCAGCAGAGAACTCTCAGCAATGTGACCTTACTGGCACGTGAGGAGTGAGGAGCAAGGCTTGTCATCATCCAAGGAGACAGGGCCACTGCGGGAAATGCAGGGTTAGGCAGGGCAGGAAGGGATGATGGAGCATACAGCACAGACAGCCAGGCAGTGCTCTCTAAACTTACAGACTGTAAACACTTGTAGTGCTGTACGCGTGCCCATTGCGATCAGAGACCTGGAGGCGCCGGTGCAATCGGGCGCTGTGGGTGATGGAGCAGGCAGCCACTCTCCAAAGCATCCCTGGCTCAGGATCTCCTCACCTGCTGATCTGTTACTGCTCCATTTCTCTTTCTTAACCTGCAAACTTGTGATGTAATGCAACAGATCGCCTCTAATTTGCTAAAGCGCTGCTAGGTTGGATCAAAGTCTCCTCTGGGGAGAGGTCTTTTCTTCAGGCTCTGCAGAGGATGGCAGAGCAGCAGCTGGTGGTCAAAGAGGAGTCGCTGTTGAGTGTCCCAGTGGAGAAAGTACTGAATAATGGCAGTACCAGGGCTGGCAGTGTTGGAGCGGTTTTGCAGCCAAGGTACCACCCTGGAGCTTCCCTCAGTTTTCTTTATGTCTTTATTTCTTTCCCGTGGCAGTTGCTGCAGGAAGAGCCCAGAGGAGGCTCAGCACAGTCAGCACGATCGTTTCGTAACGCGGGAGTCTGATCTCAGCCGTGAGGTGGAGGAGTTTCAGCTGCGACGATGCTGGGCTGATGCAGGGCCGGACTCGCGGCTGCTGGGCAAGGTGCGGACGTCTCTTTCACAGCACAGAGCAAACCACACCAGAGCCACGAACTCTTTTAGGACCGCTTCAGCCACCACGGGGGTGCAAAAGATGCCAGGAGAGGAGTCCAAGGCACCCTGGCACTGCAGGGCTCTCGGGACCCAGGCTCAGGCTCTGACATTGGTGTGTCAGGGATAACACAGTCTGCCAGAGCAATGTGGCAATGAGAAATACAGAGGAGGAGGAGTGGGGGAGCCCAGCGGGTGCGTGTTCCCCTTCCGCGAGCCGGCTCTGGAAGTACAGCAGCCAGACAAGAAATAAACCCAAACATCCAGGCCCATGAGTGTCGCACAC
The DNA here is from genome assembly GCF_033815535.1 of Pezoporus flaviventris. Taxonomy (NCBI): domain Eukaryota; kingdom Metazoa; phylum Chordata; class Aves; order Psittaciformes; family Psittacidae; genus Pezoporus; species Pezoporus flaviventris. Next base: position 19,116,633 of record NW_026892626.1, on the reverse strand, counting down.
TGCGCAGGGAATGAGGGGTTTGGGGGCAGCAGCAGGGACGGAGTTTGTAACCATGGGACATCCCCATGTGCCACATCCCTGAGCTCCTCATCGGCTCCTGTCCCACCGTAGCCCCCGCTCCCTTCTCCAGAGGGGCTTCGGGAAGGGGTGGTTACCTGTGCACTGATGGAGAGGGGCTTTTGTCATCCCTCACTCGTCTTTTCTCTGCTCCAGGTACACTGATGGGGGAGAGCAGGAGCAGGCGGGCACTGAAACCAGCACCAAACCCCCTCTGGGCAGCTGCAGCATCCCAGCACTGAGCCTCTGTCCCTGGGGTGAGGAACCCCCGTAACAAGCTTTGGCTTCCCATCAGACAAGAAACCTCGCAGAAGGAGGATTTCAGGAGGAGAAAGGAACAGGAAGTCTGGAAACATCCTGGAAATAAAGGTAAGAAGAAAACTATGATAGTGAGAAGAAAAGTGTGCAAACCGGTGTCACCTGCATGTGGTCAAGCACGGCCTCTGCTTAACGCCATCCTTTTATCAAATGACTGGTTTAAAAGCAGAGCTTACACCTAAAGGAGGGTTGCTGGTTGCTGTATTTCCAGCACACCTGTTTTAGCTTGGTTTTTTTAATGTGGGGATCCATGTGTTTTCATGGTAGGGCAGGGACATCCTCAGCATCCTGCCTGAGGATGCTCTTCCAGCCGATCCCATCCCCGTCCCGTGCTTGTGTTCCCGCTGGCAGGCACCCTGTGAGGCCACAGTGGAGCAGCACTGGCAGAGAACAGGTCCCATGGCTTTGACATCAGGGAAGAAACATTCTGGATCAGTTAAAACACACCTAAAGGTGAAGTCCCAGGACACGCGTTCCCTGGGGAGCAAAACGCTTTCAGATGAGTAGAGCCTGCCTCAAATCTTGGAGGAAGCAGCTGGAGCTTCCTTTCCAAAGCACTCTCCCATCAAGAGCTCAGGGTGTTAGGCTGCATCCAACAGACATGTAACAGGGTGTGCAATGAAAATCACCATCTCCCTTTGCATCATGGAGGGAGGCACCATAAAATCCGTTGGGTTTATACTTTTCTCAAGCTCTGCAAGTACCACTCATCATCACCCAGCCTCTGCATTGCTGGGCGCTGCTCACTGGTGAAATGTTGTGCTATTTCGGCCCTCTCTCTTCTGGGATGCCGAGTTACACACAGCACCAGTCCTTAACTCTGTTCTACATTTAAACCTGGAGAACGCCCTCAGCAGCTGCCTGGGGTTGTTTTGAAATCCTGCCTCGGGATAGTGAGATTTAGTAACACAAATTCTCACCTTAAAACAGCAGCACAAGATGTTCTATTTACTCGCAGTGTGAATGTGAGCTATTCAGCATCCTCACACAAGCACTGAGAGCATACCGATACTATCTGAAACACAAAGGAATTTGGTGGAAAAGAACGATCCCTTGTCCTTCCTCCGGCGGGCAGCAGCACTGAGCAGCATTCCTGGTGCTGGGAAAGGTGCTGCAGGTACCAGGGCCCTGTCTCCTGCCCCTTTGATGGCCTGGTGCGCTCTGATGCTTTTTATTGTTAACAAAAATTGTCCTAAACCCTGTGTTAGCTTGAACACTGAGCACTGTTTCGCCTCAAAGCAGCTCCTGCGCGTGCTGCTTGGTCCATCTAGCGTTGGCAAAGGTTTTGGGTGATGTTGCAGACGGAGCAGTTTGCACACCAAGTGCCTGCTTCCTAAAAAGTGACCTGGTTGGGTATTGCAACACCTGCAGGGCCCGGGGCTGGTACTGAGTAAGTCACTGGTGGCACACGTTCAGCAGGTCCCAGTCACTTAACCCTTGTGGGGCTGGAAGGAGGTGTCAAAACCATTGGGCACTTTCGGAGCAGCAAAGCACAAACCTGCCCCTCGCACCCCCTTGGGAGAGGGGGGCTGTTCACTGCCACGCCATGACCCTGCAGAACGCCTGCTCTGAGTAGCTGCTGCATTATAAACCCATGGTGGTGCCACCACCTAACTTCCCCTTCTGCTTTGCTGGCAGCCCCAGAGGGCTCAGTGTGATACTGGCCTGCTCCTCACCATCGTTCTGATGCCTGTGGTCTGCTCTCCCCTTGCAGAGCACAGCATGAACCTGAAGAAGTACTTCATCCGGGCACTGCACCGCCTGCAGAAGGGCCCCGGCTACACCTACAAGGAGCTGCTGGTCTGGTACTGCGACAACACCAACACGCACGGCCCCAAGCGCATCATCAAAGAGGGGCCCAAGAAGAAACTCATCTGGTTCTTCCTAACTTTGCTCTTTGCATCTCTGGTCTTCTGGCAGTGGGGCATCCTCATCAACACCTACCTGTCCTACAACGTCACCTCGTCTCTCTCTATCGGCTTTAAGACCATGAAGTTCCCAGCAGTCACAGTCTGTAATGCCAACCCTTACAAGTAAGTCTTTCTCTGCCTAATTCACCCAGTTGTGCTTTAACACCCCCAGTTGTGCTGCTGGTGTAAGGGACTGTGGTGTAAGGTACTGCAGGTGTAAGGCACCATGGTGTAAGGTACTGCTGGTGTAAGGCGCCATGATGTAAGGTACTGCTAGTGTAAGGTACTGTGGTGTAAGGTACTGCTGGTGTAAGGCACCATGATGTAAGGTACTGCTAGTGTAAGGCACCATGGTGTAAGGTACTGCTGGTGTAAGGCACCATGATGTAAGGTACTGCTAGTGTAAGGTACCATGGTGTAAGGTACTGCAGGTGTAAGGTACTGTGGTGTAAGGTACTGCTGGTGTAAGGTACCATGGTGTAAGGTACTGCAGGTGTAAGGTACTGTGGTGTAAGGTACTGCTGGTGTAAGGTACCATGGTGTAAGGTACTGCAGGTGTAAGGTACCGTGGTGTAAGGTACTGCTGGTGTAAGGCACCGTGGACCTGTTCCTGGCTCAGATACATTAGGAGCATCAATGGAGTCACCAACTGGCACTAAAAGCTAAATAAAGGAGAACAGTGTGGCACTGGATGGCTCGGCTCCAGACAAGGGTTCACGTGCCTGCACTCCTCCTGCCTTTCCTCACTGTATCAGTTCATCTAACGATGGTTGTTGCCTCCTTGAGAACTTCCCCTGGCTCAGGGATAAGTTCAATCACTTGTCACTGCCAAAATCAGCCCCTTTTCTGCCCCATAGTTCTGTTCTTCCTCCTTCCTCGCTGTGAACGTACCACTTACGGCTGTCGCTCCAGCCATGACAAGCTGGTTAAACAGCAGTTATCTGCTGGGAGCTGCAGCGACACAACTTGAGCATCATTTTAAAGGAGTAACCGATTCCTGTTAGAGCTGCTTTAAAACGATACCCACCCAGCAGTGCAGCCCCGGGCAAGATAGGCTCAACCAACGGGCAGGAATTGCTTTGGGGCTGGTTTTTCTCTTGCTTGCTAGAGGTGTTTTGTGTAAACTCCCCCACCTCAGGTCTGCACTGGCAGGTTCACCACTGCGAGCTCTGCTCATCCTCCTGCTGGTTTCCCACCCGGCTGCAGGGATGTTCGTGTGGAGCTGCCCGTGCTCTGCATAGAAGCTCCTGTTGCTCTCCAGTAAATCCTTAGGCAGTGAACAGGGGTCCCCAGGGAGGCCCAAGCCAGGGCTGCAGCACAGGAACTGCTGCACATCGCCACTGCCCTCACACCACCTGTAACTGCTCTGTCCTCAGATACTCGGAGGCGAAGCCTCTGCTCAAAGAACTGGACCGGCTCATTGATGCGGCGCTGGAGAGGATCCTGCAGCCCTCACCAGGCAACAGCAGCGAGAGCATCTCCCCCCCGCTAGACCTGGAGCTCTGGTACCAGATCCCCCTGGTCCTCATCGACGAGCACGACAAAGACAACCCCATCATCCTGGACATCTTTGAGACCAACCAGACCGCTGCGGGCATGCAGTCCTCTACAGACACCCCAACCCCTGCGGGCAACGAAAGCTCTGTGGACATCGCAGCCTCTGCAGGCAATGAAAGCTTTGTGGGCAACCACACTGCAGGCAACCACACTGCAGGCAACCACACTGCAGGCAACCACACTGCAGGCAACCACACTGCCACCGCACCGAGCCCGGCCAACACCACGTCGGAAGAAAAGAAGTACAAGCTGGCGGTGAAGTTGGTGAGATGGGTCCCAAGGAGGCAGCCGGGAGGGCTGAGAGATGGCCAGCACTGGGTGCCTCAGCAGGGGTGTGCTGTGGGGATCGGTGTCTCTTCCCCCTGGCTGCACAGGGCAGAGGGGTTCACCCAGCCTGGTCTGGGCACAGCTCTCATCTCCCGGAGCAGCAGCAGGGCTGGCGTCAGGCAGAGGGGGGGCACACACTGTAGGTCCCTGCTGCAGAGGGCTCAGACCTGCCTGTTGTGTCCCCCCAGTGCAGCCACCCGGGCTCTGACAACTGCACCTACAGGAACTTCACGAGCGCGGCGCAGGCGGTGACCGAGTGGTACATCCTGCAGTCCACCAGCATCCTCTCCAAAGTGCCCCTGCAGGAGAGGATCAGGATGGGCTACCAGGCAGAGGACATGATCCTGGCCTGTCTCTATGGCGCTGAACCCTGCAACTACAAGTAGGTGCATGCCAAGCTCCCTGCCCTTCCCTGTCACATCAGGAGTGGGACGGGATGCTAAAGGCATGACAGCCTTTTGCTGTTCAATTTTTAAGGTATATATCAGTTAATAGAGATCTCTGCTGGTCCTTAACTCTAACACCATTTCCCAGAGGGTTTCTGGATGTGATCCTGGCAGAAACAGGTTATTTGGGATACTGCTGGCTTGGGTTTCAGTTCTGGATGGGCTGTTTTGCTCGTAACGTATTGAGACTATCAGCATCCAAGGGCCCTGCCAGGGTGTTCAGCAGCTGCCAGCCCAGTGCTGAGTCAGCACAGCCGTGCAGCCCCAGGTACAGCCCCTGCTCTCCCTACACGGGCTCTGAGGCACATTTCAGCCGTCCCCATTTCTCACCTGGTTGTGGTCCTCGTGAGCCCCCCCCAGCAGCAGGAGCCTGCGCTGCTGCAGAGGGAGCAGAGAGTTACTGTCAACAGCTGAGGTTTAACTCCAGCCCAAGCCTGTTACCGCAGCTCACATCAAGCAATTATTCCTCTCGTTGCTGTGACAGGCTGTGCCTTTCCATTCCCAAAAAGCGCTGTCCCCAGCGGCTGGCTCTCAGCACGTGTGGGCCTGCCTTTGCTCTTCTCTCCAGCAGCAGAATGACTGAATTCACATCAGCTGAAAGTTCCACACAGGCACCTGACAAACAACGCGACTGAAAGGGGGTCCCAGGGGTGGCTGCCAAGCGCTGCTCCCACCGCATGGCTTGGTTTGTAACCCCCCGAGTCACAGCCTTGTGTGCATGATTCTGCAGGAATTTCACCCAGATCTATCACCCGGACCATGGTAACTGCTACATCTTCAACTGGGGCATGGACGAAGAGGCTCTGAATTCCTCCAACCCGGGAGCTGAGTTCGGTAAGAGCGAGTGGCCCGCAGCGACCATTGCTGCTGGAGAGCAGCTCTGTGATTCCTGTGCCTCTGGAGCACTGCAGCAGTGGGGGAAAAGCCCCCCGAAGGGAAACGTGCCACTTAGAGCCAAGTGCTGTGGGCACAGATGTGACACGTAGCAGAAGTGCAACATCTGGAGAGCGGAACTGTCTGGGGCAGTGTCTGAACATTCACTCAGATATTTCCATTCAGAGCACTCTCCATCATGCGGAGTTAGGCGCACGTGAGGCTGCTGTGACAGCCAGACCCGGCCCTTCCCCAAGGAACTGACATCTCTGTGCACAGCGAGAGGAAAAGAGACTTTGGGCTCTTTCGAGACTCACATTTCTGTACAGTTCCTGAGTGTTTTGTCTGGTGTCCCAGGGCTGAAGTTAATCCTGGACATCAGGCAGCAGGACTACATCCCTTACCTGTCATCCGCCGCCGGGGCCAGGCTCATGCTGCACCAACAGAAGAGCTTCCCCTTCCTGAAGGATCAGGGCATCTATGCAATGCCCGGGACGGAAACCTCCATCGGGGTGCTGGTGGTATGTGCGGCATTCCTCCTGAGCAGATTGTCTGAGAATAATGTTATCTGATGGGACTGCAACCAAGTTTGTTTTAAGTCTTGGCTGAACTGGCTCAAACCAAAAGAGTCACGGTACAGGCCAGCTGCGGGCTGGAACACTTTATGGAGACTTTTATGTAACTGTCCTGGCAAAGTGCTTTATTGAAGCCAAAACAGTGAGCTCAGGTCATTGCTGGCTCTTCCTTCAGTGTGTCGGAAGGTGCCTTGCTAAAACACGCTGCTCTGAACACCCTCGAGTGGCTCAATCCACCCTGGGCAACGCTGCATCTCCTTCAGCGCTGCTGCCCGTGACTCTGATTTGTCCCAAAGCCAAAAGGGAATATGGGAATGACAGAGACCCTAGAAAATGAGACCAGGGCCCAGGAGAACCACCAGGTACTCACGTTGGCTGGTTTGGTTTTCTTTCAGGATGAACTGGAACGGATGGGCTATCCCTACAGCGACTGCACCATGAACGGGTCTGATGTCCCTGTGAAAAATCTCTACAGCGAATATAACACCTCCTACTCCATACAGGTAACACTGCACTCTTCAGGCAAACAAAGCCGGGTAGGGAAAATGACCAAAGCAGCTGAATTCTCTGACGAGCAAGCAGGGTTACCGGAGCATCAGCAATGGTCACGTAGAAAGCACCACCTGAACCCAGGAACCCTCTTTTCTGGCAATGAAGGAAGGGCTGAGCATGGTTCAGCGCTGATCCTTTCCCCCTGCCCGGCCGCCCCGGAGCCCGGCTCCGAGCAGGTGAGGGTTCCCGACCAGGCAAAGCCGGAGCAGGCTGCGCCCGGGCCCCTGCTCCCTTAAACCCTGCTGGTTCTTCGCTGTTCCCTTTTGCTCCCGAGCAGCCAAGTCCCCCAGGACAGCTCCTCCAAACTCCAGGCCTTTGAGCTGTGGTTGCTCCATCTGCAGTGTGAGCGGTGGCTGCAGCTCGGGAGGGCTGTGAGGCACCGAGGGGACACTTCCATCAGCTCGGCCGGCTCCTGCTGCTCCGGCACTCCGGGAAGCACCGAGCTCCGGGGTTCAGCCATGGCATCGCTCTACCCCATGAAGCAGCTCGTGCTGTGTGTACACGAGTGGTGCTTATCCCTGACAGGAGAGGGATGTGCAGGAGGGATTCCTCTCCTCAGCACTCCTGCTCTTCTTCCTCCTTTCCTCTTTAAGGGAATTGAGCCACTTTTCCCCCTGAGAACACCCGCTGTTTTTCCGTGGGAAATGAAGCCAGAGCTTTGCTTTTTCTGCACTTAAAAACTGGGCTGAGAAAGTTCAGTGTTCAGAAACCTTCGATCTGTAGAAACCCAGGTGTAAGCAGGAGGGGCTGGTTCATTTGTAATGGGCTGTCATGTAAAGGGGAAGCGCTTCTGGGGGTGAGACCCAGGACTAAGGAAAACATCAAAACGCATTGGGGGTTATGTTCCAATGCTGGAACAATGCACCCCAAAGCGGGGGCTCTGCTCTAGCGGGGGGGGGGGGGGTATTTCTCCCTTTATGTAACTACCATTTGGACCACTCTACCCCTCTTTTTGAGATGCTTGTATAACGTTTAAGCAAACACTTGAGAGGGTTGCACTGCGACTCCAGAGCTGCTAAATGCTGACAGAGGCTCTGCGCCCGTGCACTCCACGTCACTTGAGAGACCTCTCAGGATTTTCCCACTGCTCCCCGTTTGCAGTGAGCTCTGGAAGCATTTCCTATGGCACTGAGGCTCCCTGGCTGCTCTGCTGAGCTGGGGCTGTTAAATTTCATTGTCTTCCCATAGAGTTGTTAGTGCTTTGTGCACTGTTTCATGCCGAGTCCCGCTCCAATCTCAGCTGGTTAACTTCATGCCTGGCTGAGCTAACGGCAGCGCTGCAGCCGGGCTCACAGTCCCTTCGAGGGGAGCAGCAGATGCACAGATAACCTAGTCCAAAACCTGCTTTGTGTTCAAGTATTTTTAGAGCCCTGGCTCTAAAGTGGACTGCAGCCCCTGGGCAGTTTGTCCCATCAACCTGGAGACAACGGCAGCGTCCGTGGGTGAGACAGAGCATTTGTATTCCTCTTGGGAACCATGTGGCTTCCATAGAGCCCCAGGACAGGTGAGAAGTGGGCAGTTTCCGTGCGGCTGGAGCAGGCTCCGGGGTGAGTGTCCCTCGGGCAGCTCACACTGGGTTGTGCCTTCAGCTCCCCGGGAGCAGCAGTAAAAATGCCTCACAAACACAAGGGCAGCCCAGGGCAGCTCGGCTCAGCCTCCTCTCACTAGGGTAAAGCCGGAGGAGGCTTTTGCACAGGGTGGGCCCCGGCAGCACCCACCCCCTCCGCAGCCACGGCATCGCCTGCTCCATGCAAAGGAGAGAGAGCTCCTCGGAGGGGAGCGGTTCCCAGAGCCAGCGCAGAGCCCAGCAGCTCCAGCCCACGCCTGAGCAGCTCCCTCTTCCCTCCTCCAGGCCTGCCTGCGCTCCTGCTTCCAGAAGGACATGACTGAGATCTGTGGATGCGGGCACTACATGTTTCCTTTACCTCAGGGGGTAAAGTACTGCAACAACGAAGATTACCCAGGCTGGGGTAAGAGCCTGAACAGAGCCACTTGCACGGACATCCCGGGGTGCGAGGGTGCAGGAGGGCATGGGAGCTTTTTTGCTGTAGTAAATGCCACAGCTCCGTGTGAGGTCTCTCCATGGCCACGGGGTCAGTGCTGGGAGAAGGGGTGACCTTTTTGCCCGAGTATCCCAAGGGAAGGAAGGTCAGCGGGGCAGCAGCAAACCTGTGCAGCAGGCTCAGACCTGAACACTTCCTACATGATATTGATGTAATCCAGCAAGCAGGTCCTCACCTAAACGTGCTTTGATTTTTTGTCTTCACCCAACAGCATATTGCTATTCATCCCTGAGGTCAAGTATAAGGCACAGACAGATCTGTATTGACTCCTGTAAGGAAACATGCAAGTAAGTACCGGGGCCGCTTGGGGCAGTGATGGAGGTGGAGCGGATCCTGTGCTACCCCCAGCGATCCCGACCTTCCCACTGCAGCACCAGTGACTCCAGAGGGGGAACCTCCCACTAACGCCCCGTCCCTCGCTCCGCAGCGACACGCAGTACAAGATGACCATCTCCATGGCAGACTGGCCCTCCGAAGCCTCCGAGGTAACACCGGCTCCTCCTCTTGCAGCACCGATCCTTACCCCACGAATCGCTCGGCGTTCCTGGGCTAATGCCCGGGTAGCAAACGCCTCTTTGCCAAATTACACATCTCCAGGATGCAAACAGGCAGCAGGACCATGGGATGGAGGGGGGGTGATACCCCCATGGCAGCTCCTCCTGCCCGGGGTCCTGCCCTGGTGCCAGTGACAGCCCAAAACCTGTGCTGACCTCTGATTTACCCGAGCATGTGGGTGCTAAGGACTTTGCACATATTCCCTATAGAAAACCCCTGCATTTTATGACAAGAACCCTTCACCCTGAACTGGGGAAGCTGCAGCCAGCAGGACCCTGCTCTCCCAGCACAGGCTCAGCCACAGCAAAGGAGCAAAGGCACCCACACGCTGCCAAGCGCAGGGGCTCTCGATGGGTGAATTGCTGCTGCCTCCTGCCGCAGGCTCAGGTTCCTGCCCCAGGCTCAGGTTCCTGCCCCAGCAGGGCCCAAGGGATGCTCCTGCTCAGTTCTGAGCACGTTCTGTTTCCCTAGGACTGGATTTTCCATATTCTGTCTTATGAAAGGGACATGTCAACAAACGTGACTCTGGACAGGTGAGTGAAAGGAACAACCACTTTATCTCCTCCATTGAGGCTGTTAACACTAGATTAGCGTGAGCCTTGGCGACGGGCCAGAGCACACCAATGCAAAGGGAGGACAAGATTTGGCGCGTGGTTGCCTGGAGGATACACACAGCAAACCTGAAACACGCTGCGTGCATGAGCTCCGCTCTCCACAGGGGCAACCGGGGTCAGACAAACGTGCAGGTGACTTAAAACCAGCGCAAACGGCAGCAGCTCTCACCAGCTGCAGGCAGGGAGCTGCGAGCTGCCAGGGGCCAGCTCCTGTACTGCGATGTTCTGGCATCTCTGAACCTGCCAGCAGCAGTAGAGGGGATGCACCAAGATGGATAACTGCCGCCTTACCCTCTGAGAACCTAAACCCTGAATTAGGGTGGAAAAGGAGGGTTTTCCCCCATGGAAAAAAAACCCAACCTACCCAAACCCATCACCACCAACCACCCAAACCAAAGCAGGGAGGCAGGGAATGGTTTCACCGGTGCTGGCTGACCTGTACACATTAAGCTGCTGCACTGTGGTCAGTCGTGGTGCTGGGGCTCTGTCCGTGCACCCAGGAGCACGAGGAGCAGGGCACTGAGGAGTGCTGGCCCCTCTGATCAACCAGGGCAGCTGGAAGCCCAGAGCAAACAGCCCCAGAGGAGCTCCCAGGAGGAACTTCAGGACCCATCAGTGGCACTTGTAGCTTCTCCACGTGCCGGGCAGGAGTCTCGGTGGATGCTCATGGGTGGCTGGGCCGGGCTCTGTGCAGCTGGAGCAGAGGGATGGGATGCCCACATCCCGGCTCTGCCCTGAGCTGCCGCTTGTCCCCTGCAGAAACGGGATCATCAAGCTCAACATCTACTTCCAGGAGTACAACTACCGCACCATCTCCGAGTCCGCCGCCACGACGGTGAGTGCCCGTCCCTGCCCTCCGCGCGGTGCCACCGCGCACATGGGGCTCAGCTCCTCGGGGTGGTCCTCAGCGGGTGACCGGGCTCTGCTCCCGCAGATCGTGTGGCTGCTGTCGAGCCTGGGGGGGCAGTTCGGGTTCTGGATGGGGGGCTCCGTGCTCTGCCTCATCGAGTTCGGGGAGATCATCATCGACTCGCTCTGGATCACCGTGATCAACATCATCAGCTGGTGCAAGGGGCTGAAGCAGAGGCGGGCGCAGGCGCGGTACCCGGACGCGCCGCCAACGGTGTCGGAGCTGGTGGAGGCTCACACCAACCTGGGCTTCCAGCACGAGGGCCCCGGGACCCTGCCCAGGGACAGGGACAAGGAGCAGGAGCTGCCCCCTGAGCCCGGCACCCCCCCTCCCAACTACGACTCCTTGCGGGTGCAGCCCCTCGATGGCCTCGGGCCCGACAGCGATGCAGAGACCGAGTGAGCAGCGAGTGCCCCCGGTACCCCCCTGTGCAGGCATGGGCTGAGAGACCCCTGCTCTGCCACAGCCAGGGGGGCTCCGAACCGCCCTGGCTGCCCCCCCAGCCCCACTGCTCACTGTGAAAAGCTCTGTCCAATAAACCTGGTCAGGACCCTCATAGAGCTGGTGTCAGGCTCTGCTTTTGGTATGTTCATAGAAGCACGGAATGGAAAGGACCTTAAAGCTCATCCAGTTCCACCCCCCGCCACGGGCAGGGACACCTTCCACTAGAGCAGCTTGCTCCAAGCCCCATCTGTATGTGCAGCCTCTATACATCAGAATTGCTGTGCAATCATGCATCACCATTTCTTTCTAAGGGGTGGCAGGAAGCACATCCCAGTGGGAAGAGCAGATGGTGGCAACGGAGGCTGCACCAGGCTGAAGCTGGCGGTGCTGGGGATAGGCTGGGACGTGCTGATGGTGGATGCTGCACCGTGGTCAACCCTTGGGTTGCGACCCAGCTTTTGACTTCCAAGGTGGCCATATTTCCACCCCTAGAGCAGCTACAGCAGCAGCAGACTGAAGACAAGCATCCCCCTGCCTGCGGGCACCCCGTCTGTGTGTGCTGGCTGCGCAGGGCTTGCGGTGCGGGGGGGCACGGCCGTTCATGTGTGCAGATCAGTGCTCAGGTATTTGTCAGGCAGAGGGGAGCTCCGGGCGGTTTAACTGCACCGCTCGGGGCAATAAATCCATTATTAAACATTGCCCCGTGCTTCCTGTTGGCAGCGGCGCAGCTCTGCGGGCAGGAGCCTGGCGGCAGCGGCTCCAAGGAGGGATGCGCTGTGCTCACCCCGATGTGAGGGTGACCAAGAGGCCCGGTGGTCCCCATGGGGCTGGGTTGAGCGGGCAGTGAGCGCCCCCGGCCCCATCGCATCCCACCCACCCCTGGCCCTGCCTCACCCAGGTGCTTCTGCAGAACCTCCAGAGGAAACAGGATCGCGTGGTTCAATCAGGCGTTGGGAACACGATGTCCTGGGCACGGTGCCCGGCGTGGCACGAGCTGCTGGGCACAGCGGTGAGGGAGGCCCATGGCAGGACCATGCTCCTCCACTTGATGCTCCACCAAGTCCCGGTGCAGAGCTGCCAGGGCAGAGCCTGCCGGGGGTCCCCATCTGCCCTCGGTGGCGGTGGGGCTGGTGCTGGTGCCCAGCAGCAGGACCAAGGAACTGGGGCTCCATCTACCAGATGGGATCACATCGGCTCCGCTGGTGCTGCCCCACACAATGGATTTTGTGTCCAAAACACCCTGCCCCGCTGGAGGTGCCGGTCTCACACTGCTGCAGGACAAGGTAATGAACAGCACTTCTGCAGTCTTAATTTTGTAAGACTAGATGCATGAACTTTAAAACACCACGATTCGCCCCAAAAGCAATGGGAACTGAAAGTGCTCATTTTTTATCACCTCAGTAGGGGAATTTCCACAGCAGCTCCTCGGTTCCACTCGGTGACTGCAGGAACCCGGAGCTCGAACCCTCTTTAAAAAGGCTCTTAACCAATGAAGCCCTTTGGAAACCTCTCTCGCAGCCTGGCTGGGTTCTCTGCTGCCGAGAGAGGGGTCAGGAGGGCCTGGTGCAGGCTGTGGCTGCTCCTTCGTGTCCACCCTGGTCTCAGCTCAGTGTCAGTCCCACCACCTCCTGCTCAGCACGTGCGGGGTGCTCAGCAAGGTGTGAGTTAAACCCCACAGAGCCAGACCTGGGAGCTGATGCAGGAACCCTGCAAGGCTTCACTCTGCTCCTCGAGCAGGGTCAGCAGCCCATGGGCTGGGGCTCTTCATTCTGACAGTGCCCAGAAATGGATGCAATGGGAGAAGCTGGCACCAGGACATGGGCACAAACCAGCCCTTCCCGGGCTGTTCACGGACCTCATGAGCTGGAGGCCTTCTTTAAATTGCCACTGCCGGGAACTCCGGAGATAAGGAGGTTACTCAGGAGCTGACGCCGCGCCACTTGGCAGAGCAGGTTCACTGCAGAGCTTCCGACTCCTTCCACCAACTTAATGCTTACAGGGGCTCAGCAACTGGAGCGATTCCTCCACAAGTGTTGCCTCAGAAACAACACCATTCTCTTTTACACATTAAACAGGCAACAGGCTTGCTGCAAACACTAGAAGAGGGAGATGACAGACAAAAGGCACTTGAGATGCTTGTAAAGATGGAGAAAGCCAGATCTTGCAGGTTGTCCTAGACTTTTCCTGCCCGACTCCTCACTTCCTACCTCCCCAAGGGGATGCTTCCCCCCGAGCACCATAAACCCACAGCACAGCCTCCTTCACCTCTTGTGAAGGGACAGGATTTTGCAGCAGTGAGAAACTGCCGCTCCCTCCAAAGACACGACAGAGCGATCTGCTTAAAACACTTGGGAAGCTGAGAACAAGAACCTGGGCAACTCTTCCAGCATCCCCACCTCCAGACAACACCGTCAGCACCACTACCAAGAAGTCTGGTCTTGTGCAGGCCCGAAGAGCTCTTCAAACATACAGACAGGGCTAAGGGACATCAGATGCTTTTGCGCAGGGCAAAGCAATCACCCAGAGCCTGCTCTTCTGCTGGTGGACAGCAGCATCCGTGGGGAGCTCCTGCAGAGGGGGGAGGCAGAGCTGTGTCCCCCCCACCGGCCCCTGCAGCACCCACACCTCCCAGCTCCGCACACCTTTAACCCAGCCGGTGCCTGCCCAGGGCCCCACGAAACACCACAGCAACGGGCGGCAAACAGCCTCAAAACCCTCCCCGGGTAGCAACAGGGCAGGAGAAGGATGGGAGAGGCACACGGAGCAGATTCACCCTCCTCACACCAAGGTAAAGAGAACAGCGTGTTCCCGGGCAGGCCGCCGTCGGTTTTACTATTCCAGTCACTGCTGGTTTATAGAGGGCGTCTGACAGCTGATAACAGTGGTGAGCGTCCCTGGTACCCAGCTCGGGCTCTGGGGCTGGGCTCTGCCCCACAGAAACATCACAGGCACAGGGGGGGCACAGGGGGGCTTCCCACAACCAAATGAGGCACCAGAGAAGCCCCCACTCTTTAAAACAGATTTCCCATACTCAGACACAAAAGAGCAAACGTCTGACTGAAACCTCGCCGCTAATTCAAACCAGCCCAGAAAACACAGCTTACTGCCCTGCTCTGCAGTGTTCTAGGTGCCAAGATTCACAAACCCCAAAAACCCTTTATAAAGCACCCATGCTCTCCTCACCTCCCCAGACTGCAATTGTGGCAGTGAAACTTCACCAAAGCCCAGCTGAGAACAGCCAAGGAACCCAATTTCACTCACAAAATGCACCACTGGTAACCCAGCAGCCTGTATCATCAGCACCTTACACGTGTGCTACAAACACAGGAAAGATGCTGGTGCGACTGACCCAGTCCTGGGGCTGCCCAGCAGAGAGGCAGCCGGCTGGCATTCCAGCTGTGGGACCTCTTGTGGACCTGAGAACACACACTTAGGCTGGATGAGCTGTTTTACCAAGCGCTATAAACCAGGCCTTAACAACCTTTACAAGAGAGCAACGCCTCCATTAAACTTCTTATAAACTTCATAGCTCTCAGAAGAAGACATTAATGGCACAAGGAACAACCTACAAAACTGGTTTTATTCTCAGTGCTGAGCTTGGTTGTGCCTCATCTACTAATTGATGAGTCTCTCTTCCTGATGTTGTGACTAATGACAGACTTGAGCAATGACAAGGGCCTCCAGGCAGCCCAGCTTCCAATCAGCCCATCTTTGCTGCACCTACCCCGTCATTTCAGACTCAGAAGTGATTAAATTCTCTGACAAAGCCAGTCCCCTCAGGACCACGGAGCACGAGCTCTCCAGCAACCAGCAGAGCATGTCCAGTCAGAAGCCAGCGCTGCTCAGCCTGGTCAAGCTCATCCAGCCAGTCTTTGGTGAATCTGCCTGTAGGACCCCTTATTTTTAGAGATGGAAAAATGGAACAAGCTTTTCCTACACAAAGGCATTTATTAAAATTCAGAAATTAATTCCCCTAATCCCCAGAGATGTGCAGAGTCCTCACAAAGCTTACAGTGAAATGAACCCAACTCAAGCAGGCCAGCCCCAGAGCAGTGTCCAGCGCAGGGATGTCCCCACTAGCACTCCAGGCCGCGCATGGCAGCGATGCTGCTGGCCATCCTGCGGGGCATGCTTTTCGCAGCCTGCCGGTAGTCCTCTGGCTTTGCCTTCAGCAGAGTCACGATGTTCTGCAGCGTTCTTGAAGGCTGAAGGCCAAGGGCATCCATCACATTTATTAGATAATCTGCAAGGTTAAGGATAAACATGTACTTGCACGGCTCACAGACATGGGGCAGGCGATGGTTATCCTTCGTTCTTCCCAGCGGCGAGAATCCTGCCACTGATGGCTCTAACCCACAGGGAAGGGCAGTGTGTTTGGAAGCTGACTGTGCTGACTGCTGTGCAGGTTTGGCTTCCTGAACACTGGTGTGGACACTGCCTGCTCCGCTCAGAGGACTGAGACGTGTTCTGTCACGTTTCAGTACCTGCAGACAACACCCTCGGGGTGGTCAGACACCACGGTCACAGATAAGGGATCACAATCACACTTTCAAAGGCAAAGAGCTTACAACAAAGCTGGGAAGTTTTGCAGAGGTGAAGGGTTGTGAGGCAGGAGGCGATTCCAGCTCACTGCTTCAGAGTCAGCTGGGGAATCCAGGATGGCAGGGAGAATGTTGAGCAACCAGCCTCCCATCCACGGGCTTGTCTTTAAGCAGTACCAAAAAGACTCTCGCTAAGGTCACTGGCATCAAGCGCACTTTCCGGCGAGCTGAGGAGATACTGTCTGACCTTCCCTGCTAAGACTGGAAGGGAATCCTCTCAGTTCTGAAGGACTTTGACTTCCACAGTCAAGAAACGCAAAGCAGTGAAGAAGCAGGAGTACCTACTGCAAAACCACCCTTCCCTCACAGAGGGATGTGACAGGACACTGCAAAAGAGCAGCTGTGAACCACTCCACCGTGCTGGGCATCAGACCAACACGCTCACAACTACAGCAGAAACACACACTGCAGCTTCTTCAAACCTCACATAACAACAGAGCAGCCCTTGTGCTCCAGCAGCAGCCCTGCGGACATCGTGTGCCCCCCACTTACCAATGTCTGTGGCGAGCTGCTTCGTGGAGTGCACCGTGAGCTCTGGTATCTGCAGGATGACCTCGCAGTACGTCTGCATCGTGGCCCTGGCGATGGAGCCCAGCCAGTAATCTGCCATGTTGTCCAGCTCAGGCACCTCGTCTCCTGCACAGAGAACTCTCCTCAGCTGGCAGCTCATTCACCTGCATTGGTGCTGCTTTTGTTACAAGACAAATGGGTAACTGCTTCTTCAACAGGACATTACAGTATCCAGAGCTGACCAGCTCTTTGGAGTAGTCAAAGCAGTTGCATATCCTCCCTGATGCTACACAATGCTGAAAGCTAGCTCAAGCCCCAAACCACTTTACTTGCCTCTGCTACTTCTCCAGGGAGGTCATTTCCAAGGGGCTGACAGAGGATCAGGTTGAGGTTGGGGCACTGCCTGTCACATTCTATAGGATCACCTCCCAGGAGCATTTACAAACTACAGCAATGCCAAGGATTCATGGGGGCTTTTTCAAGCTCTAAAAGCGTTCCATGTTCATCAGTGCTTTGAAAATTAACGAGCTATTAAAACGTAAATGCTTTAAGATGACAAATTACGTAATGCAAAAACCTCTGAACTAAAGAGTGTGTCCTCAGCAGACTCAGGAGAGCTAACTGCCAAGCTCTGTGCTTCCTTGACTGTCAGGGGAAGTAAACACAGATTAACCACACAAACTGTGGTGCGCTGCCAACCTGCCAGGAAGCATTATGCAGCTACTGTTGTTACTGCAGCAGGATGAATGACACACAGGTAGGGACAGCCATCTGAAGAGGGAACAAGCCAAAACACAGCTTGCTGCGAGAAACTGAGGAACAACATGCAGCAAGACCCCTGCAGTGTGCTCTGGGGAGAAAGCTGTGAAGAGGCACCTTCTGTGCCCGAGGGCTGTGGCTGCCTCAGACAGCAGCAACCATTGCACTTGCTCCAGCACAGGGTTTTCATCATTGTGGCCAGTGTCTGCCCTGCTTTTGGCTGGGATAGAAACAGCAATACATCTTTCAACAAACACTAAACTTCAGACCAAGCTAAAGCTTCTGCTTTGAATGAAACTAAAAAACATTTTACCCATTAGTTAGAGGCTCCTCCTGGGTATCACCATGAGAGTCTTGGAAGAAACAGCATGACCAGATAATAAGAATTGAACTTCCAACAGCTTTGTTAGCACAACACATCACACCTGTGTCATGTCAAAATGTGAAAGCTTTCCTCAGACACTTCAAGTCTTCGGTTTCACTCTACCTTGTTCTGGGGGGTAAGGCAGTTTTCCAGCATGTAATGCCAGTTCCAAAGCAGAATCCTCTTGAGTGACAAATGGCTCAAGGTGGAGAGGAAGCGACATAATATATTGCCCAATCTAGAATAAAAGCACAAAGAGCTGAGTCACTGAACAAACGTGAAGCAAGTACTTTGCTAGAGGAGAAAAGTCAACTGCAGTAATCCACACCTGAAAGCAGATAGCTGAGCTTGACAGCCACTCGCTAACCTACATTTGCCCAGAAACAAATTGGCTCTTGCTCATCGCTGCACTTTGTACAAGAAACAGTTTTTCACAAGGTCAGAGAAGCAGTCACTGAAACAATGATATTAGGAAGAGCCTGTGCACAGAACTGTTCCTCCAAGCAAATCTTTGCTCTCTGGAGTGTTCCTGGCAATCTGTTTTCTAGAGCAGAATCTAAGAGATGGAAGCAAACAAAACCACTGAAGAAGAAACACACATTCCAGTGACAATGTAATAGTGACTTACAGAAATATATCACTCCCAGAAAGGGACCGTGCTCACAAATTCACACCAGAGCTGCAGAACCTCAGGCATTCAGCAAATACTGCACTGTTACTAAATGATTACCTGCTGCTACAGAGACTCTTCCTAGGTGCACACAGATCAGAGTACTCTGCCTCCCCACTATGGGGCACACTCATTAACAGTGTTTTCTGAGCTCACATCAACCAGCCTTTTCACCTATGCAGCACACACACATATCAGTTTTCTGCACAATACAGTGGTGTTACTTCAAGACTACCCAAGAGAAAGCCTTGGCTTAGTCTTGGCCCACCTATCACTCAGCAGCAGGATAAAGGGTGGATCTGAAAAGATGTCAGAAAACAAATGCTTTGCATCTGAAATTTTCTGAAGTTCCTCTTTGCCTTGGACAGGCAGAAGTGTCCTTTGATTCCTCACAGGATCAAGTAACAATCGCACACATCTCAGCTTTAACTCTTGCTGAAAGGGGCAGGTGAGAAGATTCATCCCCTTGCCAACCACACACAGCTCTTGGTGAACTGCACTCATCGGAAAGCTCCTCAGAATTCAGCAGCAACCTTCCCTTGAGGCTTTACCTTATCCACTGCCCGTGAGCTATCTAAACCCAGCCTGCCCTTGAAAAACCATTCCCTGTGTAATGCACAGAACGCCAGTAGCATAAAAAACTTCCTTATCAAATTATACTTTGTATTGAGATAACAGCGGCTCATATTAATATCTGAACTGCAAATCTGGCAGCGACTTGAAACACCAAGAGCACAGGAAAGCCATCTGGGTGCTGTTCAGCAGCACAGAACCGAGGGGTGCCGTGTCAGAACAAATGCACAGTTCATTCCCCTTTGCCACTCAGACACCCCACTGCCAGGAAGGTTTCACTGTTATTCCATCAGAAAGAGAAACCAGGGAGTCACAGAGGGATTAGAAGGGTAAGAGTTCAAGACTTTTTAACTTCCTAGTACAATTAAATCACCCCAGTACACACCGCAGGAGCTCCTCTGCCACATGAGCTGCATTAGGAAGATGTGGTCATTGTTCACCCCTACAAACAAAAGCTGCCAGTTCCCATCTCATTACAGGAGTTAACACTGTAAACAGTGCAGTTCAACAGAAGAACCACTCCTTGTGCTCCTGACTTCTTTTCCTGGTCCAGAACTTGACAAGGGTTTCACAAAAGCTAGAATGAATGGCACAACCCAACTGATGAGGGCTGGACCACTGAGAGCATCTAGCACCATCATGTAATAATTTAAACAAACATTAGGATTTCACACAAAAATGGGGAAATGCAGAAGAGATTTCCCCAGTGCTGGGCTTCCAGTAGCACCCCAGCATTCTCTTACATTGCTGATATATTCCAGAGGAGTCAGGCTGAAGTTGGGCAGGTCATCTGTCAGGGTCTCACCAATGCCACCAGAACTCCAACCCTATAAGGCAGAATGGGAGAAATGAACCTATGACTTCCCAGAGGACAAAATCTATTAGTATTCAGGAAGGGGTCACCAAGCAACAAGAACTGCAACTACCCAAGGACTTTCAGAAAGCTGAAGACAGGTAGTGGGAACACTGCTTCCTTTATCCTCCTTCAGGCCCAGAACACACACCCCTTTCCACACAGCCCCCTGCGAGAAACAGGTGCTCATGCAGGTCAAAAAAGCAACATCTCAAACTAACACCAGAGCTCTTAAAGAGCTGTCTGTGGTGAATGCTGTGGATGAAGGGATGCAAACTTTGCCACTCGCTGTAGCTCATGGAAGAGCTGCGATACCAGAGGGAAACTATGAACAGGAGCAAGGTAAGCAATAGCGAGCAGTAAGCTGCCCTAAGGTGTCCATCCCATGGGTAAACCTCGCCAGCCTGGATCACAGCAATGCCCCCACCACTCACCTCCATCTTTGAAACGAGCAGGAGCTGCTGTTTGATGCGAAGAAAGACAGAATCAAAAGCCAAGTGATGTGCCAGCTGGTTGAGGCGGCTCAGGGCGGATCGCGATGAGGACAACAGGTTGTGGTTACTCGTTCCTTTCTCCTAACACACACAGAAAACTGTTTACATACAGAAGCCACTAAGCTGCCCACAGAGAGGCTATGTTAACATCCTTCAGAGATCTTTATTAGGTCATCCTAATACAAAAGAGCTATCCTCTGCAACTGCACGGCTTGGTTCCTTTGGGATGCCCTATTCCAACCAGTTAGTCAAGACAGAAACTCTGCACTGCTCCCTGCAGGGCAGAACGAAGAACCAGCATCACATTCCACCAGGCCAGACACCAGCACAGGCCAGACACCAGCACAGGCCAGACACCAGCACAGGCCAGACACCAGCACAGGCCAGACACCAAGACACTTGCAGAGAAGACGGCAAAACTGACTTTCACTCAAAGGGCACAACTGATGCCCTGCATGGAATTAAGCAAAAGTTTTCCATGAGGAGTACCTCTGGAACCTGACTATTTAACAAATGTTAAAGTCAAACATGGAACACTGAAGGCAGAGCTGCACATGTTGCAGGTAGACGAAGCACAGAAGAAATCTGAACATTTTGAGGAAACAAGAGACCCATAACCTTGACTTCACAACCACATGTGACCAATGATGGCAAACATAGCTGAGATCAGGAGATAACTGGAGTCATTCTACCCTGCTCACAGATGCACGCCTGAATGATCTTGCAGAATGATAGTTCAGAATGGATATGGCAGTAGAGTGTAGGTGGCAAAGGAAGTCCTGAGAAGCCGGTCTGTGGGCTCCATAACTTGAGACGGCTCCAACACAATCTTCCCAATGTTTTCCGTGACAAAAATCTCCCTCACCTGAACTGATAAGGGCATGTTCACAAACACAGTCAGGATCTGGGGAGAGATGGAACGAGTCCAGGCTTCCTGGGTTTGGACATTTTATCTCTCCACAGATCGCTGTCTGTGTGGAAGACTTGGAACATCGCCCATCAGAAGGCTGCAGCTCAGGGTGAAAAGTAATCACCCTGCAAGGGGAATCCGGGTCTCATCTACCACCTGTGGGCCCAGCAGCAGCCCAGGACAGAGGCAGACTCCCCCAGCATCAAAGCTACCTTTAGAGTGTAAAGTGTCTCCATCAGGCTGGCATACTCGGATGGATTCTCCTTCAGAAGGTAATTGTATTCCTGCCAGGGATTCTTGATGGAGCTCTTCTTTTCTGCAGAACTGGTATCCTGAAAGCCAGAAAAACTACAGGGGCTGTAGGAGTCCGAGAGATACTTCCCAGCAGAGGACAGAATCCTGAAAACAAACACACGGAAGTCACCAGCAACATCCTCTGCAGGCACCACTGTGCTTCTCATGTTGGCCCCAGGAACCACACCGCATTTACACTACTTCAGGAGAGTATTAATTGGTGGCAGACACTAACTATAGCCAACACTCACAACCAGCCTGCAACTCAGAAACACTGAGAAGGAAGAGAGGGTTGTGCTCTCAGGGCACCAGGCAAACACAGAACAAAGCCAGCTTCCCACCCTGCAGCCCCTGTCTCCTATACAGAGCCCAGGCACTCAAGTCAGAATAAAGCACTTCAAGGTACAAGAGGCTGAGCAGTGCAATGCTTACAAGCAACCAAAGATCTACATGCTGCCTGTGCTTGATGCTCCTCAAGTTACAAGGAATCGATGGGTTAAGGCACACCTACACTCATCACCCCAGTGAAGGATTCCTGCTCCATCTCACAAGGGAGGGTCAGAATCTTGCCAGTTTGATCTGATGGAAAATTCCCTCCCAACCCCATTTGTGGTGTCATTTTGATAGCCAGCCACATATCCAAGAGAAAGGATTCTTGTGACTGCAACAGGGCACGAGAGTGGAACAGTCCATGACCATTCTCTGACATTTGAGCAGATGGGGAGGGCAGTGTGGGGAAACTCCCAGGCTCTGCTTTCCTTCCATGCACAATGGAAGTGCCTTGGTGGCTGTTTTCTCTCAGCTTGGTTCCTGTGCTGACAGCTCACGAATGAACTCAGCAGTGCTCACCTGTTGGCCAGCTGCTGCTCGAAGTCTCCACACTGGTGAAGGAGCTCACCACAGGTAGTAATGATCCTGGGAAAGGACAAGACAAAAAATGCATGTTAGGAGATTTGAGGCAGATAATGCCAGGATCCCCCCAGAGAACACATGCTAAGTGATTATAAAATGCAAGAACCAAACCACAGCCCACAGGGGACACATCCATCAACAGTTAATTTGGCTATTCACTGTGGCCATTTGGCAACAACCTGGGTTTTTTTTTTGCCCAACAGCCTCATCCACACGCACACACTGCTTCTCATCGTGGCTAAGGGCGGCTCCATGTCACTGGGAAAATTCTAAGAGCTGCTGATATATCAAGCAATAGGACATGCAGCCTTGCTCCAGACAGGGTGGGGAGCCTCACAGCACTTACTGTGCCAGCAGCAACCTGAAACCCAGTCACCAACACCAAGGCTCCCAGCAGCACTGCAACCAAGCGAGCACAGCCCCGCAGCCTGCACTAAGCACTTGTGTAAACTGACCCCAAGTAATTCCCTTTGACGCTGATACAAAAATCAGTTCTGAGCTGGGCAAAAGAAACCCCCGTTACCGGACAGAGTTTTGGAATGCAGTCCAGTCCTCCTGGAAAAGGGAATCTGACGCAATATCATCCAGTTTACATTTCTTTCGTATAGACTGCAACGCATTTGTAAAGTCAGATGTATACCTGTAAGAAGGAATGGAGACAAGCACCAGCATAAGAGAACAGGTTGAAAGCAGCACAGCTGCATGTCCTGCAGTTTGCCTATTCAGCCCTCTACAAGGACCAAGAACCAGGAGTTCAAGGAGTTACAAGGAGTTCAGAAGAGACACTTGCTCCAGTCCAAACACGTGAATGCGATCAGTCACAGCCCACTCAAGCCTACACTAGAAGACAGGCTGAAACTCAGAGGAGCAGATACTGTGTGGCTACTTGGTTGCTGCATATGGGTTACAAGAAACTCTCCACTCCCACGAGAAGGTCTGAATAAGACACTTTTATTACCACTGCCCCATGACACCTCCTAGAAAAGACCAGAAAAAGTTTATAAGGCTACTGCTACTCCAGCATCACTTGGCCCCTACTCCAGGAACACAGCGACAACAATCTCATGAATTTGTTTTCTCAGCTACTCCCCAGATGAGAACATGGATAAAAGGAGAACATTTTGTCTTCCACACCCCCCCTGTTCTTTTCTTAAATAATGCCCATAAGCTGGAGGCATGCACACTGCTATGTAACTGCCTATAAAGAAGGTGAGATCAGAGAGGTGTGCTTCCCTCTTCCCCCGAGGGCACCAAGGCAACAGGTTGATTTATACCTTGTGAGCAGCACTTTTGGTATCAGGAGGTAATGGGTACTGGAACGCTACCTAAGTGGGCTGTCAGTGATACTTCAACACAAGAACTTGCAGTGAACCTCACTCTATAGGGTACCTCGCCCTTTCAGGTAGCTTCCTAATGTGAGGTCACTTGTCCCAGTAGGTGTATTTTTCCCTGCTGAGATCTACTTTCATCAACCAAATCTGTCTTTGTCTCATGCTGTTTTGGGAAACATTTTCACCTCCAAAAGTACTTTTTAAAAACAAATTTCAGCCCAAACAGAATAGAAAACAGCCAAGAAAAGTCTCTGATTTTGCCATTAAAAGCTTCCACCTTCCCCTAAGAAACAGTCACTGCCTGAAGGAAGCAGCAGGAGAGAACATCACATGATTCACATTACGGTTATAGATATTTTCCGCTCTCAGGCCTTCTTCTTAAGCTACAAAGCCCTTGGCCACAAACTGAGTACTTGCTACTCCCTCAGGATAAATAGAGCAGTGTAACTAAAAGCACCTTACTTGGAGAAAAGGGCTTTCAGGGCCTTAAGGAGCTCACACACTCCCAGTCCATCCGTGAGCTTAATGCAGTTGTCGATGGCTCCAGAAGCCAGGATGAAGAGTTTGTTGACTGAATGGTTCAGTTCCTGGACACAGTCAATTACTTCCCAATGCTCCTAAATAACAACAACAAAGTTAAGCCTGACTTTCCTTTCAGTGAGTGTCCAGGTGTTAAAGACACCTTGTGTAACACTTGATTCTCCCAGTATCCTCTGATCTTGTGAAACACATAAGGGAGAACAATGTTGGTTGCTAAGACCCTCCTGCTAATAAAAGCTGCCAAATCCTATGTTTACCATGTCTTCAAGGAAAAACAGTTCGGTCAGCAACAGAATCTTCTAAAAAAGGACTTTCCTCTTGTCCTTAAAATCTACTGAACCTGAAGAAGGCTCTTGGTTGACAGTAATATTTTGGTAAAGTCTCCAGCAGATCCACACAGTGCTGGTTGTTGTGTGAAGAAGGAAGGAGCTACCTCCAACCTGACAGTGCTGCTGAATTAACTTCATTTCTTAAGTTACTTAATAATAAAGAAATACACTGCAAGCAGGAAACATTCCCAAAAAATTAGAGGAGGAAGGAGAGCAAATGATAAAGACCCGTGTATTTAGTAGAAGTTTCAAGCCTCCCCCTGTGTAGCTGAACAAAGACGTTACCAAGGGCACTGCACTGATCTGAATGAGGAGGTTTTCTTCTTCCAGGTCTCCATACTTGAGTTGATAGGGCTTGTAGGGACCGTACACCGCTTCCACCAGTTCCATCACTTTCACCAGGTTCTGCTCCTCTACAAGGAATCAGGTGTTTAGTCTACAAACGGATGAATTGCTACTAAAAGCCTTGCTTCAAGCAACCTGCAGCAGTTCCTCAGTTGGAACCCGCTGCCTACACAGCCTGGAATGCTGCCCAGCAGCTTCAAGTCTCATCTACACAGATTTTACTTATTTACTTAAAACCAAGGTTATTATCTCTACCTGCTTCCTAAGCCCAAGATGTTCTACCTCAACAAGTGCTTCAAGAAAATTATCACTCACTGCTCTACAACAGCCTGGGTGACAAGAATCTATGAAACATTCCAACCTACAGTGGAAGGGAAGGAGTGAAGCCATTTGAGAAGTGAAACACACTACTCCCACACCTTCAAACAGGAGCAATCTCATTTATCAGGAGGCCTGGTTAATACTTAAAATTGACGCTAACACAATCCACTTGGCACTTCTACTTCACAGTGTTCCTCAACCCCAGCTGAAGCTGAAGCATGAACTCAGTATTTCAGTGCCATCCTGTTGAGCAGAGCTGCAAACCCAAACAAAAACCAGGTCTGAACCACCCTTTCTCAAATGAGAGCTGGACACCAGCTGTTACTGTGAAGCTTTGCCAAATTCAAACTAGCAGCAAACCGTGATTACTTTGAATCCTGGATAGAAGGAAAAATCTTTATACCCCAAGGACAAACAAGCAATGGAGCAGGCTGCCCAAAGCCTGGGCTGCCTCCATGCTTGGATGTTTTCAAGATCAGACTAGGCAATACCCTGAGAAACATGGTCCGAACTCACAGTGGACCTTGCTTGGAGCAGGAGGTTGTACTAGACCATCTCCTGAGGTTCCTTCCAGCCTGAATTATCCTGTGAATCATAACTGAACCCTCCCCTCACATACACATATGTAGGAACTGGTTTGACTCTGCTGTGCTGAGTCACCTGCCTTTCCATTCTTGAGATACTTCTTTTGCCAAACATCTCACCCCAGAGCAAGAGATGGAAATGAAGGTTTATTGGGGTTTTCTTAAACACACTCAGACAGCAGGGCAGCAGCTGTCTTCCTATTCCACCATCTTCCAGAATGTGACTCCATTTTTCCAAGTCCTTTTTAATCATTCCTATCATGAACCACAAATTAAGCTAAGCCAAGGATAGAAAATGACTGCCAAGAGTACACAAAGACAACAAAACCAGAAACAATGATAGTCATACTCCCTGAAATTGCCCAGTAATCATAATTTACATGATCAAGTAAGAATCTGGGTTGAAACAGCTCAAGACAATGGTACGAGGAACCAAACACAGGAAACACAGCATTAGGAATGCTCCATTAGCTTTAATTTAGGATTTTCCCGTACCCAGTCTTTGAAGGGACCCTAGTAGATTAATAAAGGACTATAAATAGCCAACAGTTCAAATGAGGCATAAACTTGTGTAAACACAACACCTCACTACATTGTGGTTTGTGGGAATTATTGAGTCATGACCAAAACGAGATGACAAACATCGGAGGGTAAGGAAAGCACAGGTTAGACTTTGAATCAAGCACCCAGGATGCTGCTAGGGAATAAATTACCAGTGGTTCAGAAATAGCATCTGGCCTTGCGTTTTCACCTGATTAATGCATAAGCCAGTAGCAACAGAGAAACTACCAAAATAAAACTTCAGCATCCAATGGATGCAGCTTTCAAGCAGGTTTTCTCTTGTTTAGCAAGGTGTGACTTAATTCCAGGAAACTCCTCAACTTTAATGCTTTGTAATCTTTCACAATGGGCTTCACAGATATCTTCCCTAGAGACATTTCCTCATCCATTAGGCAGAAGAAAAAGTAACGCTCATAAAAGGAAAAGTGCTAAACATTATTTACCGTGACAGCCATGTACATGTACAGACACACAAAGGTGCAAATTCAAAGGTCAATACCATAGAAGAGAATCCCTCCTTCCGTGTAAAACTAAATTAAATCCCAAATGGAACTTTACAAAGGAGTTGATGAACAGAATGACAAAATTCAGTGCAAGAGCCTTACTCAGGTTTGGCAGCATCGCCACCTCCAGCCCTTTTGCGAAGTGAACGGTGGCATCATAGAGCTCTAGCACCTTATTCAGCTTGGTTTCTTGTCCTGTTCTCTCCACGGCAGTGCTGAGGCAGACAGGAATGGAAGGCACCAACGCTCCCAGAGTTTGGATCAACAACACAGTCACAACTTCATGGGGGTTCTTGAAAACCTGCCACAGCAGAAGAGCTACTAAGCAAAAGTGTATTATCCCAGAGGAACACAACTGGCAGAAAGCAGCAGCTGGTTTCCAGAGAGAACCCCCAATGTACAAACCACATCTACCAGCACAGGAAGCTGTGAAGACAGGTACAGGTGAAACCTGAAATCAGCAGCACACAGGCACTACAGTGATTCAAAAACACACCTGGTAGAAAGAGGCACCTGAAAACAGAACACTCAGTTTACACAGGTGTGTGGGGAAAAAACACATGTATCCCTAAAATACAAAGGAATTGTACTGTATCATGAGCCAAGTTACTGGTCAGATAGGCAGAAGTCCATGCTGGAAAGGTCAGAAAGACTTTAATCAGCTGAGAACATTTATTTACATGCACCACCCTCAACTCCAGCACAAAATGGGCTACAGCCTTTGATGGGGACTTTTTTGCCAGCTCATCTCAGTCATTTGCTTTGAAAGCTGGGACTACCATGAAAAAGGTCTAAGAACTCCCCAGAAAGCAGATGCAGCAGAGGAGAGCAAGTGAGATAAGCTTTGCCTCACGTGCTGTTTCCCTCTCCCAACCAAAGAGCATCTGCTACAATGTAAGCTGACATCTGACCTGTAATTCACATCGAATCATTAGGCAGAAAAAATACATTTCAAAGGAACATTCTGCTCCTCTGCAGCACAGGCCCAGCACTTGCACCAGGCTCCATAACGTGAAGATAAGAATCTCCTACCCTTCATGGATGAAAAGCCTCTGCGAGAGGCTCAAGAGTATGAACTTCTTTCTTCATTTCACTGAAGGACAACAACTTTTTTGGATCCTGCGTTATTCTTGGCAGGAAAAACACGTACACAGACTCAAGAGGTCATAGCAGAAGCTCTCAGATATCTTCCACCAGTGACATGGATCAGTCTAATATGGCCCTGAGGGCTTCCTCTGGGCCAAGTGATAAAGCAATTCAGGCATTTCAAATGTCTTGCAACAGAACACATTTGCAACACCAACAAATTATTTTTAACTTAAGATACAGATGAAAGCGATAGAGCAGCTTTAATGCCAGTAACACAGCAACCTTGCTGTTGGTGGAACACCAGAAATCAGATCTTGTCTGCAAGAGCTGGACAAGAAACAGAAAGGTTGCAAGCTCTGTCCTGCACTGATAAGGCAGAGCACAACTCAAAGGGTGAGCACAAAAGAACTCCTCTGAGCTTTGTGACAATTAGGAGTGTGCTCAGTCCTGTTGTTAACCCAGCATCAAACAGCCACTGCACCTGCGTTGCCCATTGGAGCTGCGAGTGCCAGGTCCCAAGGAGCGTGTCGTACAGTTCAGTTAACTGGCGATTTAAGCTTAAGTCACTCTGGCAAAGATCCTGCCATGCTGCCACCAGCTGCACCTGCAGAAGAAGAACCATTCTAAGAGGAGAACTGATAGTCCACACATCCAGCTATTATTTCAGACCAAGAACTTGACATGTTCAGCACTTATGCTAACACACAGTGCCCACCCTCGCCCCTCTCCCCAGAGTGCAGCATAGCATTTTGTTATAGTTCAGCATCACAGAAGGAAAAGACTTTCAGCACAAAGCTAGAGGCTTCTTAGTTGATACAAAGATTTAATTAACATTGGTATTTTACTCATAAAATGAGCCTGTAACTGATACCTCCACATAATAGTTGAAATACTTGGCAAGCCCCAGCCTTGAACTTAATCCTCAAAAGTCACAGTCATGAGAGAAATTTGAGGATCAGGTTATGGCCACAGCACTGTCTGGAATTCCAACTTTTAATCTTCCTTGAAAAGAGTTTACAGAACTCAGCGGCTGGCAAGTCGCAGCAATGAAGTTTTGCTGACATAGCCACATCCAAGAAAAGCAAAGCAAAACTGTAAGGTACAGAGAATTCAAGCAGAACCCACATATCCTCTGCCTACTGCAAGAAGAAACACACAGCCCTGAAGGGAGACTTACTCTTGAAACATAGGGAGTAACTACAGCTATTAAGAGCCAGAAAGAGGAGTCAGAGAATGAAACGTAGAACAGGTTCCATCCTCCTTCGAACAGGTAAAATACGTGATGTAGCAGCTCCCCCTACGGTCCAAGCCAAGCAAGAGATCAAGTCTTCATTGCTCTGCATTAAAGGATTATCCAGATACTGACCTTGTGACATTTATAATAGTAAGCAAGGAGCTGGGGCATCCGATCAATTTCAGTGAAGACTTTAACAAACGTTTTTGCCTGATCTAAACAAAACAAAGCAATAGTTCACAGTCAAAGGTGAGGGCGAGACATTAGCCTCACTGAGCAAGAGAATTCTTCTTTGAGGGGAGCACACACAACAGCCTATACAGAAAGACACACTTTCACCTCTTGTTTGCTTATTTTCTCAAACAGGAGCGGAACTGCCTAAAACTCACACTCAAACAAGAACAGGCAGCAGGCACAAGGAATGAACTCAACTTCTTCAATGTATCTAGTATCCAAGATGGATAAAGCCAGAGCATTTCTTGGGAGGAAATTACTGTTTTCCAGAAATAAGCTGCTATCTACAAAACCAGAACATACCTCACAAAGTCCTCAGCTTTGCCTTCACCACTCCCCAAGCTGCTACCTAACCATGTATGCTGCCTCGAGACTAACAGCACAGTTAGCTCTTACACGAGCCTTTGAAACCCCAGGTCCTCAAAGGTCTGGTTTGCAGGGTGAGGGGGTGACTGTAGCTCTGTCCACAGAATACATCAGTACTCAGTAATGAGACCTTGTTTGCAAACAGGACCCAGAAGGCAGAGAAACAAAATCCCCAAGTAACCAGAAGTGCCCCTCAGCTGTGCAAGTCACCACAAGCAGATTCTCTGTGGACATTTACAGATTTATATTACAGGAGCTGGACTTCAGGAAAACACATGATTCAGTGTAAACAGAGAAACTCTTCAATGGGAGAAAAGCCCCATGTCTCCACACGCCCAGAACAGCCTCAGACAAGAGCTTCCCACCCAAACATTTTACTCTTTAAAGACCATCAACTCTGTGCTGATAGTGAATGACACCAAGAGCTACTGACCTACGGACTGGGAGTTAAAAGCAGCAACAATCTGAGGGCTGGCCATGGCCTCCAGCCGGTTCTTCAGGGCCTCCAGATGCACACACTTCTCAGAGTAATCCGGCGTATCCACGAGCATCGCCAGGCTGCTCTGCATGCTCGTGAGCTTGGCCGAAATCACAGACACATCCTGCCACAGGGGAGGCAACCTGGTTACCCAACACGGCCTTGGAAAGCATTAATACCAGTTCCATCATGACATTTTACAAACAGACACTTGTTTTGGAGCCAGCTCAAAAGCTGCTTTCAAACTCAGTTACCCTGCAAAGCTGAAGGCACAAGACCAGACAGAATAATGTGGCATCTACCTGTGTTTTAAGAGTCTCTTCAATATCTGCACTTAATGTGCTCCATTTGTCTGCTTCCTGAAGTGACTCTGCAGCCAACTGCATGCGAGATTTCACTCGGTCAATCTCTACCAGGACCTGAAGAAAAGATAAATCATGTTGCCCACTGAAACAAGAGAAGACTGCCACAGACACTTATCCTGTGGGAGCGCTTTTGGCTTGGACTTATAGAAAATGTGTGAAAAGATCCCCCTGTTACAAGGAGGAAGGAGCTGCCTGACAGAGGGAGAGGTGTTAAATCAACCTCCAAAGTCAAACAACACAAGGCTGGTTTGAAGGCTGGGCTGCACCGCTGGTGTCCACTGTGCCCGAAAAACTCTACGCACCCAAGAGGCAGAAATCGGTGTCCCCAGTCAGGTAACAGCAACCTTCTCTGAGCAGCACCATGCTCAGCTGCTCCTGACAAAACACAGACTGCACTGGGCTGTGTCACCCACCTTCCCAGCATTAGCATTAAAAGAAGTGGGTTTGTCTATCCCGGGTTCACAAGACTGTTTAACAGGAACATCTCTGGACACAAGCTGCAGACGACCACTGAAGTAAGACAAGCACCACCTGCATTGACTGAGCCGTGTCTGCTTCAAATTTCTTTATATCTTCTTTCACGAGGATCATTTGCTCCTTCAGGAACGTTGCCTCCTGTTTCAAGACTTCCACTTCCCGGAGGACTCTGGGCATGTTCTGGAGAGCCTGATGGCTTGTTTCTGCAGGAACAAGCACAACAGTGAGAAGGGCGGGAGAACCCCCACAGGAAAGAGGGAGGCTCGCAATAATCTCATCTGATCTTTAACACCTCCACAAAACAACATCAGTTTAGTTCACGGAACCACAGAATCAGCTTGGGCTGAAGGGACCTTAAGGCCCACCCAGCCCCCGCCCCCTGCACGGGCCGGGACACCTTCCACTGCCGCAGCCCGCTCCAACCCGGCCTAGCGCCCGCCCGACCCTGCCCCGGCAGCGGCAGCCGCTTCCCGACCGAGGCCGGGCCTGACAGGGCCCCGAGGCGCAGGGGAGGCCGCGCCGCGCCGGGCGCAGTTCCCGCGGGCCCCGCCTCACCTTCCACGGCGTTGTTGACCTCCTGGATGAAGAGCTGCAGCTTCATCACCAGCGTGGCGGCGTGAGCGTCCACCTTGCCCGGGGCCTCCTGCTGCACGGCGCGGAAGGCCGCGTTCACCCAGCTCTTCACCTCGAAGTCATCCGACAGGAACCGCGAGAAATCCATGGCCGCGGCTCCGCGCACCGGGGACAGCCCCGGCGCACCGGGGAACGCTGCCGGGTCCCTGCCGGCCGCCGTACCCCTGCGCGCAGCCGCCCGGAGTCTGCGGGGCGGAGCGGAGCGGTCCCGGCTTAAAGCGCGGGAGGCGGGACCCGCGCCGAGCAACGAGCCGGTGCTGCCGGGGCAGGGTGGCCTCGCACCGAGAGGGACCCGGGAAGGCCCCACCGGAGCCCCGCCGCGCCGGCTCCCGTTACCGGTGCGGACCCCGGCCCTGTCCTTTCCCCACCTGAGTGCCAGAGCTGCCCCCGAGCCCTGCGGTCAGCCCAGGGCCCGCGGGGCACACGGCTGGTTCCGCCCAGGCTGGTCCCAGCACAGCCCCTGCGCTGCCCGTGCTCCGGTTTGTACCTTCGGCAAACCCCATGCACCGGGGCACAGAGCAGCCCCTGCCCTGGCTGCACATCAGCACGCACACCCTGGTGAGAGCAGCCCCTGCCCTGGCTGCACATCAGCACGCACACCCTGGTGAGAGCAGCCCCTGCCCTAGAACAGCCCAGCCCTGGCTCCCTGACCCGAGGGATGAGTGCTGCTGTAGGGTTACTTGTTTGTTTAATTATAAAAGTAATGGGTAATTGGCCCAGGAAGCAGCTGGAAAGGTTTGGCTGGAAGCAGCAGTGAGGCTGCAGGGCTCTGCAGCAGCCTTCTGTAAAGCAGGGTCAGCTCCAGTGAAAGGCCATGGCAGGAGCAGGCAGCTTACACCCCTCCTGCCGAATAACGACCCAAAACCCAAAAGGAAGCAGGACATGGCAGATCGCTCCATACCAGGGGGCAGGCCGGCCCTGCTGGCATGTAGTCCCTCCCCACACACAGAGCTAAGGCTCCATGGTAATGTCCAAGCCTGCTGAACTCTAGCTGCTGCCGCCGAGCTCTGGCTCCGGGAAGCCGGTCACCTCTCCCACCTCGCTGCAGGGCTGCACGCCTTGGGTGAATGCGAGTTTGTACCTCAGCCGGATGGGATCCTGTGAGAGAAAGGAACAGAGAGGGGCATTTCATGGCTGCAGAGCTCAGCCACCCCCCTTGCTGCAGTGAGTCACCCTCTGAAGGGGCAGAGGAACACCTCAGCCATTTGGGAAGACCTGGATCTTCATAAGCACATAAGGAGCAACTGGGAGACCTGTGCAAATGTCCCCAGGGCATGCCTGGCAATCCCGGCCTGCCCAGCCTTCGTGGTGATAGAGGATTCCTTACATCAAGCTTTGGTCCATGATCATTCACCAGTGCAACACAACTGCTTGTGCCTGGGGTGGCATGTTCCACCAGCTGCAGACATCTGCATGGTGCATACCAGGAGCCATCTGCAGGTGGACTGAAGCAGAACTGCCCATTCCATCCTTCAAATAATACCTCTGAAAGCCGTTTCAGTGGGGAAAATGCTCCCCCAACAGCCCAGTGTGCTCTGTCCCCACTGAAAACACTCTCCCCCTTTTTCATACAAACACCCCACCACTACAGTGACATTCTGAGTGCTCCACCAGCAGAATCAACCATGACACATACCTTGTGTGGATTGGAGAGCAGCAGCACCTGGGATAGCACAGCAGGGGGGAGAAGAGGGCTGAAGGCAGGCAGCTCGGAACCAGAGGCTGGTTGTAACTTTATTTTCATGGTCTGGAAGAGAAAACAAAAGGAATGCCTTTTGGTCCATGCGGGACAAGGACTGGGAGTACCACCAAGCCACAGAGCTGGTTAAAGATACACCAGCCAGATGCTGTCATTTTATGAAAAGCACCTCTTTCGACAGCCTGCATCTGAAGGCAGATACTCCTAAATAGACAATTCTGTGCTGCAGGCCCCACCATACAACAGGTTCACCCTTCAGAAAGCAAGCCCTGCAGTTTCCAATGAGTGAGGCAACTCCCAGGCAAGAAGCAGTGAACCTTCTCCTCGGGACACTTCTGAAGTCCCACTCTCTGCTACTCATTCACAGGCTTCTCACCTTTGGGACTGCAGCCTGGAACATGATGTCCTTAATCGGCTGAGCTGATGTGCTCAGCATGGAAAGAACCATCACCAGCACGTCTGGTCGGCCAGGAGCAGGGTCTCTGCAGAAGTGGAGCATAGCCTTGAAACCATTCCTATCGAACACAGTAAGTGGACAGATACCACCTGCCGGAGACAAGAGGAGAAGCATGGATTCCCCTTCCTGAGGGCAGAACAGCAAAGATGGGATAAGGAGCAGCAGAAAGGAAACACTCAAAATTTTACTTCCTCCAGCAAACTCACAGAGCAAGCAGCAATACAGCACTGCCTGGGATGTACATTTCACCTCGAAGGCAGAGAAGGGAATCTGAATGTCTAAATTGGAGATTTAGCCACTCGGATTTCAACAGCCAGCCAGAGATGTCAGGTGTGGATCCAGGAGAGATGACTGGCACACACAAGATGTGGCCCCTTATGACCAGTGCCTGGTAAATCCACACCTGCCTATCACCATCCAGTCCTTCCAGAATGTGGCAAATCCTTCACTTGAGAGACTGGAGGCAGAAGAGTCCTGACTGCTGAGTAGGGAGGACAAGGACATTTCCATGGTAGGATCCCTAGCACTTGCTCAAATTCTCAGGTACATTAAGTCCTTCATAGAACAGTCACTACTTTTCTCCAGCCAACCCATACAGCATGAAGCTACTTCGGCTTGCTCCCCTGCAAAAATCACAGAAGAGCTCTAGCAAGCCAAGCTGGGGCACAGAAATCATTGCACTTACTCGGTGTAATTGAAATTAAAGGGACAAAAAGGTTTTCTAGAGAAGCATCGTGGGAAGCTGGATGCAAAGAGGCAGCAGGCTTCAGCTCGTAGTCTAGACTGGAGAATGAGGTATCTGCCATTGAGCTATTTGGCAGATCTGGGAAGGGCAATGTCATTGGTGATAAATCCCTGGAAAGAAAGCATGTAGAAAGCTTATATTAACTGGGGAGACTCTATGGTGTGTACCATCTGCTGCTGATTCCATATGTATCCCAATCCCTCATCCCTTTTAGGTATAAAGAAAATACAAGCTTACACTCAGAGTTCTTCAGAAATTCACAACCTGTCTGTTTTCTAAGGAAGAAGTTGCTGTGTCAGCAGTCACTAAGGCAGACTTTGATTTCTGTTACCATCATGAAGTTTGTTTCCAGGTTTTGGAAATCCATTCTCCCTGTGCACAGACTCTGGAGCTCTAGTCAGTGACACTGAAGTAAATTCTAGCTCAAGGACAAGGTTTTTGTTGTTTTAGTGCAATATCACCTTGTTCCTAAGCCATGGGATTTGTCTCCTCAAGTTCCTGACTCTGGTGTGCAATTACAAAGCTCCATTAGCAGGTCTGTAACAGCTGAAGAGCCCGTGCATGGATGGACAGCTTGTCATCCCTAACCAGTGTACCTGGAAGGTTTCCCTAAACCTCAGTGCTGTAAACCTGTACTCCTCATCTCCAAAGTCAGACTGTGTTATGCACAGATTCCTTACCAAGATAACGTCCTGCTGCTGGGGGGTGGAGAGAGCTGATCAAACAGGCCCTGAAGTGCGTTCTTCTCTGAACAGGGGTCTTCCCAGCCCTCCTGCAGTCCCAGTGTTTGAGCAGCACTTACAACTTCACCATACCCATTGCATACAGCAGTCTGAAAAACAAGCACTTCTGGTTCATGGTACAGAACATCAGCAAAAATCCTCTTAAAAAATCACCTCTGGTTTAATAACGCTACTTAAAGTAGAAATGAGTAATCTGGTTGCAAACTGCGACTGAGAAATTCCTGGCAGAGCAGGCGGGTTCCAGTTTCACCTTCAGAACCAGGTAGTGTAACAAAGGCTGCCAGAGAAAGCTAGATCAAGAATCACATCTGATTTTTGTCCTTTGTACCTTATGGACTAAAGCAGCTGAGGATCACTCACCTCTGCAAAGCCAAAATCAGAAGGTGGTTTCTGTACAACTGGAGAGTTGCTGAGACCTAAGAAAGATGCCAAAATGTCACAGGTCAGTTACAGAAAACAAGGGTTTTGCACAGGTTCTTCCCTTCTTGTCTAGCAGCAGTCTGTCTACAGTCTAACACCAATAAAGAAACTACATTCTTGAAAACTCATGCCTGAAAGGGTCTATGTCCTCCTAGGGCCAACATTAGAGTCAAGTTGTGTTTGTATTAAACCCCATGACCCCCGTCACCAGGGATAACATGGCACTGAATCGCAATGACAAACCTAATGACTTCAGCTCCTCCTCGAGCAGACAGGCAGAGGTGGTGCTGCCGTGGCAGGAGGTGGTGGTTGTGTTTGCAGACTGGTCTGTGGCACACTGGGATGTCGCCTCCAGCTCAGAGAAGTCAATCAGGGTGTAGCTCTTCATGCGCCTTCGGGGTGGTTGGTGTGCTTGGAAATAGGAGAAAGAGTTAAAGAGAAACCTCCTGAATGGAACTGTGTACCCACAGCACAGGCATGCCCAAAAGGACTCCTGGGGAAGAACCTCAAGAATACCTTCTATCAGCCATACGTGAAAGAAAACGATGGCTACGTAACAGTTTTCCTGTGTTACAGGGTTTTAGCCACATTTATTTTCCAAGAAGCACTTCCCTTCCAAACCCCGCTCACACTGATGAGTAGGAACAGAGCTGTCATGGAACACTCTTTACCTGGTGCATCCACAGAGCTGGTGACTGGACCTCCTCCAGCCCCATCTTCACGGCTGGCTACAACCTGCCTGTATTGTCCGAGTGCCTGGATGAGCTTGTCATTGGCCTGCAGTATCTCAGCTGGAAAACAAGAGAAGAAACACACCATTAATGTCATAACACAAAGTTCAACTTCACCCACATTCAACCTTCTCACTCACAACAAGGAGTTCACAAGTGAGAAAAACATGATTCACTGTAACAATTCTCAGTTAAGATCTACTTTGTGTGAGTTTCTGGAGACTCAAATTCACTTAAAATTAGCTTGAAAACTTACTTCAGAACTTTTTTAACTTGGTGGATGAATGTGGTACCGTGTACCCGGAACAGAGCAGTGGAATCACCCTCTGATATAGTGCGTGGAGCTCCTGTGGAGGGCTCCAATGGGCTGATGGGGCTCAAGGGTCTCATCAATCCTGGTGCGGTAACAAACCCATCAAGTTACAGGTGAGGGGATGAAATCTTCCCCCTTACTAGCATAAAGACCCCGTTAACATGACAGCCACCTTGGCCACTGTTTAACTCTGGGCTCCAAGTGAAAATGAATCATTTTCCTGAATCATTTAAGTCAGAGGAGACTTAAGCCACTTCCATGGGGGGCACGGTTTAAAGGTGAAATGGAAAGCTCTGCCTGCTGGGTAGCAAGTGCTGAAGCATTCCCCCTCCCAGGGAAGGGCACACCCTACTTGTCAAAGCAAAGGCAGTTGAGCTTAGCTGCAAAGAAAGGCAAGGACAGCATTGGCTCTTACCTAAAGCCTCACCATCATCCACTGTCTCACTGGCAAGGCGAAAGAGCAGCGGCCTGAGCTTCTCACAGCGTTGAAACAGAGTCTGTGGAAGGAAATGTTTCAGAACATTGCTCAGGAGATCCCAGGCATCCTCACAGTTCTCTGTCTCTAGAATCACCTGCGGAAGAGCATTTACCTGTAGGGCCTCCTGGTCAGATCTGGATAGTTCCTGTCTCTTGTAGTTTTCTAATAACTCATCCATACGTTTAACGTTCTCAGAAACCTCACTGATGGTGTTCACTCTTCTGGACACCTGAGCTGACTTTTCTTGTTCCTGCGATGAAAAATGACATAAAGGTAGGTGATGATTTGGCTAACAACAAATCCTGAAAATCCTCCCTCCTCTGGGCAGCCCTATGGTCAGGAACAGGGGTCCTGGTCACAGCCTGAACTGCCAAGTCACCTCCCACCCTCCCTGCTGCAAGCACAGCTCCTGACCCAGGGGCTCCCCACCTCCTTGATCATGCTCTTGATCAGTCGGTTGGCAGCCTGCAGGTCCTCACGGTGGTTGCTCTTCAGAAGCCTTGCCAAGAGCTGTCGAGGGGAGAGCATGGGACAGCAGTGAGTGAGCAGCAGGCTCCAGGCACACATCGCATAAGAGCAGATACTGAGACACCCGCTGTCAGAATAGTTTCTATAATCCTGGAAATATGTGGGCTCACGTCCCATCATCTAATCCAGATTATATTGCTGCCTCCTACAGCTGCCTGCACACACGGCTTGGATGTTCTGGGAATGGGAACACTCTGGCTTTGTAGAATTTCTGTAAAAGAGAAACCCTCTCTTGGGAAAGGGCAATAGAAGCGGATGTTTTCCTGTAAAATGTTTCACTTTTACTAGGCAAAAACTTCTGATAAAGCACGAAGGAATTCTCTGCTGTTGTACAGCAAAAAGCACCAGCATCATCCTAAAAATACTGTCTGAAACAGGCAAAGCTCCCAAAGCACAACTGAGCTTCTTTGCTCATCAGTACAAATTGGTGAGGGGCAGGCATGAAACCCTGAGGTTTTACCTTGGATTTCTCTCCATCTGTGTCAAAAATAGAATTCTGAGGCCTCGGAGAAGGGGGAGGCAAAATTTTGTCTTCTGGCAATTTGGGGTCTTCTTTTACAATCCCTGCAATGGGTAAAAACAGTTGCTCAGTGGTACCCACGCTGTTGGAACACTCAACAGTTCATTGGACTTTGTACCTATTTCCTTCACCCCTCCACAGATCCTTCCCGGGAGAGAATTCCAGGGCAGAGATCCCCAAGTTTGTCCTGTACCTTTTCCCTGCACACCAGTGGTGAGCACTGTGAGAACAGAGGCACGAGGCCAGCCTGCTCTTTAGCAAAGCTGTTCTTTGATACATCTCTTTGAACAGTTCCATACACCCTTAAGGACCCCAACAGCGTGTAAGTGTGACCCGTGTCCTCTTGACCTCACACACAATGTTTTAGGAAAAGCTGAGTCACAGGCTGAAGAGGACACATCTGTGCTTTCCAACTGTGCCACTTGGAAGGCTAAAAAGGAAACCGAAATAGCAGAACTAAACCTTGTTTCTTCAGCATTTGATAAGCATCCCGAATTTTAACTTCCTGAGGAAACCAGACTGTCCAACTGAATATCACTTCTGTGACTCTTGACTTGACTTTTGCTGAAGACCAGGTTCCATAGTACTGAAAACCAAACAGACAACAAAGTTTAAAGGTAAGGAATTGGTGCCAGGTAGTGCATCTGGGTCTGGCCCCCCAATGTCTGTGTGCAGAGTCTAAGTAGCAAACAGATGCCCAGCACTTCATTCCTCGTGCTGTCAACTGGGTGTCTTGCAGTACAGGAAGTAATGTGGATTGCTGTGGCTGTAAATACAGGGAATGCTATTAAGTGTATGATAATTACCTAAATGTTATACAACAATCAAAATGAAATAATTTCAGAACTTCTCTGATCAGTTATTGGCTCTGAAACCAAAAGCAGATTGGTTTATTTTAGGAAAAACAGAACAAAATGAGAAACGAAACTTGTCTTTGGATGCTCTCTGATTTCTCTCACTATGAGTACTCACTTTAATGCATTACAAAAACATCCAGAATGGCAAAAGCCACACACAAGCACAAGGCATTTTAAACTCATTAAACAATACCTGCTCTGTCAAGACAGCAAACACAACTCTGACACTTAGGTTACACTGTGCTGTTCCACTGAAGCACCTTTACCAAACCTGGCACTGAGAGAAGAGGTTTTACTGCTCAGTTAAACCTCTTCCTGAAACGAGCTCTTTGCAGCTCTGCTGTCCAGGTGATCTCATGGAAAACAAAGCCTGTGCAAGTGGCAAATATCTACGGGACCCACTAAAAGGGAAGCTGATTACTGGGTTGCTGAGAAGGGTATCTAAGAAAGTTGCAGGCCTGCTCTGTGATGCAGACGGGGGTAATGCAGGGGGATCACAGGCTCTGATAAACACATCTCCATTTCTCATCCTGACAGGCACTGCAGGACAGAGAGAGCCCCCGGCTGACACCTTTTACAGGGGATTCACATCCAGTCCTGGTGCATGGAGGCACAGAATGAATTCTGCTCTTCTTCTGTGCAAGATTCAGTCTAAGTTTTCATACGCAGCACAAAGCAAACAGCCCGCCCCGCCAACAATGTGCAGCAGGACCACGATCACCTACCTTTGGGGACAGCACTTTGATCAGCTCATTCAGAAACCTGAACTTTGCTATTTCCCTGTGAAACCTTTCACCGCAGTTATTCACACAGGTCTCCAGCACCTGCAGAGATCAAACCAGACACTGCACACACAAGTCTTGGGGGAAAACTGTGCCACTGTTAACACTGAACCTAAGAACTTTCTGGCACTGCATTCACAAACACGATATTGGGAAAGTTGTGCAGCAAGAACATGTATTTTTCCTCCATCCACCCTTCTTAAGCAGCACGTTTAAGACCATCTGCTCTGTTCTATGTATCATTAATAACTTTTGGGCCAGTGATCCCATGATGGAACCTCAGGTCAAACAGCACAAGCTGCAGACCACCGAAACCCCTCTGCAGAGCGACAGGGGAAGAAACAGCAGCAGTTCCTCCTTCTTACACCCAAGTTTCTGGATTCCTTGTGCAATGGAAAGTTAAAAGGGAGAGACATCAAAAAGGGAGAGACATCCAAGAGAAAAAGAAGCTGTTGTGCCTCTCCCCCCAAACTCTGTTTCCAAATTACTGCTGCCTCTCTGCATGTGGATGAAAGCACTTACTGTGAGTGCGTGGAGAGCTTCCATCTCCTGAGGTGACTGTATCTTATGTGCCAGCAGCCTCGGTGCAAGCAATGGGCTGGGGAGTATTAGAAGCAAGTCAGACAATGTACAAGTTCCCGAAAAAAAAACAAATGCTGATTTTTGCTGCAAAGAGCAAGTGCTGATTCACAACCCTCTACATGGCATGAACACATGAGTGTCTGCTCTGAAGGAAGAGCATCGGTAAGCTTTGACCAGTTTAACTAGTTCCTGCTCCTTATCACAGAGCCCAGACTGTCTGCTGTGCTGTGGAATCTCCCACCTCTCTGAAAGGAAAAGCAGAAGCTGAGCTCACCCAAGGCTTCCCTGCAGATCCCCACCCAGGATTCCTTGGCCAGCCTCCCAAGAGTCTGGTGACAGAGCAGCAGAGACGCAGCAATGGACACCAGAGCCCATTCCTAGACACCAGCCTCCCCACACCACACAGCTCTGCAATACTGACGCTGAGGAGCAGAAGAGCCCAGCCAGGCTCTCAGCTCTGTCCCAGGCCCTGTTCCCTGCAGCCACGAGGGAAGGTCAGAGCCAGGCACCCAGCCAGGAACAAACCCCCAGAGCCATCTGCCTGCCTTACCCGTCCGTGTCAGCGTTCACCTGGTCACAGAACCGCTGGATGCATTCCCAGTTTTCCTCAGGGATACCCGGCTCAGTGGCTTTGTCTTACACAGGAAACAAAAAGACATGAAAACAGCCTCAGCTTGAGAAGTGTGTGAGGGCACAAGGAGGAAGGGCACAAGGCAGGAAGCAGCTCCGACCTCCTGCTGCTCCCGCCTGCTCTAGGGCTCTCTGTAAACCAGGCAGAAGTGGAAGGCACAGGACAAGCAGGAAAGAGCTGGTACTAAAACCTGCCTAAAGAGTCCTCGGGGGACCCTCAGAGTCAAAGTCAGGCAGGAACCAAGGTGCTGAAAGCAGCAGCATCAGGTTCCTTTTAGTGCAGAGCACGGGAAACTTAAAACCATTTACAGGCAGCTCTCCTGGGACCGGACAAGCTTTCCTGTGCAGGAACAGAGGCACAGGTCACCCTTTTGAAACAGGGCTGCACAAGTACGCATTCCAAAGCTCTGCCTGCATGGCTGGATTGAGGAATAACCTTCTTCAAGCACTCAGCTTGGGCAGGACTGGGGACAACGAAGGACAGGAGAGACGGGGAGTGGGAAAGACGCAGCAGGTTAAGACAGCCCCCACGAACATCACCCTAAAGGGGCTCCTTGGAGGAGATGGGCCCTTCCCCATGGAGCTGAGGCTGCTCCAGCGCCCTCCCGCTCAGGCCCCAGCCCCACTCACTGAGCCACCGCTCCAGCTCCGTGGCACCGGCCATGGGCTCGGGCTCCAGCTCCATCCCGCCGGCAGCAGGAAACGGATCCACCCCCACTCCTGGCGCGCTGCTCGCCCGCGGGCAGCCCACACGTTTGCCTGGTGTGGACCCGCACTCCACGGGCTGGGCCCATGAAACACCCAGCCCACAAACACACCCCTGCTGGCGGCTCCTCCCCTCGCTGGGTGCAGAGCGAGCGTGGGCGAGAACGGAACCAAAACTCACCACGTTCCTTTAATCATAAATCATCATCCGAAGAGGAGGAAAACGACCCAGGCCCCCGGGCAGGGCCAGCTTTAGCAGTACCACACGCGTGACCGTTCACAGGAAGCAGTCCCCCTCTCCGAGCAGCCTGGGGCTGCTGTAATACACGCACTGTATGTATACATATTTATATATACCTATAAATACCCACCCCAGGGTATCTGTGGGGACCTGCGCAGTCATAGCTGTAGGTACCCTGATTGCGAGGGCCTCTCCAAATACAGACTGATCGCTCAAGATGAACCGTGCCCATGTCAGAAAAAGCACTTATTTCTGTCTGTGTGGCCTGAATTTAACCAGAGATAAACATCTTGTTCTCCCAGCCTGCAAACCAGGCTAGTTGCATGAGGTGACAGCAGGAGGACGGACCTCAATCTGTATTTGGTTCCTCTCTCAGCCAAAGTGGCTTATGCTTAGTGCAGATACATACAGACCTGGACACACCACGATGACACCTGCCTGGTCTAAAGCTCAGCTCGTCTGATTAAAGATCATCATGTTGAGATCAAAAACTACAAGTCTGGGACTCCGACGGGTGCTGCCTACACCATCCAAGTCCATGGGCTGCCTGCCAGGTCATTCCTGGAGCTCAGATCTGGCATTAGCTGGACAGGGCTTTGTGTATCCGTCCACACACTTCTTTGGGTCCCAAAGTCACCATCATCTCGGCAACGCTCGGCCCACACTGCAAAAACAGGAGAAGTCATTGCACATCACTGCACAGATGGAAACTTACACTTTTCAGCACGTGCTTATGTATCACCACAATGAAAGTGATAAGAGTGATGAGCTATCAGACTGCTGTTAGACCAAGGGTGGAGGTTTATTACCAAGCTCAAAAGAACGCTTTGGGTTTTTTTTCACTCCTGAAGTAAAATACTAAGAAAGAGTGGTTAAAGTGATCCAGAAGGACTGATGCCAGAGCATCAGCCAGGGCTGGGCTTTGAAGAACTTCAGTAAAACTTGGGTTTGATCTATGTCCAAGCAGGTTGCACATAAAATTCCACATTTGCCCAACACCCACAACCCTGCCAACACTCCCTACAGCCGGTCCTGCAGCTTCTCCAGCTTCAGATCCAAGACCAGCACATTCATGCTTGGACAACTTCTGCCTTTTTGAGACTTTCAGAACAGCTCTTTCTTCCAGAACTCCCGTGTATCAGTGCACTCCCTTGTAACAGGAACTGCTGTCAGTTGTTGTGAGATGTCAGATACCAGTATCTTGCAATCAGAGAGAAGATAGCTGATAAAGAAAACAAGAATGTCACAGTCTCAGAGTGTATATGTTTTACCTGCTGTCCGCTGAGAGCCAAGCGAAGGAGCTGCATCACGTTGCTGTACTTGGTCTCTTTGGTTTGCTGGTGGAGGCTTCTCAGGTCTTTGTTCAACTCCTCCACGGTCAAAACAGCCGCCTGCCTTGTCATGAGCCTTTAGGAGAGATGATGTCCTCACAGATTAGGGACACAACCCACAGGATTCCAACCCAGAAGTGACTGGTTCAGCAAAGCAAGCACCAAGCTTAAATCACAGAATTATGCCAAGGACCTGGAAAACTGCAGGAAAAGCAGTGATTCTGATTTCTTCTTTAATAATCTGAGTTTCAGAGATGCAGAAGCCATTCTGATACTACTCCACTGTAGGCAGCAGAACTACTATCCCTTCAGGACAGTGCATACTCTGACATTTCAATTACCATCACACGGATTCAGCTACCACTTTGCTGTGACAAAGGACTAAGGGCAACCAGCTTTACAGAGAGCTGGAAATAACAGCTCAGTTTGCAGATACTGCCACCTCCATCACTCCCAAAACTGTCTTTCAGAGCTCATTTTAGGCCAGATGTGAGATCTGAACTGGAAAGGTGACTGACATACCAGCCACCTAGCTGCAGAGTGTGGAGTAGCAGAGGGCATGGGGCAGCAGTGAGAGATTGGCAAACCTCCCCAGAACCCACTGGCCCAGAAGGACTGTCTGCACATCCCTGTGAGCAAATTAAACAGTGAGCATGTCCCACATCAATACAGCAGCCAAGAGCAATGCTCTGGGGCAGGCAGGTGGCTGTGCACAGAGCTGGGAAGACACACTTACCCTAAGACCAGTTTTCCTATTTCATCTGCTTCCCCAGACATACTTTGTAGCTGCTCTCGGGACACCGAGGGCCTGACCCATAGGTAAGAATAATCACTGGACACCAGATTCTTCAGGAAGCTTATGTGGCCCTGGAGAAAGAAAGCAAAGCTGTCAAGGTCAGGGTTAAGCTGTGGGGGGAGCAAACCTCTTCAGTCTGAACCTCACAAGCAGTTAAAGAGCAGTGGGG
This sequence comes from Pezoporus flaviventris, assembly GCF_033815535.1. NCBI lineage: Eukaryota > Metazoa > Chordata > Aves > Psittaciformes > Psittacidae > Pezoporus > Pezoporus flaviventris. The sequence continues at coordinate 19,072,375 of NW_026892626.1, read as the reverse complement.
TGCTGGCGGCGAGTGTGCCACCACCACCAGCACTGCAGGGACAGCCCTCTGCAAGCTGCACGGCTTCAGAGCTCAGATCAAAGCAGGGCTTAGCTGAGTCTCATCCAGGAATGGCACAAATCCTCAGCTCCCCAGAGCAGTGACACGGTGCTACTGCTGCTCGTACCTTTCTCAGCAGGAGAACTCGCTCCACATAGTCCTTTTCTAGAACCTCTTGATCCACTTGCTGATCCCCATAGACCTGCTCCACCAGCAACTGCAGCTCTTTAATCAGCTTCTGTCGCAGGCCTTCGTTCTCTATGTGACGGGTGAGGTGAATCCTGCAACAAAGAAAACTGCTTTTGGACTGCTTTGGGTTAGACCAAATCTAATCATCCCAACCTCACATTTACCTAGTAAACCTGCAGGACTGCCAGCAAAGCAGCATTGAACCACATTCTACAACAAAGCATTTAGCTCTCATGCACCACAGTGAATGAAAGATGTGGTAACTCTCAGCAGCAGAGCATCCTTGTAGCACACAAGTGTACTTGCAGAAGTTGCCTCTTCTTAGATGCTATTTTGAAACTGAACTGAAGACCTTGCATCCCCCTAACTACACCTACGCTATGCCGAGGTGCTCACAGTGTTCCTGACACCAGTGTCCAAGCACAGGATGGGAGAGAAGGTGGGAACAGTGCAAGCAGGAATTTTTACTTCACTGTAGCACAGCCAAAAAGCTGCTGCACAGAGACCATGCTTGACCCAATAAAATCCCCAGGCAGAGCCAAGTGCTAGGAATAAACTCCCACTGACATACCCATTACCACGTTTAAAGTCACCACTGATATTTATACCTGTTGAATTCCGGGAGCTTTTCCAGATCCAGGAGGGCAGAATGGGTGGTAATTCTGTCTACTTCAAACTGCATGATCAGCTCCTCCAAGGTCCTCCCCATCTGGTTCGCTGCAAAAGAACCCCACAAGGGAATGATTCGACTCCACTCTCACAGAGAAGCAGCAGCACCACTTGTCACTGCTGGGCTAGGGCAGCAGCACAGCCCAGCAGGAAGCAGCACAGGACAGCCCCTTATGCAGTGCTAGCAGCAAGCAGGATGCACCATGGCAAGCAGGAGGGAACTGGTAGCACGCATAAGAAGCTGCCCTCTTCCCAAAAGCAGGCTCTGCCAGCTACTGGCGAGGAACTGGAAACTGGGACACTCTGCTTGGCTCTGTTACCTTCCTTGGTGGAACAGCCCCTGCATCAGTCAGCCAAAAAGAAGCAACTCTCAGCCAAGAGGCTTTGCTGCCCAAGAAAGATTTGATTCCCAAGCAGAGCTCCCGAAACACAAGTTAATCTGTGATCCCACACAGCAAGAGCAACAAAAGGAGACACTGACTCAACTCCTCATGGCCTTTCAGGTTAAACAAGAAGTGTGACAGACGTCACACACGACACTGCAGTCGTTAAACACAGAATACAAGTTTTCCCAAGAGGTCACAGACAGTTTCTTCACCTTGAGATGAGTTGTCCCAGCTGGGAGCTCATTATGGATCAAACTAGATTTAAATGGCTGCACAGAGGCAGAAAGATTCCCACTGCTCCAGCACACCAGCCAGCCTTTCACAAGAGCTCTGCAGAGCCCTGGTGGCATCTCAGGGACAGGCTGAAACTTTCCAACACTGTCAAAGTTCTCAGCTATTAAAACAAACCTAACCCTGTCCCCAGAGGCAGCATCACAAAGCACCCTTGCAAGTGCCCTGCTGTCACTACCTGGGAATCCCGAGCCACAGTTGGTTATGATGTCCAGCAGAGCCTCTGGCAAGTAGCCATCCTGAGCGAAGCGCTCCAGGAAGATGTCCCCCTGCCTTTTGGACAGCTTGCCCCCGTACTTGTTCAGAAGCAGCGGGAGGTGACCAAACTGAGGGGGATCCCAGCCAAAGGCTCTGTAGAGGAGGAGGTGCTTGGACGTTGAAGTCAGCCACTCAGTTCCGCGCAGGACGTGGCTGATGCCCATGTGATGATCATCCACCACGTTCGCCAGGTGGTACGTGGGAAAGCCATCCCCTTTGAGGATCACCGGGTCACCCTCCACCTCAGCCACTTCGTGCTTGGTCCAGCCATAGACCAGGTCCTGAAAGGGTTCTACCCCCTTCTCCAGCCGGAAGCGCACCACCCAGTCGAGGCCCTGTGACAGCTTCTGAGCCACTTCGGTAGGCGTCAGGTGCCGACACCGGTTGTCGTACCTTGGAGAAGGGAGGACAAGGGTCTCAGCTCAAGACAGACCACCCCCAGCAGCCATTTTACATGGCCAAAACTCTAAACTGACCTCGGGACTTTAGCTGCAACCTGCACACTGTGTCCAGACAAACAACCTCATCTTTGGATGTCACTCCCTTCAGCCTCTAAGGGTTAATCGTAGAATGGTTTGGGTTGGAAAGGACCATCTATTTCCAACCCCCTGCCACGGGCAGGGATGCCTCACACTAGACCATACTGCACAAGGCTCAGTCCAGCCTGGCCTTGAACACTGGCGAGGGATGGAGCATTTACCACTTCCCTGGGTAACCTGTGCCAGCACCTCACCACCCTCACAGTAAAGGACTTCTTCCTTACATCCAACCTGAACTTCCCCTGTTTCAGTTTGAACCCATCACCCCTTGTCCTGTCGCTACAGTCCCTCATGAAGGTCCCTCTCTGGCACCCTTGTGGCCCCCTTCAGATACTGTGGGCAGTGAGATGACAACCTTACTGGCTAAGTTTCTGCAAGGGTGCAGCCCAGAGGGGAGGGCCCAGCAGAGGGGGGTCCTACCGCGGGGTCTGCTGGCTGCGCAGAGCCTCCTTCTTCAGCAGGTCCAGGCGCTGCGGGGTGCAGAAGCAGCGATACGCTGCGCCCCGCTCCAGCAGCTCGGCGCTGGCACTCCGGTACAGCTCCAGCCTGTGCGACTGCTGGTAGGGGCCAAAGGAGCCACCGCGGCGAGGACTCTCATCAGGGGGAATACCTGAAACACCAGTACAAAGGGAGGTCTGTCAGCTCCAACATCGGCCCTTTCCATCACATCTCTTGCGCACCTTTGTCACGTTCTGACACTTGCACAGATGTGGATCTCGCAAACAATACAAAAGCAACCAAGCCAGGGCAGTTATTTCTGCTTCACAACATGCTCCCAGTGGGACTTCCCCGATGCCCAGAATAACTAGATAGCAATAACTAGATTGCATCCAACTCATTGTCTGAAAGGCTGCACAGGAGCTACTGTGCAAAAATACTCAGTATAAGTACTGTTAATCATGAAGAGGCTCTCAGTAAGCAAACAATGAAAGCTGTCTGTGAGTACCTGCCCAATCCAGCATGTCTTCTATTCCTTCTGCAGCTCCAGGCACCACTCGGTTTTGATCCGTATCCTCCACTCTCAAAATAAAGGTCCCTTGGTGCTTTTTGGCAAAAATGTAATTGTACAAAGCGGTTCGAAGGCCACCCAAATGCAGAAAACCTGTCACCATGAGGAACCAAATGAGTCAGAACTGAGGTCCAGCAGGGCTGGACAAGTAAATGCTATCTGCAATGGAAACTGCTCACTGGCTGGGCAGGGAGCTGAGCTGCATGGCCCTTGTAGGCCCTTGGTATGGAACAAGAGCTTCCCAAGCTCTTATTGAGGTGACTTGGACAGCACTTTTATCACAGAACCCCAGCCTGGTTTGTGTTGGAAGGGACCTTAAAGCTCCTCCAGCTCCAACCCTGCCACGGGCAGGGACCCCTTCCACTAGAGCAGCTTGCTCCAAGCCCCTGTGTCCAACCTGGCCTTGAACACTGCCAGGGATGGGGCAGCCACAGTTTCTCTGGGCACCCTGTGCCAGCGCCTCAGCACCCTCACAGGGAAGAGCTTCTGCCCAAGAGCTCAGCTCAGCCTCCCCTCTGGCAGGTTCAAGCCATTCCCCTTGGCCTGTCCCTACAGGCTCCCATCAGCGGGTGCTGTGTTTGTCAAGAAGTGCCCGCACTGAGCGGGGAGCCCGCAGGCGCCTCAGAGCCCCGCGCACGCTCAAGAGTCCGAATTCACGTTTTCCGTCCCCGCCCGCAGCGGAGCCCCCGAGGGCGCCGGCCCAGGGGTTACCTGTGGGGCTGGGCCCGAACCGCACCCGCGGGCCCCGCTCCCCGCCGGGCCCCGAGCCGAGGCCCCGCACCGGCCCCGCGGCGCCGCGCAGCGCCCGCGCCATCCCGCCGCGCAGCCCACGTGGCCGCGGGCGCTACTTCCGCCTGGGCGCTCCAGCCAATCCCCGCGCCACCGTAGCCCGGGGAGCGGAGCCTTCCTTAAAGGCGCCACCACCCTCCTGCTCCTCCCGCCGGCACCGGAGCCTCGGGAGGAGCCCGGGAAAGCGCGGGGGGAGCCCGGCACGGCCCTGCCCCTGCTCCCGTGCCGGGGCTCCGGGGACGGCCTGGCCCGCGGCGCCGCACCGGTGAGCGGGCAAAGCAGGGCAGAGCAGGAGGGGCCGGGCTACGGCAGCCGGGGAGGCTCTTGAGGCCGCGGCGGCGTTTCCCGGCGTGCCCCGCGGCACATTGTACACAATCATCATGGCCGCCGCCGCCGCCGCCGCCGCCGCCGATGGTAGGAGCTCGCGGTACCGGTGGCGGGCGGCGGCGCGGGGAGGGGCCGGGCTGGGAGCGGAGGGGAGGGGCCGGTAGGGCGGGGCCGGGCTCGCGCGCGCCGCGGTTGGACGCGGTCGGTCGGGCCGGGGCAGGTCCTCGCTGGCCGCGCTCTTCCTGTCCGCTCGCCCGCAGGTGCTGAGGAGTCGGGCATGGAGGTGGAGGCGCCGGAGCTGCCGCTGGGCTGCGGCGGAGAGGGCTCCTCGCCGGCCGCGGGGTCGTCTCCGCAGGGCGAGGAGCGGCGGGATCCCCCGCGGGCGTCTGTCAGCAACGGCGGCGAAGGGGAGGGCGGGCGGGAGCTGGTGGAGCTGAAGGTGATCTGGAACAAGAACAAGTACGACGTGAGGTTCGCGCTGGACAGCACGGGCGCCGAGCTCAAGCAGAAGATCCACTCGCTCACAGGTCTGTCGGGGCCGCCGCTGCCCGCGCCTCCCCCTGCCGCTGCCTTCGGCCGGGCCGTAACCGCTGTGCTTGCCCCTTAGGCCTCCCCCCTGCCATGCAGAAAGTTATGTTCAAGGGACTTCTACCGGAGGAGAAAACCTTGCGGGAAATCAAAGTAACAAACGGAGCGAAGATCATGGTGGTTGGCTCCACCATCAACGACGTTTTGGCTGTGAATACACCCAAAGAGGCCGCTCAACAGGAGGTCAAAGCTGAAGAGAACAAAAAGGAGCCACTTTGCAGACAAAAGGTTATTAATGTCTCACTAACTGCTGGCGGGGAGGGGGGGTGGTGCTGTGGGCGTCACGCAGTTCTTTTGTGGTCACCTATGGGTCCTTTTCCTTCCCAGAGCAGGCTGGGGTTTGTTTCTCCTTGCCGAGTGATAGGAGGGCTCAAGGCCGAGGAGTTCTAGCAACAGAAGACTGTTTAGGCTAGCAGAGCTCTGCACCGGTTGTGCTGGTGCCAGGCTCAGCGTTTCAGATAAGAAATGGTAAATAATGGAAGTATTTTGAGGGTGTTAGGTCAGACACAGTCTGGATGAATTCTTCTTAAAATCGAACTAATTTTTATTGGCATGAAAGAGTTTGATCACCAAAATCTGTCTTTAAAACAAACACCAAGAGAGCAGCTCCTTCACCTGCCACAGCACTGAAGGGAGCGTGGATGTTCAATGCTCCTCTCGTGCCTTGAAGTGCTGCCTCCGAGCAGGAGGTGCAGAGCCATGCAAGGAGCTCACACTGACGCAGGGCTGCAGTTGTGGGGCTGAGGAAGGGTTCTCAGCTCGAGGCATTACCCTGCCTCAAAATAAACGTGGTTAAAACTTGGGTAGCGCTTCCTTGAACTGCAGCCTTCATGAAACGTGCTTTTGTTTTTCTGTAATTTAGCATAGTTCACGTTCACTCTATCATTGCTTAAAGGTACTCGGCAACTTACAAGCTCTGAGCGTGGTTTTCTTAGTTACAACTGCTCTAATCTGTTCTGGTTTGTTGCAGTATGTTGCACTGTCACACCGGTTCTGCCATTCACTGGATGTAACCCTTGACTGTTAAGGCTGTCTTGCTAAATGCCAACTATGTGATTCAACATTTCTGATATTTTTTTCTAGATAGCTATATTAGAATACGTATATTGTAGAAGGGATGTTCTTTTGCTTTATACTGGGGTTCTGTTCATTTGTAGAATTTCTTTAGACTGTCCCAGAAAGTGCTCAGTTAACTCTGAAAATGAACCATTTCCTGTGTGATAAGTTACTGTGAATAGTCTGTAACTGTCTCCTAGTGCTGGGGGAATACTGTCAAGAAGGGCAGCTGGAAGCTCTGTTGTGTTTCTGTAAATTCCAACTTCTGCTTTTATGTTGCAGCAACACAGAAAAGTATTGGATAAAGGCAAACCTGATGATGTGATGCCTTCTGTTAAAGGTGTTCAGGTAAGTAAATAAGTACTTGAGACATTGTCATGATCAGGAAAGAGGCTTTTATTGTGGTTTGAGACCTATCTTTGCTGGCCCAATGGTTCTTCACTGTCTTAGCAGAAAACTGGAATAGATGGATCATCCTGGTGCTTAAGAAGTGAAGGGAATGTAGCTTTTTCTGTTCAAGTCCTTCACCTTGCCTTACTGTGTTCCCACTCTGTAGGAGCGCCTGCCAACAGTGCCATTGTCTGGCATGTACAACAAGTCTGGAGGGAAAGTCAGATTGACCTTTAAACTTGAGCAAGACCAGCTATGGATTGGTACAAAAGGTGAGCAACTCTAAAGCCCTGAGATGAATAGTGGGTAATGGGACTAGAAGCAAATTGTGTGACCCTGAAATAGCTCCTGGTGTGCCTAAATTGTGCTTAGAGAATAATGCTGGCATTGCAGTATTTTAACATTACATTTTGCTTGCTCTTCAGATGCCATTTGCCCAGATCATTGACTATTACTTGATATTTTACTGGTGTTGTTGGAAAAACCTGAGCTCAATTGTGCCAGTGGAGGACTGCTCCAATCTGCTGTTCACAGCTGCAAACGTACATTACAATATTTGGCATTTCTGGCCTCTCTCAAAAGCACTTCTTAAACATTGGTTTGGTGCCAGCATCCCACAGAGGCTCAATGACTTGGCTAAGGCTCGAAAGGGAATCTTAGAAGTGGGATTAAACTCAGAGTGCTGGCATCTCTGTCATTATCTGTCCTTCCAACCAAAATTAGCTGGGTGTCTTATTTCAGTGATGCACAAGTGCAGAGACCCTGGCCTGTGCTGCTGTGCAGAGGAATCAGTTTACTGTCTTGAGCGGTGCCAGAAGGAGCTGAACCTGCTGTGATGCTAGCATATGTGGCTGAGGATGTCTTGCGTAGCCCCTGCCTCCAAGGGAAGCTCTGCTCCTGCCGTTTGACGAGGATGGGCAATAGCAGGGTGATGAGCAAGAGGAAGAGAAGTGCTTGCTCACTGTCCCAGTAAAGTAACCTTGTTGCGTGGTAATAGTAGCTTCGGGTGGTACCTCCAGCTGCTACATTATTTCCAGAGTAAGCAGAAATCCTGGGAGGTTTTGACCTTTCCTCTCTAGGACAGACTTGGTTGTGAAGACTTTTGTGGCTGTGAAACCTCCCTTGGTACCAGCTGCAGTGATTTTCCTCCTGGGCTAAACAGTGGAGTGAGACTTATGGGGCTTTTTTTTTTTTTGCCTTGGAAGTTTGTGCAGCAGGTGCTTACATTACAGATACTGTGTCCTGGACACAGGCGTAGCGTTGAGGTAATTTCCTTCACCTTCTAGATGAGTTTCAAGTTTAGTGTTTCTGAAGTGTTCTAGATCAGAGTTTCTTAAGCTGTGAAATTTGATTCTTGTTGTAGTCATCTCCCTTTCATGTAACCTGTTTCCCTACTTCCCCAAATTAGCAGCAGCTTGCTTCCTCTAGGGAATGGCTGTAATTGCTGGCTGTTGTTGGGAAAGCTCCTTCCTGCGCCGAGAAATGCATGTCAGGCGCCAGCACATAAGGGCTAGAGTAAACCAACTGGGTGTTAACACCGTTTGTCACTTGCTAGTCCTGGAAAGTCGAAACTGATTCTTCCTCCACGCAGCCTCTCTGTGCTTCACCGGTCACTTTGTGCAGGGTTTGTGTAGTCTGAGGTTTGGTAGAGGCAGATGTTTCTCGGTTGCTCTGTGTCAGAGGTGTTGATAACGGCGATCTGTCTGTTGCTGAGGTACTGTGAGGAGCAGTTGATTTGTGAATGCAAAGGAAGATTTTCCTCAGTGAATGAACGTTGTGAGTCTGAGTGGGGTAGATCAGGGTCAGCTCAGTAATTTTAGGTGAACGCTGAAAGCTGGAACTGAAAGGAAGGGCCTTGGAGTAAGTCATAGAAATGAGGACGCAGCTGAGAGAAGTCTGCCATGAACCACGTTCTTTGTCATTTCTTATTGCCTACCTCTGGCTGACATTACTCTGTCACATAATTGTAGGCATCTTTTTCTTCAATTTCTCTTTTTGTTGCTCTCCCTATTTACTCATATTTCCTTCCCTGTGCTTTTATAGTAACAGTTGAACAGTGCCTCAGGGTAAAACCAGGAGGAGGCTTTCAAAGGGCTCTTTAGCCTGTCTTCATTTAGTTTCCAACCTCTCATTGCAGTAGAGCTTAGTACCTACCTGTAGAGCTTAGAGCTACCCTTGGTAATGGGTCCTGGATATCCTTACGCCTGGACCAGCCTTTGCTATGGTGAGTAATCTTGATAGTCCAAGTGGAGTTCTTTACGGGGAAGCACTAAATAAAGCCAGGGTATCCCCATCACTCAGCTTAGGCTTGAATCAGGTACATCGAAGAGCCTAATGTGATGCAGAGACCTAAAATGTAAGGAGCTGTGGGGTCCACAATTGGATTCCTGGGGAGGGTATGTGGTGATGTGGACAACAGGCTTCTCAGCAGCAGGTAGCCAAAGTTCAGCCAGAGGAGACTGCTGACATGAGGAGCTTTTGGAGGTAATGGTGGTGGTATTTGAAATTAATATGAACTACTACTGCATCCTATGTCAGAAATAATACTTTGATCAATTTTAATGTAGAGAGAACAGAAAAGTTACCCATGGGGTCCATTAAAAATGTGGTGAGTGAACCTATTGAAGGACATGAGGATTATCACATGATGGTAAGTAATGTCTCTCCTTTAATATATCCAGTCTAATTACTTCATGCAAATACACGAAGCAGGACTTTTAAAACAGAGCAAGTTGGAGGTGGATAGTGAGAGCAGCCTCATGTGGTGTGAAGATGGGAATGTGGACATGGTGTGCTGTCAGTGTAAATATTTTGGGTGGCATGGTGGTTATCTGCTGCTGTGGATGTGGGCTGGTTTCACACAAACATGAAGTGCTTGAGCATTGCCTCATATCTTCTGTCTGGCGATAGTGTTAGCAGAAGAATGCTCACAATATAGCTCCCGATTTCTTAGCGGTGTTTCCCTGTATCTAGTTTATTTCTGGTTTCTGTTGTAGTCACATAAATGGCACATTCACATAGACAACAGCCTTGCTGGAGGTTAAACAAACAAATAGGGATTTCATGCTGTGTATTTTTTCCATATGCGATTTTCTGAGAATCTGGTTCAGGGCCTAGAAGAGGAGCACATTTAAGAAGAAACCTCTGCTAATTCCTCTGAATTCTTGTCTCTTTTAATCTATGGGGTTTTATTGAGTTCTTGCTTTCCAAAGTACAGTAATAACTTTTAATGCTGAAGTAAGTTCCTTTATATAAGTCTTTTTCCTTCTTTAGAAGAAGTGGGAGATGTTGCACCTTAAAATCGTCGCCTGCAGGAGGGTGCTGGTGTAGGCTTTGTCCAAATACTGGGGTTTTGATCGCCCATGTAAGAAAATGTCCTCGGGTATGCTGCAATACACTCTCACCCTAACACAAGGGTAGAGGCTATTGGCTGCCATGGTGCTCCTCAGCTATGAACACTGACATAGGCTGAGAACAGGACATTATGTCCGAATGTAAAGTTCCGTGCAATCTTATGACTATGGAATCATGGTCATTGTCTTTAGTTCTTGTTTGGCTTCTCAGCTCTGTGCATTCCAGTCAGTTCTTTGGAGCTGTGCTTCAGATTCTGTCTTCCAGAATAATTTCCTCATGTTCTTGAAACTGGCCAAGAGCTTTTGTTGCTGCTGTGGTATCACAAAAGGAAGGAGCTCCTCACTTTATCTGCTACTTTGCCGTTCTCATTTCTCTGAGGAAGCTTTTTTTAGTTGCTTTCCACATACCAGGAGCATGCACCGAGTGTTTGAAGCAGCAGACACTGCTGAGTCCATAGTGGTCAGGCTGTACCCGCCCCGTGGTATGAGCTGTTTGTTTCCTGTTTGTAAACGTTGTCATTTTTAACTTCACAGGCATTTCAGCTGGGCCCAACAGAAGCGTCTTACTACTGGGTCTATTGGGTACCCACTCAATATGTTGATGCAATCAAAGACACGGTGCTGGGCAAGTGGCAGTATTTTTGAAAGCACGCTCACCTCTGGCACAGGAAAATGACACAAAGCAAAGGACACTGCTGGGGGAGGCCTCCAACATCCCTGGATGTGACAGTCCTGGAACTTGTTAATAAACCCTGACAAACGAGGCATTGAGGGAAGCCAGAGGTGATGTCCTTTCACCATTAGTTTACTTTTAACTTAAAAATTTCACCATCCCTTTTCTGCAGTCAGCTTCAACCATATTTAAAGCAAATACAATGGAAATCAATAAATCTTAATTCACAAAGTATCATGTGTAATACACTTAAATCTGCTGAGAGTTGATCTTCCAGTTTAGTTTTGAAAAGGAAATATGACGATGTATTATGGAGGATTTTTTACATGGTTTGAACAAAACCAGCTATTTTCATAATCTTTCAGTTAAATTTAATTTCGTGACTTGGTTGTGACTTTCAGAAGCTGTTTTTTTAAGAATAAACTTTAAGCAGTATGCAAACTGATGCTCAGTAAAGCCATATTCTGCGGCCCTTTGGTTTCAGGTTTGACTCTTTGGTAGCAAAACTAATGTTTTCATTATTATTTTAACCCAAAGATGCCCTGCTTCCTTCCCTCCCTCACCGATGTGTTCCATACCAGAAGCTCTGGGTTGGCACTCCATGTAGCATGTTTGGAGCACATGAACATCACTGTGCTGCTTCCCGCTCCCGTTCATGCCGTGTTAGTTGTTCCTCTCCCACCCTGCACCTCGCTGCTCCTGTCCTGCCCCCAGTGTGATGGTATTGGAGCATTCCCCTGACCCTGCATGCTGTGGTCTAGAGTCCTTCTGCAGCAGTTGCAGTGACACTCACCCGTGTGACTGACAAACCCTCCTGAGCTGCATTGTGCTGCTGGGTGAGCACATGAAGCAGCAACACCAGCCTTGGGAGGGAGAGAACCAAAGAGATCTCCCTGCCCTGATGGGAAGGAGAGATGCTCAGATGCTGGTTTGGACCCTCCATCACCGCAGTAGTCTTTTGTGTCCTGGATGTGAAAATGTATAGCAATGTTATTCAGTGAATCCTGCCCAATTCAGAATATCTGTCCAGCAGCTGGTCTCTTGAAGTTGAGATCACCTTTCAGTTTTTCTCTGCTCAAGTTTACAGGAAGCTCTTGCCTCTCGTCCTGTCTGAAGCAGCGCTCCCATCTTTGGCCTGTGAAGTTCTGCCTGTCCTCTCAGCCAGCCACGTGCCATTATCTCAGGTTTCTGATGGACCTTTCAGTCCTGCAAAGGTGCAGACCCTTCGCAGATAGTGCTGGGCAGTCAGGCTCAATCCGCCTGGCTCCGTGTTAAACCTGCATCAGGCAGGTCGCTGTTTAACACTGAACTTGACAGTGCTCAGTGCAAGTAGCTTAACGCTCTGTGAACCCATGGAGAGGCCTGTTGGGAATAGCTGGTCTTGGTGTGCTCCATGTCTTGTTTTCTCTTTCCCTAAAGCAGCCCAGTTGAAACTCAGCAGGTGCAGATTCCCAAACGAGTATTTGTTCGGTTTTATTTGAGAGTCTGGGAGAAGCATTCACTTTATGGTATGTGTTATGATTCCGTATTTCCTTGTAAGCTCTTGATAGCAACGTAAGCAGCTTTTGTTTTGTATTTTCAGTCAGACCACCCATGCAATACAAATCTTAGAGGTGTTTTGTATCCTGCCTGTAAACCGGTGATGTACTTGTCACTCCTGTAGCTTGAGGTGTTTCTTTTCTGTACGCAAGCCAGCAGCAGCGTGTCCTGCCCTAAGTGCACTGAGATGGGAGCAATTCCTGTCGGGTCCCCAGAGCAGCTTGGAGCTCGCAGTGGAGCTGGAGTGACCGGATGGGAGAGAACATTGCACACTGGATGCTGCTGTCACGCTTCTGATTCATTGCCAGTCCTGCTGTTCAGGCACAATTTAAACTCCAGGACCTGGTGGAGAGTGTACGCACTGCAGCGTAAAGACAACGGTGCCATCAGCTTTTCCTGTCACTTGGGGTCACCTTTGCACTCACCATCTTGTTGGTTCTGTGACCATCAGCTCCCACTTGCTACCTGGCTTGCCTGGACCTGTCTGTCCATCTGCTCATATTCCATTTTCCTTCCCTATCCTCTCGCTGTGTGCTCTGGAACAGGGCATGTATCTCTGTTCCAGCTCCTGCCCAGAGCTCCAGTGTGTCTGTGCCCGCTGCAGTGACCAGGGTGAGCATGCTCTGGTGCTGCAGGAGGGCAGGTACCTGACGCATTGCTGTGAGGGCACCACAGGCACGGGGCAATGTGCCACATTCCTGTCTGCTCCTGTCCCAAGGGCACGATTCCTCTGCGTCCTGTGCAGGTACAGCTGCTCATCTCAAAGGGAACTGAGTATAAAGCCCATTGGTTACAAAGCAAGTTCAAACATGGAGAATACTATAAACTAAATGTAATTCTGTTCAGGTGCTTCTTTTTACGTTGGTTTTTATTTGAAAAATGAAATTGTTTCACTCTTTTGTTCTATGTGCAAAGTTTGAATTAAAATACAGGAAAATGATACTTACATAAAATGCTTTACCTGGTGTTCTTTGGCTCAATCCAGTCGGTTTCTTGGGAGTTCTTTGAGATGAATATTCCAACTGAACTTAGCAGCCCCACCTCCAGGATTCTTTCTCTTTCAGAACCATGGGAGCTCTGTATCTTCTGGTGTATCCAGGAGGAGTCCTGCCATGTCCCAGAGCTCCCTGCATGAGCACTGCTGCTCACCTGGGTGCATCCCTGGCCTTTCTCCATGTCCAGCACCGTGAGTTCCAGTATTCCCTCCTCTGTGCATCCCAAGCATAAACAGTTCCTTGTGTAGTTTTGTGTTGGGAATGCTGGAGCGTGTCACTAAACCTCGCTTGGGTTGAGCGGACACAGTATCTTGCAGGTAAATCTTGTGTTACAAGTTCATCATCTCAAGTGTAAGATTAAAGTCAATGATTAATTCCCATTAATAGCACTGTTTGAGCAGTGTGTAACTGGAAGAAGGAGCTCACAGTGATGGGAGAGAAAATGATGTGAATTCAAAGAACTCGCTATGAACCTGTTCACATAAAGCAGCTGTAGTGGTCACACACAGCATCAGGCTGCCCACAGTCTGTGACTGTGGCTTCCCCATGCTCCAAGGGCTGAAGAGAAGTGACCTGCTCATGGTGATGGTGTGTGGTGTTGGGGTTAGTCCCAGGTGCTCCCGCAACGAGGCCTCTTCCCAAAATTCCTTCTTTTGTTGACTATTTCTCCCTCTGTAACTGTTTTTTCCCCATGGAGCAGTTCCCATTCCCAGTTTTGTCCCTCACCTTTCCCCACGTTAGGATCAGGTCCTCAGCATCTTGTGTTCATTGCTGTCATCACAGGAGAGGAAGGGGAGGACCAGGAGGCCTGTAGCAAGTCTTGTCTGAAACCTGTCACCATCTTCCCTTCTAGTCAAGGCCTCTCTCTCCTTGGCCCCTGGAAGCTCACTCTGTCTTACCCGGACTCGAAGCAATTCAGTCTTTGGTTTTATATTAAAAGCCTTAGGTATTTGTGTCCACTCCAGGTTTATTTGAACGGAACATGTACCATGTCTGATGGTATCTTTAAATAATCTGTTGCCTTTTTCAGGGGAGGGAGATGACAAATATTTAGTCTTAGACTTGCACTGGTGCATTTTCCTAAGTGTAACCTTGCCTGGTTGTCCCGCTGGTTCATGCTGTAAGGTCAGTCTGGATTAAAGTCTGATAATTATTGCTCTGTTTGCTTCGACAACACTTCTGCCTAAGAGCTCATCTCAGTCTCCCCTCTGGCAGGTTAAAGCCAAAGACAGCCTTGTCCTGTCCCTACAGGCCCTTGTCCCAAGCCCCTCTCCAGGTTTCCTGGAGCCCCTTTAGGCACTGGAGCTGCTCTAAGATCTCCCCTTCAGGAGCCTTCTCTGAAGCAGCCCAGCTCTCTCAGCCTGGCTCCATGGCAGAGGAAGAGCCCTTCAGCTCCAGCGGTCGGGGCAGGGCTCTGGCCCCAGCTCCGCTCTCCCCTCAGCTGAAGCTGGATGCCACGGGACGGGGTCCTGGCAGAGCCCCGCGCACCGGGGCGGGGCGGCGGGAGCCGGTGCGGGGGGGACCGGGGGAGGGCAGGAAGCCGCGTCCTGGTCCCGCCCCGGCCCCGCTGACTCACGACGCGGCGATAAGAGCGGCCCGGCCCGGCCCTGCACGCCGATGCCCCGGGATGTCCGGTACGCGCGGGCCATGGGCGGCCCCGCCGCGCCGCTGCCCCGCGGGCTCCCGCTCCCGCTGCCGCCGCTGCTGCTGCCGCTGCTGCTGCTCCCGGCGCAGGTACCGCGAGGGGCGGGTGCGCGGTACCGGGACCAGGGGGACCGCGGCGAGCGCGTCCGTGTCCCCCGGGCTGGCAGCGCGGGCAGCGGCGCCGTCGGGAGCGGGTCCGAGCGCAGCGGGAACAGCCCCGTGCGCGTGAGGCCCCGGCGTGCGGGTGCGGGGAACGCGCCGGGAGTGAGCGGGGAGCCCGGGGTCCAGCCCCCGAGGGCGCAGGGTGCGGGTGAGGCTCTGCGGGGCCCCGTGGCCGCGTTAATGGTGTTGGCAGCAGCGTGCGGGCCCCGGCGCCGCAGCCCCGCGCAGATGCTGTCCTCTGACCATAGAAGCGATTCCAGCGCCGAGTCCGACTGCGCTGAGCGGAGCCGAGGGCCCGTCCCTGCCTGCTCCTGCCCGCAGAGCTGCTGCCGGGCCGGGAGCGTTGGCAGCGCTGCCGTGGCAAAGGGGCCGTGTTCCTGGTTGTGCCTCACTGTCCCTTTCCGTCACTGGGGGAGCGAATGTGCCCCAAGCCCGTGGCTGGCGTCCAGCATCGCTGCAGGCTCCAGGGTGACGTGGTGGGAGCCTCGGGAAGCAGGGGTCCTGGGGACATCCCATGGGAACAGCAGCTGCTCTCCTGGGCTGCTGGGGCAGCGGGGCTGGGAGTGGAGGGGAGGGTGGCAGCTCCCGGTTGTCCCAGTCCTGCCCGCGGTGCTGTGTGCGAGCTGCTGGGCAGCCCGGCCTTTGTTTGGGTGCCCTGACGCCGAAAAGCTTTAGTTGCAGAAGGGATGGAAGGAGCTGCAAAGCATCAGGGCAGGGAGAAGCAGAGCTGGTGAGCGCAGAGAGCTGGGCTCTGACCGCGGTGAGGTGGGCTCTGTTCTATTCCCTGATGCAGTGGCCACACCACGAGAGCTCCGTGTTTGCTACCCTGCAAGAAGGGCAAAGGGAAGAATTGGTCTTGGCACAGAGGGGTTGCTGTGAGGGAGCTGGTGCTGATGGGGGCCAGGGTGTGCACAGACCATCAGCCAGTGCCTGCTTGGTGGCCTGGCTGGGTCCAGAGCAGGTCAGAGGCAGCGCAGGGGCTGCACAGGCACGAGGGTGCAGCAGGTTCCTCTCTCTGTCCTGCCTGGCGCCGCGCTGGCACCCGGGACGGCGGCTCCAGCCCTGCCTCTGCCCGGAGCCGTTCGGGTCCGGGGCTGTTTGCGGATCCCTGTTTGCCCATGGGGTGTGTGCGCGCTGCCGGCTGAGCTGGCGCTCGCTGTACGGCTGCTGGGCTGGGGAGCAGCAGCTCCGCTTCCCCGCGTGTGTTTGCGGTGACCTCCTCCACGTCAGGGCAGCCGACACCCGGGCTCCGAGGCCCCGGGGGAGCGCTGGCTGCGTTGCTGGCATGAAAAGTCACCCAACTCGTTTGTTTCTGGAGGGAGCCGGTAGCTGGGCTGCTTGTGTCACTTGTGGGAAGGCGCCAGGAGTCACGGCAGGGAGCAGTCGTGCTGCGGCTCATTCCCACCGGCAGCAAAGCTGGATCCAGGGGACAGGCGCTGGGCAATGGGAGCTTGTCCCCAGGCCTGGCCCTGCTGCTCCCTAAGGACCGTGTTCCTGCCCGCAGTGCCTCAAGGGCGGTGCTGTGACTGTCCCAGAGACGCTGCTCTTTGTATCCACGCTGGATGGAAACCTCCACGCAGTGAGTAAGAGCACAGGGGACATCAAGTGGACCCTCAAGGATGGTGAGTGATGCCTGGGGGGTGCTTGCTCACACCCAGCTCCTGGGGCTCGGCTCTAGCTGGGTTTGGGGGTGCAGCCCCAGCCTGGCTTTCTGGGGTTCGTCCATGCCAGGGATGCTGCCGGCTCCAGCTCAAGGCTCAGCTGTGCTGGAGCAGAGCATGAGCCGGGGGTGCTGGTTCTGGGTCTGCAATGCAAACAGGCAGCACTGAGCAAACACCGCTGTGCTGCGCCCCGGCAGGGAGAGGCTGCTGACGTCTGCTTTCCCTCTCTTCCAGATCCCATTCTGCAGGTGCCGGTCTATGTGGCAGAGTGAGTGTCAAACCCCGGGCACCGGCACCGGCTGTGCCTGTTTTGGTGCACAACTGCCTCGAGGAGCCTGCAGTTCACAGCAGGGGAAGGGAACCCCGGGGACATGAACCTCCCAGCTCACACCATGGCATTGCCTTGACCTACCCCCTGTGTTAGCCCTTTGTGCAGACCAATGAGCAGTAGCTGCTCCCTGCTGCTGAGCTGCAGCGCTTTACAGCCAGGAGCTCTCAGCACCACCACACATGAAAGGAGGGAAATAGAGGAAAATCCACCTGGAAGAGCAGGGGCACAGTGGGATTGCAGGGAGCAGGGCACGGAGCCAGCAGGGCCAGTAGGTGCAGGGCAGCCCTATGGGGTTACGGAGCTGACCCACAGCAGGAGCTCATCTCCCAAATCCAGCTCTGGAGGTTCCAGGAAAGGCCAAGCCCCGCAGTGAGCACCCTGGAGCAAAGCACCGTGGGGGTTCATTAGTGCAGCTCCGCTTCAGCCCTTGGCCTGTGCCCAGGGATGCTCATGTTTCACCCGCTCTCTCCTTTCCAGACCAGCGTTCCTCCCAGACCCCAATGACGGCAGCCTGTACATCCTGGGAGGGAAGAACAAGGAAGGCTTGATGGTGAGTGGGGCTGGGGGCTGCCTGCATCCTCCCTGCCACCCTGGGGGCTGCAGACTAGTCAGAGCTTGACGGGGCAAGCATGGGGCTATTGGTTGCTCCAGCTTGTCCTTGTCACCAGAAAGGTATCAGCTGGGATCCGTCCTTCTCCACTGTGCCATCCTGAGCCATGAGGGCAGGGGAGGAGGAGGAGGGGGTTTGCGGGGACATATCCTTCCTGCCCTGCTCCTGACAGCAGGAATGCTGCTGCTTGGGCAGGCCCCGCATCCTCTCCTCTGTGTTCTTGCAGAAGCTCCCATTCACCATCCCAGAGCTGGTGCAGTCCTCGCCTTGCCGCAGTTCGGATGGCGTGCTGTACACCGGTACGGAGGAGCAGGAGGAGGAGAGGGGACCCCGGGAATGCATCCATGGAGGGGAGACTGGAGGAAGCCTGGGGGTGTTTGTCAGGGATGGGCACTGGAGCAGCGGAGGCTTGGAAAGGTGTTCTCATTGCCAGGGAAGAAGCAGGACACGTGGGTCATCGTGGACCCCAAGTCAGGGGAGAAGCAGACCACGCTCTCAACAGAGGCCTGGGACGGTCTGTGCCCATCCAGTCCCCTGCTCTACATTGGCCGGACCCGTAAGTCAGCCCTGCTCCCTGTCTGCATCCATCCCTTCGGAGCCAGGAGCGGGGCGCTGGAGGCGACCTCGTGCCCTGCTCGTGTCCCAGAGTACATCATCACCATGTATGACACCAAGTCACGGGAGCTGCGCTGGAACGCCACCTTCTCCGAGTACTCAGCACCGCTCTGCGAGGAGCGGCACCACTACAGTGAGTGGCATGGCCATGGCAGGGTTTGAGGGGTGAACTGGGACAGAGCCCTGTGGTAGCACCACGGCATCGCCCCGTCCTCTGCCCTGCCCAGAGATGGCTCACTTTGCATCCAGCGGGGACGGGCTGGTGGTGACACTGGACAAGGAGAGCGGGGAGATGCTGTGGGCACAGAACTACGGCTCGCCCGTGGTCGGCATCTACGTGTGGCACCAGGACAGCCTGCGCCGCGTCCCCCATCTCAACCTGGCCATGGAGACCCTGCGCTACCTCACCTTCCACTCGCAGGACATCTACGTCCCCAAGTGGAGCCACCAGTCCCTGAAGGACTTCACCAGCACCAAGACCCAGCTGCTGTACGTGGCTCCTGCGCTGGTGGCATTGGCATTCGCGCTGCCTGTGCTTGGATCCGTGGTGGGCGGAAGGCTGAGGCTTGTCCCTGCCTTGCAGGCCAGCGCTGTACGTGGGGAAGCACGCAGCCAGCTTCTATGCCCTGACATCCCTGGTCCACAGCAGCGTGGCGCTGGTGGTGAGTGCCTGCGGCGGTGTGCTCGCGCTGCGGTGGCCTGGCTGCGTGGTGCTCCACAAGCTGTGGGTCCCAGCCGCAGGGCATCACGCTGGCCAGGATCGACGGCCCCACCACGGAGGAGGTGACCATGAGGGAGTCGGGGGAGTGCGAGATCACGCCCAGCACTGACGTCAAGTACCCGCAGGGCAGCATCACCGCGCTCCGCAACCAGTGGCTCCTCATAGGTGCGGACCCGCATGGGGCTCGGATGTGTCCCTGGGGTGCCCTGGGGAGGGGAGCTGAGCCGGCAGCTGTCTCTGTTCTCCTCCCACCACAGGGCACCATGAGCTGCCCCCCATGGTGCACACCACGATGCTGTGGGCGTTCCCAGAGAACCTGCGGAAGACGACAGAAACCATCATCCCCAGGGCCCCGTCTGCCAGGTCCCTGTTCGATGATGTGAGCGGCAAAGCTCTGTGGGATCCCACCTCTGCACTGCGGGAACCCCAGCCGGTGCTGGGTCCCTGAAGGGCTGGGGTTGGGTGCTGGGTCCCCAGTGTGGGGTCACACAGAGAGGGGGCCCTAAACCCAAGTGCTCAGCATCTGTCCCCTGGTGCCAGTCCAGCCCCGGTGTGTGTTGCAGTTCCTGGCCCCAAGCAGTGCGGAGGAGCCGGCCCTCCGCAGCGAGGAGCAGTTCCCATCGGATCCTGCACCAGGGGAGCAGATGGAGGTGTACCCTGATCCCAGTGCATGGGACCTGGTGATGGCTGCTGTGGGCACGGCTCTGCTGGGCGGGGGGGTCCTGCTCCTCCTGTTCACAGTGAGTGGTGGCAGTGGAAGAGCCCACTGCTCCCGAGGGGATGGGACTCCCTTTCTGGTCATCCCCACGGCTGCGGCACGGTGCACACAGTGCCCACAGCGAACCCTGCTCTGGGCGCTGAGCGCTGCCGTGGTCTGTGTTGCAGAGGCTGCAGAGGCAGCACGTGGAGCAGCAGCAGCAGCTGGAGAAGCAGATTCAGCTCCTGCAGCAGCAGCAGGAGATGCTGCTCCCCGGCCGGGCCTCCAGGGAGGCTGCTGCTGCGGAGCCGGGGCTGAGCCAGGGCAGCGCATCCCCGCCCTCGCAGGGCCCCTCAGCCCACCAGAAGGAGCTGGCTAATGGGACAGCCAGCCTGGATCCCGCTGCGCCGGCGGCCGCTGGAGGTTTGTGCAGTGGGAGCGGGCAGGGTGTGAGGGGCTCTGTCTGTGGATGTCACTTGAAGCAGGAGCAGAGATGTCCTGAGACATCTGGTGCAGCCCCACTGAGATGGGAGGAGATGCAGGATCTGCTGCTGGAGAAGTGTGGGCTACAAAAGCAATTGCAGGAGTTGAGCCCAAGGAACATTGAGCTGGTTAAAGAGCTGGTGTCCTCCCTACAGGACCAATGCTCACAGGTTGCAGGATGGCTGTCTTCTCTTCCTCTGCAGATGCAGAACCAGACATGGTTGTGGTTGGGAAAGTTTCCTTTAACCCCAAGGATGTGCTGGGCCATGGAGCTGGAGGAACCTTTGTCTTCAGGTGGGTGTCCCCAGGGTGCCCTCATTCTGCTCCTCTTCTCCCTGAGAACTTTAGAGGTTGAGTTGCCACCTTCCCCTCCTTGTGGTCCTCATCGTATGGGTGGGTACACAGGGCAGGTCTGACCCTCACACCACTGCCTCATCCTCTCCTTCCCTGGTGCTCCAGCCCCTGTTGAGGTTCCTCTGGCTCTGAGCCTCTTTCCCCAGCACTAAACACAGCAGAGAGCAAAGGGATGTTACTGCCCCACAACAAGGGGAACCCGAGCGCCCCGTGTGCAGCACAGTGCAGGGATTCCTGCCTGCCCATGGCTGTGACAAGCCTTTGGAGTCGCTCTAAGGTGACCCATGCTGAGGATCCCAGGGTCCTGGCTGGGCTGTGCTCCAGCCCTGGAGCCCCCTGCACAGACACAGACCCACGCAGGGGACGGTTCGAGGGCCGGAACGTGGCCGTGAAGCGCCTCCTGCCCGAGTGCTTCCACCTCGTGGACCGCGAGGTCCGGCTGCTCCGGGAGTCCGACGAGCACCCGCACGTCGTGCGCTACTTCTGCACCGAGAGGGACAAGCAGTTCCACTACATCGCCATCGAGCTTTGCTCCGCCACACTGCAGGAGGTGAGCCCACGCCGTGGGCACCCGGCTGCTGCTGCAGGCAGTTCGCTGCAGGGGAAATAGGTGCTGACTGGTGGACCTGGGAACAGCAAGGCTGGGGTGCAAATGACCTCCGCATAGGCTTGTCTCCATCCACCTCTGCCAGCCCAGCGAGCAGCATCTCCTGGCAAGCCCTGCTTCTTTGCCCCAGTTCATCTCTTTCTACCTCTGTGTGGTTCCAGTACGTGGAAAGCCCCAGCTTTGACCGCCGTGGCCTGGACCCGGTGTCTCTGCTGCACCAGACCATGTCGGGGCTGGCTCATCTCCACTCCCTCAGCATTGGTGAGCGGTGGCACGGAGCATCCTGGCTTGGTCCCGTCCTCACGCAGCGGTTTGGGTGGCTGACACCAAGCGCTCTCTCTTCCAGCCCATCGTGACCTGAAGCCCTGTAACATCCTCATCTCTGTCCCAAACCCCCACGGGCAGATCCGAGCCGTCATCTCCGACTTTGGCCTCTGCAAGAAGCTGCAGGGGGGACGACAGAGCTTCAGCCTCCGCTCCGGCATCCCTGGCACCGAGGGCTGGATCGCACCCGAGGTGCTGCAGGAGGCTCCGAAGGAGAACCCGGTCAGTGAGACATGGATCCCCCCTGGTGCTCCTTGAGCCAGCCCAGTACAGAGAACCAGTGCTCCATGTCAGGACCCACCTGAGCCCTGTGTCCAGCACTGGGCGCCTCATCCAAATGCGGTCCTTGGAAGTTCAGGATGGGGAGGTTGGAGAGGGCCATGGCTTGCTATGGAGGTCACCCTTCTGCTTGTCTGCTTAGTGCAGGGAATCCTATTCCTGCTGGAAGCCGGTTGCTGTACTGGTCCCTGGCAGCGCACACATACTGGTGCTGGCAACATGTTCCACATACCCTCATGGTGGGTTTGGTTTGCACAGCAGGGTGAGACTCGGTGTGTCCATCCTGACTTCTGTCTATGCCTCTGAAAGCCTCTTCCCTGATCAGGACCTGGTGTAATGCATTTTCCAGCATCCCTGTAGCCACTGACCAAGTGTTCACATAAAAGAATGGGGAAGCAGGGAGGTGAAAGCTTTCCTTGCTTTTTGCCATGAGGATCCCATCTCCTTCCACGTCATGTGTTGCAGACGTGTGCTGTGGACATCTTCTCAGCCGGCTGCATCTTCTACTACGTGCTGTCAGGGGGACAGCACCCGTTTGGGGACAGCTTGCGGCGACAGGCCAACATCTTGTCAGGCTCTTACCAGCTGAGCTGCCTGGAGGAAGAAGCTCATGGTGAGACCCTTCCCAAGGGCACAGCCCCATGATAAAGCCCTGAGCCGAGAGGCCCAGCTCCAGGTCCTGCTCGGGGTGTGCTGGTTCTCCCTTGTGTTGTTTCACCTACCAGACAAGCTGGTTGCGAGAGACCTGATTATGGCAATGATCAGCCCTGAGCCCCAGCACCGACCCTCGGCCCCCGTGGTCCTTGCGCATCCCTTCTTCTGGAGTCAGGAGAAGCAGCTGCAGTTCTTCCAGGTGAGCGGGCAGTGGATGTAAGTGTGCTCTGAACGAGAGCCGGCTGTGTTCAGGTCAATGTGCTCGTTTGAGCTGCCTTGGGAAGCAGTGGGGGAGTCCCTGGGTTTGTGTCCCCCTTGGCACCGGCTCTGTTCCCTGGCAAGGGCAGGGCTGTGCCCACCCCATCCCTGCTCTTGGGTGCAGGACGTCAGCGACCGCATCGAGAAGGAGCCCGCTGAGGGGCCCATTGCCTCCGCCCTGGAGGCGGGCGGGCGGGCGGTGGTGAGGACCAACTGGAGGATGCACATCTCCCTGCCGCTGCAGACCGGTGAGCGCAGGGGCAGCGCTGCCCTGGCTGTGCCGCGGGCTCTGCTGCTCGCTGCCATCGCTGCTCCGGGGCAGCCCCTCGCCCTGCCCCGTCCCCCCTCGCTCAGCATCTCTCCTGCTCTCCCCAGACCTGAGGAAGTTCCGCACCTACAAGGGGGCCTCGGTGCGAGACCTGCTGCGGGCCATGAGGAACAAGGTACGTGCCCCCCACCCCTTGCTCCCTGCTCCCCAGATGCCCCCGGCGCCGCTCACTGACTCCCTCCTGCAGAAGCACCACTACCACGAGCTGCCGGCCGAGGTCCGCGCCGCCCTGGGCTCCGTCCCCGATGCCTTTGTGCACTACTTCACCTCCCGCTTCCCCCGGCTGCTGCTGCACACACACGGGGCCATGAGGGTCTGCGCCCACGAGCGGCTCTTCCGCTCCTACTACTGCCAGGGGCCGGCAGGCGATGGGAAGTGAGCGGGATGCACCCCGGGACCGCGCCAGGCTCCGCGGCCGCTTGTCCCTGGAGCAGCCCCAGGCGCTCTCCGGTGTCCCTGTCTCCTCCATGGGATGATGGGGGTCTCAGGACCGGGTTGCTCAGTGTGCAAGTGGGTTACAAGCAGCATGACCCAGAGGAGCTGAGCACGGGGCAGCGCTGCTCCTGCCCGGGCTCTCTTGAGCCCAAGAGGGATCCTCCTGGACACCCGCCTTTGCAAATGCTTGCCTGAAAGCACCTGCATCAGAGATCCGGTGGCTGCCGGTGGACACGGAGCTTCGGGAAGGAAGAAGAAAATGCGCTGTATTTGCCTGAGGGTGGCTGCAGAGCAGGGCACCAGCAGCGCAGCACAGCCAGGCTGGGGCCAGGTCCCAGCAGGGCGTGCAGTGGGGATCAGGGAGCTTCACCCCGTGCCACATGCCTGGGAGAGCGGCTCTCTGAGTGCGTCCAACCTGGCTGTGACCTGGACTGATAACTTCTTCATAGCATCAGACTGGTCAGGGTTGAAGGGACCTTAAAGCTCACCCAGCTCCAACCCCTGCCACGGGCAGGGACACCTTCCACTGGAGCAGCTTGCTCCAAGCCTCACTCTTGACACTGGAGGTGATCCCTCAGCACAGCAGAGGCACACCAGGTCAGCTCCTGGTACCACCCCAGGGCTGCTGAGGACAAGGCAGCACCAACCTGGAGGGGGCTGAGGAGCCTCCAGGACAATTCCAATAATGAAGTTTTTAACCTCAGCTGGGCTGAGAAATGCTTTTGTCCCTTTTGGTTGCTGCAGCCTGGCTGTTGTCCCAGGACACCAAGGCAGGGATCATCCCAGGGATCCTCCCATCTGTTACCCCACAGCCTCCCTGCTGCCCCAGGGCTGTTCTGGTTTATAGCATCCCCATGGGCATGTATTTAATGCAGCAAGGTTTCCTCTTGGGAATGGCAATAATTGTGTACAGTGTGATTCCTCTGTGCTGGGGTGTGGGATTTTGTCATGCAGGTAACAAGGGGTTTGTACCTGGTTTCTTTTCAGGATGCTGTATGGTCTAGAGCCTTTTATACTAAATGTTATTAAAAAACAACTGAAGAGCTTGTCCTGCTTAAAAACAAACTGGTCGGAGAGCACCAGGAGGTGCTGGCAGGGACAAGAGCAGGAAGAAACGCAGGGTACTTCACTGGGCTCCTGCAAATGGAGCTAATGCCACAGGAGGTGGGGGCCACGAGCCTGCAGTCCTGCTCACAGCACAGCCCTGATTCCCCAGCACTGGCCAAGTAACTTCACTCTACCAAGCATCTCCCAGAATGACTTAACCCCCTCCCCACATCTCCCATCACCCCAGTTCCCTCTTGCTCCGTGTCGAGGTGGAGCCGAGTGAGGAGCAAGCGCTGAGCAGGAGCTCAGGCAGAGCACTGCTCTTACTTGGAGGGGAAGCCAGAAGCAAGGAGCTGGTGTCGCACCCAGCGAGGCACAGGGAGCCAGGCCAGGCTGGACAGTACACCGAACAGTCTTTATTCAAGTTCTGCAATATACAAAAGTTGAGGTTTCATGTAGATTAATTTGTTTTAAAAGGCTGATTGCTCAGTCTCACCCTGGGCATGTTAAATAGCTTACCTGAAGGTCTCAAAAGGGAACAAAGGCCACATAGGCGTGTACAAATAACGTACACGATAGTTCTGCTCTCCCCATGCTTTGGTCTCAAAAGGCCCAGGAGCCTCAAAGACGGTGGTTTTTGAGCTTTGGGAAGTTAAAAAACAACCCCACTAGGTATGCAGTTAAAAAATGTTTTCTATTACAAGTGGGAGCAAGAAACCTTTGGGTACCAGAGTGAACAACACTGTTCCCACAGCATCAGGCACTTCCTTGTGGCAACCAGACCATAGGTGGAGGGGAAGCCCAGCTGTGCGGAGGGAGTGTGAGCAGGGATGCTACCAGACCTCCCCATCCACAGCTGGGATGGTTTGGCACAGATGTGGAGTCCATCAAGAACAAGGTCTAAACAGAGGGTTTCGCAGCAGCTGAGCCAGACTTGGAGGTGAGGAGCTTCTCCACCATGGTGCGAGCGTAGCTGAGCCGGCTGGCCAGCTCCTTGCAGCACCCGTGCTCCTCGATGAGGCTCAGCTTGTACGTGCGGAAGTCCCGTTTCTCATCTATGTACGTGACAGCAGCCATAAGAGGGCACAAGATGACCTTGGTGTGGTCCTGCGGGGATAGAACACACGGTCACCCCGAGCTCTCTGCTCCCGAGGGCTATCGCAGCAGCAGCTGGGGCATCCCAGCATTCAGGAACTACAGCAAAGAGGAACACAACAATGTGGCCAAGCAGACTGTGCACAGCCTCCCTCCTGCTGGACACAGCCCCTCACGAGCAAGGAGTGTCTGCATGGCGTGCACATACCCACGATGGAAGCAAGGAGCTCACTGGGCAAAGCTTTGGCTCAGGCCATGCCCTCCTCCTGCCCCCCCATCACTGTGTGCAGCTGGAGCTGCAGCGCGGGACAACGCGGAGCAGCTGCCTCACCTTGAAGAAGTTGATCTGCACGGTGCCGTTGCTGAGGTGCAGGGTGATGGCTCTGCGGGTGCGGAACCACGTGCAGAGGTAGGGCAGCCGGGCCAGCTCGTCCCCCTCCCGAGGGGTGATGTTGGCGCCTGCCTTCAGCAAGTGCTCGCTCATGTAGTTCCGGAAGTATTTCAGTAGCTCTATCTGCGGGTGGGAGAGGCTGTGAGCGGGCCGAGGGGGGCACAGGGGCTGCTATCACAGACCCAGAGCCTCCGCGCAGCTCCGAGCCCGAGGTGTCCCTGCACAAGCTTGTGCAAATCCTGACACTCAAAGTTGACTCAGTCTGCGGTACTCGAGCCTTGCTTTGCTGACACTTCGGTGCATACAAGCACTTATTTCTGTGAAGCTGCCCATAAAGGAGCCTCGGACAGCAACCAGAAATGAACACTCAGAGCTGCTGGTGTCTGCCCTTGAGGCTGTGTTTTACCAGCCAGGAGGAAGCCTGCAGAACACCGGTGACCCTGAGGTACAGCTGCTTCTCCCTGGCCCCCCTGCCAAAGCCCAGCGAGACTGGCATCAGTCTCACCACCAGCCCCCCAAGCAAGGCTCCTGCCCCTGGCACTGACCTTTTTGTTGAGGGCAGAGGGGTAGGATCTCACAGTGAAGTAGGACTCGGCGCCTTTTTGCTCGATGTACTGCAAGCTGTCCCCATCACTGTACATTATCAGATGAGTGGAGTCGTTGAAGAGAACTCCAACGCTGTTGTCACACAGCTGGTAACCTGGTGCAAAAGGGAGCTGCCTGTTAGACCTTCAAACGCATGGGACCATGGGTTGTGTGGAATACAAAGGCAGGTTGTATCACCCAGGGGTTCCCTGACAGCCACCCCCTCAAGTCCCTGCCAGGTCTAAGGAGTCTACTGTTTGGTGAGGTCTTCTGGATTTGTCATCCTCCCTTATGCATCCCCTGCTGCAGAAACAACTGCAGCTGCTGCAGTGGGTGCTGTGCTCCCTCATCAGCCATTTTACCCAGATGACAGCCATCTCCCACCTTAAGGTGGCCAGGGCTAACGCTCAGTGACCACTGCTCTGGATTCACTCATGATTTGGTAACGTTTCTGGCAGCAATCTTACACACACTATTGAGTAAAGAACCAGACCTGTGCAATGCCCAAACCCAAGCTTCCCCAGCTTCTTCAGAGACTAAAAAATGGCTGAAACATTGCCCCCACGTCATTTACCTAAACCATATTTATCCGAGTAGTCCACCCATTTGCTAACCCAGAAGATGGGAATGCAGGCTGGGTCCTCAGCTTCTTCTGCAAAGAGGAAAGGAGTTTGTTAGGCGACATTTCACAGCACCCTGTGCACGCCAGTGAGCAGGCAATGCCTAAAGGAAGGCAAGCAGCTACTCACCTTGCCTCACCACCAGTCTTTCAGAGGGCTTGGCCAGGTTGACTGCAGTCAGCTGCTGTAACATGTCAGCTAAATGGGTGTCAACACCATCTCCCAGCTCCCGCAGCGCAGCGACATCTTCCTTGTCAGGCAAGCTCTCCAGTGCTGGGCCATCTCGTCCTGGGCCAGCAAAGAGAAGACGCTGGATGAGTGACCAGGTTCCTATAGGCACCAGCTGCACCTCCTACCCCAGCTATAGAGAACACAACACACAGCACACAGCTAAAGCTACTGCTGGCACTTCCTCCCTGCTTTAATGCTGGGCAGAGTGAGGAGACCTCTCTTGCTCACAGAATGCTCCAGGTTTTCTTAAGAACGGGGAGAAGGGGCGAGGGATCACCACATCCCCATGGACTGTTCTGGACATTGCTGCAGCCCAGCCCCACCTCCAGAGGCTCACACTTACCTTTGTTGATCTCAGTCAGCGGCTTTCGCCCGCCCGGTTCAAGCCCACTGGGAGCAATGGAAAACCTAGGAGCAATGGTGAGGCAGCTGGTGGGCAGGCGGCTGGGGATGTATCCCGACGTGAAGAACTCGTCATTCAGCAACTCGTCGATTGTTGGGCGCGTGGCAGGGTCGGACCTCAGCATCTTCTGGATGAGGTTAGCAGCTACAGGGTTGATGTGCTGAGAGGACACAGAGACAAGGGTCAGGGGACAACGTGCATGAGTGGATGCACAACCCAGGGAAGTTGTGCTTGGAGCAGAGCTCCTGCGCTGCTCCCAACAGCGTGTAAAGCCTGGAGTCAACTGACGTTAGCAAGAGAACTCACAGCAGTGGAATGAGCTGGGGACCTGGCCCAAGACTCTTGGACTTGAACACATCCATTAAACCCCACTCACCAACTGCCCGGCTCAGGCTTTTGCTGGACTGAGGGGCAGGGAGCTCTGAAACGTCCCCTTTCATAGCACTCCGGGAGCTCACCATTACGTGAGAGCCCGTTAAGTGCTAGAAACAGGATGGGCAGCAGAAGGCTGACCAAGAACTGCTGCAAGGTGAGACCCACCCACAAGGGCCATACCTTGGGAATAGTATATTGGTTCTTCTTGATTCGGATGTAGGTTTCTTTCAGAGAAGGCGTTTCAAACGGCGGTTTCCCCACCAGCAGAGTGTACCTGTGTGTTTGGAGACGAAAGGGGGTCAGCTCTGCAACAGACACTGCGGGGCTTGTGCGCAGTGACCTTCTCCTAAGCACACCCTGGGATTTCCCTAGCAGGGGGAACACACTCAGCATTGGACATGCAGAGGTGCAGGCTGGGCCTGGTTGCTGCCCAAAGGGAAGCTGGGACCTGGCACCCCCTGGAGAAAGGTCTGGAACAGGAAGCACAGGCTTTCGGTAAATGCCTCGAGACAGCCATGCTGTGCAGACACAGCGGCACCAGTGCCTGTGGAGCACAGGGTGTGCTGCTGGCATCAGGCACTCTGGACACAATGAGGAGCTTTTGCTCAGACCGAAAACCTGGAGGAGCCAAAGGAACAGGACCACAGGGACCAACTGCCTGCCCCACGGCTGTACAAGAGGAACCTTGACTTACGTGATGCAGCCGATGGACCAGATGTCCACCTCGAAGCTGTGCCCCTTCTGGCCCAGCACCTCTGGAGCAATGTAGTTGGGGGTCCCACACAGGGTCATCTTGCGCTCGCCATCATACTCTACTTTGGTGGCCAGGCCAAAGTCACCTGGGGAAGACAGGGTTTGACTGGAGATGCCCTGGATGGCTGGTCCCTGGGGTGGGGTCCCATGGGGGCAGCCATGGGGAGGGCATCACACCACGGACACCTACCGATCTTCACCTCCATGTCATCGCTGAGGAAGAGGTTGGCCAGCTTGAGGTCGCGGTGAATGATGCGCTGGTTGTGCAGGTACTGGCAGCCCAGGATGATGTGGCGCAGGTAGTACCGCACCTCGGGCTCGCTCAGAGCCTTCCGCCGCTTGTGCAGCTCCAGCAGCGACTGTGGGGGAACAGGGCGGTCAGCACCGGGGGGACAATCAGTACCGGGAGACAATCAGTACCGGGGACACCGACCCACATCCCCCCCCACCCACCGGGTCCTGCCGCCCTCCGGCCCCTCACCCTGCGTCGGCAGAGCTCCAGCACCACGTAGACGAAGTCATCGTCCTCGAAGAAGCCCTGGAAGCCCACAACGTGCCGGTGCGCCAGGCTGCGGTGGATGGCGATCTCCATGGACATCTTCTCCTTCTGCTGCCGCTTGAGCAGCAGCGACTTGGGCACCACCTTCCCCGCGAACACCGCCTGGCTCTCGGTCTCCGCCAGCTCATAGCACCGCGCGAAGCCGCCTCTGCCCAGGAACCTGCCGCGCACGAAGCTGCGCCGGGTCCGCGGGTCCACCAGCACCTTCGGGACCTCGCTCCTGGCCGCGGCCGCCGAGCCGCCGTTCCGAGCGGGCTCTGCCCTGGCCGCCGGCCGCGCCTGCTCTGCCCGGGCCAGGGGCCGCGCCGGCTCTGCCCGGGCCAGGGGCCGCGCCGCCTTGCCGCCCGCCACACTCATGCCGTTCCGTTCCGTTCCGTGCCGTGCCGGGAGCGCAGCGCACCGGGAGCGGCCGGGGGAAGCCGGTGGCGCAGGCGCAGAACGGGCAGGACCAATTCAAACACCGCTCACGATCGTTACCGCGGCCGCTGCCCATTGGCCCGGAGGATTTAAACTCCACGCCGCGGCGCGGGGCACCATGGGAGCGCTGCGCTTTAAAGGCCGTTAAGCGGCAGAGCGGGACACGCGGTGGGGCCGGGGCACGCGAGCGAGCTCCCCCCATGGTAACGGCCCGGGGGCACCCCGGCAGGAGGAGGGAAGGGATCGGATCGCCCCGCTCCGGGGACCCCCTCTCCCCGCAAGGCTCTGTGCTCCTCTGGGAGCTTCTAACGGGGCTCTGTGCTGCTCTGGGAGCTTCTAACGGGGCTCTGTACTGCTCTGGGAGCTTCTAACGGGGCTCTGTACTGCTCTGGGAGCTTCTAATGGGGCTCTGTGCTCCTCTGGGAGCTTCTAACGGGGCTCTGTGCTGCTCTGGGAGCTTCTGATGGAGCTCAAAGCTCCTCCAGCTCCAGCCCTTGCCACAGGCAGGGACCCCTTCCACTGGAGCAGCTTGCTCCAAGCCCCTGTGTCCAACCTGGCCTTGAACACTGCCAGGGATGGGGCAGCCACAGCTTCTCTGGGCACCCTGTGCCAGCGCCTCAGCACCCTCACAGGGAAGAGCTTCTGCCTGAGAGCTCATCTCAGTCTCCCCTCGGGCAGGTTAAAGCCATTCCCCTTGGCCTGTCCCTGCAGGCCCTTGTAAACATCTCATTTAGGGGTCTCCCATGGGACCATTTGTGGGTGAAAGCCGCCCGCTCAGAGGCAGCTGGTTCACGCTGTACCTCACTTTCTAACACACTGGCACTGTAACAACCAATACCAACCAGAACACAAGAGCCTGCAGCTCATGTGCCTGGGGAACAGCAGAAACCTCCACCTAGTCTGAAGTTTGATTTGCAGAGTCACAACCTTGCATTGCTTGAACAACCGAAGAGGCTTTAATTTACACACAGTAAAAATACAAACAGAGCAGTCAGTGCTTGCACATTTAACCATGGTTACTGCACGCTGGTCCAGCTGTTGGCTACTTGAGGTGTATCAGCACTTTGTTATAAAGAATGGCTGAAGGCTCAGGGCTGCTGATGTCGCAGCCACACACCTACTGCATCACTAACACAATCCCAGCCTCAGCTGCTATAACTACAACATGTGGGAGGCCAGTTTTAAACCTAGGGAAGGACAACGCAAAGCTTTAGCTAACACAGCCAGAGCAGGCACATCATTTTCAGTCAGTTGTCTGGTACTGGGTCAAGTACATGCAGTATCAGCTGCTCCCAGCAAGAATTACTCCTGCTCTGTTCAGTGTCAAGGATGGAATGTGCACTCTTTCCAGGAAGTCTGAATCTCCCCCTTAGGTTTAATCATGCAGAAGAGCATCAAAGAGCTTCCTGCAAATATACACACTGGGAAATAAATGGGGACAGTTGCAGTATTCTCTCACCCACCTCTGCTTCCTGCTTTTAATTACCCTATTTCTGCTGTGCTGAGCTCTGTGAGTGACATGGAGTGAATCCTCTTCCCAAAGCCCTTTGGCTCTTTATGGTCTGCAATGCTCAGGAAGTAGAGCATGCACTGGCCACATGAATGACAACCCTGTGTGACAGGTGAGAGCTTCAAGAGCTAAAAGCTATGAAGTGTCCTGTCAGGCAGGGCATGGAGAGACAGGTTTCAATGTCAGCCAGAAGTCCTAAAGCCAGTGCCCAGGTAATGAACAATGAATCTCAGTTCAGGGGGAGAAAAGGCAGAGGGCATCCACCTCAACTCACAGCCCTACAGAGCAGCACCTATTTTGGCAATGGAAAGCACTGGATCTGTGAGCCTTGTAAGGAACTGTCCCAACACACCCATCAGCCACACAGTCCTTCTGCTCGAGGATGCACACTGCTTCTAGCATTGTTCCCCAGCTGCAGTGAGGAGATGCTACCCCAAAGGGAGCTGTATCAGCTTTCCCAACCGGCACGATTCAGACAACATGGAATGAATGACACCCAAATGAGCACACAAAGGTTAAACCACAAGATACAGCAGCTTTCAGGAAGGGCTGCTTGGCCAGACCGTCAGCGCTGAGGAACACTCAGAGTGCTCAGAACAGTGAGGGCCGAGGCCTGGTCTCACTGAACAACCCGCCTCCCTGCACCCAGAACTCTCCCAAGTGCCTCTACTGCTCTGAGACATGAAATGGGCTACTAGACCTGCGTGAGTGGCAGGAACTTCTGGTAATAGCTCTTTGTAACATCAATCATGAGCTCCTGGGTACATTCCGGGAGTTCCCCAGAGAAGAGCCCTGCAAGAAGAACAAGAGTGTGAGCATCAGTGTTCTTGCAGGAGAAAGCAGAAAATAAGTTTGTATTCGACATTCAATCAGCCACTTGGATTGAGTTGTAGGCAAGTACAAATGGAACAGCAAAGGGCTCATCTCTGAAGTGGAGCTACTCAGTATGGTTGTTCACACTGTACCCCCAGGGCAGACAGGCTGCTCAGCTGGGTCCTTACAGCTCCCACTGGTCCCCACAAAGCACCACCAGAAAACAAATGATGGAGTGTGCAATTTGTACAGCGAGGTCTCCAGCACAGACAGGCCGATGGGCAGGACCTGAACTAAACTAACAGCAGTTTAACCTCCCTCCCTCCCTACTAACATAGGAATAAGGAGCCAGTGGTCTTCTTACAGTCTGAACCACTGAACCTCCTGCAAAATCAGAAACCACAGGAGGAGGAGAATAAGTTACGATTGTTATTTTTCAGTTCAAGTGCCCCATATCTTCATTTCCAGGCACTAAAGGCTAATGGGCAAATCCATCACAGCAATCTCCATTCAAAACAAGAACATCCACATTATCCACACTTCTGTGCAAGTAAAGCTGGAGGGAGCATACCTGGGCAGCCTGAGAACACTGTGAACGGTGGGACGACTGTTTCAGGAGGTAGGACTGTGTTGTCTAAGATTTTGCAGCAGTCTTTCAAAACGCACCTGCGGCCCTAGAACAGAGATTAGGGCGAGTTTATGCTTAAAACACTCTTTGCTTTGCTTATGACTGAGGAGGTACCTAAACTTCCACAAGTTTAGCTGCTAAAAGCATTCTGTATAAAGGAAAGCAGAAGTGTGGAGGGAAGAGGAGGTTGTGGAAGGAAGCTGTGCTTACAAAGCCTCAGTATTCCAGAGCTTAAGGAGAAGACTGGGAAATTGCACTCACAATGACACAGTTCTTGCCTATGTGGACATAGGAGCCGATCTGGGCTGCATTGACCACACAGTCCTCTTCTATGAAGACATGATCACCAATGTGGAGAGGGAAAAAAGCCACCCTGCAAGAGGAGAGGTATTTGTAGAACAGACAGACTGATCTGTGACACTGTGAGACCCCAAATCACACTGTGGAGTCTCTTGTCTCCCACTGGATTGCCAGAGGCAGAGGTGCTGCTGAAGACAGAATGATCTTTCTCATCTCTTCCCAAAGGATGTCCTGAATGAGCAACAGGCACAGGTTGTGCATACACAAACGTTATTCACTTTGCTATTTGAACATGTCCCATATATTTCCATATTATGGGCTGAAGGAATGCAAACCCTCAAGGCAGAGCTGGAACGCTGTAGAAAATGCAGGTTCAGAGGGATGTATTTGTGTGGACTACTGCCAACAGGAACACTGCCCTCCAAACACAGACCTCGGCCGAGCCAGTGCAGCCTTTTCAGCCCATGGATCTTAAGCTCAGTCTCCCCAAAGAAAAGGGACCTCTTACCCTTTGCTGAACTTCTTGAAGGGCGGCCTGATGACGCTGCGGCTTTTCACCACGCAGTGTCTCCCAACCCGGACGTTCGCCAGGTCACCGCGGATGATGCAGTCGTTCATAACTATTGTCTGCAAAAGAGAAGACACAAATGAGCTCCAGTTCCTACGCATGATACCAGTTAGTGCACAGGCTCACGCAGAGGTCCGGCCGCTCCAGAGAGTTTCCATTACCTTACAGACAACTCTTTCAGGCAAAAGAAAAGTGACACCAAAGCAAAGAAAGGAGGCTGAAGGTCTCAGTTCAATACAGACCAACCCCAGCAGCCATTTTATGTTCCCCAAACTCTAAACTGACTCCAGAAATTTACCTGCAACCTGCACACTGTGTGTCTGGGCAAACCACCTCATCGCTGGATGTCACTCCTTTAAGCTCTAAGGGTTAATCATAGAATGGTTTGGGTTGGAAAGGACCTTAACATCGTCCAGTTCAACCCCCCTGCATGGACAGGGACATCTCACACTAGAACACATCACCCAAAGCTCTGCCCAGCCTGGTCAGTGCCGAGCAGAGCCCGGTACCGCGGGATGCTCAGCTCAGCGCAGCACAGCAGCAGCGACAGGGAGCCCGCGGCCTGCCCGGCCGAGCTGCAGGCGGATGAACCCCGGTGCGGTGGGGACGCGGCAGCCCGCTCCCGGTGCCTACCTTGCCGTTGAGGACGATGTTCTGGCTGCCGCACAGCACGGACTGACGGCTCACCTTGTTGCCGGACGCCTGCGGGGAGAAGGGCCGGGTGAGTGCGGCCGCCTCCGGACCCCGGCACCCCTGGCAGGCCCCGGCGAGCCCGGCTCTGCCCCTCGGTTCCCCGCTGCTCCCGCTCCCGCTCCCGTGCCCGTGCCCGTGCCCGTGCCCGTGCCCGTGCCCGCCCGCACCGTCTCGATGTACTCGGACTTGTTGTAGAGCATCTCGCTCAGCTCCATGGCGGCTCCGCTTCCGAACGGCCGCTCCCGGCTTCCTGCGCATCGCGTCCGCCCGCCCCCGGCGCTTCCGGCGCGGTTGCCATGGGCACGCAGGGCCCGGCGCGGCGGCCATGGAGGAGCCGGCGGGCGGCGGGGCCCTCAGCGGCTCGCAGAGGGAGCAGGTACCGGAACGGGGCCGGGGCGGCGGTGTGAGCCCGGTGCGGGCCCGGTGCCAGCCCGGTGCGTTGTGTGTTGCAGCTGCGGGAGAAGCTGGCGCTGCTGCGGAGGGAGTACAGCGAGACCGTGAGCCGGCTGCGGGTGAGCGGGATGGGACTGGCCGGGCCGGGCCGGGCGCGGGCACGGTGGCAGGAGCCCGGTCGCAGCCCCGCCGGTGTTGTGTGTGTGTGTGCAGCGGGCGCGGCGAGCAGAGCGAGCCAGGAGCCACGGCCGGGACGCGGAAGGAGGCCGGCGGGCGCCGAGCCCCGCAGGTAGGAGCCGGCCGGCGGCGGGAGCTGCGGCGAGGCCCAGTGCCCCCTCTGGGGCCGGGGCCAGGGACAACCCAGGACAGCCCGGATCGGGCACTGCAGCCTGCCCTGCGGGGCGGGCCCCAGCTCCGCTGCCCCCAGACCCACATGATGGCCCCTGCCATCTTCTCCCTCTGCACCAGATCCAGACTCTAAGTTCCCAGTCCTTTGCTCCCAAAAACGTCTTCTAGCTTTACCGTGTGATGTCCTGCTGGGATGGGGCTTTGCTGGGAGTACTTTACGTGTATGACATTCTTTCCCACAGGTTCTAGAGATACGGAACCTCCTAGTGCTGACAAACATGAAACCTCACAGTTACAGACTAAACCCTGCTCCGGGCTTGGCACACAGGAGCAAACATCTGGTGCATTCAGACATGTTCCCGAGAGGGGCCTGCAGGGCAGTTCACAGGCAGAAGGCATGCAGGCTAGCCAGGAAATGCTGTGTGCTGGAATTGCCAGGCCTAGCCCTGAGGAGAACAAACACCAAAGCTCCAGAAGCCTGCTGAGGCTGAGGAGACGGGTGAAGGCTCGGGTGTCGGGGGGATCAGTGCGTGATGTGCCTCTCAGCAGCACTGGTGAAACGGTGACAAATCGAATTGCCAGCACACAGGAGCTGCAGTCTCCAGTCTTCAGGCAAAGCAGTGCCTCAGCCACTGAGGAAACGGCTCCGAGAACAGCAGGACCAGCACTTGCGCAGAGAGAAGAGAACGGTTTCACTCCTCCCAGTGCAGTGTCAGGAGTCACACAAGACTCTGTCCCTCCAGGAGCACCTGAGCTCTTCCCATGTGTACTGCAGGACAGCAGCAGTGTCTGGCAGCCCAGGTCCCCGGGTGCTGTGCCCTCATCTGACAACCCTGAGCCTGCATGGCCGTGTTCAGAGAACAGAGACTCTGCTTTAGTTGACATCAGTGCTGATGGAGGAAAGGAATCCCCCAGTGTAATCAGCCAAACAGTTGGTGAGAGTATGTGTGAAGATCAGGGGGAATTACGCAGGCTCTTGGATTTAATGTCAGAAAATGAGGCATTGTCTCCTGATGGAACTAAGACTGTAACTAACGAGAGCAAAAGCCACGAGGGGAATCAGAGTGATGCTGGTAGCTTAGATCCCTTTCCAGCAGATCTTGCTCTGGACGGTGTTGAAGAACTGCTGGAGAACCAACAGCTTGAAACTCAGTCAAGACTTTCTCCTCTGGAAAACGTGGCAGCCCCTGGAAGCGCCCTGAGCTCGTGCACGGTGGTTGAAGGGCTTCTCTTCCCAGTTGAATACTATGTCAGAACAACTCGGCGCATGTCCAGCTGCCAGAGGAAGGTGGACCTCGACGCTGTCATCCTCAGCCAGCTGGGCAGGAGCAAGAAGGGTCAGCGAAGTAAGTGCAAGCTCAGAGATGCAAATTCGGATCAGCCCTCCCAAGAAAGACCTGAAAATGATTTGGTGTCAGGGATAGTGCCATTCCTTTGCCTTGGGGCAGAAAATGATCCAGCGAATACAGGTAGTCCTCAGAGATCTCTTCCTGCCTCCAGTGGTAGCAGCACTTCCCTTGGATCCGTTTCCCAGAGCAGTATCACTAGCACAGGACGAGATCGGAGACAATCACAGAGGAAGCAGAAGGGAAGAAGAAAGTCTGCCAGCAACCCCCCCGTGCGTCTGGTGTCGCCAGAGCTCATCAAGAGCCTGGATCTCGTAGTGGCGAGGGAAGGCAGCAGTCTGCTGTCAGATGAGTGTCAGAGCCAAAAGGGAAACTGTGATGGGGGTCTGGAAAAGCCACCTTCAGACGAGAGAAGGTTCTCTGCTGCTGCAGCTCTTGGGGCTACAGAGACAGGAGGGGCTGGTGCTGTACAGGCGAGGAGTGTGGATCCTGCTCCAGTGGGGAGCCCAGTGCTTGACAAGCGCCTTAAGACTCTGTTAGAACAGCCTCAAAGTCTACTTCAGGACAGTGATTCTCTGCACCTGGGGAATGGAGCTTCTCCCATCCACACAGGAGACCTGGAAGCCAGCTTCCCTGTGTGCCAGGCTGATGGAGAGCCAGCAGAGCCTGTGGGGAAGGAGCAGGTACCCGAAGCCTGCAGGGCTGAGCTGCTCCCAGTGATTAACTTCCCCCTGCGCCGCTCTCTGCGTTGTGCTGCGAGGCAGAGAGCAGGAGGGCACATGGCAAAAGGTCCTGAGGGTCCTGAGGGTCTTGCTCCTCTTGGCCTCCCTGCTGTGGACCTTGATACTTGTGGCTCTCTCTTCTCCTTCCGCAGCCTCCAGTGGCTGGCCCCCAGGCTGGGTATCAGGGACTTCCACTTGCCTGATGAGGAGTTTGGACTACTAAAACATGAGAAGCTAAAATCTTCCCCTGTGAATGACTTGGAAGTTTTCGTTCCGAGTGTGTTTGGAGACGGAGTGGCTGCAGAGGACACAAAGGATGCACAAATGACTCCAGAAGAAAGATGTCTCAGAAGTGATCTGATTTCACCTTTCAAAACTGGGCTGCCCAAGTCACCTCACGCAGAAAGCCCAGCTTCCAAGAAGGAGCTTTCCACCCACGAATTGCTCCTTACTCCTGTGGGGACTGTCTTGGCTGCTGCTCCCACTCAGCCGGGGTCCCAGATTTCCTCATGTGTGTTCCCTGTCGTGGGTGCAACCCCGGCTGCATCACCCTCAGTGCACAGTGAGGTGTCCCCCGACACACCTCCCGTCCCTCCCAGCCTGCATCCCTCCTACGGAGCATCTGCACGGGGTGTGCAGGATGGGGGATGCAAAGACTCTGCCATTCCACTGCACTCGGACCATTATGGTGCAGGATCTGCTGAGCAAGAGGAAGAACAAGGTACAGCGTTTCCTGTAGAAGCGGAAAGAGGTCCCAGTAATAAATGTGAGGAGGCTGAGGCCTTGGAGAAGCACCAGCACTCAGAGGGCAAACAGCAGGGATCCGGCAGAGCTTCTCCTGAGCAGGTAACAAGCTGGGCCTTTGCCCATGGTGCTAATCCAGTGGGTTTGTGGGCAAGTCCCCTTTCCAGGAATCTGACCTGGCTTCAGGGGAAAGACCTGTTTGCTGCTAGCCCTGCATGCTGTCTTTCAGCTGACTTACTGCATGTTTGGGTCTCATCTGTTGCCTAAGGTCTTTTGGCCTCAAGAGCAAATTCTTTAACGTCCTGCTTGATTTGAACAAAGTTTCTGGTACCCACAAAGTGGTGTCTACCTCAAGGAACATTTTCAGCTAGTGTTTGGTAAAGGAGATGAAATGGCTTGTATGTGGGATGGGTACTGAGAGAATGACTTGTCTCTGGAGGCTGAGATGCAAAGTGATGGTAGATAATTTTCAGGTGAAGCCTGGAAATAACGTCTTGGATTTCTGAGTTTTCAAAGACATGCAAGTACAAAAAGAGGTGCTTCTCCCTTGGCTCTCCAGCAGCAGAGTGAATTCACACTTCTGCCTCACTCTTGCAGGTGCTGAATCTAATTTCACAGTTGAATTATCTTCATTCTTTACTTGTCTGTGCAGGACAAAGCTGTAGCAGAACAGTTGATTCCAGTACTGCCGGATGGCCTGAGAGAAGAGAGCTTGCAGCTTCTATCCAAGCTGAAGGTGGGATAACATCAGATAATTGTTACTGAGTCAGTGGCAGCTCTGTAATAGTGAGCTTAACAAAACTGAAATAAAACCTGCAGAATGCGTAGGTGCACAAAGTAGATTGCTGTCTAATTTGATCAGCTGTGTCTCATGGTAAAGCCTGCTGAGGGGTTAGATTGCTCTTCAGCTCCTTCCGACTGATGATTTCAGTGTTTGTGTCTGAATAATGAATTCTAAACACATGCAAGTGTCTTAAGGAACAACTGCTGCATTTTACTTTGGCCCAAGGTAAGATGATCTCAGCCTTTGTACCCCTGTTGCCTGCCCTGTGGCTCCAATAGCCTCCTGTCGCCTTTTGGGCACTAACTAACCCTGTAAGCCCTGTCCGAGCTCGGGCCTCTGCTGGCTCCCTGTCTTTTCAAATGACAAGTGACTTTTGTGAAGTGAGGCGATGTATTTGCTCTGAGGATGAAACCCACCAAGCGCATTCTCCTGGGTGCCTCACTGGCACTTTGTTCAAAATTAAACATCGTAAGCGTAAAGTTTCAGCCTCAAACTCTCCCCACACTGCACATGAAGCATTGTCCTCAGGCTGTCCCTCCAGGTGACATAACCACGTCTGGCAGAAGAAAACCAGCCCTGTTTTCTTTTGGGCAGGATTGTCCGAGTTCCTGCGCCGTGGATGTGAGCACCATGTGGTGGGAAGCAGCTGGCTGCAGAGAGCTCTGTGTGGTGACAGCCTGTGAGAGCTCTGTCTCCCTCTGGAAACCCCTGGGGCCTGACCACTGGGAAAAGGTCTACACCTGGCAGCTCGGAGAGGTACCAACACAGTCCTTATTGCTAGAGTTCAGGGCAACTTTCTTGTCCCACGTGTTAGTTCCCTTTGTTAGTTCCCAGGAAACAAGGAACTTGTACTGTTGGGTGCAGGGGAAGTTCTTTAGGTGGCATAAATTTGTTCATTCCAC
The DNA here is from genome assembly GCF_033815535.1 of Pezoporus flaviventris. Lineage (NCBI taxonomy): Eukaryota > Metazoa > Chordata > Aves > Psittaciformes > Psittacidae > Pezoporus > Pezoporus flaviventris. The sequence continues at coordinate 19,032,895 of NW_026892626.1, read as the reverse complement.
TTAGCAGCAGAGGAGAATGATTTGCAGTGCTGATGGAGGAGGCCAGTAGCTTGTATGGTCCCGTGTTATCTGCTGGAGTTTGGCTCTTGTACTGAATGGTGGCTGCACTTCAGCCACTGGCTCATGCGCTTTCCCCTTACACTCCCTGGAGATGCTTTTTGTCACTTACATCAACAGAGGTTGTTTAATCAGGCAAACAGCCCAGAGTTCAGCTATTAATCTAAGTGTGCTTCCTCAGAAGGGAAAATCAGCTCTGCTCTGTGTCATTTTAATGAATCACTCTAGAAAATGGCATTGAAGTCAAAGGGACATTGTGGGTGACACTGAATCCTTGCTTTGCTGTCCTAGATTCCTGTAATACAGATCGTTCCTCTGCCAGACTCCTGCAATCTCGTGTGTGTAGCACTGGGAGACCTGGAGATTGGAGAAATAAGGTTTTGTATTTATTTCTTACCGCCCTTTGCCCCCTGAATAGCCACAGCTTAACTCTCCTCTGGTGTGGCAGCAGAAATGATCCCTTACTAATGTGTCACTTTCTCAGTTGCTTCAACACTTGGAAAATGGAAGAGGTTTCTATAAACCAGCTATAAAGAGCTGCTTATCCATCCCTAGAGGTGTTTAAACGTGCTCATTTTTATATGCTGTGGCATGTTTGAGTTCTGCTTCTCCTTCTCATGAGGTGTGACTTTCTCTTAATTTAGGCTCCTGCTTTATTCGTCTGAGACTGACTCATTCAAGCAATCACTAGTGAGAACTGGAACCATAAAAGCTGTTCTTGGGCTGAAGGACAGGAGGCTGGTCAGCAACAGTAGGGCTCTGCAAGAGCAGCACGTGGAAATAGTGTCTTTTTCAGAGACAGGAAGGTGAGTGCTGGGTTTGGGGTGCTCTGTGCGGCTGGTGGAGGAGGAGTGAGGATACGTCTTGGGTGTAGAAGATTGTTGGGTTCCTCTTCTTTCTGGAGATGTGCTGAGCACAGAACACATGCTATTTTGACTCCCCTTCTCACTTGTTAATCTGCTGTTCAGGAGCAGAGATGGACAGACTCTGATGCCTCCTGAAGAGACTGTTTCAGCTTTTGCTGAAGTGGAAGGAATGAGGGACGCCCTGGTTGGCACCACTGCAGTGAACAGCATTGTCATTTGGTCAGTGATTCCTTTGCTGTTAACTGGTTTAGCTCACTGGTGTGTGTGGTGACAGTTGGCTGTAGGATAGTGTAGGGGTGTTGGTTGGTTGCTGCTTTGCCTGTGAAATAGCAGTTGTCAGCAGGCCTGTGGTCTGGCACTTGAACTTGTGTGCAGTGCAGTAGGTGGTGAATGAACAGTGCAGCTGTAACTCCACTTGCTTTTGCACCGTATTCATTACGTTTCTTCCTGTGGTCTCATGTCTTAGTTTGGTTTATGTGGAACCAAAGCTCTGTCCATCTTATATAGTGGTGTTTTCCTAACTGTGATTAGGAAATAACATGTAGAGGATGGAAATGCACTCAGAATTTGTCTGTTCCCCGACTGCAGGAATCTGAAAACAGGCCAGCTCCTGAAGAAGATGCACACTGGTTATTCCTACCCAGCTTCCATCTGCCATCGAGCCTATTCCGACTCTGTACGTACATGAAATATGGCAATGCTGCACTGACCAACTGGGGGATTGGAGTTTCTAAAGTGGATTGAAATACCAGCCCTATTTAGATATTCTGAAGGTATTTGCAAGGCAGATGGGTTAACCAGGAGAAGTAAGCCCCATTGGCTGCCTTGAATTCCTGGCTTTCTTCTGTGTACTGGTAAAATGAGAGTGTTGCATCAAAAGACATTCCAAAGTAGCAGCACCTTGCAGGGGGAAAGCAGAAGAGCTGTTGTCCAGCCCTGGTGCTTGGCACATCTCTTCCATTCCACACTTGGGTAACTGCTGTTCTCAGAAAATCAGTGTGATTATTATCTATATGCACCCCGAGGGCATTAACTGTTTAACCCCAAGCTTCATACTGATGATTCTTTCCCACTTGCTTCCCCCTGTGCTGTGCTTCTTGATGGATTTTTGTGGTTGATCAAGGATTTGTTTTCAGTGGGCATTTAACCTTTTGAACAAGAATTGTCCAATAATGGTGGTTTGAGCCATACTCTTTGGAGACTTCCTCGGAATACCTGTCCCAGGGTGTTCCGTGCTGGCCTGTGGCTGTTCTGAGAGCTGCAGGTTTCAGCTGTGCTGCTTTGCGTGGAATTCTTGTTAAACTGTAAGCTTTTAGGGATTAAAATGAGGCCCAGAAATTACATCCTACAGCAAGCTTAGCTTTTTCAGACAGGAAGATCAGCGCATAAATCCTCCAGGTCACTGAGCTGTCATTCTCCTGCATTGCATCAGCCCTTATCAGTCAGCAGCTGCTTTGGGTTTTATCTGACTTGATAAGGAAAGTAAAGCATTCCTGTTTTATTCAGTACAAATAATGCATCAATGTCCAGGGGGCTTTGATTATAGAGAGAATGCAGCAATTAATTGTTGGAAAATTCTCCGAGTTTTTTTCCCCTCCTGCTGTTGTTTTTAATGATGTATTTTCCCTCTGTGCATCAGGGCCTCCTGTTTGTGGTTTTGAGCCATCCACACGCCAAAGAGAGCGAGTCCTGTGGAAACCCAGCGTTCCGTGTGGTGGTGTTCAACCCCAGCACAGCCAGGAGCAGGGGGGTGATGGCCTCCTCCCTCCCGCCCGGGCACACTGGAAGGCAGGTACCAGGGCTCTGCTCCCGGAGCCCTTTGTGGTGGTTTGGGGGGGATCTCTCCATGGGCTGGGCAGTGCTGCTGGCAGGGATCCATTTGCCATCTTGCCGGTGATAAGGGGCTGCATCCGTTGTGCCCTTGGATGTGCTCCAGGGGCTGGAGCAGGGTGAGGGTGTTGGCTGTTTCCTGCCTGCTTCCTGCGCCAGCCTCTGTGCTGACCCCGGGCTCACAGCGAGGGGCTGTGCTCCTGGGGCTCTGCAGTGAGGCTTCTGTGTGCTTGTGCTTTCATCTTCCCTGCACCAGTCACTTTGGGAATGCTGGAACTGGGCTCACAGGGGAACCCCCTGAGAAAATGCCTTCAAAGGAGATGTTCCAAACCTTTGAGCTGTCACAGAGCTGTGCTGTTACAGAGGCTTTGCCACCTTCATTTATGCTAAGCAGCTGCGTGCATCCGGGTGACCTTTTCCTCCTCTTCCCTTCCTTTTGGAAAGAGGCTGTTTAAACCATTATGAGATGCTGTGGTGATGTGCTCAGACACCAGCGGGTCCAAATCTTGAGTGGTTTTTGAGCGTGTTCTGGGGCTGGAGGAGGGTTGCATTGACATCCTTTGTTCTCAGATGTGACCCATCCCGCAGCCTGGCTTTCCTGTGTCCCTATTCATTTGTAGCTGGGACGCTGCCTGGTTTCAGAAGTGATGTGCTGGTGCTTTTGCAGACGCGTGACCCTTGTGTCTGTGTCCCCAGGTACCTGGAGGGTGACGTGAGGGGTGCCTTGGCCGCAGCCGTGCTGACATCGGGTGCTGTGGCTGTGTGGGACCTGCTCCTGGGCCGGTGCACGGCCCTGCTGCCCCCGGGACCGGCGGGGAGCTGGGCGCTGGCCCGCTGGGCCATCACTGATGCCTGCACCGGTGCCTCCCTGCTGGCCGGGCAGCAGGACGGCACCGTCTGCCTCTACCGGTACCGGCAGCCTCAGCCTGGGGCGGCCTGACGCAGCACTGCGGGGAGCCTCCGGTTCAGCTCCACCGGTACCGGGGGTCGCGTGTGGCTGCGCGTGCGCCCGGGTGTGTGCGGTGCCATTAAACCACTTGGCTTTAGACCGGACTCGTGTCTGCTGCTGCGCCGCGCCGCGCCGAGCCGTACCGGCTGGTCCTCCGGGCCGCCAGGGGGCGCGGCCGCCGCCGCGGGGAGCACCCGTGTGGGCCCGCCCCGCCGCGGCGCGGCTCTCCGTGTGCCGGGAGCGGCGCGGTGCACGCTGGGAACAGGTCACCATGGCGGCCCGTGTCCTCTCGGCCTGCGCCCGCCGCCTGCTGCCCCGGGCGGGCCCCGCCGCGCTCCGCTCGCTCTCCCGCTGCCTCCCGCGGGCCCCAACGGCCCCGCCCGCGCTGCTGCCGCTGCCGCAGGTAAGGCCCGGGCCGGGCCGGGGCGGGCGGGGGGCGGCCGGCGCTGCCCCCGCTGCCCGGTGCCGGTGTCTTGCAGGTGCCGCGGGCGCTGCCGCCCTGCCGCCGGTACTCCGAGCTGCCCCCCCTCACCCTGGACGACATCAAGGAGCGCGTCCTCTACGTCCTCAAGCTGTACGACAAGATCGACCCCGAGAAGGCGAGTGGGGGCCCGGGGGCGGAGCGCGGGCACGGCCGCAGGCAGCTGACCCAGGGTTGTTCTTCCCGTAGCTCACAGTAGAGTCCCACTTCATGAAGGACCTGGGCTTGGACAGCTTGGACCAAGTGGAGATCATCATGGCCATGGAGGACGAGTTCGGTAAGTGCGAGCTGGGCACACGGTGCTTATGGCTGATCCCTTGGTGCAGCTGCAGCACACGGGCACTGCCGCTCCTCTGTGGGCAGCAGCGGTGGCTTTTCCATGCTGTAACTCAGAGGAAATGGAGTGGTTCTGGGTCAGAACGGGAGCTGGTCACTGCTGGCACCAGCAGCACTCAGGGGAGGTGTCTCCCCATCTGTCCATCTGCTGCTGCTTGGCAGCTCCGGCTGCTGTTCTCCCCACAGCCCCTGGGCACCTTCCCCGCATTGCTGGGGATGGGGAGGGGACAGCACAGGGGCTGATCCCAGAGCTGGTCTTGGCTCCCCCTGGGAAATCACAGTTGACCCCAGGTTTTCCTCACCAGGTTGGATTTTTACCCTCAGTACTTGATGTTACTGGGGAAAAAAAAGTTGATTTTGCCTTATCAATGTATATTCCAAGTTGCTTTTCACTTCATTTTGGACTTCTTTGTGCTTTCATGTAAAGCTCAGACATTCTGCCTAATTTGTCACGCCGGGTCACAGACATCCTGGGGTTTGGTTGTTCTCTAAGCCTGGGCAGACGTTGTTTTGCTTCCAGAGCAGTTGCTGTTACTCTGTGTTAAATTCCCTTGTGTGCCATTGGATGCTGTGGCAGTGAGGGCTGGGAAGAGAAGGTGCTTTTCATGGGATGTGGTTCTGAGTGGTTCTGAGCCCTTGTGCTCCCTCTCCCCAGCTGTGGCCCTGCATGAGCCGGTGGCTGTTGGGGCACTCGGCAGCAGACTCTGACCAAGGAGCTTCATGCCTGGATGTGCCCGGTGTTACCGGGAGCATCCCTTCTGGTGAAGGTGGTGGTGGCTCCAGCAAGGTGTGAGGGGCACTCACTGCCTCCTCAGCCTCTCCCTGCCCCAGCAATGGTGCTGAGCAGGGCAAAGCTCAGCGGGAATCCCAGCCCTGTGCTGGCTCTGGCCCTGCTGTGTGTCCCTGGCCGCGCTGTCCCGGCTTCCTTTAGCCTTGCTCCCGCTTCCGCTGATCCCAGTTAAGTATGTGCACTTTCATTCCAGGATTTGAAATCCCCGATGGAGACGCCGAGAAGTTAATGTGTCCACAGGAGATTGTAGATTACATTGCAGATAAGAAGGATGTTTATGAATAAAACCAGTTCTCCAGAGCTGAGTAAGTGGAATCGTGCTCCTGTGAGTGTCTCGGGTAGCAGCAGTGGGCACAGGGCAGTGTGTGACGCCTGTGAGGGGAGGCTGGGTGAGGGGACAGTGCTGTGGGGCCATGGGGCAGGCAGGGGTTGGGAGGGAGCTGGCAGGGGAAAGCAGAGGTGGTTTCCCTGTGGTGTCTGCTGCTGGAGAGAGGATGTGGAGGGTTGTGGGGCACCTGAAGCACTCGATTATCCACAGCTCTTTCTGTCGATGGGGTTTGACTCTGGTTGTGGAAGTCCCTGGTTTTAATGGGGCAGGGTTGGAGGGCACCTCCAGACATGCTGTGACAGCTCCCGGCATTTCCTGCTGGGAAGGAAATGGGCAGGAAGGGGTGAGTGGAGCCCCTGCCCTGAGGTGCTGCCGGGGAAGTGAGGGGAAATGAGCTGCTGGCCCTGGGCCAGCGTGGCAGCAGATGGGGCCACCTTCCTGCTGGTCCTGCGGCTCCCTCCGGGTCAGCTCCGCTCTGCAAGGATCTGTGCCCCTTCCCTTGGAGCCAAGGCAAGATCCTGGCCATTCGAATGCCCTGTGGGCTCACAGTTTGCTTTTGGTGTCCAGCTTGGGTGGTCTCTGCCTGACCCGCTGCTTTTGTGCCTGAAACCAGTGGGTCTTCCTTGATGGAATACTAAATACGTGGATTTTTCTTCCTTCCCCAGGAGCTGTCTCATGGCCAGAACCGGGCTGGGGGCAGCACAGGAACGTGCACGCACAGGCCATGCTGCTGCTGCTTTCATCGGAACCTTGTACTTGGACGTTGTATTTAAATCTGTCTCAATCTGTTATCCTTTAAAAACGAGGAAAAAAAGGAATAAATACACAAGACCAGGGGTGTGCTGCTGGCGTTGCCATCCCACCCTGCCACTGTGTTCACTGGGTAGTGGTGGGTGAGGGACATCCATGTGTGTGTGTTAGGGGGTGAAGGCACCATCACCTGAGCACTGGGGGAGCACTTGAAGCTCAGACAGGCTCTGATTCTGTCTCCCAAGGCGCTTGTGCTGTTCGTGTGTGTGTGAAAGGGGCCTGTGCCGTGGTGCAGAGCTCTGGGCCTCCCTGCTAACGTTGTCGGCTCTTCCCACTAACTCACCTTCTGCCTGCGCAGTTCATTTCATCCCGGTAAAAACAAGTAGTGTTTGATGGGAGATAAAGGGGAGAGGGGTTTCCTGCTGCTCAACAACACAATCCCACCCGTGTCCCCGTGAGCCCGGCACGGGCTGCTCGCTTTAAACCTCTCCCGAGGCAGGAACAAGTTATTTCTGGACCGTGCACAATTCTCTCTCTGTGCCAAGAAACACTGATGTGTCAGAGGCGCTGCAGCCAAGTGAGCGCTGCTGGTGCCGAGTCCCTTGGCCATGGAGGGGGCGCAGGGCGGGACGTGGCCCCGTGTCCACTGCACGTGGGGCCTGAGCGTGCCCCGGGTGTTCCCTGCTTCCTCACCCGGCCGAGGGACCTCAGGCACAGGGTTTCGCTTTCACTGTGCGCGAGGCCGGTGCTGGTGGAGGCTGCTCCGTTGCTCCTTCACCCAAATGCATCCTGGCGCCTCTCCTGAGCAGGCTGCAGCCGGAGTCTGGGGGAGTTTTGGACACCTCATCCATGGTGGTTTTCCCCAGTCCTGCTTGGAGATGGGAGTGATGGTGGCTGCGGAGCCATCCCTTTGTGCCCAGGTGAGCCAGTGCTGGTTCTGTTGGTGGTGGTGCCCTGGGTGATTCATGGAATCCCAGCCTGGTTTGGGTTGAAGGCACCTTAAAGCTCCTCCAGCTCCAACCCCTGCCACGGGCAGGGACCCCTTCCACTGGAGCAGCTTGCTCCAAGCCCCTGTGTCCAACCTGGCCTTGAACACTGCCAGGGATGGGGCAGCCACAGCTTCTCTGGGCACCCTGTGCCAGCGCCTCAGCACCCTCACAGGGAAGAGCTGTGAAGCCCTCGGCGCCCGCAGGAGCCTTTGCCCCGGGGCAGCTCCCGCGGTAACAGCCCCCCCGCGGCCGGTCCCGGCGGGACCCGCGCACGGAGCCGGGCGGGGGCGGTGGGGCGGGCCCGGGCCGGGGGCTGCGGCTGCCGGCGCCTCCGCCCCTCCGCAGCGGGGACGGGCGGGGGCTTCCTGCGGCCGCTTCGGCAGCGCCATGGAGCGGCTCCGGCTCCCGCCGCTCTTGGCCGCCGCAGGTGAGCGCCGGGTTCCTCGGGGTGGGGGGGGGATGCCCGGCTCGGGGTGGGGGCGGCCGCGGTTGGGGGGTGCGAGGTGGGGCCGGTACCGGCAGCGGCTCGGGGGGGTCTGAGCTCCGCGGCTGCACCGGGGCGGCACCGGGGGCGCTGATCCGGGGGTGCCGGCGGGCAGCGGGTGACAGCCGGGGTGCGGGAGCAGCGGGAGCCCCGGCGAGGCGGTGCCGGAGGCTCAGGGTGACCCCAGCCCCACCGCTCCCGTCGGTGCCGGGACCCAGCGCCCTGCCCGGGCAGCGCCTGCCCTGGCCCCGGCCCCGGCCCTCGCCGGCACGTGGGGGCTCGGCTCTGGTGTGGGTCAGGGCAGAGCGGGGGCTCCAGGCGCAGGGCAGCGGGGCCGGTGCGGCAGGACCCGGTTTGGGTCCTTGAGATGAGGGCGGGGGCTTCCAGCTGGGCTTGGGCTGTTCTGGAGCATTCCCTTCACCTGTGCCCGTGGGTACGGAGGGAGGCTCGGACCCCCCTGCCCACACCTGCAGCTCCTGGCTCCCGGTGCTGATGCCCGATGCCCGGCACCGCTGCTCACCACTCCTTCCCCTCTGTCCTCAGTGATCGTGGGATGCTGTGCACGGCTCTGCCCCTGTCTGACCACCGAGATGGGCCCCACACCCGTCACTGCCGTCTCCTGCTCCCACCCGGGCACCGCGACGGGGGCGGGCTGCCCCACAGGTACCGTGAACCCTTGGTCTGTAGCGCCATGAGCTGCCCATGTGTGTTGATGCCGAGCTGGCGGCTGTGGGGCGCTGCCCATGGCTCAGCCCTGCTCAGTGTCCCCCCACTTTCGCCTCTGCCCATAGATCCGGAGCGAGGAGCTGAGGTGGGGCAGGCACCGACACCGGAGGCCGTGGGGCGGCTGCGGACAGGGGCTGAGCTGCTGCCGTTCTCTGGGACCCCCACCGGGGCCGCCGAGACCCCCGGCCCCCGGCGGAGCCCCGCAGGCCCCTGGGCAGGCAGGGACGGAGCAGCCGCCCCCCGGCTCCCCGCGGGCAGCGAGAGCCCAGGGGGGAGCAGCGCAGGGGCCCCGGGAGCTGAGGAACCCAACTCGGCTCCTGCCACCGGGCACCCCCCCGGGACTCACCCTGTAGGAAACGCCGTGTCTGAAGGTGCCACGGCCGCACCGGGGGCACGCTCGCGTTCACCATCCCCTACAACGGTGCCCAGCTCTGCCGAGGGGCAGGGGGGGTCCCCCGGCGCCCTGCCGGGATGGAGCCCCACGGGCACAGCTCTCGTGCAGAGCCAGGGGGGCTCACACAGGCCCTCACCCCCTGAGCTGGCGATGGGGGAGGACGCGGGTGCCACCGTCCCGCTGGGTGACCCCGGGCCAGGGCCCCGGCCGAGCATCGCGGTGGCCACCGACAGCCCAGAGCCGGGGACAGGCGGGACATCGCCCTTCGCGGGGGGGACGCAGAGGCTGCTGACCCCCACCGGGACACCGGGAGGGGCACCGGGGCTGGCCGGGGGCCGGGGCTCTGCCTCCCACCCGCCGCCAGTGATGGATGTCTCATGGCAGGGGCCCGGCGCTGCCCCGCGCCCCTCTCTGCCGCCGCTGGGCGCTGATGACCCCGTGTCCAGGGCAGCCGCGGGGACGGGCCCGGCCTCGCTGCCCGCTGCAGGCACCGGACCGGGTCTGCCCGGCCCCGCCAGCCCAGGGGTGACATCGCCCGGCCCGGGGGCACCCCTGGACCCGACTGCAGCGCTCTCAGGGGCACCCGACACGGAGGGTCCCGCTGGGCACGGCCGCGTCCCCCTGCACCAGACCCGGCCCCCGGGGCTGCCCCTCACTCCCATGGCCCCGGGCAGAGCGGTGCAGAGCCGGGGGCTGTTCCCCAGCCCGGGTCACCCCCGAGCACCTCCAGCCCCGTCGGCTGCCCCAGCCGGCAGCGCCGCTGTGCCCACAACCCCGCTGCCCTCCCCAGGGACCCGCTGGGGTGTCTTGGGGCTCAGCCCCACAGCGGGCACCCCCCCAGCCCCAGGGCTCTGGCTGCCCCACGCCAGCTTTGGTGGGGATGCTACAGAGACGCCTCAGGTCCTGGGGGCGGACCCGGTGGAGGGGAGTGATGCCGGGCCCTGGGCAGTGACTGCCCCACTGAGCTGGGAGCCGGGCAGCCTGGACCCCCCCTCAGCCTCTGGGACCACGCAGACGCTGGCTCCATCCCAGCCTGAGACTTCCCTGGGATCAACCACTGCTATCAGCATCACCGCCACCACTGTCACCGTCACCATCACAACCACCACCACTGCCAGCCCAGCACTGCTCAGGGATGTGGGGACCATCGCGCCAGAGCCCAGTGCTGCTGTGCTGCAGAGGGATGCGGTGGGGGTGACTCATCTGCCCACCGTGACGCCAGGGCCCCTGCAGCAGCCCAGCGACTCCCCGGGAACCCTGGGCCACAGTGGGGGCCCCGGGTCCCCCACGGCTGCAGGGGACCCAGACCTGGTCCAGCCATCGAGTGACCCCAGAGGACATCCGGATGCTGACACCCCCCGAGCGCCGCCGGCTGTGACGGGCAGAGCCCCCCAGGTGTTCATTGTGGAGGATCAACGGCCGCTGCTGAGAGGTGGGTGTGGGGCTGGACCCCCCACAGGGGCACAGGAAGAGGAGTGGGTCTGTGTCAACCTGTCCCCATCTCTCCCCCGCAGCCTCCGTCCTGCGCGTCCCCTGTGAGCTGGTGCTGGATATGGGGTTCAGCCCCACGCTGCAGGACCCCGCGTCCCGTGAGCACCAGGCGCTGCTGCACAGCTTCAACCGGACGGTGAGAGCAGAACGGGGCCGTGGGGCTGTGCCGGGGCCGCCCCACACGGCGCTCAATGCTCCTGCCCCACGCTCAATGCTCCCGCACAGGTCACGCCACTCTTCGCGCCCCTGCCCGGCTTCCTGCGGCTGGAGGTGACGCGGGTCAGGTGCGTGCTGGTGCCGCCCCTGCCATGGGGGCACATGGCACACGGTGCCGTGGCACTGGTGGGATGCGCTGGTGATGACCCCGTGTGTCGCGCTGGGCTCCCCGCAGGGAGGGCACCGTGGTGCTGGAGTACGAGGCACTGTTCACGGCGGAGCACGTGCGGGTGCCGGGGCTGGGCACGATGCTCAGCACCACGCTGGGCTCCGGCAGCGCTCGGCCGGGGCTGGCGATGGGCACCGCATCCATCCTGCGCCACACGGCTCTGGGTGAGTGCAGGGGCTGCGGGGTGGGCTCGGGCCTGGCCTGGCTCTGTGTTGCCATGGTCGGACCCTGGCACGGTCAAACCCTGCTCCTGCAGAGCTGGATCCCTGCGCTGCACTGTTCATGTGCCAGCCTGGCTTTGCCTGCGTGCCCGGTGCGGATGGGAACGCCACGTGCACGTCCCTCTGCCACCGCGACTACTGCAAGAACCATGGCATCTGCGCTCACCCGCGGGACCGTGGCCCCCTCTGCCAGTGAGTGCCCCCCGAGACCATGCTGGGGGTGCTGGTGCTGCCCCCCCAGCCCTGATCCCCTCTTGGTGCAGGTGCCCCGTGGGCAGTGACTTCTGGTTCATGGGGCTGCGCTGTGATCACCGGGTGACGCAGCAGAGCCTGCTGGGCATGGCCGCGGGCGTCCTGCTCAGCATCCTCCTCCTGGGCGCCGTCATCGCCGCCGTCGCCGTGCGCAGGTTCAAAGTGCTGCTGATGGAGGCCAGGGCTGACCAGACCCGCAGCAGGTGGGATGAGAGGGATGGGGTCTGGGGTGGCCCTGGAGGGAGCTGCTGCTGTGGAGCTGCTGCTCCAATCCCTCCCTGGGGTGCTGGGGGCAATGGGCAGCAGCTCCAGCCTCATGCGGGGTCAGGGAGAGCCACAGCTGAGCGGGACGCAGGGATGCAGGGTGGGCTCTGGCTGAGCTCTGCCCAGACAAACTCCCCTGTGGCTGATAGCAGTGGGTGGGAGGTGCAGGGTCAGCAGCGGCTGGTCCCTGTGCCCTGTGGAGCCCCGCGCTGGGTGTGGGTGTCTGTGTGTGGCTGTGCCAGCGGTGCGGGTGCCAAGGATGCTCCCCACAGCCCCATGAAGCGCGGAGGCAGGAATGGGGAGCCAGGGCCGCAGGGCTGGGTGGGTGGTGGCTGCAGTGCTGCAGGCTGTGCCCTGCACATACCCCGTGATGGAGATGCACAAGCGGTGCTGCTGAGCCCCAGGCACAGGGTCCCAGGGCCCCCATCCCTCACCAGCCATGGGGGGAGCAGGGCTCTGCCCCTGTCCTGGCCCCGCTGCCCTCCCCGGTTCGTAATGCACCGCAGGGATTGCTCTGAGGAACCACCCGACAGCTGTGGGGCTGTGGCCAGATGTTGAGCACTGTCATGGGCCCCATCCCCACCCTGGGCACGGGGCCGGGTCCTGCCCTGGGCTGCCACATCTGGGTGGAAACTTGTGCTCTGAGCTCCCAGTGCGGTCACTGGGGTCCTGTGTGCCCATGGGCACGTGTGTGTGCGCGCACACGTGTGTGCATGTGTGTATATGTGTGCATGTGTGCATGCGTGTGTGTATGTGTGCATGCATGTGTGTGTATGCACATGTATATGCGCATGTGTGCGTACATGTGTGCCTGTACATATGTGTGAATGCGTGTATGTGTGCATGTATGTGTGCATGTCTATGGATGGCTGCATGCAAAGATGTCAATGGCTCAGTGTCCAGTTGGAGACCAGCAACGAGTGGTGTCCCTCAGGGACCGGGGTTGGGACCGGTCTTGTTCCACATCTTCATCCCTGCCATGGACAGTGGGATTGAGCGCGCCCTCAGTGAGTTTGCCGATGACACCGAGCTGTGTGGTTCGGTTGATACCCTGGAGGGAAGGAATGCCATCCAGAGGGACCTCGACACACTTGTGAGCTGGGCTGATGCCAACCTCATGAGGTTTAACCATGCCAAGTGCAAGGTCCTACACCTGGGTGGGAGCAATCCCAGGCGCAGCTACAGGTTGGGCAGAGAAGAGATTCAGAGCAGCCCTGAGGAGAAGGACTTGGGGGTGTTGGTTGATGAGAAAATGAACATGAGCCGGCTTCAGTGTGGGCTTGCAGCCCAGAAACCAGCCGTACCCTGAGCTGCATCAAAAGGAACGTGACCAGCAGGTCATGGAGGTGATCCTGCCCCTCTACTCTGCTCTTGTGAGACCTCACCTGGAGCATTGTGTGCAGTTCTGGTGTCCTCAGCATAAAAAGGACATGGAACTGTTGGAACAAGTCCAGAGGAGGCCACGAGGATGAGCAGGGGCTGGAGCACCTCCCGTATGGAGACAGGCTGAGAAAGTTGGGGCTGTTCAGCCTGGGGAAGAGAAGCTGCGTGGAGACCTCATAGCAGCTTCCAGTATCTGAAGGGGGCCTATAGGGATGCTGGGGAGGGACTCTTCATTAGGGACTGTAGTGACAGGACAAGGGGTAATGGGTTAAAACTTAAACAGGGGAAGTTTAGATTGGATGTAAGGAGGAAATTCTTTATTGTAAGGGTGGTGAGGCACTGGAATGGGTTGCCCAGGGAGGTTGTGAATGCTCCATCCCTGGCAGTGTTCAAGGCCGGGTTGGACAGAACCTTGGGTGCCATGGTTTAGTGTGAGGTGTCCCTGCCCATGGCAGGGGGGTTGGAACTGGATGAGCTTAAGGTCCTTTCCAACCCGAGCTATTCTATGTCTGTGTGTATGTGTGCGTGCACATCTGTGTGTGTGTGTGTGTGTGTGTATGTGTGTGTGTGTGTGTGTATGTGCGTGTGTGTATGTGCGTGTGTGTATGTGCGTGTGTGTATGTGCGTGTGTGTATGTGTGTGTATGTGTGTATGTGTGTGTGTGTGTGTATGTGTGTGTGTGTGTATGTGCGTGTGTGTATGTGTGTGTGTATGTGTGTGTGTGTGTATGTGCGTGTGTGTATGTGCGTGTGTGTATGTGCGTGCGTGTGTGTGTGTGTATGTGTGTATGTGTGTGTGTATGTGTGTGTGTGTGCGTGTGTGTGTGTATGTGCGTGTGTGTATGTGCGTGTGTGTGTGTATGTGCGTGTGTGTATGTGCGTGTGTGTATGTGCGTGTGTGTATGTGCGTGTGTGTATGTGCGTGTGTGTATGTGCGTGTGTGTGTGTGTGTATGTGCGTGTGTGTATGTGCGTGTGTGTATGTGCGTGTGTGTATGTGTGTGTGTATGTGTGTGTGTATGTGTGTGTGTGTATGTGCATGTATGTGCGTGTGTGTATGTGCGTGTGTGTATGTGCGTGCGTGTGTGTGTGTGTATGTGTGTATGTGTGTGTGTATGTGTGTGTGTGTGCGTGTGTGTGTGTGTATGTGCGTGTGTGTATGTGCGTGTGTGTGTGTGTGTATGTGCGTGTGTGTATGTGCGTGTGTGTATGTGTGTGTGTATGTGTGTGTGTATGTGTGTGTGTGTATGTGCATGTATGTGCGTGTGTGTATGTGCGTGTGTGTGTATGTGTGTGTGTATGTGTGCGTGTGTGTATGTGCGTGTGTGTATGTGTGTGTGTGTGTGTGTGTATGTACGTGCGTGCACGCATGTTTGCGTGTGTGCATGCACGTGTGCACCCGTGCATGTGTGTACCCGTGTGCGTACACGCGCGCACGTCCCTGTGCCCGCAGCTACCGCCGGTTCTGCCGCCTGGACGACGTCTCTGCCCAGTACTGGTCGCGGTCCCGGCTGCCCTCGGCCAGCTCCCTCGACAACCCCGCCTTCAGCCCCTCGGAGGAGCTGCTCCACCTCCAGGCCCTGGACCACGGCTGCTGCGGCTGCCGGGAGGACCCGGGCATCGCCGCCAAGCAGCGCCCAGCGCCGGGCCGGGCCAGGTAAGGGGAGGGAGGGCGGAGCGGAGATGGGATCCTGGGGCAGAGCCGCCTGCCCTGCCCCGGCCCCCCCCCCGCAGCTTCAGCACCGCAGCGTCCTCGGGGTGGAGGAGAAAGGAGCGGGTTCCTCCCCGCTCCCGCAGGGAGCCCGGCGCGGTGGGGCCGGCGAGCAGCAGGAGGAGGGCTGAGGTCTGCGGGAAGCGGGGCGGCTCGGCGCGGGTGGGAGCTCGGCGGGGGAAAAGGGCCCTGCAAGCTCCCGGCGGCTCCGGGCTGGGCCGGCCCAGGGGCACCGCGCAGCCCCACGGCCCGAGGGCGCTGCTGGGGCTGTGGGTGCAGGCAGAGGCAGCCGGTGCGGGACTCACACCGCACTGTAGCCATGATCAGGGTTCTGCCCCCTCAGCACAAGCTTGGGGTTTACCCCCCCCCCCCCCTTCTATTCACTACTTTGGGTTTTCTTCCCAGTTTCCATTACGAGTGGGACACGAGCTCCGGCAGCATGAACGAGCCCATGGTGGACTCGGGCAAAGCCAGCGACATCTCCGTGTCGAGCTGGCCCATGGAGCCCATCCAGTGGACACCCTTTCCCCTCCTCCATCAGCTTTCCAGGCAGCGGCCGGTGAGCGCAGGGGCCGTGGCGGTGGCTGGTCCATGGGGGAGCGTTGCAGGGCTGTGCCCGCTCCATCCCTGCGCAGGGGTGCAGCGCCCTGGGGCTGCCTTAGAGGGATGCTCCAGGGAACTGCTGGAAGCCAACAGCTGCTCCATGGGGA